>NW_027362829.1:5735000-6935000 GCF_046119375.1 Phyllobates terribilis
GAGCTGCCCAGGGACTACAACTATCCCTTACTACCCCTGCCTTCTTCATGTCATGCAACATCTCCTTGGCTTTCTGGTAGTGTGCTGGAGGTATAGGCCTGTACCGTTCCTTGATGGGGGGATGGTTCCCTGTGGGGATGTGATGTTGTACCCCCTTAATCCTCCCAAAGTCAAGTGGGTGTTTGCTGAATACCTGCGCGTATTCCTGAACCACCCGGTGTACTCCCTGTTTCTGGTGGGCTGGAGTGGTGTCTGTCCCAACATGTATCTGCTGACACCAATCCTCCACCTGGGTTGCAGGGTCATTATCCTCCATTTGGTCTGGGAAGGTTAAGGACTCCGCCGTGTGAATAGAGTTATTATTTACAGTGTAAAGTTTGGCAACAGTGGCATAACGTGGTAATCTGACCTCGTCTTCCCCATAGTTAAGAAGACAGACAGCCACCCTCCCATTGCGTAAATCTACTACCCCCCTGGCAGTTAAGAGTGTAGGTCTGTGCTCTGAGCTAAGGGGTTCTACTACCGCCTGGTAGCTCTGTCCTTTAAGACCTATTGCTGCTCTACACCAGATAAGCATGTCACTCATTGGGAGAATCACAATGGGTATGGGATCTGTTACCCGCACATTACCAATCTCACCACCGGTCAGCTTCACTTGCTGCTGGTACATCAGGGCTTGGATCTCCTTCTGGATCGCTCTCTTCTGCCCTGGTCTGGCAACGTCAGCGAGCTGTTGGAGTAAAAACACAACCTCCTCCAAACAGTTACCAACAATGTTAGTGCCTAGTACCACATTCAGTCCATTTTCTTCATTGACAGTCTTCACTACAATGAGCCCCTGGTCCTTTAACTCCACTCTCCCCACTTTTACTGCTACATTCTTAACCCCAAGTAGGTCAAGAGGGAGGCCGTTAGAGGCATATACTGAAAAGTCTGGGTTTGGGGGTTGGAGACTGTCCATGGACCAGTATTTGCTATAGAGGATATCAGGTATGATTGTTACCTCGGATCCGGTGTCCAGCAGGGCAGGTATCGCAATGCCGTCCAGTATGATGTATAGGAAAGGTCTTCCTCCCACGAACCTGCGGTGCCAGTCTGAGGGGCCTTCTGAGTCTATTCCTGGGTGTTGGCCCTCGGACCCAGGGTCTGCTTGTTTAAAGGACACTGGTGCACTGTGTGACCTGCCTTCTGGCAGCGGTGGCAGACGAACTCTTGGTGAGGATGGCGCTGGTTGTTGGTCCTTCCAGAGGGCGGCGTTGTCCTCCTCCGGGGTGGCGATGTCCTCCTTCTCCTCCGGTTCATCCAGGGGACATCCTCAGGGCAGTCGGCTAGCAGGATCTTTCCCTCCGTCTCTGGCTCCGTCCGTAGCTGCAGTGCACTCATCACAGTGGCCAGGTTTTTGGTCAGCTGGTGCACTTCTGAGCGCAGACAGTCCAGCTCAGTGGGGGGCGCTGCCTGCACTTTGGCTTCAGCAGCCAGTGGGGAAAAGGTGGGTGCTGCTGGCGTTGGAGTGGCCCCACCCTGGTAACGTTGGATTGCAGTATCTGCCATCTCCAGGGGTTGCAGTCCCTTTATAGCCATATCCTTAAGGGTGTCAAAGGTAGCATCTGGATGATCCAAGGACCATCAACGCACAGTCCTGCTCTCCGCTTGGGACCTCAGCCCCCGGACAAATTGTTCTTTTAGCATTTTACTCTCATTAGTTATGCTAATTGGACTAACCTGTTTTAGAGCTCGCAAGGCCCCTTGTAAACGGCAGGCATAGTCCCGAACGCTGTCCTCCGGTTTCTGAGAGCATTGGTAGAACCTCATCTGGAGGTCTGCTTCAGTGCGATCCTCAAAGGCAGTCTGTAATTTTTCAAAAATTGCGGACACTGACTCCTGGTCTGCGGCCGACCAGGTCTCTACTTCTCTCTCTGTAGCACCAGTCAATTGTCCCACAACAACTGCAGCTCTTTGTTTGCCCGCATTTTGTCCCACAACAACTGCAGCTCTTTGTTTGCCCGCATATTTTGCGCTTGAATCCAGACAGGGTGTCTGGCTTGCCGCTGTACTGGGGGAGCCACTTTGCTCCAGGCATGTATGGTAAAGTCAATGGTGCGATAGGGGCTACAGGCACTGGTGATGGAGCGGCGGCTCGGTCTTGCGCGGCGGCGGCCGTGGGTGCATCATTGGGGCTGTCAGCCTGGGCCGCGACGTCGGGTTGTTTGTGCAACATCTTGGTGCCACCCTAGTTAACCGTGGCCTACCTTCCTTCTGTAGGCCGCAGCTCCGCAGGTGACGGTCTTCTGGTAGGACCTTGCGTCGCTTACGTTCCACGTCACAGCGTTCGCTGTGGCTTCCTGTAAGGACCTGACGCTGCATCAGTGCGTGGGGCATGTCCTCGACTTCGCGCCCTTCCAGCGGTTACGCCCCTCTTCTTCCCGCGCGGCGACCGGAAAGATGGCGGCCAGTGGCGGGAAACTCCAGAAAAAGGCGGGAATGGCTTCACCACTGTGAGTTTTACAGTTTCTTAAGGCATACAGTACCCGGTGGCAACGGGCACGCAATCCTGTTCGTGACGCCAGTTAGAGAGATGTGGCGCCCAGGGGATGGGGACTACTCGGCGCCAGGGCCTTAATGCCTGGTCTTGGGGAATGTCGCGGTGGTCAGCTCCTGGGCCCCTACCCTGGGGGCTCTCTTAAAAAGGGGAAAATGAAATGTCAAAGTTCGTGATGCCACCTGTGGTGTCTGGTGAGGATCACCAGTGCTGCGGCAGTCCACTGAGGCCGGTGTTACGGCAGCTTTGATGGTGTAGCTCCCCACAGGTGGAGCTAGGCCTCAGGGCAGTGATGTTTGACGAGGTGCACGATATGGCGGTGACCCAGCCGGGTCCAAGGAAGGACAGGGGACACACACACACGGTTTGCTTCTGTACCTTTTACTGGTGGAAATGCAGGTACCGTCCGGAGCACTGTAGGGTGAGGGGTGCACTGCAGGACTCTCCCCAGTGAGCAGGTGTAGGGCCTCCTGTTTCTTCGTCGCTTAGTGTTAGTCTCTGGCCTGCCTGGAGCTAGGCCTAACTTAGTCTCTGTTCTGCACTGGCTGATCCTGTGGTAGGGCCTTCTGTTGGAGTACACACTCCCTGGTATATGGGGCCTCGGTAACTCCTGACCCTGGTATAACAGTCAGCGTTTGGTATTCTTGGGACATGTAGTTCGCCAGGGGTTCTGGTTGTCTTCTGCTGGGTGTAAAGAATCCCTGTAGACTCGGACCCGGTGTCCGGTATATGATTTCTGGGGTGAGCTGGTAAAGCTCCTCTGCCCCCAATGCTACTCACTCCTCTAGCCTTCGGCCTACTCGGGCCCTCACTAGTCTATACACACTGGCAGTTAGCTGGCTGCCTCTTCTGCTGCTCTCTGAGTGTCAGCAACGCTCCTAGCTCACTTAACTCGAGCTGCTTGAGTCTGACTGAGCTCCACTGCAGACTGACCTGTTTCTCTGTGTCTCACTCTGCAGGAACTGGCTGTGGACTCCAGACTGTTCTGTCGCCACTCACTTCCTGAGGAGAACTAACTCACAGACTCACTCTGCCTAGCTCCACCCTCCGTATTTATATCCCTATCCGGGCTCCCTCTTGTGGTCTGAGGTAGGGTGGAGGTGTGTGTATGCTCTGAGGGCCTCTTGTGGAGAAATCCTGAAATGCACACCTCCAGGATCTGTGGCTCCATGCACAGCAGGGCGTCACACGAGGGTCATGGGAAAGGCAGCGTAACATAAACTCAGCCATGCGTGCCAGACTACTAACAGGCAAGACTTCCGTGTCCTCACCAAGAGGATGTCTGACCATGCTCTCCTCCTCCTCCTCTCTGTCCTCTGGCCATCCACGCTGAACAGTCAGCTATGCTGGTAGTGCTGGTGCAGTTAGTACCGTCTATAGTGCATGAAACTAGCTCCTGTCCTTCCTCCTCCTCTTCCTCATTGTCACCTAATCCACGTTCCACGTTAGGATGAGATGAGGCTTGGCTTTGTGTAATCACCCTGTATGGTTCCTTGCTCCATCTCATCGTGCTCCGCCTGCAATGCATCCTCTTTGATTGTGAGCCGAGAGCATTTCAGAAGACAGAGAAGCGGGATGGTGACGCTAATTATGGCGTCATCGCCGCTCACCATCTTAGTGGAGTCCTCAAAGTTTTGGAGGATGGTACATATGTCTGACATCCATGTCCACTCCTGAGGTCTTATGTGTGGAGTCTGAACTGAATACCGACGGCCTTGTTGATGCTGGTACTCAACAACTGCCCTCTTCTGCTCACAAATCCTTCCCAACATCTGCAGTGTAGAGTTCCAACGAGTGGGGACATCACACCAGTCTGTGAGCCGGAAGCTGCAAACACTGCTGAAGTACTGCAAGGGCGGCAGAAGCTGTAGCTGACTTTCTATCACAAAAGGGGAAAAGGAGAAGGGAAAAGATGTGGATATATATTAATTTAAAATTCATATGCTTTATAAGGTCTATTAAAATATTTTAAGTGCAAATTACTCATGCATCAATAGATGCATATAAGGTGGCCATCCTGTTTAACCAAGGACGGTACCCACTAATAAATCTGGCTGAATAATGTGTTGGATAAATTTGGAACGCTACAGTCCAGTCAATTAAATCATTGGACTATAGCTGTAGATTGTACATGGAATTCCCCATAAGTAGATGTTGCCTTAATATTTATGTCATAGCAATGACACAGCTCACAGGTGAGGCGTGCAGTAATTATGCTTATATTAATCCTCACCCCAGCTAGATTACTTATATAATTAGAATATTGAATAAGGTGCTGTCACGGGTGTGTTGCCACGAAGATCGTCACGAGTACACAGCCTGACTTCTCGCAGCTGACTTGTTGGTGCTTTGTGTTTCTCAGCAGTGAGGGAGTTAACTCTCTCTCTCTCTCTGGGCTAGATGAGGTCCAGCCTCGCCCAGCTGCAATCAATACTTCTGTAGTGAGACTCCTTCATATACCTGCTGGTCTGTTTGGGAGGTGTCGGTGAAAGCATTTCATTCAGACTGACAGAGCGGATCGTGGTGTTTGGAGTTGCTGAGATAAGTGTATTTGGAAGTGTTTTTTCCCTTTCCTCGCTTTATCATTTATCTCCTTTCCCGTTGGTTTTCCCTCTGTTGTAGTTGAGAAGTTGTTTGTATGCAAGGTGGTTTTGGTTTTTCCCTTGTACTGTCTCGTTCGTCTAAATACTGTGTTTGGGCATATTATTTCTTGTTCCCTTTGGTCGTGATCGGGGTCCTTCTCAGGACTAGATTACTGAGGTGCAGGGATCTTCAGGAGGTAGGGGTTACGCTGGCGGCCTGGACCTCTGTACCTTTAACAGTACCTCCAGGTTGAGGGATTAGTCAGGGCCCCAGCTTAGGGTCAGCTTAGGCCCCCTACCTCCAGTATACAGAGACAGCGTGACATTTTCACCGACCCACTTAGTTTTTCTCCAGCTACTATGGATCCAGTAGCCGGTCTAGCTCGGCAATTGCAGAGTTTGTCCATGGAGCTGGCGGACGTTAGGTCCAAGGTTTGGCATCCTCAGGAGCAAGCCGGACCAGAACCTAAAGTAGCTCTCCCTGATAGGTTCACTGGGGGGCGGGACAAGTTTTTTGTTTTCCGGGAGGCATGTAAATTGTACTTTCGGCTGCGGCCTCGGTCATCGGGGAGTGAAGAACAAAGGGTGGGAATTGTCATCTCGCTCCTACAAGGGGACCCACAAGCTTGGGCGTTCTCTCTTCCCCCGGGTTCCCCGGCTCTCCAGTCAGTGGATAGGTTTTTTGCTGCCCTGGGACTCGTATATGATGACCCAGATCGGATCTCCCTTGCTGAGTCTAAGTTACGTAGGATCCAGCAGGGAGATCGTCCGGCGGAGGAATTCTGTTCGGAGTTCCGTAGGTGGGCCACGGACACCCAGTGGAATGACCCGGCTCTTAGGAGCCAGTTTTGTCATGGTTTATCCGACAAATTACAGGATGTGTTGGCACAGTATGACTCTCCCGTGTCTCTGGAAGCCGCTATGGCCCTCGCTATTCGCGTGGACAGACGGCTTCGGGAGAGGTGCGGGATAACTCTACCCCCTGTGATGACTCCACCTCCTACAAGGTCCCCTCATATGGTGGTTCCCCTGGTCAGTCCTGAGGAGCCTATGCAATTAGGAGGGACATCATTTCGGGGGAGAGGACCGGTGGTGCGCCATAAGGCAGGAAGGTGTTTCTTCTGCGGGAGAAAGGGACATTTTATTGGGGGGTGTCCATCCCGTCCCTTGCAGAGTGAAGAGTCGTCGGAAAACTGTTGATCCCAGGTTGTGTGGTGGACGGCAATCTGGGAGTAGGTATTTCGTCCCTAGGTTCGTCTCAGTTTCTCGTACCGGCGGAGGTGGTGGTGGGTACGAGAACTGAGAGGATATCTGTTCTTCTGGATAGTGGGGCCGGGGCTAATCTGGTTGATGCTCGGTTTGCCCGGGTTCAAGGTATGCGGTTGAGTGAGTTGGCTAAACCCATCCCCATATTCTCGATCGATGCCAGGCCTCTCGGGCAGGGAAGTTTTTTGCAAGTTGTGCATGACGTAAAACTTCAAGTGGGGGCAATACATAAAGAACTGTTGTCTTGCTACGTGTTGGAGGGTCTTCCCACTCCTATTGTGTTGGGCCTTCCTTGGTTAGCTAAGCATAACCCGGTTATTAATTGTCTAACCAGGGAGATAAGCCAATGGAGTAAATTCTGTAATAAAAACTGCATGAACACGGTCATTGGTGCGGTTACTCCTTGGGTCTTACCTCCATTTCTGGCGGACTTTGAGGATGTATTCTCGGAGAAAGGGTGTCAGGAACTACCTCCTCATCGCGTGTATGACTGTTCTGTAAAACTGCTCCCTGAGGCCAAGTTACCTAAAGCTAGGTTGTATAACCTTTCTGGTCCTGAGAGGCAGGCCATGAAGGATTATATCTCAGAAAGTCTGGCTAAGGGGCATATTAGACCTTCATCTTCACCGGTGGCTGCGGGGTTCTTCTTTGTTAAGAAGAAAGATGGAGGCCGACGCCCTTGCCTGGATTTCCGTGAACTTAATCGGATTACGGTCCGAGATCCGTATCCGCTCCCACTTATTCCCGATCTCTTTAATCAGATCGTGGGCGCCAAATGGTTTTCTAAGTTGGATCTCAGGGGGGCGTACAATCTGATTAGGATGAAGGAGGGGGATGAGTGGAAGACGGCGTTTAACACTCCGGAGGGGCATTATGAGAACCTTGTCATGCCATTCGGTCTGACTAATGCCCCGGCGGTGTTCCAACACTTTGTTAATGACATTTTTCGCCGCTTGGTGGGACAGTTTGTTGTCATATATCTGGATGATATCCTAATTTACTCGCCGGATCTGGTGTCTCATCAGGAGCACGTTAGGCAGGTGTTACAGATCTTGCGGGATAATAAGCTGTATGCCAAGTGGGAAAAGTGTGTGTTCGCCGTACAGGAACTCCAGTTTTTAGGCTTCCTGGTTTCAGCGTCCGGTTTTCGTATGGACCCTGGGAAAGTGCGGGCAGTTCTTGAGTGGGATCGGCCAGAGAATCTTAAGGCACTACAACGTTTCCTGGGGTTTGCTAATTATTACCGGAAGTTCATTCGTAATTTCTCGTCCATGGTTAAGCCTCTCACTGACATGACTAAAAAGGGGACGGATTTTTCTAGGTGGTCTGACAAGGCTTGTCAAGCATTCTCCTCTTTGAAAAAATGTTTTGCCTCGGCGCCCATACTCATTCAACCTGATGCGTCTCAGCCATTCATTGTAGAGGTAGACGCTTCCGAGGTAGGGGTGGGAGCAGTATTGTCACAGGGTTCGTCCCCTGGTAAGTGGCATCCGTGCGCCTTTTTCTCTAAAAAATTGTCGTCCGCTGAGAGGAATTACGATGTCGGCAATAGGGAACTCTTGGCCATTAAGTTAGCTTTTGAGGAGTGGCGCCATTTTCTGGAGGGGGCTGTTCATCCGGTCACCGTCATCACCGATCACAAGAACCTGCTATATCTGGAGTCCGCGAAACGTCTGAATCCCAGACAAGCTAGGTGGTCATTGTTTTTTACCAGGTTTAATTTTGTCGTTACATATCGTCCTGGGTCAAAAAATGTAAAGGCGGATGCCTTATCTCGTAGTTTCCCGGGGGCCGGGAATACGGACGACCCGATTCCTATCCTTCAGGAGGGGGTGGTGGTTTCGGCAGTATGCTCTGAGCTGGAGGAGGAGGTATTGGAGGCTCAGGGGGACGCCCCTGTTGGACCTCCAGGGAGATTGTTTGTTCCAGATCAGTTGCGACAAAAGGTGATCGAGGCACACCATAACTCAGTTTTTGCAGGACACCCGGGGAGTAAAGCTACTGTGGATCTCCTCTCGCGTCGGTTTTGGTGGCCTAATTTACATAAGGAGGTGGTAACTTTTGTCGCGTCCTGTGGGGTTTGTGCGCGCTCTAAGACCTCACATACCCGTCCGTCTGGGGCCCTCTTACCTTTGAAGATCCCGGAGCGTCCTTGGACTCATCTGTCTATGGACTTTATTACGGACCTCCCTCCGTCTTCGGGTAAAACGGTCATACTCGTTGTAGTGGACAGGTTCAGCAAGATGGCACATTTTATCGCTCTTCCGGCTCTCCCTAATGCTAAAACTCTTGCGCAGGTGTTCATTGGGGAGATTGTGAGGCTTCACGGGGTACCCTCCGAGGTGGTGTCTGATCGGGGGTCTCAGTTTGTGTCTAAGTTCTGGAAGGCGTTTTGTGCTCGGCGGGGGATGCAGTTGTCATTCTCATCGGCTTTTCATCCTCAGACCAATGGTCAGACGGAACGTATGAACCAGAGCTTGGAGACATATCTCCGGTGTTTTGTGTCAGAGAACCAGGAGGACTGGGCTTCTTTCTTACCTCTGGCAGAGTTTGCTCTTAATAATAGGCGGAGCGAGTCCACTGGTAAGTCCCCGTTTTTTGGGGCATATGGTTTTCACCCCCAGTTTTGTACTTTCAGTGGGGGGGGCTCTTCGGGGGTTCCTGAGGAGGAACGATTTTCCTCATCACTCGCTTCAGTATGGAGAGGGGTGCTGAAGAATCTGAATACTATGGGGAACCGATACAAACGTATGGCTGATAGGAGGAGAGTGTCTGGTCCGGACCTAAGTGTGAACGATCGGGTATGGTTGTCTACCAGGAATATAAAACTTAAGGTTCCCTCCTGGAAACTGGGTCCCAGGTTCATCGGGCCGTACAGAATCAGTTCTATTATTAATCCGGTGGCATTCCGTCTTGACCTCCCCCCTACGTTTAAAATTCACAACGTGTTTCACAGATCATTGCTTAAGAGGTATGTGGCGCCGGTGGTACCGTCACTTTTACCTCCCCCTCCAGTGGTTGTCAATGGTAACTTGGAGTTCCAGGTATCGAGGGTCATTGATTCACGCTTTAATCGCCGGTCCCTTCAGTACCTGGTTCATTGGAAGGGGTATGGTCCTGAGGAGAGGATGTGGGTTCCTGCGTCGGATATTAACGCAGACCGATTAGTTCGGGCCTTCCACACGACTCACCCGGATAAACCTGGCCCTGAGGGTCCGGAGGCCCCTCGTAGAAGGGGGGTACTGTCACGGGTGTGTTGCCACGAAGATCGTCACGAGTACACAGCCTGACTTCTCGCAGCTGACTTGTTGGTGCTTTGTGTTTCTCAGCAGTGAGGGAGTTAACTCTCTCTCTCTCTCTGGGCTAGATGAGGTCCAGCCTCGCCCAGCTGCAATCAATACTTCTGTAGTGAGACTCCTTCATATACCTGCTGGTCTGTTTGGGAGGTGTCGGTGAAAGCATTTCATTCAGACTGACAGAGCGGATCGTGGTGTTTGGAGTTGCTGAGATAAGTGTATTTGGAAGTGTTTTTTCCCTTTCCTCGCTTTATCATTTATCTCCTTTCCCGTTGGTTTTCCCTCTGTTGTAGTTGAGAAGTTGTTTGTATGCAAGGTGGTTTTGGTTTTTCCCTTGTACTGTCTCGTTCGTCTAAATACTGTGTTTGGGCATATTATTTCTTGTTCCCTTTGGTTGTGATCGGGGTCCTTCTCAGGACTAGATTACTGAGGTGCAGGGATCTTCAGGAGGTAGGGGTTACGCTGGCGGCCTGGACCTCTGTACCTTTAACAGTACCTCCAGGTTGAGGGATTAGTCAGGGCCCCAGCTTAGGGTCAGCTTAGGCCCCCTACCTCCAGTATACAGAGACAGCGTGACAGGTGCTTAGTGATACGATAGTACAATGTAAATGTACTGGTGCGCATATCATATGTCAGCCTACCAAGCCGGCGCGGCTGATCGCCGCCGGTAAGAGGTAGAACACCTGACTGCCAGCTGCCAAGCGGTTGGTGATGTTATATCACGGTAAGGGGTGGTCCGTTGTTCCGGACAACTCTTTACACCTCTAATCCCGCTGCCTGCACACGAGGTCGGCAATAGCAGACTGCACAATGTGAATGTACTGCTGCGCAGTACAGCCTACCAAGCCGGCGCGGCTGATCGCCGCCGATAAAGGTGAACACCTTACTACCAAGCGCCAAGCGGTTGGTGATATTATGTCACGGTGAGGAGTAGTCCGTTGTACCGGACAACTCCTTACACTTCTCATCCCGCTGCCTACACACACGGTCGGCATGCCCGACTCGCGCAACTGATCACTAAAGCTGTTAAAACTCCAGCGGCTCTGCAGGGTTAAGAGCACCGTAGCTGTGTGCACTATCTTAGGGCTTTTCCATAGTTCCCTCCTAACACTCTCATTCAAACACAGAGTATAATCCCTGACGCGCTTTTCGCCGGTATACCGGCTTTTTCTAAGGGCAAAGTCGGCCTCCAGCTCCGGATGTTTATACTCTCCAACTGGATTGACAGGAGGATCGACCAATCAAATTGTACTCATGCCAAAAAGGTTTCATTTCTTGGAATCAAAAGCAACTGAATGAACAAGTCTTATATGCATAAATCATAATAATCTGTTGCATAAGAACAAAGCATAAATTATCTTATGTAAATATTTATTTTTGAGCAAGCGAATTATCAGTCAGTTTTCATGTAAATCGCTCACATCATGGCTACAACATAAGAAAAGATGGAACTCAAAGATTTTATACATTGCATATTTGTCCGCATCAGATCAACTACATATAAACATATTCTTATATGGTTAATTGTCCCATCAATATATAGGTGTATTTTAATAAACCCCTAAATAATCAATCCTAGGAGAATAGAAGGAAGAAAAAGGGCTGGGGGGGGAGGGAGGGAAAAAAGTTTAAAACCATAACCCTTTTTCAAGATTATAAATTTATAACCAAAAATTAATTCTATAATATAATATTCCATCATTGCTCTATATCTTAGTCTCACAAGTATGTGCCACCATATTGGGCATACATATGGGGGCATATAATATATTACTCTCCTCATGTTCTTATAAATAGAATGGATTAATCATTAGGTTCCCAGAACTGGAAAGCTTACAAAAAGCACCCAAAGTTAAAACTCTCATTTAATCCATGTGGATTCACAGAATTACACGTGAAAATCCACTCACTCTCTCTCTTCAGGAGCATAGAGTCTAAGTCTCCACCTCTATTATCCAATTTTAACTGACATATCGCCCAACCCTTAAGGTCCTTCCACTGTGACTGATGTTTGATCTTAAAATGTCTAGCAATTGGCTTTGGGGTAAATAATTTCTTTTGTTCCTGGCTCCTTTTCTCATCCCTATCATAATTGACAATGCTTTGGATGTGTTCCCTTATACGGGTCCTCAAATCCCTAATTATTTTTCCAATATATTTAAGCCCACATGTACATTCAAGACAATAAACCACCCCACTAGTGGCACAATTGAGATATTGCTGAATTGTACACTTTTTCCCAAATGCATCCCCAAATGATTTCCTGGGTACCAGGATCCGAAAAGCCTTACACATTTTACATGGAAAGAAACCAGGATCTTTTGTTCTTATAGGCACATTGCTTCTCTTAAAGTGACTGGATACTAGAAGGCTTGAAACTGAGGTGGTTTTTCTATACCCAGATGAGGCTCTTGATGTCACACAATCCTTGAGGTCCACATCAGATTGAATAATGTCCCAATGTTTATTCAATATATCCAACATTGTTTGCCATTCCTCATGAAATTCTGTAATGAATCTCACGACATTATTGTCTGCTCTATCGTTCTTCTTAGGGACCAATAATTCTTTTCTTTCCACTCTTAACGCATGATTATATGCCTGTTTAATCATTCTCCCTGAATAGTTCCTTTCAAGGAGTCTTAATTTAAGCTCCCGGGCCTGTTCCTTGAAGCATTCAAAAGTTGAACAATTACGTCTTAGACGCAAAAACTCCCCTTTTGGGATTGCTCTGATGGTACCAGTAGAATGAGCACTTCCAGCATCTAGAATACTATTAGTGGAAGACTCCTTCCTGTACAGATCAGTTTGTACCACATTATTTATATCTCTTTCTATCATTAGATCTAAAAAAGGAATCTTTTGCCTATGAAAGGCCAAAGTAAACTTCAAATTGAGGAAGTTGTTGTTTAGAGTGTCTATAAATGCTTGCAGTTTTTCTTCCGTGCCCCTCCACAACATCAGCACGTCATCAATGTAACGTTTCCAGGTTACAATTAGTGATGAGCGAGCATGCTCGCCACTGCTCGGTACTCGCCCGAGCATCTCAGTACTCGAGATGCTCGGAGCTCGCCGAATACTTTCGAGATGCTCGGGCGGGAGCTCGGGTCCCCGTTTTGCATGTCTGGCGCTCTTTAGAGCATCAATCATGCAGGCATTGTCTGCCACTCACTGTAATGTCACAGCCATGGTGGTTGTGGCATTACAGTGATTGCCCAAATCGACGGGAACAGTGCTCACAGTGAAACATGAAAAGCCGGCAATTCAGCAGCGGCATATACCGGTACCCGACAATTTAGAACAGAAAGAATAGAGCATCACACATAGATTAGATAGATAGAAACATGTCAGTCACATATACAATAAGTATAGTGACTGTGTTGGTTACTGTACTTATTATTTAGTGTTAAAATAAAGGATTTATTAAAAAAAAAATTGGCGTGGGGTTCCCCGTAATTTTAGTCTCTAGCGGAGGTTAAGCAGAGGGCTGGGGCAGATGTTTGAAGCCTGGGAAGAGGGTAATACCCACTGAGCTTCCCAGGCTACTAATATCAGCCCCCAGCTGAATACCTAGCCTTTACTAGCTATTAAAATGGGGGACCCCACAAAAAAATGACGTGAGATGGCAGGCTGGATGCATCCAGCATGCCATCCTTCAGAGACACTGCGGAGCGCAGGCATGCTTGCGCTCTGCAGTGTCTCTGAAGGATGACAAGCTGGATGGCAGCGTTCTGCTACCATCCAGCCTGCCATCTCAATGCCGTCCCAGCGTGGGAGAATTCTCCTGCTCAAGTGATGACGTCATTTGCCGGCACCGCATGCGCAGGAGAATTCTCCCACGCTGTCAGTGACGTGCATGAGGTGAGCTGAGTTCATTGGACATGACCTCGGCTCATCTGGATGCCGTCACAGCCAGACACTGAGGAGCTTCACTGAGGAGCTTCTCAGTGTCTTCGGCATGGCAAGCTGGATGGCAGCGTTCTGCTGCGATCCAGCCTGTCATGTCAATGTAGCAGAGCTGAAGCCATCCTGGGAACCATGGAAAGGTAAGGATAAGGTTGGTTTATTATTTTACTTTTATTGCAGGAGATCGTTGGCTTCAGCTGGAATGGACGTGACGGTAATTAGAGTTTAATTTAGAACATTAAAGAATTGTGTGTTTATTTCAATTAAAGAACTTTATTCTGGGTGTTTGTGTTTTTTTTTAACTTTCTCTATGGGGTTAGTAATGGGGGTGTCTTATAGACGCCTCTCCATTACTAACCTGAGCTTGATGTCAGCTAACATTATAAGCTGTCATCAACCCCAACCCTATTACCCCACTGCCACAACTACAGGGCAGTGGGAAGAGCGAGCCTAAGTACCAGAATTGGCACATCCTATGGATGCGCCATCTCTGGGGCGGCTGACGGCTTGTGTTTCTAGACTGGGAGGTGGCCAATGTTCATTGCACCCTTCCTGGGCTATTAATATCAGCCCCCAGCTGTCTGTCTAGCCTTTGTTAGCTATTAAAATAGGGGGGACCCCACATCATTTTTTTTGGGGTCCCCAACTTTAATAGCTAGTAGTGTTGAGCGAGCATGCTCGACACTGCTCGGTACTCGCCCGAGCATCTCACTACTCAGGATGTTCGGCGAGCACCGAGCATTTTCGAGTTACTCGGGCGGGAGCTCGGGTCTCCGCTCTGCATGTTTGGTGCTCTTTACAGAGCCAATGAACATGCAGGGATTGCCAGCCAGTCACTGTAATGCCGCAGCCATGTGGTTGTGGGCATTACAGTGATTGGCTGGCCGCACAGCGTCACCTTGAGTATTTAAAACCGGGCGCCACCATCTTGGACACAGTCGCTCCGGATCAGACAGTGTAGGGAGAGTGATGCTGAGCTAGGGAGAGATTTATACTGCGAAATAGGTAGTGTAGGGTCTCTAAAGCCTGCAAAATCAAACAAACAGGCCTTCTGAGGACTAATATCCATCCCAGATATCAGGCAGGCAGCCAGGCTGTATAGTAGACGTGACTCGCCCCCTGGGCCGTGGGGCACTCGGAACCGGGCAATAGGGAGACGATGGGAGTAGTAGTGGTGACCCGGTCCCGTGGCTCAGGGTGGTCAGACCAATGGCAGTCTTTTAGATGTTTTAGATAATGTCCGACTATGCCACCCGTGGATTGCGGATATTAGGAACCGCCGCTGCAGGGCAGACCGCTGGGGCCGATGATGTATGCAGCTGGGATGGTGTGACTCCCCACGGGAAGAGTGCGGCCCCAGGGCAGTGTAGTGGATGGTGGGAGTGATGGTGGTGAGAGTCCCAGTACCGTTAGTGCTGGAGGAGCGAAAGAGCACACAGACAACGTACTGCAGTCCAATGTCTTTTACTCACAGTTCAGGTGCTCCGGGTCACTTCTGCGCAAGCAGTGACCACCCAAGCCGTGCAGTGTCCACCAGGTGAGGGGCTCGGTCAACCCCCAGGCAGTTCAGGAGCATGGCACAGGACCCCCTTCAATCCTTTCTCTGGCCTGCCTCACCAGTGACCCACTTTTGTCCAGCTGCCGCGAACTTGTGCGGGTAAACGTGGGCCCCGTTCCCCGCTGTCCTATATGGTGCCTTCCTAGCAGGTTTGATGAGGTGTCGCACCAATAAATGATCACGACGTCCGGTCTTTGGCTGAGGGTAGTTTCTCCTCCACCAACTTGGGATCCGGCACCCTTAATCTGCCTGACCCTTCACCCTGTATTCTCGTGGGTTCTTAGGGTCCGATCCACCTTCTTGTTCCTGAGCCCTTCTGTTTCTCTGTCTCTTCTTCTCCTTTTCTGTTCCTTCCTGTTCCTTTCTGTTCCTTTCTCGTGGAGCTGGGATGAGACTTAATCACAGCTCCCTTTCACCTCCTCTCTCTCTCTTCCACTCTCCTCCTCGGCCTCTCTCTAGGCCCACTCTGGTGTAGAGCTCCTACAGAGCCTCTACTCCCTGTCTTCTCCTCTCTCTGCACAGACTGAACTCTGATCTAAGATGGTGCCCACCTTTTATACCTCCCTCTGACCATGAGCCCAGGTAACCTGCAACCAATGGGCTCCTTCCTACGCTCAGGAACCAACCCCTATCTGCCCCTACAGCACTGGGTATTCCACCCCCCCTCCCCACTCCAGCCAGGGACATAGTCGATCGTGCCTGCACTTCTGTCTAGTGGGAGCTCCGTTGAGCTGTCCCTCGGAAATGGGGTGTGTGTGCTGTATGCAGCTAACTGAGCCCTGGTCCATACTCCATCCTTACCTGGGAGTGGAATATCACACCTCTGGCAGAGGTGCAATACCCCTGTAGTGGCCGAACCCTCGGGGCGCTACAGACGCAGTAGTTATACCAACAAACACTGCATTACAGTCCTGTGTGCTGCTGTTCAAATTGCTAGACTTAGCCCCAGGTCTCAGGGGCCAGGAAAAATCCTTTTTTTTTCATCTAAATCCTCTTTTTTTTTTTTCCTCAGTCAGACTGTACAAATACCCGTCTTATTAACCTTTCAGTATTTCCCCCCCCAAATACAAAAACAAAAAAAAATTGAGTGTCTCTGTGAGTGTTCAGACACAAATACATCTATTTAAAAGAGTCTGGTTTCGGCCAGGTAACTAGAACTGTGGTTTTGCAGTTCCATGGTTCAAATCTCTGTATTATCCACTTTTTTGCCTTTTTTCCATAAAAAAAACAGTTTGAGTGTCTCGCTGACTGTTCAGACATAAATATATCTATTTAAAAAAGTCTGGTATACGCCAGGAAATTAGAACTGTGGCTTTCCTCTTCCATGGTTCAAATCTGATTGTTATCCACCTTTTTGCCTTTTTTCCATAAAAAAACAGTTTGAGTTTCTCGCTGACTGTTCAGACACAAATATATATATATTAAAAAGTCTGGTATATGCCAGGAAATTAGAACTGTGGTTTTCCTCTTCCACGGTTCAAATCTGGGTGTAATCCACGTTTTTACTTTTTTTCCATAAAAAAAGACAGTTTGAGTGTCTCGCTGACTGTTCAGACACAAATATATCTGTTTTAAAGATTCTGGTGTAGGCCAGAGAACTAGATCTGTGGTTTTCTTATTCCACGGTTCAAATCTGGGTGTAATCCACCTTTTTGCCTTTTTTCCATAAAAAAAAAAACAGTTTGAGTGTCTCGCTGGCTGTTCAGACACAAATATATCTGTTTAAAAGATTCTGGTGTAGGCCAGAGAACTAGAACTGTGGTTTTCCTCTTCCACAGTTCAAATCTGGGTGTAATCCACCTTTTTGCCTTTTTTCCATAAAAAAAAAACAGTTTGAGTGTCTCGCTGACTGTTTAGACACAAATATATCTGTTTAAAAGATTCTGGTGTAGGCCAGAGAACTAGAACTGTGGTTTTCCTCTTCCACAGTTCAAATCTGGGTGTAATCCACCTTTTTGCCTTTTTTCCATAAAAAAAAACAGTTTGAGTGTCTCGCTGACTGTTTAGACACAAATATATCTGTTTAAAAGGTTCTGGTGTAGGCCAGAGAAATAGAACTGTGGTTTTCCTCTTCAACAGTTCAAATCTGGGTGTAATCCACCTTTTTGCCTTTTTACCATAAAAAAAAACAGTTTGAGTGTCTCGCTGACTGTTTAGACACAAATATATCTGTTTAAAAGGTTCTGGTGTAGGCCAGAGAAATAGAACTGTGGTTTTCCTCTTCCACGGTTCAAATCTGGGTGTAATCCACCTTTTTGCCTTTTTTACATATAAAAAAAACAGTTTGAGTGTCTCGCTGACTGTTTAGACACAAATATATCTGTTTAAAAGGTTCTGGTGTAGGCCAGAGAAATAGAACTGTGGTTTTCCTCTTCAACAGTTCAAATCTGGGTGTAATCCACCTTTTTGCCTTTTTACCATAAAAAAAACTGTTTGAGTGTCTTGCTGACTGTTCAGACAGAAATATATCTGTTTAAAAGATTCTGGTGTAGGCCAGAGAAATAGAACTGTGGTTTTCCTCTTCCACGGTTCAAATCTGGGTGTAATCCACCTTTTTGCCTTTTTTACATATAAAAAAAACTGTTTGAGTGTCTCGCTGACTGTTCAGACACGAATATATCTGTTTAAAAGATTCTGGTGTAGGCCAGAGAACTAGAACTGTGGTTTTCCTCTTCCACGGTTCTAATCTCCTTTTTATTACCCTTTTGCCATTGATAGTGTGAGTGTAAGCTATTTTACTTCATTTACAATGGGCAAGGCGCGTGGCAAGGGACGTGGAACTGGACGTTCTGGTGATGGTGCGTGCAGAGGACGGGGCCGTGGCCAAGGTGAAAATGTGCCACAACCAACAGCCACATCTTCTCGCTCCCGGTTCTTGACCAAATTACTAGGGAAGCACACAACAACAACACCAGTATTGCGAACTGATCAGTGTGAACAGGTTATTAATTGGATAGCAGATAATACTTCCAGTCACCTGGGCACCACCACCTCCGGTCTGTATTCCACACGGTCAAGTTTTAGTAGCCGTGAGTCTCGACTGCATACGCCTCCTCACCCTGATGCTCCTTCCTCCCACCATGCCGAGTGTCATCAGACAGCAGCTGATCCCACAGTTGGACACTCTGAAGAGCTGTTCACTGGTACTTTTCCATATTTAGGCCCCTCACCTGCTCCGCTTGAAGTGGTGGAAGAGGAGATCCCATGTAGCGATGGCCAAATATTTGAACAGCCACGGCCACAGGAAGGCGATGCTGGCAATTTGTCACAAGAGGTGGACGATGAAGAGACATAATTGCTACGAAGTGAGGAGGAGGATCGTGGTGCGGAAGTGGAAGAGGAGGAGGTGGTGGATGATCTAGTAACTCACCCAACGTGGCAAGAGGACACGCAGAGCCAGGCCAGCAGCACACAGGGGGAGGGAGGCAGAATATCCCAACAGGCAAGAAGAAGCAGTGTGGTGGCCGCAGACAGAAGGCGGGCAACCGTTCCCCGTAACACCAACACGAGGGACGTTGCCAGTACAACTGGTAGGTCTTCCAGAGTCTGGAATTTTTTTAAAGTAGAGAAGAACGCAGCACAACTGGATCAGGGTGCACGAGTAGGATCCAACACCGTAGTAACAATAGTAAAATCTCGGCACACCAATGGTTAGAATTTAATTGAATTTATTATTAGAGCAGTCCACATATACGTTTCGGTCCGAAAATTGGACCTTCATCAGTGTATGAGTGTGGAATGGGGGAAGAGAAAATAGAATAGAAGAACGCTGTGTTCTTAGTGTGGAACCTGGAAGATCCTGCTATACCTGGGCGCAGATGGAGTGGGAGTGGGAGTGATGGCATTAGCGGTGGATACCGCATGCCATCACTCCCACTCCATCTGCGCCCAGGTATAGCAGGATCTTCCAGGTTCCACACTGATGAAGGTCCAATTTTCGGACCGAAACGTATATGTGGACTGCTCTAATAATAAATTCAATTAAATTCTAACCATTGGTGTGCCGAGATTTTACTATTGGAATTTTTTTAAAGACTCTGCTGATAACCCCAAAAAGGACATTTGTACCACCTGCCAGGCCAGCATCAGCAGGGTTGACAAAACTACCAGCCTGGCCACCACCAGCATGATCAGGCACATGTCAGCAAAGCACCCAACTTTGTGGGGTGAACCCCAGGGTCCACGACCAGTGTCAGCGGGTGTCACCACTGCTTCTTCCGTTGTGTGTGCAAGGCAATCCCCTGTCCATACTGCATGCAAAGATGCCCCTCCTCTCAGTCTTCACTTGTTATGGCAGTTTCTCAAGAAACAGCATCAACGTCCACGTCCCACCGCAGCATTCAATTGTCCATATCCCAGACCTTTGAATGAAAGCGCAAATTCGCAGCCAACGCCCCACAGGCCACAGGCCTAAATTCGCACATTTCACCACTGCTTGCGTTGGAAATGCCGCCTTTTAGGCTGGAGAAGATGGAATCCTTCCGCAACCTTATGGTGGTGGCCGTCCCTCGGTACTCGGTCCCCAGCCGACACTATTTTGCCCGATGTGCCATCCCTGCACTATACAAGCACGTGTCCCAAAACATCTGCCGTGCCCTCAACAACGCAGTTACTGGGAGAGTCCCCCTGACAACGGACACGTGGACAAGTGCTTGTGGCCAGGGATGGTACCTCTCCCTGATGGCACACTGGGTAAACATAGTGGAAGCCAGAACCCAGTCGGGCCTGGGGACGGAACACATCCTCCCCACACTGAGGATTGCAGGCCCTATGTCAGTCAGAGTTGCCCCCACAGTGTACAGCTCCTGCGCATATTCCTCCTCCTCCTCCTCATGTTCAGCCTCCATCTCAGATATCACCACATCAGTTACAAGCTGGAAGCACTACAGTACTGCCTCAGCCAAGCGGCAACAGGCTGTGCTGAAACTCATAAGCTTAGGTGATAAACCTCACACTGCTTGTGAGTTGTGGACAGCTGTGAAAGAGTAGGCAGATCTGTGGCTCACACCGCTGAACCTACATCCAGGCATGGTCGTGTGTGACAATGGCCGTAACCTGGTGGCGGCTCTGAGGCGAGGCGAGATCTCACACGTACCATGCCTGGCTCATGTGCTTAACCTCGTGGTTCAGTGGTTTCTTAAATCGTACCCCGAGTTGCCAGATGTGCTCGTCAAAGTACGCCGCCTGTCAGCTCATTTTTAGAAGTCAGCTACAGCTTCCGCCGCACTGGCTGTGTTGCAGCAGCGTTTGCAGCTTCCGGCACACCGACTGGTGTGTGATGTCCCCACACGTTGGAACTCTACCCTCCACATGTTGCAAAGGATTTGTGAGCAGAAGAGAGCAGTTGTGGAGTACCAGCTTCAATAACGCCGTCGATATTCAGGTCAGACTCCACACATAAGATCTCAGGAGTGGACCTGGATGTCTGACATATGTACCATCCTGACAAACTTTGAGGAGTCCACCAAGTTGGTGAGTGGCGATGACGCCATCATTAGCGTCAGCATCCCACTTGTCTGTCTTTTGCAACGCTCTCTGCAGAGAATTAAACAGGAGGCATTGCAGCCAGAGTATGATCAGATGGATCAAGAAGCCCTAGCGGGCGATTACGCACAGCCCAGCCTCATCTCATCCCAACATGCATTGGGGGACAATGAGGGAGAGGAGGAGGAGGGGGAGGAGGAAGAACAGGAGCTGGTATCATGCGCTGTAGACGGTAGTACCTGTACAACTGTCATACCGTCGGTTCAGCGTGGGTGGCCTGAGGACAGGGGGGAGGAGGAGGAAGAGGAGGAGGAGAGCATGGTCAGTCGTCATCTTGGTGAGGACACGGAAGTCTTGCCCGTTACCAGTCTGGCACGCATGGCTGACTTTATGTTACGCTGCCTTAACCGTGACCCTCGCGTTGTCAAAATGTTGGGTGACAGTCATTACTGGTTGGTGACACTTTTAGACCCCCGCTACAAGGAGAACTTTCACTCTCTTATTCCTGAGGTGGAGAGGTCTACAAAAATGGGGCAGTACCAGAAGGTCCTTGCTGCAGAACTGTTAAAAAAATTCTCATCTGAACACGCTAGCGGCAGAGGTCACAGTTCGTTGCCCAACCAAGGCGTACAGGCGAGACGCAACTCCAATCCAGCAGAGGCAGGGGAACACTGTCACTGTTCTCGGACAGTTTTCTGATACCCGCCCAGCTTACAGGCCCTGAGGTGCAGGGTACTCTTACAAGGATTGAAAAGTTTCAAAAGATGGTGAGGGAATACCTTGCCGACCGTACAAGCGTCCTCCGTGATTCCTCTGTGCCTTTTAATTATTGGGTATCCAAGCTGGACACTTGGAATGAACTCGCTCTGTACGCCTTGGAGGTCCTGGCCTGCCATGCCGCTAGCGTATTATCGGAGCGTGTTTTTAGTGCCGCTGGGGGAATTATAACTGATAAGCGCACTCGCCTGTCAACTAGCAATGCTGACAAGCTGACCCTTATCAAAATGAACAAGGGCTGAATTGGGCCAGACTTCTCATCACCACCAAATGACAGCAGAGTAACATAAAGTCAAATCCACTGTGTTATTTCGGGAGGTGTATTCCCATGCACCGCTTCACACCCACACATGGGTATACGCTTCCTCATTTCGGCTGTTTTTTGCTCTTCTCTTTATCCTCAGCCTCCACCACCACTATACCACCAGGGTGATTGTGGTCCGTGTTGCCAGCATTGCAAGTTCCTCCGTCCTAATTTTTTGCAGCTTTTGCTTGGAAGGCATAGGCAAAGACTATGGGAGACCCACTCCCCAATAATTGGAATAATGTTTTTAATATGCTGTACTGCATGGCTCTTGTAAGGGTCATTGCAAGTTCCTCCGTCATAATTTTTGGCAGCTTTTGCTTGGAAGGCATAGGCAAAGACTATGGGAGACCCACTCCCCAATAATGGGAATAATGTTTTTAATATGCTGTACTGCATGGCTCTTGTAAGGGGCATTGCAAGTTCCTCCATCCTAATTTTTGGCAGCTTTTGTTTGGAAAGCATAGGCAAAGACTATGGGAGACCCACTCCCCAATAATGGGAGTAATGTTTTTAATATGCTGTACTGCATGGCTCTTGTAAGAGGCATTAAAATCATCTTGTTAAGCTACTGTGACCTCCACGTCTTTCAAGGGTCATTGATATTGTCTTTTTATTCCACTGGGACCTCCACATCTCTTCCAAGGGGTATTGATATTGTCTTTTTATTCCACTGCAACCTCCACCACTCTTCCAAGGGGCATTAAAACCGTCTTGTTAAGCTACTGTGACCTCCACGTCTCTTCCACGGGGCATGGATATTGTCTTTTTATTCCACTGTAACCTCCACCACTCTTCCAAGGGGCATTAAAACCGTCTTGTTAAGCTACTGTGACCTCCATGTCTCTTCCAAGGGGCATTAAAACAGTCTTGTTAAACCACTCTGAACTCCACAGCTCTTCCAAGGGGCATTGAAATGTTGTTTTTAATTACCTTTAACCTCCACGACTCTTCCAACGGGCATTGCATTTCCTCCTAATTTTAGTCAGCTTTTGCTTTTCAATGCATAGGCGAACACTAAGGGAGACCCACTCCCCAATAATGGGTAGAAGGTTTTTAGTACGCTGTAATCCACGTCTGTTTCAAGGGGCATTGCATTTCCTCATAATTTTTGGAAAGCCTTCCATTCACTGCTTAGGCCAACAGTGTACAGGAGACCCAGTTGCTATAAATGGAAAAAATGGTTTAGCTAAGGCCCTCTGACCTCCATGTCACTTCCAAGGGGCATTGGAGTACCTCGAAATTTTTGGTAGGCATTGCACTCACGGTATGCCCTATAACTGTGTAGCCGAACCGCTCCTTTTGGTACAGAAACATATCCTACAAGACATGTGTGGTTGACTGGCCTGATATTAATGTGAATGGTCCCTGTTCCTCCTGCTCTTTCTCCTTTGCCACCACCTCATCCTCCATTCATCACCTGAAGCTTTGTTTTAACGGGAGTCATAGAGCTGGGATAGTAGCAGGAAAACATCCAGCAATCCTCGGAGGAGGTAGGATATGTGCCAAAACGCTGACCACCTCTGGCCTAGCCGCTACTACATACATGCGCCTGCATTCCAAGGAACGGAAAGCTAAGCAGATGGATGGCCTCATGTTCATGAATAATTTACTCGTTGTGTAGGAGGCCGACCACTGCTGCTGTCTACCTTCTGAACTTTGTGTTGAAGCCTGATTGACCCAGGACCCGCAAACCTCTATGTCTGGAGGACGTGTTGCATCCCAGTGTCCAACTGTGTCCCGGCTACCACAATATTAACCCAGTGTGAAGGCGTCAGTGAGATGGACAATCCCTGGCCACATTCACTTGTCCACGTGTTTGTGGTTAGGCTGTCCTTCCCACTAAATGCACTGGGGAGGGCACAGGTAATGTTTTGGTATGCGCCCTTGTGTATAAGGCGCACCGGGACAAATAGGGGCGGCTGGGAACCGTTTATGGACACCCAGTCGCCCCCAGGCGGCTGGGTACTGTGTGTGGGCACCCGGCCGCGGGGCGGCTGGGGACCGAGTATGGACACCCTGCTGCCCCTTGGTGGCTGGGGACCAAGCGTGGACACCCGGCCGCCGGGCGGCTGGGGACTGAGTATGGATACCAGGCCCCCGACGCAGCCATGATGTGGTGGCCAGATTCCGCCTCCACATGCCTAAAAGGCCCAATTTCAAGTGCAAGCAAGCAGTATGGTATTGCAGCCTGGGGTGGGTGGGTGGCAGGCTGCATACTTGCCCTTGCATTGCAAGGAATGGGGGAGGTACAATTTAACACTGCCCTGGGACAAGGACTTGAACAGGGATAGTGGCAAGTCTGAAACGACAGGTGCAGGGCGGGAGGCATCTTCACATGTGCCATGAACAGGGGGTTGGCGTGCACACACTACAGCAGAATAGGCTGTCCTTCCCACTAAATGCACTGGGGAGGTCACAGGTAATGTTTTGGTATGTGCGCTTGTGTATAAGGTGCACCGGGACAAATAGGGGTGGCTGGGGACCGAGTATGGACACCCGGCCGCCCCCTGGCGGCTGGGGACCGAGTGTGGACACCCGGCCGCCGGGCGGCTGGGGACCGAGTATGGATACCAGGCCGCCGATGCAGCCATGACATGGTGGCCGGCGTCTGCCTCCACAAGCCTAAAAGGCCTCATTTCAAGTGCAAGCAATTTAGCAGTATGGTATGGCAGCCTGGGGGTGGGTGGGTGGGTGGCAGGCTGCACACTTACGCTTGCATTCCAAGAAAACAAAGCAGATGCTAACTTCTATCATCATCATCATGCTCCTCACCTTGGCACTCTCAACTCCCCTGATGGAGAAGCCAGGGCCCACCGGAGGAGTCTGGTTGTCTGGTGGGCTCATCCAATGCTGCCCTAAAGCAGGCCAGGCTAAGAAAAGTGTGGGGAAGGTTACCGAGACAAATAGTGGGGGCTGGGGACTGAGTATGGAGACCTCGCTGCCGAAGCAGCCATGAGGTAGTGGCCAGCTTCGGCCTCCTCCAAACTAAAAGGCCCCATTTCAAGTGCAAGCTAGCAGTATAGTATTGCAGCTTGCGGGTGGGTGGGTGGTTGGCTGCATGTTTGCGCTTGCATTGCAAGGAATGGGGGAGGTACAATTGAACACTGCCCTGGGACAAACACTTGGATAGTTGCAAGTCTGCATCTTCTGATGCGGCAAGGATCACTTCTGATGGGCACACTTTTAGGCAGTGACCTGGGAGTCAGAGATGCTTCCAGGGGTCTTCCCCATGCTGTCCCCAGGTCTTTTCAGCACTGTATGCATGTGTCACACAGCACATGGCCAGATAAGGTTGTAAAATGTTAAAATGACATTTCCCGGTGAGTGCATTTGTCACAGTTGAAAGCAATACAAAAGTGCAAAAACGCATAAAAAATGCTATTTGTGAACATAGCCCAAGGTGTGGAGGAGTATTTTTGTTTTTGGTTATTTATTTTACCTTATACACAAGTCTTTACCCTGGAAAAGAAATTCCTTAACATATTTCACTTTCGTTTTTGAAAGTTTTATTGTGAGCCTGTAAAAGTGGCTTAATACCTTTGAACACGTTGTTGACAACAGTGACCTGGGGGTCAGAAATGCTTCCTGGGGTGATCCCCATGTCATTTGAGCACTGTCACTATCGTTTTGGGCACTTTTTAGGCTTTCTACAGACTGCCAGGGGTACCGCCGCAAAAATGCTCGGGTCTCCCATAGACTAACATTGGGCTCGTTGCTAGGGTCGAGCACCCGAGTATCACGGTGAGCTCGGCCTGAGCTTCGAGCACCCGAGCGGTTTAGTGCTCGCTCAACACTAATAGCTAGTAAAGGCTAGGTATTCAGCTGGGGGCTTATATTGGTAGCCTGGAAAGCTCCGTGGGTATTACCCCCTTCCCAGGCTTCAAATATCTGCCTCAGCCATCTGCTTAACCTCCACTAGAGACTAAAATTATGGGGAACCCCACGCCAATTTTTTTTTTTATAAATCCTTTATTTTAACACTGAATGAAAAGTACAGTAACCAACACTATCACTGTACTTATTGTATATGTGACTGACATGTTTCTATCTATCTAATCTATGTGTGATGCTCTATTCTTTCTGTTCTAAATTGTCGGGTACCGATGTCTGCCGCTGATGAATTGCCGGCTGGCTTTTTTTTAAAGAGACAAAAACACCATTATTTTTTTTTTTTAATAAATCCTTTATTTTAACACTAAATAACAAGTACAGTAACCAACACTATCACTATACTTATATATGTGACTGACATGTTTCTATCTATCTAGGTAATAGGTTTTTGACAACTATGAGAGACAATTACCTTTCACAACTGGTTCAGGACCCAACAAGAAGGGGGGCACTGCTAGACCTAATATTAACCAATAGGCCAGACCGCATATCAAATATACGAGTTGGGGGTCACTTGGGTAATAGTGATCACAAAATAATACGTTTTCATGTAACCTTTAATAAGATGTGTAGTAGAGGGGTTACAAGGACACTAAACTTCAGGAAGGCAAATTTCCAACGGTTGAGAGATGATCTTAGTGCAATAAACTGGGACGATATCCTGAGACATAAAGCTACACAAAGCAAATGGGAGACATTTATTAACATCCTGAAAAGGACCTGTGCACAATATATACCCTTTGGGAATAAACATGCTAGAAATAGGAGGAAACCACTATGGCTAAATAGAGCTGTAAGGGGCGCAATAAGTGACAAAAAGAAAGCATTTAGAGAACTAAAGCAAGTAGGTAGTGATGAGGCATTAAATAAATATAGAAAATTAAATAAATTATGTAAAAAACAAATCAAGGCAGCAAAGATTGAGGCAGAGAGAATCATTGCCAGAGAAAGTAAAAATAACCCCAAAATATTCTTTAACTACATAAATAGTAAAAAACTAAAAAATGATAGTGTTGGCCCCCTTAAAAATAGTCTGGGTGAAATGGTGGATGAGGATGAGGAAAAAGCCAATATGCTAAATGATTTTTTTTCAACCGTATTTACACAAGAAAATCGCATGACAGAAAACATGATTAGTGATAATAAAAATTCTCCATTAAATGTCTCTTGCTTAACCCAGCAGGAAGTACGGCGGCGTCTAAAAATCACTAAAGTTGACAAATCCCCGGGCCCCAATGGGATACACCCGCGAGTACTGCAGGAATTAAGTAACGTCATAGATAGACCATTATTTTTAATCTTTAAAGATTCCATAATAACAGGGTCTGTACCATAGGACTGGCGTATAGCAAATGTGGTGCCAATATTCAAAAAGGGGACAAAAACTGAACTTGGAAATTATAGGCCAGTAAGCTTAACCTCTACTGTGGGTAAAATCCTGGAGGGTTTCCTAAGAGATGCTATACTAGAGTATCTGAAGAAGAATAACCTCATGACCCAATATCAACATGGGTTTACGAGGGACCGTTTCTGTCAAACTAATCTGATCAGCTTTTATGAGGAGGCAAGTTCCGGACTGGACCGAGGAAATGTAGTGGATGTTGTGTATATGGACTTTTCAAAAGCTTTTGATACGGTTCCACACAAAAGGTTGATACATAAAATGAGAACAATGGGGATAGGGGAAAATATATGTATGTGGGTTAATAATTGGCTCAGTGATAGGAAACAAAGGATGGTTATTAATGGAAAACACTCAGACTGGGTCTCAGTTAACAGTGGGGTACCACAGGGGTCAGTATTGGGCCCCCTTCTTTTTAACATATTTATTAATGACCTTGTAGGGGGCATACAGAGTAATATTTCAATATTTGCAGATGACACTAAACTCTGCAGGGTAATCAATACAGAGGAGGACAATTTTATATTACAGGAGGATCTATGTAAACTAGAAGCTTGGTCTGATAAATGGCAAATGAACTTTAATGGGGATAAATGTAAGGTAATGCACTTGGGCAGAGGAAATAAAATGTATAATTATATGCTTAATTGTAAAACACTGGGCAAAACTGTAACTGAAAAAGACCTGGGTGTATTGGTGGACAACAAGCTCACGTTTAGTGGCCAGTGTCAGGCAGCTGCTGCAAAGGCAAATAAAATAATGGGATGCATTAAAAGAAGCATGGATGCTCATGAGGAGAACATAATTTTACCTCTATACAAGTCACTAGTGTGACCACACTTAGAATAATATGTTCAGTTCTGGTCTCCGGCGTATAAGAAAGACATAGCTGAACTAGAGAGGGTGCAGAGAAGAGCGACAAAGCTTATTAGAGGACTGGGGGGTCTGCAATACCAAGACAGGTTATTACACTTGGGGTTATTTACTGCGGAAAAACAAAGGCTTAGGAGTGATCTTATTACTATGTACAAGTATATGAGGGGACAGTACAAAGACCTGTCTACTGATCTTTTTACTCTGAGGCCAGAGACGGGGACAAGGGGGCATCTTCTACGTCTGGATGAAAGAAGGTTTAATCATAATCACAGACGGGGATTTTTTACTGTAAGAGCAGTGAGACTATGGAGCTCTTTGCCGCATGATGTTGTAATGAGTGATTCACTAATAAAATTTAAGAAGGGCATGGATTCCTTTCTTGAAAAGTATAATATTACAGGTTATATATACTAGATTCCTTGATAGGGCGTTGATCCAGGGAACTAGTCTGATTGTCGTATGGAGTCGGGAAGGAATTTTTTTCCCCAATGTGGAGCTTAGTAATTGCCACATGGTTTTTTTTTGCCTTCCTCTGGATCAACATGTTAGGCTATGGGTTGAACTAGATGGACTTAGTCTTCCTTCAACCTTAAAAACTATGTTACTATGTTACTTTGCCTGTGCTGTCTCAGGGTTACCCGCTAACCCACAGCTCTACCTCCTTAAGCTCCTGGTCGTATCCAGGGCAGCTGACCTCTTTCTGTCTACAGTCCACTTCACCACACAGGGTTTAAAGGCTGCTCTGGCCATATTACTCTGCCACTGGATCCAGTTACAGAATCTTGCTATCTCTGTTCTGCTTCCTTCCAGTCTCACACTCCTCACTATGCGGCCTCATCTGTCACACTCTCTGTATTTGGCGTCACCTCACAACTCATTCCAGTGCTGACTTCTCTAAGCAGGAAGAAACTCTCTTCTTACTTCCAAACACTCCTCCCATCTGTAGGGCCAGCTGACTGTTAAGTCTTCCTTACCCAGTTGTCCAATCTACTACAGCTCTGATGGGAGATATTACATTAAATTCAGCATTAAACATTGCTCAACCATTATACATGTTATAATGACACAAACTGTAAAAGTCTTCTGGGACGGTGTCCGACATCTTCACACACTTTTACTGTATAACCACGACTCACTTAAAAGTCAGGGACATCGATCTGTCTAGTTAGGGGCATAAGTGATTGTGAATCAATGTCACCTCTTCTGGTGCAGATGAAAGTGACAACAGGAGCCCGGGAGAGGAACAGCGAGACACCCCGAAAGAGGGAATGGTGCAGATAGTGGCCTATTATGACTGCACAAGCCCATGTACATTGGTAGCGTACAAACAAGGGGAACAAATACCTGAACCTGGCAGATCCAAATTCAGACTGGTAGAAGCACTACTCTGACCCTGGTCTGTCCCTACATGATGGTGGAGGTTGGCACCCTAAGATAACGCAATGGCGCCCCCTATCAATAGTGGTTCACCCTGAATGCTCCTAACAACTCCTAGTTTATCTATGCTTGTGTAGCAACTTACTTGGGAAAATAGGTTAAACACTAAAAACTACAACTGACCCTGCTTGCTCCTGTACAGACTAGATACCTTGACTACAGAGTCCCCAGCGGTACCTGCGGGTGAAGAGATAGACCTAACCACAGACTAGGAGATGGCAACTATAGCCTAAACTGCCTAAAAGGCAGACAAGTTGCTTCACGTTCCTCCTAAAGAACCAGAGGGCAGAGCAGAGTGTGAATTATCTAAAAGAAGAGAAGTGTGCTGAACAAAGGAATAATCCCAAAGCAAGTAAAGTAAGAAACAAAATACCAAACAAAGAATACAGCAAGTACTGTTAAGAAATATACTGCCTATTTTCAAATGATAAAAAGAAGAAAAGTGCTAAGTATAGCAAATAAACAGCAAAGCGAAAAACCCTAGCTCCAAATATCAACAGAATGTCAGAATATCCAAATGAATCTATCACCAGCAGGAAACGCAGACTATAAAGCTGCACCCAAAATGTGATAGGCATCCAAATAAAAATACAAATGTGTAAAGCTAAGCAGGCTGCAGCCAGAAAAGCAGAACCAAAACACCCAGTGAAAAGGTGTGTGTCCTGTGGCTAGGCAGAAAGAGAAGCCGACCACAGAACACAAACTGAAGGGATCAAATCCTGGAGCATGACATTGCCACAGACAATTCCTCTCTCTTCCTCCTCCCCGACTTCTCTAGTTTTCCATTTCTGTTGTGTCTTGGTAATTGTGGGTAACATGAGGCGGCCCATTCAGGTTGTACAGGTGGTCTGGCTCTGCCAGGACGGCATCCATACGTGCCGTCACAAGAAGGTTTGCTATATCTCGCAGCACAGTCTCAAGAGGACGGAAACAAACTCCATGTGGACGGCATGAGGGGCCAATATCCTGTAGTGGACAAGGGACAAATACCGCCACACCATGACCAGATCACATATTACCACCACATAGTGACCGAATACTTCCATACTGAGCATTAATACAAAAACAGAATACTAATATTACCATTACTAATAGTGCCATTATTCACAGGAGCTCTGTGTATAGTATACAGTGTATAGTGTCAGTGTACAGATAACACACTGACTCACTGGTGATGTCCTTCATCTCTACTTTTCCTCTTCATCAATCGCAGACCGCCATCACTTCTTCTCGCCAGGACTCGTCTCTGCATAAAATAACACAGTTATCTAGAGCAGCTTACAGAGCACATTCCCCAATATTTCCCCAACTTCTACACTACACCAGATGAAGAAAAAAAGTGATATAGTGCCGCCCTGCACAGTAACATGAACCCCCCACAGAAAACAGTATCCTCAAAAATAAAATACATTACAGCAGTAATAATATCCTTTAATTAGCCCCTACAGTAATAATGCCCCACATCCTACTCCCATTGTCTTCATCCTGCCCCCATTGTCTCCATCCTGCCCCCAATGTCTCCATCCTGCCCCCATGTTTCCATTTGTCTCCATCCTGCCCCCAATGTCTCTCCATCCTGCCCCCAATGTCTCTCCATTCTGACCCCCATGTCTCCATTCTGCCCTCAATGTGTTTCCATTCTGCCTCCAATATGACTCCATTCTCCCCCAATGTGACTCCATTCTGCCCCCAATGTCTCCCATTCGGCCTCCATGTTTCCCATTCGACCCCCCCCCATGCCTCCATTCTGCCCTCAGTGTCCCTCACCCTGCCCCCACCCTGTGCGGTTTTGGTGATTTTTTTCCTCTATAGACTTCTATGTGGAGCATAAAAAAAAGTCTGTAAGAAACTGCAGATACTTTTTTAAGTGCAGAATCAAAGCTTTTCTGTACTGTAAAAAACAATTAAAAACGCGGTTTCACATCTGCACCAAAATGCGTCAAATAAGGGGGAAAAAGCCTAAAATAGTGCACCAAAGGAGATAGTTATTGTGTAGATTGGTGCACAGTATTTATGCTACGTGTGAACACGGCCTTACAGACACAAAAACGCCAGATGTCATATAGTGAAACTACACAGAGATGAGAAAGTTCTGAAGGGTCCGACTGTGAATGAGGGAACAAAAAATAATCCACAGGTCCCAACTAGAGAAGAGCAGGACGCACAGATGATATTGCAGCAGCCCGGGCTAATCTAAAGCCGCGACAGGGCCTCCCGTCCAGCCACCAATTACCACTGACCTGGATGCTGGACCTGAGTCCCATGAGTCGATCCTCTCATCTCTAGTCCCAGCCGTCCTGGATACAGCAGACAGTCCCGGATTTAGGTCTATGCCCTGCAGTCCCGAGTTTCTGCTGAATGTCCCTCACTGCCACCGCCCCTCTGATAACTCTTCCTGCCGGGGGAGAAAGACATGGTAAATGGGCGTGGCTTGGGGTGTGGATAGGGGCGTGGTCAGACTACGCGTGACGCATGGTTTCGCCCTCTTTCTAGTCCTCATAGGTTGGCGGTATGCTTGTACTCAGGAGATCTGGGATATCAGTGATTAGGTCCCATATTGTGCACTGTAAGGTCTGGAAAAGCTCCTTCTATCGGTCTCTGTAGCACCAGAGGAAGAACAGAGGGGAAAAGACAGGATTTTCTACATGTCACGTTATGTAGATGTTCTGCAGATTTATCACAACCGTCCACAAGAAGAAACTGCCATCACAGAGCCGCCTTTAGCTGTTGGAAAAGTTTAAACTTTGTTTTGAATAGTTGCTATAGGCAACAAGGACTTTCTATTTATGCTGGGTCACATGATGCTGGTGCTGGGTGATGTCATGTGACGGAATGTTGTGGGTGATGATGTCACAGAGGGCGTTGTGATGTCACCCTTGGGGTATATAAGGGGGCTCCATCCACCTGGAGCTCATATCTCATTGGCCATATCTTGGTGCTGAGATACCCCCTGGAGACAATGAGGATCGCCATATTGTTTCTGTGCTGTACCCTGTTCTACCCTGTGAATTACCATAGGCTGCCGGTGAGTACCTGTCTATTATTACATATGGAGGACGTTTAGAATCAGCTGCGGCAGGGGAAGGGGATGGGGAGGGGGGTCCTGTAAGAATTTACCTGCGGGAATAAGAGGTTATGGCAGGGAAAGGAGCTTAGGAAGTGACAGTCAGAGGGGATATAAGTGTGGGGTGACCCCTCTGACTCCCACATTCCTGCTTTGTCCTTGTAGTGATTAATGACTTTGGTGTTGTCCCTTATATATCACTTTGCAGTCACCAGTGATCGCTCCGCACTGTGATCCTAAACTACAGTCTCATTTACCTTTTTGCAAACGCCCAGAAGGGGAGGAGTGACATCACACCCATGTGAGCAGATTCCGCCCACTTTTACTGCAGTCGTAATGCGAGCTAGCTGTATTCTGTTTTCATGGAAATGTCAGCAGCTGCTCCCCCTAGTGTTTACAAGATGAAAACATCAAAACAGTTAAAATATTTTTTTCAGATTTTATACCATTAAAACCTTTTTAAATATATATGTGTATTTTTTTATACAGGGTGGTCCAAAAGTAGGTGGACAGAAAGTGTAATAAGGTTATGAAGGGGGCGATTTATCAAACATGGTGTAAAGTGAAACTGGCTCAGTTGCCCTTAGCAACCAATTCCTCACAGACTCTTTGGAAAATGAAAGGTGGAATCTGATTGGTTGCTAAGGGCAACTGAGCCAGTTTCACAGGTCTAGTTTTCACAGATAGATCTCCCCCAAATCTGTTTTCTTTTTAGATAATTCAGATAACACATAATGGCAAATAATTTAAATACAGATCAAAGAAAATGGATGTTAACAGAGTATTGGAAATCTCAAAATGCTGAAACCATTAGAGCAAATTGGGTTGAAACATTTGGTACTCAAGCCCCAAAGAGACAAACCATTTACCGCATTCGTGACAAATTCAATGCCACTGGCTCAATCCTTAATGCTCCAAAAACGGCTCGACCCAAAACCGTCTGTACAGAAGATAATAGACAACTTGTTGCTGAAACATTTGTTCAGAGTCCAAAAAAGTCCACAGAAGAGCCTCTCTGGAATTGGGGATTTCACGAGCTTCTATCATGCGAATCCTGAAATCTATTGGGTGGAAGCTGATCCCGCACGTCTAATTCATGGTTTATTGGAGGATGATCCAGACAGGCGGCTGCAATTTAGTGTTTGATAAATCTCCCCCTTCATAACCTTATTACACTTTCTGTCCACCTACTTTTGGACCACCCTGTATAAATATAAATACTTTACAATTTTACAATTGTAAAAAAATTGCTGACACTTTCCCTTTAAAAGATCTAAAGACGTTCTGCTTCATGTGCCATTGTGACCAATCACAGCACAGATTATATTTTTTAAACTTTTCTTGAAAAACTGAAGCTGCTCCGTGATTGGAAATCATGTGGAAGGGTTCTCTTTTAGACATTTAGTTACGTCCAAAGTATCAGTGACATGATGGATAGAACTGTGCAATGATGTCACAGAGGGCTTTGTGATGTCACCCCTGGGTATATTAGAAGCCTCGGCCCATCTGCAGCTTGTATCTCATTGACCATACCTTGGTGCTGAGAGACCTCTGGAGATGATGAGTATCATCCTATCATTTCTGTGCTTTACGTTGCTCTACCCCCCACATTACAGTACACTGAGGGCGAGTATGTTCTCATCAATATGGAGGTCACAAGGATCAGCTAATGAGAATATCGCCTCTTGCAGGACTTCTCATACTGGACACGTGACCGTCCGTCATATGAAAGTCCAACTGTAAATAATATTCCATGGACCCTGGAGGTGAATCCCAAACTTCTTCCTGATCTTCTCAATGGGATATTTCTGAAAGTTGCTTGATAATGTATCCATCACTGTATAATAACAAGGGCTTTCTGTTTGACTGGATTGGGTATAAATATACAGGACTTTATTATGTTTTTTTTCTTTATTATAGGATGACCCACTACCCGTGGATCTCAGGAGAAGCACCTATCAAGCTTCCATCAATCTTCCTCTTTGGCTCTTCCGTGACGCAGTTTTTGTTGCGGTGATGACACTACTGACAATACTAGAGTATTTGGCCTTAAGTCTTGTCCTGAGCAAGTGGGCAATGTCTGAACCTGGTGAAACAATCAGAAAACTCCTGAGAACAAAACCATTCTGAAGGAACAAAGTGCTTGTAAGGAGCCGATTTGCATCCCTCAGATTCAGGAGTAAGACTCCAGGAGAACACCTGTCCTGCCCAATGGCAAATGTTCTACTCCATCCATGGCTCCTGCACCGCAGGATGCGAAAAAGGTTCCTAGTTGCAACTATAAAGTGGCGTTCAGTGATATTGTCTGGGTCAGAACGATCCCTCACAACAATATAGGAAGAAGAGCTCGAAGTTCCACGGAGCATAAAGAGAGGTTACTGATTTTTCAGAGAAGCCAACAACTCAGAATTCCAGAGCCACGAGCACCAGAACCTAGAACACCAGAACCTACCATGTCAGAACCTAGTATGTCAGAACCTAGAATGCCAGAGCCTGAAATGCCTACAACACCTCCACCCAAAATCAAGAGGAGAAGATGTTTCCTTAGATGTCTTAGAGGCGAGGAAGATTGAGAAGGCAACTGCTTGAACTTTCCCATTGCTCGTGTTTTCATCACAGGTTAGTCCTATACATGCTGTCTGATGGGCACCATCTTACTACATACAATGCAGCATTGCACCTGAAATCGAATGGATATTTTGTCACACACTTGCACTTTAGCACCTTATCATATGGCGCATATATCTATGAACGCTTTGCTAAGTATCACTGGCTAGTATGTGCTTCTGATGAACCTATTTTAGGAAAACGTGTCGAGGTTTGGCATACTATGTACTTGAGTTTGGCGTACTATGTGCTTGTTGGTAAATTCTATTGCCATCTATAATCTACTAGATATTATAATGTCTCTGGTGGGATGCCCCATGCCGAATTGTTGATAACTGACTATGAGCATTGTCCTCTATTTCTTATCTACTATGGTTACAGGTTGATGTGAAGAGAGCTGTGCCATTGGTAGCGATTTTTCTACTGATTTGTCAGTTATATTTATGTTAGTTTAGCAAATTTCTGCTTGTAGGGTCTAATGTTTTAGCATAGTGTATGTTCTGTGAGCTAAATTGTCATACTTATGCACTAGATAGATTATAAATTGTGATGCTTATGTACTAGATAGATTATTAGTTTAATCGGTGATTTTTTAAATATTTTTTAACATCAGGAGACTCAAGAATCGCATCTTACAGAAGACAAGAAGCCTAAATGCCGAAGGGTGATGACCTGTTGATGGCCCACAGCTGGAGGGTCATTACCTCTTGATGGCACAAAACTGGACAGAAGATAAAAACATTTGATGGCACACAGCCGGAGGGTGATGACCTATTGATGGCCATAGCCAGAGGGTCATTACCTGTTGATGGCACACAGCCGGACAGAGGATCATTACCTGTTGATGGCATACAGCCGGATGGTCATTACCTGTTCATGGCGCACTGCCAGATGGTCATTACCTGTTGATGGCACACAGCCGGAGGGTGATGACCTATTGATGGCCATAGCCAGAGGGTCATTACCTGTTGATGGCGCACTGCCGGATGGTCATTACCTGTTGATGGCACACAGCTGGAGAGTGATGACCAGTTGATGTTGCACTGCCGGATGGTCATTACCTGTTGATGGCACACAGCCGGACTGAGGATCATTACCTGTTGATGGCACACAGCCGGTCAGAGGATAAGATCTTTTGATTGCATACACCGGGTCCCTCCCTGATAACAAGGAACCCTGGGGAATACTGGTCATCTTGATCCCCCACTGACTATATACTTGCTCCACCTCAGCCTACACCATCATGGAGGACACTTCCACCTGTGTCCACTGTAAGGTTGGACTTTCTTTTATAATTACAGCAGATTAATAAATATCATAAAGCTGAAAAAGTGTCGAGTAATTTTATTATTAATAAATATAAAGTATAATATATATCTATAGAGGGCACATAAGATGACTAACTATAGAAAGCATAGTATCACCTGATATATACTGTATATTCTAGATGACGCTATTAAACTAAATACATCACAACCTCCAGGGTGATATTACCGTACAATGCAAGATCACTAATAATGGCCACAGATTATGAGAAAATGACCAGCTCCATAGTCCTGGAGTTATTATAAATGTCTCTAGTGTGAGGCAGGGACTGGACGAGTGTTGGAGGGAGGTATATTCCGCCAGGACGTCCTTTATGTATCCATGCTGTAGAATCTGCCATATACTTCTGTTCTAGCAGTCAGACATTTCACTCTGCAGATCACAGGCTCAACATTGTGTAAAACTACCACCGTATATAAGAGCACTCAGAATAAAAACTAGCGGCATGCCGTGCACTGCCCACGTCATGTGTACGGGATACAGGACCTGCAGGACCTGGTACGGCCATTATAGTTGATAGATTAATGATACCTGTGCAGATGAAGGGAAAAAAAATTTGTGCAACAACAGGAGGAGAAAGTCTCAAAATGTAATTTGAAGAGTATAATAGAGAAATGGGAAACTTCTGGAGATGCAGATAAGTGGTACCAGGGCGAAACGTAAGTGTAGTCAGACAAGGGAAAAGTGCAAATGATCCAGCGTGAATGTTTGTTTAGTAGAAAAAATATTAAAACTTAGCTTTTATTAGCCATATAAAACACTGCTCCACAAAGAATACAGCAAATGTGCAACTATCATAGATTACAGACCTACGCGTTTCAACAAATCATGTCTTAATTATGGCCCTACTACTAGAATGACAAAAAGGCATATATATATATATATATATATATATATATATATATATATATATATATATATATATATCCACGTGCCTGTATGACCTCCCTACAACGCCTGGGCATGCTCCTGATGAGGTTGCGGATGGTCTCCTGTGGGATCTCCTCCCAGACCTGGACTAAAGCATCCGCCAACTCCTGGACAGTCTGTGGTGCAACGTGACGTTGGCGGATGGAGCGAGACATGATGTCCCAGATGTGCTCAATCGGATTCAGGTCTGGGGAACGGGCGGGCCAGTCCATAGCTTCAATGCCTTCATCTTGCAGGAACTGCTGACACACTCCAGCCACATGAGATCTGGCATTGTCCTGCATTAGGAGGAACCCAGGGCCAACCGCACCAGCATATGGTCTCACAAGGGGTCTGAGGATCTCATCTCGGTACCTAATGGAAGTCAGGCTACCTCTGGCGAGCACATGGAGGGCTGTGCGGCCCTCCAAAGAAATGCCACCCCACACCATTACTCACCCACTGCCAAACCGGTCATGCTGAAGGATGTCGCTCTCCACGGCGTCTCCAGATTCTGTCACGTCTGTCACATGTTCTCAGGGTGAACCTGCTTTGATCTGTGAAGAGCACAGGGCGCGAGTGGCGACTTTGCCAATCCTGGTGTTCTGTGGCAAATGCCAAGCATCCTGCATGGTGTTGGGCTGTGAGCACAACCCCTGTCTGTGGACGTCGGGCCCTCATACCACCCTCATGGAGTCGGTATCTAACCGTTTGTGCAGACACATGCACATTTGTGGCCTGCTGGAGGTCATTTTGCAGGGCTCTGGCAGTGCTCCTCCTGTTCCTCCTTGCACAACGGCGGAGGTAGCGGTCCTGCTGCTGGGTTGTTGCCCTCCTACGGCCCCCTCCACATCTCCTGGTGTACTGGCCTGTCTCCTGGTAGTGCCTCCAGCCTCTGGACACAGCCAACCTTCTTGCCACAGCTCGCATTGATGTGCCATCCTGGATGAGCTGCACTATCTGAGCAACTTCTGTGGGTTGTAGAGTCTGTCTCATGCTACCATGAGTGTGAAAGCACAACCAACATTCAAAAGTGACCAAAACATCAGCCACAAAGCATTGGTACTGAGATGTGGTCTGTGGTCCCCACCTGCAGAACCACTCCTTTATTGAGGGTGTCTTGATAATTGCCAATAATTTCCATCTATCGTCTATTCCATTTGCACATCAGCATGTGAAATTGATTGTCAATCAGTGTTGCTTCCTAAGTGGACAGTTTGATTTCACTGAAGTTTGATTTACTTGGAGTTATATTCTGTTGTTTTAAGTGTTCCCTTTATTTTTGGAGTAGTGTATATAGATACATACAGTGAGTACGGAAAGTATTCAGACTCCTTTAAATTTTTCACTCTTTGTTTCATTGCAGCCATTTGATAAATTCTAAAAAGTTAATTTTTTTTCTCATTAAAGTACACTCTGCACCCCATCTTGACTGAAAAAAACAGCAATGTAGAATTTTTTTGCAAATTTATTAAAAAAGAAAAACTGAAATATCACATGGTCATAAGTATTCAGATCCTTTGCTCAAACACTCATATTTAAGTCACATGCTGTCCATTTCCTTGTGATCCTCCTTGAGATGGTTCTACTCCTTCAATGGAGTCCAAATGTGTTTAATTAAACTGATAGGACTTGATTTGGAAAGGCACACACCTGTCTATATAAGACGCCACAGCTCACAGTGCATGTCAGACCAAATGAGAATCATGAGCTCAAAGGAACTGCTCAAGGAGCTCAGAGACAGAATTGTGGCAAGGCACACATCTAGCCAAGGTTATAAAAGAATTTCTGCATTACTCAAGGTTCATAAGAGCACAGTGGCCTCCATAATCCTTAAATGGAAGAAGTTTGGGACCACCAGAAGTCTTCTTAGACCTGGCCGTCCAGCCAAACTGAGCAATCGTGGGAGAAGAGCCTGGGTGAGAGAGGTAAAGAAGAACCCCAAGATCACTGTGGCTGAGCTCCAGAGATGCAGTAGGGAGATGGGAGAAAGTTCCACAAAGTCAACTATCACTGCAGCCCTCCACCAGTTGGGCCTTTATGGCAGAGTGGCCAGACGGAAGCCTCTCCTCAGTGTAAGACATATGAAAGCCCGCATATAGTTTGCTCAAAAACACATGAAGGACTCCCAGACTATGAGAAATAAGATTCTCTGGTCTGATGAGACAAAGATAGAACTTTTTGGTGATAATTCAAAGTGGTATGTGTGGAGAAAACCAGGCACTGCTCATCACCTGCCTAATACAATCCCAACAGTGAAACATGGTGGTGGCAGTTGTTAGAACCCTCCTGTTAGTTTTTTCTATTTTGTGGTCACGTGACCTTCTGCCTATTTATTCCAGCTCCGCCCTTCAGGCTTTGCTGGACTTCAGTGTTACTTTGACTCTTAATCTAGCCAGGTGCTTTGTACCTACTGTTTCTCTCTAGTTTGTTTGGTCCTTGGACCACTAAGTACTTTTGTCTGTTTGTCTTCTTCTGCTACTACTTCTGCCAGGAGGTGTCCAATTTTGTCCCAGTCCTTAGTTCTTTTAGGGACCCCTCCCTTTAATCTATAGGTCTGCGTTCAGACTAGCCGCGGACGAAGGCGGGTCTGTTCACAAGGAAGAGGTTGCCCGCTGCATCGTAGGGAATCAGCTTAGTCCTATTGTATGGACAGATTTCCTCTCTTTCCTTAGTTCTTGTAGCAGATCATAACAGCAGTATCATGCCATGGGTGTGTTTTTCAGCTGCAGGGACAGGACGACTGGTTGCAATTGAAGGAAACATGAATGCGGCCAAGTACAGAGATATCCTGGATGAAAACCTCTTCCAGAGTGCTCTGCACCTCAGACTTGGCCAAAGGTTCACCTTCCAACAAGACAATGACCCTAAGCACACAGCTAAAATAACAAAGGAGTGGCTTCAGAACAACTATGTGACCATTCTTGACTGGCCCAGCCAGAGCCCTGACCTAAACCCAATTGAGCATCTTTGGAGAGACCTGAAAATGGCTGTCCACCAACGTTTACCATTCATCCTGACGGAACTGGAGAGGATCTGCAAGGAAGAATGGCAGAGGATCCCAAAATGCAGGTGTGAAAAACTTGTTGCATCATTTCCAAGAAGACTCATGGCTGTACTAGCCCAAAAGGGTGCTTCTACTCAATACTGAGCAAAGGGTCTGAATACTTATGCCCGTGTGATATTTCAGTTTTTCTTTTTTATTAAATTTGCAAAAATTTCTACATTTCTGTTTTTTTTCAGTCAAGATGGGGTGCAGAGTGTACTTTAATGAGAAAAAATGAACTTTTTAGAATTTACGAAATGGCTGCAATGAAACAAAGAGTGAAAAATGTAAAGGGGTCTGAATACTTTCCGTACCCAGTGTACATGCATGGAAATAAATGCAGAATTATATTTCTTAATACTGCAGTATCAGATCCTGTCTTGAATTTAACCCCTGTGGTATCCAATGTGAAAATCCACAGGGACTCCCGGTTCAGAAGTTTGCACTTATGATCCCCCCCTCGTGTGGATCTATATACCTTCTCTATCTCCATATATTTAAAGAATGAGGTGTCACCTTTATGAACTCTCGCAAAATGCCTCGATACTGCTGATGTATTTATGGCTTCCAAATTAATCGCATCAGAAAGATGTCTTCTGATACGGACTTTCAGCGCACCTGTGGTACAACCCACATAGTGGACCTTACACAAGGTGCATTCTATAAGGTATATAACCCCTGATGAATTACAATTGAGGAAATCATGAATTTTATATTCTCTATCATTACTTAAGGACATAAAACGATCTGTTTTAACCGCATGTAGAGACGCTTTGCACCGATTGGCTCCACATCTGAAGAAACCTTTTGTGCTGAGCCAATTTGGTTGTACAGTATTAGTCTCACTGGTGTATAAGCTAGGAGAAAGGATGGTTCCCAGAGCGGGCGCTTTCCTGGCTACAAATCGGATGGCATTAGAAAGTAGGTTTTTTAGTTTCTTGTTCTGATATATAATAGGGTTATACTTTTTAATTCTAGATGTAATTTTATTATACTGAGGACTATCGGTGGTAGAAAACGTTACCCTAGTATCCAATGTGTTAATGTTATTTTTCTGTATATTTCGGAGTATATCTTTCCGATTTATATTGGAGACAATTCTACTCGCTTTTCTTAAAGACCACTCGGGATCGCACCTATTGGATAGTCTGTTACACATTTTTTCTGATTCCTTCTGAAAAGTGATGTTATCTGAACAATTTCGTATTGTTCGTATTAGCTCACCGTAAGGGATATTTCTCTTAATATGTGGCGGATGACAACATTTAGCTGATAGAATAGAATTTGAGGCTGTAGATTTTCTGTGGGGATTAATTTTGACCAATTCTTTCTCCTTGGTAGCCTCAAGTTCGAGATCCAAAAAAGTAATTTTGGATGAATGGTAGAACTAAGTGAATTTAAGATTAAAATTATTGCAGTTGATGTACTGTACAAATTGTACCACCTCCTCCTGTGTGCCCCCCCACACCAGGAGGAGGTCATCAATAAATCTACCGTACCACACAATGTGTCCACTATATGTGTTATCATTATGGTAAATGAAAAGCTCCTTCCACCTACACATCACTATTAGTGTTGAGCCACCCCCGTAGTGTTCGAGTTCGGTTCGGTTCGTCGAACACCCGTGTGTTCGCCGAACTGTTCGTCGAACTGTTCGTCGAACACCTTCGAACACCGTTAAAACCAATGGCAGGCAAACAAAAACACATAGAAACACATAGAAAACACCTTCAAAGGTGTCCAAAAGCTGACAAACTGCTCAGAAGAATACAACTAACACATGGAAAAGTGACAAGTACATATAGTCATGCGAAAAGAAAAGAGGTGGAGGAGTAAAAGGAGGGGGAGACACAGATATAGGCATGTCATGCCCTTCTAAAATCCAAAAAGTGAGAAGCCGAGACGGCCAGTCCGCTCCTGCCCGTGCCACCTCCGTGTCGCCGGGTTTGTGCCAGAGCCGCGGTGAACCCTGACGGCCAGCCCCCCTCTCCCAATACTGGTGCCTGTCCGCTGGTGGGTCGAGAGAGCCCCCCTGTGGTGGAGGCAGCTCTAAGCTTTTTAATTTAAATTGTCCCTCTAATTTGAATGAATACACTTTAAATCCATTTACAAGGATCTATTGGAGGGCAAGTCTCATGCCAGCAGCCGCGTAATTCCAGCTCCAGTAGCGTCCACTAAAGCTGCTGCAGTTAAAAAGCTTTTATAAGGATCGAGCTCGGCTGTCCACCGCAAGGCATCCTAGTGCCAGTCCCAGCCCCTATGCCTTGGGGTGCCTCCTGATGCTCTTCACTAAGTATCCCGTGGTCCCGAAGCATTTCCTTTGAAAAAATTAAGTGTCCAAACTACAGGTGGTGTAGCTTGCTTAACAGCCGGGATAATCCGCTGACTAGCAGACACTGCTACTAGGCACAAAGTATTTCCTGGGCTAGATGCAGTTAAAAATTTGTAAGTAGATACTCTCGTTGGATGCTGAGAAAGCATTCCATAGAGTCTCCTGGCACGCCATATATGATTCTCTTAAAAAGCTTGGGGTAGGGGTCTAGGGGACCCTTTTATAGCCAAAATCACGGCCCTGTATCACAATACGTCACCTAGGCTGAAGATAAATGGAACTGTAGCACCGAGGGCTCGGTTGCTACAGACGTATTGCACCTCACCCAGAGGTGTGATATCTCACTCTCAGATAAGGATGGAGTGTGGATCAGGACCCGACACCTGCATGCATTACACCACATTGCCGTGGGGCAGGGCGACCAATATGCCCCTGAGATGGGCACGACAGTCCCTGTCCCTGGCTGGAGTGGGGGGAGGGAACACTGAGGAAGGGGAACCCTGCAGTGCAGGAGCAGGGAGGAAGCAGTTCCTGGGTGCATTGAGAAGGGAGTATAAAAGGTGGGCACCATCTTAGTTCAGTGCAGAGAAGTCTGAGCAGAAGTGGCAGGGAGCAGGGGCTCTGCATGAGCTCTGCTCCGGAGGCGGGCCTAGTAACAGAGGCCCAGGCCTGCAAGAGGGAGAAGGAAGGAAGAGGAGCGGAGAAGGCTCCAGGAACGAGGAATGAAGGGATCCCAGGGGTGCGGACGGGCGAGTCGCCACCGCACGCCCGAATCCACCTGCGTGGAGGGGTCAGGCCAAAGGGGGAGACCGGTCCCCGAACTAGTGGAGGCAGGAAACGACCCTCAGCTAGAAACCGGAGGCTCTGACATTTTATGTGGCGCAGCCCCTTGCTCCACCCGCTAGGAAGGCACCACATAGGGTCAGGGAAACTGGCGCCAAGTTTACCAAGAGGAGGCCCGAGGCAGCCGGACAGAAGTGTTGGTAAGAAAGGCCAGACAAAGGACACACAAAGGGGGTCCTGTGAAGCGCTCCAAAGTTATCTGGGAGTTGTCTGAGCCCCTCACCTGGTGAGCACAGTACGACGTGGGCAGCCGTTACCTGCAGACGTGGTCTGGATAATAAGAACTGTGAGTAAAGGCCCTGAACTGCATCACTGACTCCGTGTCGTTACTGCTGCTGCCCTGCACCATCACCCCCATCCTCCGCATACACTGCCCTGAGGCTATACTCCTCCCGTGGGGAGTTATGCTACGCTCTGCTGCACCCACAACACCAGCCTTAGCGGTCTGCCCTGTAGCGGCGGTTCACTCTGACCGCAATCCACGGGTGGCGTAGTCGGACATTTAAACATCAAAACCACATAAATAGTTCCGCCACTGGTTTGACCGCCCTGAGCCACGGAACCGGATCGCCGCCACGAAGACTACAACCACCAGCATCCACCAAAAAGGGTCCGGCTCCGGGTGTCCCAAGGCCCAGGGGGTGCGTCAGAACATTTTCATCACCTTTCACAATCACCAATGGGACAAGGCAGGGATGTCCTCTGTCCCCTCTCTTATACATCCTAGTGACGGAGCACCTGCTCTCATCAATTCGCCATAACCCCAATATTAGGTGGATTGAGGTGGGAGGCACCGAGTACAAGTGCTCTCTATTTGCTGATGATGTCCTAGTATATATCACTCAATCACATATATCCATCCCTGCTGTTATGGCTGAAATAGATCACTTTGTTACATGGTAAAATTTTAAAATCAATGCAGCGAAGTCTGAGGCCCTCGATGTCTCCCTCCCTAAATCCATATAGGATTCCATCCCATCCAACTTTCCCTTTGCCTGGCCCTCACAGGGTATCAAATACTTAGGAATTCCTATTCATAGAGACCTCTCCCATCTATGTTATCTTAATTTTGGGCCCTTTATTGAACAATTCCATACAGACCACGGTTGGCAAGTTAGAACTGTAAGATTCACTACGTGAACCACTGGTGTTTTGTGGAAAAGCACATGTACACCGCGTTCCAAATTATTATGCAAAAAGTGTTTAGGAGTGATAAGGGAAGAATTTGTTTGTTTGTCAGTTAAACTCATTGATGCTGATGTGTGTCAGGGCTCTTTATATCACTGTAAGCAATTGCAGACACCTGTGCTAATTAGTTTGGCAGGTGTGTCCAATGAAAGGCAAGACTACTTAAGAAGGCTCTCTCACATTATTAAGCAGCCTACATTTTCTGCCAAAATGGGAAAGAAAAAGGATGTGTCGGCTGCTGAGAAGCAACAAATTGTGGAGTGTTTAGGTCAAGGCATGACTACAATCAACATTGTGCGATGATCAGGATGAAGTGTCTTGGCAATCAAGAAGTATGTAGCTGATTCACAGTACACACGTGTGCGTGCTGATAAGGGCAAATTGAGGACTCTTTCCTACAGGCAATTACGTCAGGTTGAAAGAGCAGCGGCAAAAAAGCCTTGTCATAGCAGCAGACAAGTTTTTGAAGCTGCTTGTGCCTCCAACGTCCCCCGAACAACAAGATGCAGGGTCCTTCAGAGGTTTGCAGCTGTGCATACGCCATCCTATCGACCTCCTCTATCCACTTCACACAAGCAGAAACGGCTCCAGTGGGCCAAACATTACATGAAGACTGATTTCAAAACTGTTTTGTTCACGGATGAGTGCCGTGCAGCGCTCGATGGTCCAGATGAATGGAGTGGAGGATGGCTGGTTGATGGACACCCCACGCAAACACGGCTACAGCGCCAACAAGGAGGAGGTGGAGTAATGTTTTGGGCTGGAATCATGGGGAGAGAGATTGTCGGCCCCTTTAGGATCCCTGAAGGCGCTAAAGATGAACTCCATAATGTATGTGGATTTTCTCAAACAGCACTTCCTGCCATGGTTCAAGAAGAAGAACCGTGTATTTCACAGCAAGATCATTTTTCTGCATGATAATGCACCATCTCATGCTGCACATAAAACATCTGCATCTCTGGCTGATATGGGCATAAAAGGGGACAAACTTATGGTGTGACCCCCATGCTCCCCTGACCTCTACCCCATTCAGAACCTTTGGAGCATCATTAAAAGGAGTGTCTATGATGGCGGGAGGCAGTTCACATCTAAGCAACAGCTCTGGGAGGGTATTCTGTCCTCATGCAAAACAATTGAAGCAGAAACCATCCAAAACCTGACAAATTCAATGGACGAGAGAGTTCAGAAGCTCCTTTCGAACAAGGGGTCCTATGTGAAAATGTAACATCACCTAGAATAAAGTTTTGAGTTGAAAACTGTTTGATTTCAGTTTCTAACAACCTGCTAATGCTTATAATTTCAAAAATGACCATTTTTTTGGTCTTTATTAAAATGAAAAGGTTGATCGAAAAGTTTGGGGGATCTAAGAGTGTGGCAACCCAGTAGTCATGATTACTTCGAATTCTGACAATATGAGGGTCATGCTGCAGGTAGTGCAGCAAGAAGGCACTTATGTGTCTTGCGCATCTCGGAGCCCCAAAATTATTTTCCGGGCTAGATGCAGCTAAAAATTATTTTTAATTTTAAATCTGGTGAAGCTTATTATAGATGGCCTAATAGGATCAGTGCTGCACACTGCTACAAAGCCCAAATTATTTTCCAGTCAAGATACAGATAAACATGGTTAGTAATTTGAAAGCTTAAAACGGTTGGTAGGGTGATTTTAACCAATCATCAAGCTTTTACTCTCCCCAGGATGACACAGGGGTAGAAAAGTCGTTTCGGATCCATGATTTGTTCATCTTTATGAGCGTGAGTCTGTCTACATTATCAGTGGAGAGCCGCGTGCGCTTATCTGTCAGCACACCACCAGCAGCGCTGAACACACGTTCAGACAGAACGCTGGCTGCGGGGCATGACAAGATCTCCAAGGCGTAAGTGGCTAGCTCCGGCCATTTATCCAGATTGGAAGCCCAAAAAGAGCAAGGGTCCAGTGACACAGTCGTGGCTTCAATGTTTACTTGGAGATACTCCTGTACCATCGTCTCTAGGCGTTGACTATGTGTCAGACTTCTTGTCTCCTGTGGCCTTGCAAAGGATGGGCTAAAAAAGTGGTGAAATGATTCCGCAAAATTGATGTTACCAGCAGATACTGTGGTTCTGTTACGGTTTGAGTGCTGAACACTTGACGGTCCCACGGTTGGCAAGTTGGAACTGTGAGATTCACTACGTGCACCACTGGTATTTTGTGGAAAAGCACATGTAAGATTCTGCAACAGTCTCTGCTGATACTCCTGCATGCGTGCATCCCTTTCTATGGCAGGAATAATTTCTGCAAATTTACTTTTGTACCGGGGATCTAACAGTGTGGCAACCCAGTAGTCAGGATTATTTCTAATTCTCACAATTCGAGGGTCATGTTGCAGGTAGTGCAGCAAGAAGGCACTCATGTGTGTTGCGCATCCAGGAGCACCAAGTCCCTGTTGTGTTGGTGGCGAGGTAACAATCATGCTTCCTTCCTCTGTCCTCTCCCCCCAACCTCGCACAACAGAAATGTGATCAAGGTCTCCCTCATCTGATGAGTCTTCCATCAGTTCGTCCTCCACTTCTTCCTGGGCTCCTGCACCTTCCTCACTAGTTTGGCTGCTACCATGCGCCCTGGTAAAATCATCTCCCCCACCCTCACATGCCTGCCGCCCTGGTGCTGCCGACCGTCTGGACCTTGCAGATGTTAGCCCTTCCGCATACAACTCCTCCTCCTCTACTTCCTCCACCTCCTCTTGTGCCACCACCTGACTCCGAATTCTGTTTAACATGTGCTCCAGCATGTAAATCACCGGAATAGTCATGCTGATAATGGCATCGTCAGCACTAAACATCTTCGTCGCCATTTCAAAACTGTGCAGAAGGGTGCATAGGTCCCTGATCTGAGACCACTCCTCCAGCGTGATTTGCCCCACCTCTGAATCTCATTGGCCCAGGCTATACGTCAGAACGTATTGCTCTAGGGCTTGTCGGTGCTGCCACAGTCGCTGCAACATGTGCAGAGTTGAATTCCACCGGGTAGGCACATCGCATTTTAGCCGGTGAAGTGGCAGGCCCAACGACTTCTGTAGAGATGTAAGTCGCTGAGCTGCGGGATGCGAACGGCGGAACTGAGCACACAGCGACCGTGCCCTCTGCAGAAGGCCATCTAGTCTGGGATAGTGGGCTAAAAATTGCTGGACAACCAGGTTCAACACGTGAGCCATACAAGGCACGTGTGTGACATTGCCCCGGCGAAGGGCCGCACCCAGGTTTGCAGCATTGTCGCACACGGCCTTCCCTGGTTTCAGGTCCAGTGGAGACAACCATTCATGAAATTGGTTCTCCAGAGCTGACCACAACTCCTCAGCTGTGTGACTCACATTTCCCAGACATTTCAATGTAAAAACCGCCTGATGACGTTGAGCCCTACTGCCAGCATAGTAAGGAGGTGTGCAGGATCCCTTCTGCGCAGTTAGAAAGCTTGTGGCATGACCAGACAGGCTTTGGGTGCAGGTGGAAGACCGAGAGGAGGTTGAGGAGGCAGAAGCAGTGGAGGAAAAATGACATAAAGAGGATTGACGCACAACTCGTGGGGACGGCAAGACTTGGACAGCAGCCCCTTGTCCTGCTGTCACCATAGTTACCCAGTGCCCAGTCAGCGACATGTAACGCCCCTGTCCATGCCTACTCGTCCAAGTGTCTGTGGTGAAATGCACCCTGTCACACACAGAGTTTCTCAAAGAAGCGGTGATGTTGTGTGCGACATGCTGGTGGAGCGCAGGCACACCTTTCTTTGAGAAGTAGTGCCGACTGGGCATCTGGTACTGGGGCACTGCGACGGACATAAGGTCTCGAAAATCCTCTGTGTCCACCAGGCGGAAAGGCAGCATTTCTGTAGCCAAGAGCTTGCAGATGGTGAAATTCAACCTCTTAGCTTTCTCATGGCTAGGAGGAAATGGTCTTTTACTTGTCCACATCTGAGGGACCGAGGGCTGGCTATTGTGCTTAGACGGGGTTGATAAGAGTGTCCCCGGCAAACTGCCGGTCTGTGAGGAAGATGCAGGCGGACATGTTAGGTTGCCTTGATCCAAAGGTGGTGCTATCGATGTCGGACAGCGCTCAAGACCAGCTGGTGTTACCACCTCCAAAGAAAATGATGACCTGCCAATCACGCTGGCTGTTGCGGGTAAAGAGGTGGCAGGTCTGCGCCCCAAAACAGGTGTGACTGCTGTCCCCCCATTCACAGAGGATGAAGAGGCCGCGGATGCACAAGATATGGCAGACGGTGGTTGGCCCGGCCGGCTAGACCGCATTGTAGCACACTGAGCTTCCCACTGCAACTTATGCTTCATGTCCATGTGCCGGTTCATGCATGAAGTACTCAAACTATGTATTTTTTGGCCTCTACTTAGCTTTTGCTGACAAATGTTACAGATAACACGAGTTGGGTCATCTTTATCGATCTGAAAAAATGCCCAGGCTATGCAAGGCTTAGCACCCATGCGACCTGAAGAGCCACCACGACTTGTGGTGAGAGGCAGAGTTGTGTTTGAGGATGCAGTTGTTGACGTGCTTCCAGTACTACGTCTCTGTCCAGGAAGGCGCAACCTGACCTCGTTGTCACTAGCATCTTCCTCCACCTCCTCTGCTGACCTCATCTCTTGGCTGACTGTGGGTTGACAGTAAGTGGGATCTCCGACCTCATCATCATCACCCTGTGCGTTATCACACCCGTCGTCCTCAGAGCCAACCTGTTCCTGCCCTGACAAAAAACTAAAGTTGTCGCTCCAATCAGGTATTTGAGTCTTATCATCGTCTTCCTCATTGTCTCCACCAACAGGAGTTACAGTTTGGGAATGAGGGTCTACATTATGGTCAGAACCTTCTGCGTCTGGTCCTGGATCCGACTCATGAAGATTCTGGGCATCAGTGCAGATCATTTCCTCGTCTGGATTCACAGAAGCGCTGGAGTCGACCTCTGATTCCCAGGCTATAGTATGAGTAAACAGCTCTGCAGACTCAACCATCTGTTCTACCTCATACTCAGACGGGCAGCTGGAGATTTGGGAGCTGTGAGGAAGCAAGTGCGATTTGGGTGACACCTTTGAGGACTGGAGTATTTGTGATGTTGAAGTTGATGTGGAGGAGAGCCCACTTAAAGGAGCACTTGATATCCGTTGAAGCACCTGCTGTTTTTGTGCCTCATCTGGAATTTGTAGCGATTGGCGTGGCCGTAAGAAAGGGATCTTATCACATTGTCCGCTAAAAGAAGTAGACATTTTAGTTTGGCTGGAAGATGGTCTTTCTTCTGCACCTACCCCACGGACACAACCTTTTTTCCCCTTCCCAACACGCCTATTCCCCTTTCCACCAGCAGCAGGCCTTTTTCCACTCATTTTGGTGGTTAACTAATTCACAACTCTGGAGTTGTTTGCACAAAAAAACAATGGATGGTAACCGAGCAGAGCTGAGTGGCCAAACTGTGGTATTAGGCCAAAACTATTGGCTGGGTTAGATGCAGAAAAAAAATATTTTTAATTTGCAACCTGATGGAGGTCAGTATAGATGGACTAATAGACCAAGTCCCACACACTGCTAGAAGCCCAAATATTTTTTCAGAGCTAGATGCAGAAAAAAATTATTTTTAATTTGCAACCTGATGGAGGTCAGTATAGATGGACTAATAGACCAAGTCCCACACACCGCTAGAAGCCCAAATATTTTTTCAGAGCTAGATGCAGAAAAAAATTATTTTTAATTTGCAACCTGATGGAGGTCAGTATAGATGGACTAATAGACCAAGTCCCACACACCGCTAGAAGCCCAAATATTTTTTCAGAGCTAGATGCAGAAAAAAATTATATTCAATTTGCAACCTGCTGGAGGTCAGTATAGAAGGACTAATAGAACAAGTCCCACACACTGCTAGAAGCCCAAATATTTTTTCAGAGCTAAATGAAGAAAAAAATTATTTTTAATTTGCAACCTGATGGAGGTCAGTATAGATGGACTAATAGACCAAGTCCCACACACTGCTAGAAGCCCAAATATTTTTTCAGAGCTAGATGCAGAAAAAAATTATTTTTAATTTGCAACCTGATGGAGGTCAGTATAGATGGACTAATAGACCAAGTCCCACACACTGCTAGAAGCCCAAATATTTTTTCAGAGCTAGATGCAGAAAAAAATTATTTTTAATTTGCAACCTGATGGAGGTCAGTATAGATGGACTAATAGACCAAGTCCCACACACCGCTAGAAGCCCAAATATTTTTTCAGAGCTAGATGCAGAAATTTTTTTTATTCAATTTGCAACCTGATGGAGGTCAGTATAGATGGACTAATAGACCAAGTCCCACACACTGCTAGAAGCCCAAATATTTTTTCAGAGCTAGATGCAGAAAAAAATTATTTTTAATTTGCAACCTGATGGAGGTCAGTATAGATGGACTAATAGACCAAGTCCCACACACTGCTAGAAGCCCAAATATTTTTTCAGAGCTAGATGCAGAAAATTTTTTTATTCAATTTGCAACCTGATGGAGGTCAGTATAGATGGACTAATAGACCAAGTCCCACACACTGCTAGAAGCCCAAATATTTTTTCAGAGCTAGATGCAGAAAAAATTTTTTTTTAATTTGCAACCTGATGGAGGTCAGTATAGATGGACTAATAGACCAAGTCCCACACACCGCTAGAAGCCCAAATATTTTTTCAGAGCTAGATGCAGAAAAAAATTATTTTTAATTTGCAACCTGATGGAGGTCAGTATAGATGGACTAATAGACCAAGTCCCACACACCGCTAGAAGCCCAAATATTTTTTCAGAGCTAGATGCAGAAAAAAATTATATTCAATTTGCAACCTGCTGGAGGTCAGTATAGAAGGACTAATAGAACAAGTCCCACACACTGCTAGAAGCCCAAATATTTTTTCAGAGCTAAATGAAGAAAAAAATTATTTTTAATTTGCAACCTGATGGAGGTCAGTATAGATGGACTAATAGACCAAGTCCCACACACTGCTAGAAGCCCAAATATTTTTTCAGAGCTAGATGCAGAAAAAAATTATTTTTAATTTGCAACCTGATGGAGGTCAGTATAGATGGACTAATAGACCAAGTCCCACACACTGCTAGAAGCCCAAATATTTTTTCAGAGCTAGATGCAGAAAAAAATTATTTTTAATTTGCAACCTGATGGAGGTCAGTCTAGATGGACTAATAGACCAAGTCCCACACACTGCTAGAAGCCCAAATATTTTTTCAGAGCTAGATGCAGAAAAAAATTATTTTTAATTTGCAACCTGATGGAGGTCAGTATAGATGGACTAATAGACCAAGTCCCACACACTGCTAGAAGCCCAAATATTTTTTCAGAGCTAGATGCAGAAAAAAATTATTTTTAATTTGCAACCTGATGGAGGTCAGTATAGATGGACTAATAGAACAAGTCCCACACGCTGCTAGAAGCCCAAATATTTTTTCAGAGCTAGATGCAGAAAAAAATTATTTTTAATTTGCAACCTGATGGAGGTCAGTATAGATGGACTAATAGACCAAGTCCCACACACCGCTAGAAGCCCAAATATTTTTTCAGAGCTAGATGCAGAAAAAAATTATATTCAATTTGCAACCTGCTGGAGGTCAGTATAGAAGGACTAATAGAACAAGTCCCACACACTGCTAGAAGCCCAAATATTTTTTCAGAGCTAAATGAAGAAAAAAATTATTTTTAATTTGCAACCTGATGGAGGTCAGTATAGATGGACTAATAGACCAAGTCCCACACACTGCTAGAAGCCCAAATATTTTTTCAGAGCTAGATGCAGAAAAAAATTATATTCAGTTTGCAACCTGATGGAGGTCAGTATAGGTGGACTAATAGAATGATGCTATGCCCAAAAGATTTTACTTCACTAGGTGCAGTAAAAAAATTGGTATTCTATACACAGGTGGTATATCTTGCAACACAGATAGGCTACTCCACTGACTAACACACTCTGCAATAGGCCAAAAAGGATTAGCTTTGCTAGATTCAGCCAAATGCTGTGAAAAAAACTTGCACAGCACTGGCACAGACCTGCCTGGCAAAAACTGATAGGAACTGATGTAACCTAGTCCTGAAAAGGACTCCAATTACAATTAGTCTTTACTCCCACAATCTATCTATTTAAGAGCACAGACCTGCCTGATAAAAGTCGTAGGAAATGCTGTAACCTAGTCCTTAAAAGGACTGCAATCACAACTATTCCCTACTCCCAATCTGTATATTTGTGCGAAAATTGGCTTGAAATTGACAAGGTATAGCGCACACAGCAACAGCGGTGCCATCTAACACGCAGCTGCAGCAGTGAGAAAATGGTGACGACGGGGAAAATGGCTTGGTCTTATAGGGCAAGGACATGTGACATACACTGCCAATCACACATGCCCTTGCTTGTGTGAAAAAAAGCACTTCGCTCCGTGTGTGCGCTGCTGATAGGCTGACAGATTGCACCTCCCCACTGCAAATGCGGGAAAGAGAAAAAAAAATGGAGATCTTCATTGTTCCTGCAGAGATCCATCCCCTGCCCCTCCCCCCGCCCCGCTGTACACTCAAACTGCGTATTAACATTAATTTTCATCATTACTGAGAAAAAATCCAGTTGTGATTTTGGTGCACGAACAGTTATCGAACATAACCTCGAACAGCCGAATTTTTCTCAAATTGTTCGTGTTCGCCGAACGGCTCGAACACCGCCCAAAACAGCTCGAATTTGAGATTGGCGAACAGTTCGAGTAGAACAACGCTCATCTCTAATCACTATGTTCACTAGCGAAGGAGAAAATTTACTGCCCATGCTGACTCCTCTTTTCTGTAAAAAAAAAACCTTTTATCAAAGCTAAAATAATTACGCTCTAAGAGGAACTGTACTGCTATGACCAGAAATTCTTTTATTTATATAGTGTACGAACTGTATGTGTCAAGGTGGTAGGTTAAACATGCTAAAGCAATATGGTGTGGAATTGAGGGGGTATAATGCCACCACATCACAGGACAATCATCCAAAGTTTTTTGGCCATTCAAATTTATCAAAAATGGTCACTATGAATTTTGAATCCCTAATGTAACTCAGAGTTTCCTGAACCAGAGGCTGTAGGTAAAAATCCATCCAGGCACTTAATTTTTCACCATGGGAACCAATCCCCACCACTATGGGTCTTAACCCCTTTACAGCCCAGGGCGTACTAATACGTACAGTACAGACCAAAAGTTTGGACACACCTTCTCATTTAAAGATTTTTCTGTATTTTCATGACTATGAAAATTGTACATTCACACTGAAGGCATCAAAACTATGAATTAACACATGTGGAATTATATACTTAACAAAAAAAGTGTGAAACAACTGAAAATATGTCTTATAATCTAGGTTCTTCAAAGTAGCCCCCTCTTGCTTTGATGACTGCTTTGCACACTCTTGGCATTCTCTTGATGAGCTTCGCTGTAATCGCACCGACCCAAAGAATAAAGTCGTCTAATCACTTATACTGCACAAGGAACGGTGTAAAAAATAAACTCTAGGGTTAGGGTTGTGCTAGGGTTGGGATTTTTTTCAAAAGCAAAAAAAAAAAAAGATGACGATATGGCGACTAGTGTTGAGCACAAGTGCTCGCTACTTGAGTTTGCATCGGGTGCTCGGGTATGCATTGAGTATCGCGGGTGCTCGAGTCTCTGCCCCATATGCTTCACAGTCAAAAAAAACGTGCGGGGATTGCCTGCCATGCACCAGGAATCCCTGCATGTTTGTTTTGGGTGTCTAATAACCGTGAAACATGTGGGCAGGACTCGAGCATGTCACTCGAGCACGTGCGATACATGGTGCATACCCGAGTACATGATGCAAACTCAAGTAGCGAGCACTTGTGCTCAAGACTAATGACAACTTATTCAATATGATGACCTAATGTTATCAAATTATGTGTCATACCGGGTTCAAAATGTTCATTATGCCCCTTGATAAAATCCTTGAGGGTTGTAGTTTCCAAAATGGGGTCACTTGTGGGGGGTTTCAACTATTTAGGCACATCAGGGGCTCTTCAAACGTGACATGGCGTCTGCCCTCAATTCCAGCAAATTTTGCGTTCAAAAAGTCACACAGTGCTCCTTCCCTTTGAACTCTGCCATGCACCCAAACACTGTATTTTCCCCACATATAGGGTATTGGCGTACTCAGGAGAAATTGCAAAAAGTTTTTGGGGTCTATTTTCTCCTCTTACCCTTGTGAAAATAAAAAAAATGGGGCTAAAACATAATTTTTTATTTTCTTGGCTCCATGCTATAAACTTCTGTAAAGGTTCTCTGAGGGGTCTAGTTTCCAAAATGGTGTCACTTGTGGGGGGTTTCCACTGTTTAGGCACATCAGGGGCTCCCCAAACACAACATGGCGTCCGCTAATTATTCAAGCAAATTTTACTTTCAAAAAGTCAAATGGCGCTCCTTCCCTTCCGAACCCTGCTGTACGCCGAAACATTGGTTTTTCCCCACATATGGGGTATCAGTGTGGTCAGGGGAGATTGAACAACAAATTTTGGGGTCCATTTTTTCCTGTTAACTCTGTGAAAATAAAAAAAATTGGATCTAAAGTAACATTTTTGTGAAAAAAGTTAAATGTTAATTTTTTTCTTCCACATTCCAAAAATTTCTGTGAAGCACTTGAAGGGTTAATAAATTTCTTGAATGTGGTTTTGAGCACCTTGGGGGTGCAGATTTTAGAGTGGTCTTACTTTTGGGTATTTTCTGTCATAAAGACCCCTCAAAGTGACTTCAAATGTGATGTGGTCCCTAAAAAAATGGTTTTGTAAATTTTGTTGGAAAAATGAGAAATCTCTGGTCAACTTTTAACCCTTATAGCTCTCTAATAAAAAAAAAAAATTGGTTCCAAAATTGTGCTGATGTAAAGTAGACATGTGGTAAATGTTATTTATTAACTATTTTGTGTGACATATCTCTCTGATTTAAGGGCATAAAAATTCAAATTTTGAAAATTGCAAAATTTTCAAAATTTTCACCAAATTTCAGTTTTTTTCACAAATAAATCGGATATCGGAGAAATTTTACCACAATCATGAAGTACAATATGTCATGAAAAAACAGTCTCAGAATCAGGGGGATCCATTGAAGCGTTCCAGAGTAATTACCTCATAAAGTGACAGTGGTCAGAATTGTAAAAATTGGCCTGGTCATTAATGTGCAAACCACCTTGGGTAGTAAAGGGGTTAAAGGTGGTGGGAAAATATTTTTATGTATTTTTGGAGGCGAATGGTAAACTGGAACAATTGGGTGATCTACGTATAAATATTCCATTAATTTTTTTTTTAGGGCCCCTCAGTGCAAACCTTCGTTTAATAGATTATACATAGCAGCATTAAACTCAACAGTAGGATCTCTAGGTAACGCCAAATAAACATCCCTATTTTCTAAATCCATCAAATTCAATTTTTTATACAATCCTGCATTCAGTACTATAGTGCCACCTTTATCCGCTGAGCGGACTAGTATGTCTGAATTATCCTTTAATTTTTTCAGAGCGTCTTTTTCTCTATATGTCAGATTAGAGTCCAAATGATTAGTAGAAGATAATTCATTCTTTAATTCCACTAGTTCTTTTTCAATTAAGTCCTGGAACTGATCCAGAACCAATGGTCTGGACTGAAGTGGGTAAAAGAAAGGATTACCAGCCCGAAAGTCGTCATTTAAATTTACATTTGGAATTAAAGATTCAGTCTCGAATTGTTTCATTTGTAATAAAGACTGTTGTTCTGTGAATAATAACATGGAATCCTGGCTTGTCCTAGGAGAAACTTCTTCTGAAGCTGTATTCTGTGGATTTTTCATGTCCATAAAATGACATCGGATGGTGAGGTTACGTGCTAGTTTGTTAACATCCAGAATTGTTCTGAAAATGTCGAATTCGTTAGAAGGTGAAAAGCTCAGGCCTTTAGCCAGGAGAGAAATTTGACTCTCAGATAAGATGTAGCTAGAGAGATTCCAAACAGGTGACTCTAATCATGGCGTTTTTTGCTCTGTGTTGGGTACTTGTTTGCATTTACGCTTACGTCCCGCCCTTGTGTGACCCGCCACTAGCTGTTTCAGTAGCAGCTAGCCCTCCCTTGGAAAGGGGTGTACTCGGACGGCGGGCCCAGTTGGTAGAATGGGGATGCAGTCGCGGCCTTGGCCCGGTCCGTGCCCAGGGCGCACACATTAAAAATAGGGGCCAGTTGATGAGTGGCAATTATGAGTGGATAAACGACTACGCCACCTGTGGTGTCTGGTGATGCGCAACCAGCGCTGCTGCAGTCCTCTGAGGCGGGATGTTATGGCAGCCGATGGTAGTACTACTCCCCACAGGCGGAACAGGGCCTCGGGGCAGAGGAAGAAGGAGGATGAGGGGAGTCGTAGTAGGTGCAGTTGTGCGGTGTGGTGTTGCGCTGCTATAATGGACCGGAGGCAATGGATTTAGTCTTCCAAGAATTTACTCACGTTGTTAGAGGTCAGCTGCAAGGCTTCTCCTTGCTCCTCATGGCGTGCTGTGGCCACCAGAGAAGGGGGTTCGGCACACCCCAGTAGTTCAGGTGCGTCTATCAGGACCCCCAGCACCAGCGTGTTCCTAGAAATCTCCCCCTTGGGCCTCTCCTGTCCGTGTGCGGTGCGTGTTGCAAGGCTGGGTCTCCCTCTGGCTATATACAGAACAAGGGCACGGGTGGCGACTCCGCTCCGTCCGTTACCCGGTGGGAACCACTTAGCCTCCGGGCTTTTCCGACTGAGACGTGAAGTAACAAAGTCAGATATCAGGGGCCGGTACCCCTCTTGCAGCAGGAGTCCCTCTGACTAGGCCAGAATGGAGAGTACAGGTGGCGTATGCCGCTCCGTCCGTGTTCCCTGAGATCCTTTTGCCTGCGGAGCTCTCCTCCTCAGCTCCCCTCCAGGCCTTCTTAAGCAGGGACCTTGACCGGGTAGAGACCTCCGTTAACTCTATCCCGCTCCTCGTCTCAAGGCCAGAGCATGGGGACCGTGCATCTCCAGCACGCTGCAGGCTCCTACACAAGGCCACTGCCAGCTGTGAAGACCACAATCAAACAACCTTGAACTTAAGATGGCTGGCTATTAAATATGTACTGTATCTACAAGTGTAACCTAAAAGTGCATCCTCCACCCTCACTCACTACATGGTTCCCCCTATTTTTGGTTCCCTCATCTCCATTATCCTGCTGGGGCAGCACACTAGTGCATACTAGCCCCCCATAGGACAGGAGTGTGTAGTGTTGAGTAATGAGGTGCGGTCCTGACAGGAACTCCATCCTTACCTGAGAGAGGAGATACAACACCTCTTTCACAAGATGCAGTACCCCCCCCCTGGCGACCGAACCTTCAGGGGCGCCACATTCCCCCCTGGTGAAACACCGCACGTCCGCGGGCTGCAAAGAGAGCAAAACATGGTACAGACTTTTTATATGCTTTTTCACAACAATCAACAATCTTCCCATTATGGGAGGCTCTGATTCTTAAACGTTGCAGATAAATAGTACAAAAGTATAAAAACATCAATGAGACATTATGCATGTAGACAGCTTGGTAGGAAAATAGAAAAAGAGGCAGTTCAGCAGCAAGAGGGACCTGTCCCAAACCCTCAACGTAGGCCCTGGGGTGGCTGCAGGGCATGGAGATCCTGTGTTGGACCTCCAGGAGAGCCACTCCAGACAGGTTTTGCTTCTTAGGTCTGAGGTAGAAGTAGAAGTGGGTTTTGTATAAAACCAATAGGGAGTACCTAAATAGATGCATAACTATATACAATAGAATCTGTCTACAGCCAGTCCGCAGGGACAAATGTCTCTCTAAACCGGGAGGAAAACATGGTAATAAACATAAACAATCAACAAGTCAACTCAAAGGTACAGCCTCCGGGGCCACTTAGTTCAGGTACCTCCACCTAGGGAAAGGCTCGTTTTTGCTCACGGAGCCAGACCGGTCCCCTACCGGCAGGTGAGCAGGGGCCTCACCCTGGAATACTCTATGCACATCCAGGGCGTACCACCCACGCTCCCCATGGTGGCGGGTGTACGACATCAAGTCACCCGGGTAGAGATTCCGGCCAGGGTCATCCCTCCTCAGTTGTGGCTCGAAGTCTCTGCGGTTCACAAATACGTCCTGAGCAAACTGGGGACTCCTGATGAAGCCCCACCCCACCTCCTGGTGGAAGCGGACGATCAGCCCTTCCTCCCGGGGGCTTGGATGGGCTGCCTCCTCCTGGCAGGCCTTGGACTTGGTGGCCTTAGCGCACACCTCCAGACGCTCGCAGCGTACCCGCCTCTCCCGCAGCTCCTTGTCCAGCTGGAGGAGCTCCTTGCGGCTGAAGTCCTTATGCCTCCGCGCTTCCGCCCGGGTCTCCTGGGGGAAGCCCATTAGGTCCCCCCCTGGTTGTCCCAGACCATCTCCTCCGCCACAGGGCAGGTAACCAGAGGCGCTGGCAGCGGCGACAGCAGGGGTTGCTGCAGGTCCTTCGGTGACGCCGACCAGTCCGGGTTCGGGCAGGTAGTGTCCCCACTAAGCACAGGCTCTTCTAGGCCGGGAGTCGGGAGGCATTGCAGGCCTCCGGCGGAGAATGACACGTGGGCCTCCATCTCCGGAGCGAAGATCTGCTCCCAAACAACGGCGCCCGGGGACAGCGGTACCGGCATTAGATCCACTAGGGCCTCCGTGCGTCTCTCACCCGGGACAGGGGTTTGTATCTTACCCAGTCCTGGGCTGCACGCGGCCTCTGAGGTTTCTTCCTCCTGGGTTGCTGCTCCGCTTTCTTGGCTTGCAGCACCTTGGCGGCGGGTCCGGATCTTCTGCAGCACCTCCTCTCTCCATGTCTTCATGCTGCGGACACCGCACGCTGGGCCTCTGCGACCCTCCGGGTCAGGTCCTGTGACTCCACTCGGAGGAACTCTGCCTCCTCCGGGGTGAGGTGAATCCCCCGTATTCCGAGCGAGGCAGCAGTTGGTGGGGCGGCATCGGAGCATCTCTCCTGCGCTGTTTCCATCCTTGCTGCTGGGTGTGGAGTCTCTAGGATTGTTGTGGCCACACCTTGTTGTTGCTTACTCCTCCTTCTCTTGGGGCGGCTGGCTGACAGGCACTCCTTGGGACGTCCCATACGTCTTGATGGACACTACCTCGCGGACAGTCTCTAATGAAAGGGGCGGTCCTAGCTGTTGGCGCCATGGGGGAAGCCAGACCCATGATGGGAGGTGCTGGGTGTTTGTCCTTTTTGCACACAATGGCGTCCGTTCTTCTTGGGCGGGCGCCATCTTGGGTGTTAAAGACAGTCTGTTGTAAAGGCGCGCAGTACCCGCTGGCAATGGGAATCACTTCTTCCGTTGCTGCGGGCAAGCAATCCTGCCGACTACGCCAGTGATGTTTGACCCGCCACTATCTGTTTCAGTAGCGGCTAGCCCTCCCTGGGAAAGGGGTGTACTCGGATGGCGGGCCCAGATGGTAGAATGGGGATGCAGTCGCGGCCTCGTCCTGGTCCGTGCCCAGGGCGTACACATTAAAAATAGGGGCTAGTTGATGAGTGGCAATTATGAGTGGATAAACGACTACACCACCTGTGGTGTCTGGTGATGCGCTACCAGCGCTGCTGCAGTCCTCTGAGGCGCGATGTTGTGGCAGCCGACTGTAGTACTACTCCCCACAGGCGGAGCAGGGCCTCAGGGCAGAGGAAACAGGAGGATGAGGGGAGTCGTAGTAGGTGCAGTTGTGCGGTGTGGTGTCCCGCTGCAATAATGGACCGGAGGCAATGGATGTAGTCTTCCAAGCTTTGCTCACGTTGTTAGAGGTCAGCTGCAAGGCTTCTCCTTGCTCCTCACGGCGTGCTGCGGCCACCAGAGAAGGGGGTTCGGCACACCCCGGTAGTTCAGGTGCGTCTATCAGGACCCCCAGCACCAGCCTGTTATCTCCCCATTGGGCCTCTCCTGTCCGTGTGCGGTGCGTGTTGCAAGGCTGGGTCTTCCTCTGGCTATACACAGAACAAGGGCACAGGTGGCGACTCCGCTCCGTCTGTTACCCGGTGGGAACCACTTAGCCTTCAGGCTTTTCCGACTGAGACGTGAAGTAACAAAGTCAGATATTGGGGCCCGGTACCCCTCTTGCAGCAGGAGTCCCTTTGACTAGGCCAGAATGGAGAGTACAGGTGGCATATGCCGATCAGTCCGTATTCCCTGGGATCCTTTTGCCTGCGGAGCTCTCCTCCTCAGCTCCCCTCCAGGCCTTCTTAAGCAGGGACCTTAACCGGGTAGAGACCTCCATAAACTCTATCCTGCTCCTCGTCTCAAGGCCAGAGCACGAGGACCGTGCATCTCCAGCACGCTGCAGGCTCCTACACAAGGCCACTGCCAGCTGTGAAGACCACAATCAAACAACCTTGAACTTAAGATGTCTGGTTATTAAATATGTATCTACAAGTGTAACCTAAACGTGCGTCCTCCACCCTCACCCACTACATGGTTCCCCCTATCTTTGGTTCACCCATCTCCATTATCCTGCTGGGGCAGCACCTTAGTGCATACAAGTACCCCATAGGACAGGAGTGTGTAGTGTAGAGTGATGAGGTGGGGTCCTGACAGGTGCTCCATCCTAACCTGGGAGAGGAGATACCACATCTCTTCACAAGATGCAGTACCCCCCTGTGGCGACCGAACCCTCAGGGGCGCCACACCCTCTTCCTCAGTTTTTTGTAATAGCTCCACCAGCACAAGATAATTTATTTTTGATAAAATACAATTGTTGCATTTCTCCCATTGAACTCATAGATGAATCTGAGTAATCATCAGAGGTGGCAGCAAAAGAATTATCCGTAACATCATCATGGTCCTTAAAACTCCCTCTTCCAGATCTCTGAAAACGTTTGTGGGAGCGTTTTTTTAAGATGGATGGTAATTGTTTATTCCAACTATAAATCTTGTTCTGTGCATAGTCCTCACTGTCCCTTTTGAACTTGGATCTTTTTATATCCATAATGGTGTTCTCCAACTTGGCCAAATTAGATTTCAGTTTGTCATTACAAATATTAAATTCTTTTAGTTGCACATATTTCCCCAAAGACGATTGTTTATTTTTAATATCCAATTTAATTTAAGTCAGTTCCAGTTCCTCATGTTTGATTATGAGGTGCATAAGATTCAGTGAACATTGACTAAGAATCGCATTCTGATCTTCTGGAAAACCGTCATTGTATATAGTGGTGGCGACTTTTTTTTTAAACGCAGACCTCTAGGGATCATTTCCTTTTTTATATATGTGTCCAAGGTTGTGAGATCCCACCAAACTTTAAGTTCTCTGGTCATTTTGTTTTCCATCTGGAACATGAGATCGTTAAATTCATCCGGTTCTGTTGTCACCACTGACGGTTTATTATCAAAAATAGATGCTAGTTTGTTCAGTCTAGCCGAACAATCCTCTGTGTCACTGAAATTCATTATGTCAAATTGAGGGGATGTGAAAATCCACAGGGACTCCCGGTTCAGAAGTGTGCACTTGTAGTCAGACAAGCCAATGACCTGGTAACAGGGGCCAAGCAGAGCTGGGTAAGTGGTAATACAAGTGGGCAGTGGAATGAGTCGAGGTTTTGGTAATCATGGTGTAACAGATCGGGCAGACTGACTGGGCAGGAGAGAATTTCATGTTTTCTTGATTATAGCATCATGCAGAGAATTCCTGCTCCTTAATATTAAAAGGGGTTGTCCGGGACTTTTTTTTTGTTTTTTACCATGGACCTAAGAACTAACAGGCAAGTATTTGCTAACTATGTGCCTGTTGTGCCAGGCGCCGATATCTGCTGGTTCAGAGTGGTCACGGAGCGCTCCTGACAGTGATTTTTCAGCTCCCGCTCTGATCTATTGATGGGGTGTGACTGCCGGTGTCATGCTGATTGACAGCTGGCTCCCTGCTGCCTAACTGCAGGGAGCCGTCTGTCAATCAGCATAAAGTTGGCAGTCACGCCTCTTTGACAGAGCAGTCGGGAAGAGGAAGAGCTGTTCTGTTGACGTGAAGCAGCAGAATCGCTGTTAGGAGCGGTCCAGGAGCAATCTTAGCCACCACAGGGTGGAACAAGCACGTAATAAGCAATTACCTGCCTGACAGTTCTTAGGCTCATTGCATTTTTCTATCTCACCCTGTAGGAGTCACCTTCTCCTCAACCAAAAAGAGAAGGTGCATATCCACCGACATTGTGATATGCCAGCTTCCAGATCCAATTGCAGATAAAATTATGATTTTATTGTTAATCCATTAAAAAGATATACACATTGCAAAAATAAAATAAATAAAGGTGGAGACCTCTGTGAAACCTACACATTTCGAACGCCAAACGTTCTTCGTCCTGCTATAGAAATACATGTAGGGAGTTACAATTTACATGCTCGACCGCGCCATCATATGGGCGTGTTGATCGTTCCTCACGCCCAATTTTCTAAGTAAAGAAATGATAGGGTGTGGGAATAACAGAATAAAAACAAGTGATCTAATCTTGAAAAGTAGGCAGTGTGTATAAAAAATACACAAAGATGATACAAACAATATGATATATACATTAACATGAAATCAAAAAGATAATAAAAGAAAAGTGCTAAACCTGTGTCAGAGAAATAGCTCAGAGCTTAGCGCAAGGAAGCACTCCTTAGAAGAACTCCTTAGGAAAACAGATACAACTACAGCAAGCTGTACCTTCCAGGACTGACCAATGACCAAAATCCAAGCTCTGATTTAATAAGATCACGGTTACACCCACATACCTTCTATTGGTGAGCTCATATGAGGACTTGTTATAGGTGTGCTAGATCTTTTAGTAGCTTATGAGATCCCCAACTTTCAGGATATCTTCGCCCATGGAGGTCTCGGGCGGGAAATATCATGGTCATGTTTTCTATCATGATTTTACCTTTCTATAGAGATGAAACATGGCATGGATAGCATTATCCATCTAAACGATATTAAGTTGGGGGTGTTCGGCTGGCCTTACACTGATGTGAGTGAATGCGTTATGATCGTCCCTTTGCTACGATGTCGAAAATACATCTCCCATGAATATTGGATCGATGCAAACCCCAATATTCATCACTGACCACAGTCTTCAGAGTGTCTGAGACAAGTCCTTTGAAAAGAGGAAGCCCTTGCTTCGGAAATGTACTTATCCGCCTCTGAGTATGCAAATTCTAGACTTGTTGGCTGGTTCTCATCAGATTCTTTGTAGAATTTACCTGACCACGGCAGGAGGCCCTACGTCAATAGAGGTTGAAGTGTCAGCTCTTTCTCACTTTTCTTGTTATAATCCTATATGTTCAATGTGAGGGTGATATGTCCCCTCTCCAGAGATGTCTTTTTGGATTTTACAATTTTTCTTTACGACAGGGTGCAAAATTACCCTCCCCACCCCCAACCAGGATCAAACTGGGGTGTCTGGGGCCCCAATAGGAATTGATTCTAGGGGCCCACACTACAGCTGTATATGAAAACCTGTTAGCCATTATCTCGATTATAGTGGAGCGTCGGCTGTAAAATACAGGAGGCTCCTGCACCTCTTACTGTGCGATACCATAACTGGGATGTACAATTACGGTAATTTGCAGTAAAGGACTTTGTTGGTGAAAACAAGTTATGACCATAGGATCCACAGGAGAGGTGATAACTCCATAGGATCCACAGGGGAGGTGATATCTTATTGGTCAGTGATTGATTGGTCTGACCATTTGGGACTGTACCGACTGGAAGAATGGGGAATTTTTATCCCTGACAGGGCACTTTTATTCCTATTGTAAAATGGAGCGGCAGATCGGGTGTGTCATCTTCTCTGCCAGAAAAAGCCAAGTGCAGTGCTCATATAAAATACATATAATACAGACTGTCTTTGATGTGAGATCAGGAGCAGATGATGGGAGTGTTACAGATTCCCCTTTAAAAAGGACCTTTTGCTGACAGCCTCTTCACATGGAAGCTCTGTGCTTTGCTCCTGCTCTGCATCCTTTCATTTTCACCTATTAGCAGTGAAATATTGATTCCTTCACACCAAAGGCTGGGGGAAAGTACACAGAGAAGCTTAAAGTGCACTCAAACATGACCAGAAGCAAGCATCAGAAGGAGCAGAGTCCAGATAGTGGGCCTTCCAACATGGCACCTCCTCCCCCACACCAGCCAGAGTGAGAGATGCTGAGGCTGCTGCAGCAAAGCTGGGGAGATTTGCCAGACTGACCTTAGATTCTGACCCTTCAGATGATTTACAACCTGATCAGGTATGCTCACAGAGGAAGAGAGATACAGAGACTGTGCAGGGGAGGCAATGTGGCACCACTCTCACAGCAACAGTTAAACAGAGAAGTGCAGGAAATGCAGAGCACTAACAACACCTATGGAGAAGTCAATGATTCTGGGCAAGAGCCTATGTGGCACCCCAGGGGTCTAGTTTCCACAGTAATAGCAGTATTACGTCTGTGAGCAGGTGGGAGGTCTCCTGGGCAGGAATCCTAAGCATACCACACCTCCTGCCCAGTCCTGGGAGGGGAAGAACTTCCCCTACATAAACTGGGGCTGAGGCAGGGTTAGAGAGAGGAGTTCCAGACAGAGACGGAGTCTGGTCTGGACACGCAGAAACAGGGACAGATAAACATCAGGAGCTCTGTAGGAGCCAAGGAGAAGCGCCAGGGGCTGGAGCTGTGCAGAGCTCGCCCTGGGAGAAGGAACTAAAACCGGACACAGGAGTCCGAGGCTGTGGGGACTAAGATATACCCAGCAGCAGAATCCATCCGGCAGGGGATTCCAGGTCCTCTGGCCATAAAAGCCCGGAGGCTCAGTCACAACGAAGGGACCAGCACCGCCATCCCGGAGCGGAGGCTAACAGGAGGCCCCAGGTCACCAGCCATATGGGTGAGCACCACACGGTATACCCAGGGACGTGGGCTACTTGTAACTGCCGAAAGCAGGGTAGCCAGGAAGGGTACAGACTAACGGGAAGGCCTACAACTCCACCTGGCCAGGGGAACTCCGGCTTACTCGCAGACTAACCAGGCCCCAAATACTAGCCAGTACTCCCGGGGGAATTTGCCTTCTACCATCAGTAAAGACCCTGAACTGTACCCTCGCGTCTCCGTGCTTCCTTGTCGCACCATTAGTGCTGGGACATCCACACCATCACTCCCAACATCAACCTCATCCTCTGCCCTGAGGCCATACCCCTCCCGTTGGGGGTTATACCATCCACGCTGCACATCCGTACCACCGGCCTCAGCGGACTGCCCTGCAGCGGCGGCTTCATAGCCGCATTCAACGGGTGGCGTAGTCGGACACTAATACCATCATACCAATAACTGCCACTTAGTTTGACCACCCTGGGCACGGACCGGGTCACCGCCACACGAAGACTACTACCCCCATCGGATCCGGCTCCGGGTATTCCCCGCGCGCACGCGCGCCGCACTACAGCACGGGCCCAGGGGGCGCGTCAACTTTGGCGTAGTCGGCAGGATTACGTGCCCGCAACCACCGGGTACTGCGTGCCTGAAAAAGAGACTTTTATACTTACCTGTGGTGAAGTTTCCCGCCGTCCGGAGTCGTTTCCCGCCATCTGGAGCCGATTCCCGCCATCAGACGCCATCTTGGACCGTTTCCCGCCGTCTTCTGCCTTCCCGCCATCCGCAGCTGCTTCCCGCCTTCGGACGCCATCTTCGGGACGCCGCACAGGAAGAAGAGGGGCGTGGACGCCGAAAGCGCGCGAGATCCGAAGCTCCGCCCCACGCTCCGCCCCACGCTCTGACGCTGCGCAAGGTCCTGGAAGGGAGGAAGAGCGACGCTGACGTCATCGGAGCGAGACGCCAGGTCCTCAACAGCGACGATCGACTGCGGAGCCGCGGCCTACGGAAGAAGAGCATCGCAAGGTAGGCCACGGTCCACTAGGGGGGAGGAGGATGCCGGACACCGAGGGGAGCTCCACTGCCACAATCACCGCCAGCGCAACCGCTGCAACAGTCATGCCATTCACCATGCCCTATATTCCGGGGGCAGCCTGGCTACCCCAGTACTCAGGGGAGTCACATACCCTAAATGACTTCAGAGAAAGGCTGGATAGCCTCTTCCAGGTGTACCCCCTCACAGAAGAGCAAAAAGTGAGCATCCTGGTGGCTCAATTAACAGGGGCAGCCCAAAGGGAGGTAAAGTCCTGGCCACTTGGGAGGAGGAGGACTGTCGCAGAGATACTAGCCCGGCTGAAGGACACCTTTGATACCCGTACCTCAGCCGAGATCAAGCTTAGATTCTACGGGTGCAAGCAGCGAGCACATGAGAATATAAGGGACTATGCGCTAAACCTACAAGAGGCCCTGAGAGCCATTAAGCAGGCCGACCCTGACGGCGTGGGAAACGAAGACAAACTGTTGACTGAACAATTTATAGAGGGTCTACATTGTAATGCCCACCGAACCCAGTTGCGGGCCATGGCCTTACAGGACCCTCATCTGGATTTTGCACAGTTCAAGGACAGAGCCATCCGGGTGCTCCGAGAACCGGCACCAGGTGGCACTGTGACCCACAGGCGCCCTGCTATCACTTATCACCAGGAGACGGCGCCCTTGTCTGCAGGGCCTGTGGGAGCTGATGCGCAGGCTTTAAACAATGACCCAGCTACAGACCTGCACCATCAGGTCCAAGAGCTAACTAAAAGCGTTGCCGCGCTAACCCGAACTGTGCAGTCTTTACAGGTTTCTACTGCAGGGAAGATCGAGCTGGCATCCGGACCGGAGGACATCCCGTGGCGCCGACCAAGGAGGACCCCACCGGCCAGAGGAAGACCCAGCGATCGATACAACGAGGACGGACGACCTATTTGCCGCCGCTGCAATCAACCCGGACATGTGGCAAGGTACTGTCATTTAAACGGGCACAACCTGGGGTAGAGGGCCAACCCCCAGGCATAAGACCATCAGGCCCATCAAACTGGCGTGATAAATACGTAGGGGGACGTCCAATCTTGCCTGTGGTACTGGATGGCATTCCTATGAGTGCCCTACTAGACACTGGGTCACAGGTCACCACCATCCCGTACGTGCTCTTCAAGCAGTACTGGAATGATTCGGACATAACCCGCTACCCAGACGATGACCTGAGTATCATCGCCAGCAATGGTCAGCCCGTGCCGCAGGTGGGATTCAAGGAGGTGACCATTAAAATCGGTAAAGTCGAACTAGCGGCACAAGGACTGATTATAGTGGACATCGACCGTCATGAGAGTCACCCTAGAATCACCCTGGGAACCAATGTAATTGAAAATTGTCTTGCAGAGGTGATTCTCATTTTACAGCAGGTTGCCAAGAACGCCAGTTCCGGCCAGCAGCGTGTGCTCCAAAAAGAGATCCGGGCACTGATGAAGCGGCAACAGGTGGAACTATCTGGTGGTGAGATAGGTAGCGTGAGAATGTGTGACCCGTTCCCTATTGCCATGCCCCCAAAAAGTGAGATGATGATTTGGTGCCGGGCAGCTATTGGTCTAAGAGGTAGAGACTACCAAGCAATGGTAGAACCCGTCTACTCAGACAGTAGGCCCACCATTTTGACAGCACGGGGGGTGGTCGATGTACGCCATGGGAGGGTGCCCGTTCGCATCATAAATATCGGTGAGAGAGAAGTACACCTGCCCCGGTATGCCACGCTAGCTAAATTGTTCACCATAAACCAGAATTCTGTACAGGCCGTGGAACCCTTGCCTCTATCTCAACCAGAGGAAGGTAACGGCTCTAAGAAACCAATGGAGGACTGGTGTCAGCAACTACATCTGGGTACTGACTCCACTCCCTCACACCAGAAACAAGGAGTCTATCGGGTGGTTCAAGAGTACGAGAGAGTGTTTAGTAAACACCCGTTAGACTTCGGGCGAGTAAAGGGGGTAGAACACCACATCCCCACGGGAGACCATCCTCCCATAAAGGAGAGATACCGACCCGTACCCCCTGCACACTACCAACATGCCAAGGGGATGCTTAGAGACATGAAGGAGGCTGGGGTAATCAGGGACAGCTGTAGCCCCTGGGCAGCTCCACTAGTCTTAGTGAAAAAGAAGGACAACACTATGAGAATGTGTGTAGACTACAGGAAGGTCAACCGTATCACACACAAAGATGCGTACCCGTTACCAAGGATAGAAGAGTCCTTAGCTGCATTAAAATCTGCTAACTTCTTCTCTACTTTGGATCTCACTAGCGGGTACTGGCAGGTTCCTGTAGCAGAGGCAGACCGGGAGAAGACCGCATTCACCACCCCGATGGGTCTCAGCGAATTTAACTGTATGCCGTTCGGGCTCTGCAACGCACCAGGAACCTTCCAACGGTTGATGGAATGCTGTCTGGGACACCGGAACTTCGAGACGGTCCTGTTATACCTGGACAATGTCATCGTCTATTCCAAGACCTACGAGGACCACCTGAAACACCTGGCGGAAGTGTTTGAAGCTCTGGCAAACTACGGCCTAAAGGTGAAACCCTCCAAGTGTCACCTCCTGAAACCAAAGGTGCAATACCTGGGACACGTGGTGAGTGCTGACGGAGTGGCTCCCGACCCTGATAAGATCACCGTAATTAAGGACTGGCCAAGACCCTCCAGCATAAAGGAAGTGCGGCAGTTCCTCGGGTTGGTAGGCTACTACCGAAGATTCATTCCCGGTTTCACCAAAATGGCAGCCCCTATGCAGGACCTCCTGATAGGTCAATCTCGAAAAGCCAAAAACCAGAAGCCGCCCTTCAGGTGGGAAAAGCTGGAAGAGGAGTCCTTCTGCCAGCTGAAGATGGCCCTCACGGGGGATGAAATCCTGGCATATCCAGACTACAGCCAGCCCTTTATCCTCCACACGGACACAAGCAACATCGGGCTAGGAGCCGTACTGTCCCAGATCCAGCAGGGGAAAGAACGGGTAATCGCTTACGCCAGCCGAAAGCTACGACCCACCGAGAGGAACCCTGAGAATTATAGCTCATTTAAGCTGGAGTTCCTGGCAGTAGTGTGGGCAGTGACCGAACGTTTCAAGCATTACCTTGCCTCCTCCAAATTCACTGTGTACACGGATAACAACCCGTTGACACACCTGGACACTGCAAGGCTCGGTGCTCTGGAACAGAGATGGATGGCTCGCCTGTCCAACTTTGAATTCACCATCAAATACCGGGCAGGACGCTCCAATGCCAACGCGGATGCCCTGTCTAGAATGCCGAATTTACCGGACGTAGAGGAAGATCCAGAAGATCTGGAAGAAGTTGAGCTCCCTGCGTTCCACCGTCATGGGATTACCCTGTATTCCCACCGTGTGAAGGACAGGCGCTCCGCGACGTTCAATCCCTTGCCCCACTACAACTGGGCGGAGACGCAAGACAGTGATCCCGCAGTCCGTCTGGTGAAGGAAATGCTGACCCAAGCCGATGCCAGTCTGGACCCAGACGCCCCAGAGGAGACTAAGCAACTGTGGAAGGAGAAAAGTAGGCTGTTCCTCTACAGGGAGAAGTTGTGCCGGAGAATGGTTAACTCTCGAACACATGAGTTGACCTGGCAGGTAGTGGTCCCCAGACGAGACGCGGCTATGATTCTGGAGGCGTACCACAACGGAGCAGGACATTTCGGGTGGAAGAAGCTGGATTTCTTGTTGCGTGAACGGTTCTACTGGGTAGGCATGAGAGGAGCCATTGAGAGGTGGTGCAGAGACTGTGGACCGTGCCACCTAAGAAGGAAGGACCGTGCCAGCCAGAAGACTCCCTTGCAGCCTATCATCACCCGACAGCCACTGGAACTGGTAGCCCTGGACCATGTGAAACTGGCTCCAAGCAGATCTGGGTATGTCTACGCCCTCACAATCGTAGATCATTACTCCCGGTTCCTGGTGGTGGTCCCGGTCAAGGACTTAACGGCTCAAACAGCAGCTAGAGCCTTCCAGCAGCACTTCTGCCGTCCACACGGGTACCCGGACCAAGTGCTGACAGACCAAGGGCCAGCCTTCGAAGCGGAAGTCTTCCGGGAGTTCTGCAACCTGTATGGCTGCACGAAGATAAGAACAACGCCCTATCACCCTCAAACCAATGGACTCTGCGAGAAGATGAACCAGGTGGTGATAGACCTCCTGAAAACATTGCCCCTGGAAGAACGCAGTATGTGGCCTGAGAAGCTGCCTGATCTGGTGGACCTATACAACCACATCCCTGTAGGTTCTACCAACTGTACCCCGGCTTACCTAATGAGAGCGAGACCTGGTAAGCTGCCTATCGACCTGGATATGGGAGTCCTGACGCCCGAGGACACCTCGCCAGATGCAGACTGGGATACAGAACGGCAGCAGCAGTATCGGAAAGTACAGGAGAGCGTCGAGCGAAGTCTGTCTCAAGCTAGAGAAAGGCAAGAGAGGGCTTATAATCAGTATGCTCCCGCTGTTCCCCTGGTACCTGGAGAGCAGGTCTTGAAGAGGAAAAGACGGCTCCACAAGTTGGACGACCAGTGGGAGAAGGACCCGTACACCGTACTGCCATCAAGCCATGAGAACCCAAAGATTTGCGTGATCAGTAAGGATGGAGGAGAAACCACAGCCATTGTCTCCAGAGACTACCTGAAGAAGTGTCCCGAGCAGCTGCAAAACCCTGAAGAAGAAGATCAAGAAAACCCTCGACCCGCAGAGGAAAGGGAAGAAATGATCAGGACTGTACTCGGAGACTTCCCCCGGTCTTGGACACAAGTAAACGGTGCTGTTGTGGTACCCGTCCTCACCTTTCTCCAGCCAGCCCCGCAAGTGCCTACAGAGGAACCGGAAGAGCTGGAAGAGCAGCCGGCCCAAGAGGCAGAAGAGTCCACACCAGCGGTACAGGAGTATCAACCCTCTGCTAGTAGTGAGCCTGCCGTGCCCCTAGTGAGCCAAAGAGTGCGCAGAAAGCTGCCCAGCTTGCCCATAACACCTCCTACACCCTGTAGTGCAGGACCAGTGAGTGAGCTCCGTAGGTCCACTAGGCTTACCAGAGGCCAGATGCCCGTACGTTGGAGAATCTAAGTTGGCTAATTGCTTTAACTATTTTATGTTTACCTGTTTTGTTGTAGCCGTTGCTAATTATGTTTTTCAGTTACAGATTTCTTTATATGGACTGACAGGTTATGGACAGTGAGTAACCGGAACTCTGTTGTAAATATGTTTGGAGCGTAACCCAGGAATGGACTAAAGACTGTTAAAGACTCGGGGCAGGACAGACCCCAACCTGGTTACGGCTCCCTGTTCTTTGGTGAAATGGACACCCTTATTGCTTCCCGGTTACGGACACGCCGTGACCATCTCATGTATTTAATTGTTATTGTTTATACCCTGTTATGTTTTGAAAAAAAATATATATGTTTAGTCCGAGAGTACTAAATTTCACTAGGGGGGAATGTGGCACCCCAGGGGTCTGGTTTCCACAGTAATAGCAGTATTACGTCTGTGAGCAGGTGGGAGGTCTCCTGGGCAGGAATCCTAAGCATGCCACACCTCCTGCCCAGTCCTGGGAGGGGAAGAACTTCCCCTACATAAACTGGGGCTGAGGCAGGGTTAGAGAGAGGAGTTCCAGACAGAGACGGAGTCTGGTCTGGACACGCAGAAACAGGGACAGATAAACATAGGAGCCAAGGAGAAGCGCCAGGGGCTGGAGCTGTGCAGAGCTCGCACTGGGAGAAGAAACTAAAACCGGACACAGGAGTCCGAGGCTGTGGGGACTAAGATATACCCAGCAGCAGAATCCATCCGGCAGGGGATTCCAGGTCCTCTGGCCATAAAAGCCCGGAGGCTCAGTCACAACGAAGGGACCAGCACCGCCATCCCGGAGCGGAGGCTAACAGGAGGCCCCAGGTCACCAGCCATATGGGTGAGCACCACACGGTATACCCAGGGACGTGGGCTACTTGTAACCGCCGAAAGCAGGGTAGCCAGGAAGGGTACAGACTAACGGGAAGGCCTACAACTCCACCTGGCCAGGGGAACTCCGGCTTACTCGCAGACTAACCAGGCCCCAAATACTAGCCAGTACTCCCGGGGGAATTTGCCTTGTACCATCAGTAAAGACCCTGAACTGTACCCTCGCGTCTCCGTGCTTCCTTGTCGCACCATTAGTGCTGGGACATCCACACCATCACTCCCAACATCAACCTCATCCTCTGCCCTGAGGCCATACCCCTCCCGTTGGGGGTTATACCATCTACGCTGCACATCCGTACCACCGGCCTCAGCGGACTGCCCTGCAGCGGCGGCTTCATAGCCGCATTCAACGGGTGGCGTAGTCGGACACTAATACCATCATACCAATAACTGCCACTTAGTTTGACCACCCTGGGCACGGACCGGGTCACCGCCACACGAAGACTACTACCCCCATCGGATCCGGCTCCGGGTATTCCCCGCGCGCACGCGCGCCGCACTACAGCACGGGCCCAGGGGGCGCGTCACCTACACGACAAGATGTTTTCTCTGCTGGAAAATCCTGTAGCTTCTCATTAGAAATTCTCAACAAACAAATGGGAGGGCTTAGAGAGGACATTAATCTCATCAGACAAAACATGAAGAAAATAAACAGCCGAGTCAATGAGTTGTAGGAAAGAGTGAGTTCTGTTGCGGACCAAATGCCTACTATACATAAATATCTCAGGAGAGGTCTTCAGAATATCAATGCCCTTCTCAAGAAGGTTGATGACCTAGAGAATAGGCATCGGCGAAATAACATACGTTTAGTCGAGGTTCATGAAAAAGCGGAGGGTCGTAATTCAGTTGATTTTTTTTTAATCCTGGCTGACTACAATGTTCTGCAAAGACACTCTCTCTCAATTTTTTGCAATTGAAAGAGCTCACAGAGTTCCTACACGTCCTTTGCCACCGGGTGCTCCACCAAGACCTGTACTCATCAAATTACAAAATTTTAAAGAGAGAGATGTGACACCCCAGGGGTCTGTTTGCCACAGTAATAGAGATATTATGTCTGAGAGCAAGTGGGAGGTTTCTCTGGTCAGCATCCCTAAGCATGCAACACGGTCCGCCCATACCTGGGAGGGGGGGAATCTGCCCTTATAAACTGGGTCTGGGGCGGGATTAGAGTAGTCAGAGCCTGGAGTTCAGTTCCAGACACAGGGAAAGCAAGAACAGGAGCTCTGTAGGAGCAGTAGCAGAAGTCCAGGGGCTGGAGCTGAGCAGAGTTCGCCCTGGACGAAGATACTAAAGCCGGACACAGGAGTCCGAGGCTGTGGGGACTGATCTATACCCAGCAGCAGAAACCAGCCGGCAGGGGATTCCAGGTCCTCTGGCCATAGAAGCCCGGAGGCTCAGTCACAAAGAAGGGACCAGCGCCGCCATCCAGGAGCGGAGGCTAACAGAAGGCCCCAAGTCACCAGCCATACGGGTGAGCACCACACGGTATACTCAGGGACGTGGGCTACTTGTAACCGCTGACAGCAAGGTAGCCAGGAAGAGTGCAGATAAACGGGGAGGCCTACAACTCCACCTGGCCAGGGGAACTCCTGCTTGCTCGCAGACTGACCAGGCCCCTTATACTAGCCAGTACTCCCGGGAGGGTCTGCCTTGTACCATCAGTAAAGACCCTGAACTGCACCACACGTCTCTGTGATTCCTTGCCGCACCAGCACCATTAGTACTGGGACCCTCACACCATCACTCCCATCATCTTCCACCTTAGCTGCCCTGAGGCAATACTTCTCCCGTGGGGAGTCATCCCATACTCAGCTGCGCAAACAACATCAGCCTCAGCGGTCTGCAGCGCAGCGGCGGTCCCCACTGACCGCAATCCACGGGTGGCGTAGTCGGACACTTATTACCATACAAATAGACTGCCACTGGTTTGACCACCCTGGGCACGGACCGGGTCACCGCCACGGAGAACTACAACCCCCAGCGATCCGGCTCCGGGTATTCCCCCTGCACAGCAGCACAGCACAGGCCCAGGGGGCGCGTCAACTTTGGCGTAGTCGGCAGGATTTCGTGCCCGCAACCACCGGGTACTGCGTGCCTGAAAAAGACTTTTGAACTTACCTGTGGTGAAGTTTCCCGCCGTCCGGAGTCGTTTCCCGCCATCCGGAGCCGATTCCCGCCATCAGACGCCATCTTGGACCGTTTCCCGCCGTCTTCTGCCTTCTTCCCGCCATCCGCAGCTGCTTCCCGCCTTCGGACGCCATCTTCGGGACGCCGCACGGGAAGAAGAGGGGCATGGACGCCGAAAGCGCGCGAGATCCGAAGCTCCGCCCCACGCTCCGCCCCACGCTCTGACGCTGCGCAAGGTCCTGGAATGGAGGAAGAGCGACGCTGACGTCATCGGAGCGCGACGCCAGGTCCTCAACCCCGACGATCGACTGCGGAGCCGCGGCCTACGGAAGAAGAGCATCGCAAGGTAGGCCACGGTCCACTAGGGGGGAGGAGGATGCCGGATACCGAGGGGAGCTCCACTGCCACAGCCACCGCCAGCGCAACCGCTGCAGCAGTCATGCCATTCACCATGCCCTATATCCCGGGGGCAACCTGGCTACCCCAGTACTCAGGGGAGTCACATACCCTAAATGACTTTAGAGAAAGACTGGATAGCCTCTTCCAGGTGTACCCCCTCACAGAAGAGCAAAAAGTGAGCATCCTGGTGGCCCAATTAATCGGGGCAGCCCAAAGGGAGGTAAAGTCCTGGCCACCTGGGAGGAAGAGGACTGTCAGAGACATACTAACCCGGCTGAAAGACACATTTGACACCCGCACCTCAGCCAAAATAAAACTAAGATTTTATGGGTGCAAACAACGGGCACATGAGAGTATAATAGACTATGCTCTAAACCTACAAGAGGCCCTGAGAGCCATTAAGCAGGCACACCCTGACAGCGTGGGAAATGAAGATAAGCTGTTGACTGAACAATTTATTGAGGGTCTACTGTGCAATGCCCACCGAACCCAGTTGCGGGCAATGGCCTTACAGGACCCTGACCTGGACTTTGCACAGTTCAAGGACAGAGCCATCCGGGTGCTCCGAGAACCGGCACCAGGTGGCGCTGTGACCCACAGGCGCCCTGCTATCACTTACCACCAGGAGACGGCGCCCTTGTCTGCAGGGCCTGTGGGAGCTGATGCGCAGGCTTTAAACAGTGACCCGGCTACAGACCTGAACCATCAGGTCCAAGAGCTGACTAAGAGCGTTGCCGCGCTAACCAGAACTGTGCAGTCTTTACAGGTCTCTTCTCCAGGAAAGATCCAGCTGGCATCCGGACCGGAGGACGTCCCGTGGCGCCGACTGAGGAGGACCCCACCGGCCAGAGGAAGACCCAGCGACAGATACAATGAGGACGGACGACCCATCTGCCGCCGCTGCAATCAACCCGGACATGTGGCAAGGTACTGTCATTTAAACGGGCACAACCTGGGGTAGAGGGCCAACCCCCAGGCATAAGACCATCAGGCCCATCAAACTGGCGTGATAAATACGTAGGGGGACGTCCAATCTTGCCTGTGGTACTGGATGGCATTCCTATGAGTGCCCTACTAGACACCGGATCACAGGTCACCACCATCCCGTACGTGCTCTTCAAGCAGTACTGGAATGACTCGGACATAACCCGCTACCCAGATGACGACCTGAGTATCATCGCCAGCAATGGTCAGCCCGTGCCGCAGGTGGGATTCAAAGAGGTGACCATTAAGATCGGTAAAGTCGAACTGGCGGCACAAGGACTGATTATAGTGGACATAGACCGTCATGAGAGTCACCCTAGAATAACCTTGGGAACTAATGTGATTGAAAATTGTCTTGCAGAGGTGATTCTCATTTTACAGCAGGTTGGCAAGAACGCCAGTTCCGGCCAGCAGCGTGTGCTCCAAAAAGAGATCCGGGCACTGATGAAGCGGCAACAGGTGGAACTATCTGGTGGTGAGATAGGTGGCGTGAGAATGTGTGACCCGTTCCCTATTGCCATGCCCCCAAAAAGTGAGATGATGATTTGGTGCCGGGCAGCTATTGGTCTAAGAGGTAGAGACTACCAAGCAATGGTAGAACCCGTCTACTCAGACAGTAGGCCCACCATTTTGACAGCACGGGGGGTGGTCGATGTACGCCATGGGAGGGTGCCTGTTCGCATCATAAATATCGGGGAGAGAGAAGTATATCTGCCCCGGTATGCCACGCTAGCCAAATTGTTCACCATAAACCAGAATTCTGTACAGGCCGTGGAACTCTTGCCTCCATCTCAACCAGAGGAAGGTAACGGCTCTAAGAAACCAATGGAGGACTGGTGTCAGCAACTGCATTTGGGTACTGACTCCACTCCCTCACACCAGAAACAGGGAGTCTATCGGGTGGTTCGAGAGTACGAGAGAGTGTTTAGTAAACACCCGCTAGACTTCGGGCGAGTAAAGGGGGTAGAACACCACATCCCCACGGGAGACCATCCTCCCATAAAGGAGAGATACCGACCCGTACCCCCGGCACACTACCAACACGCCAAGGGGATGCTTAGAGACATGAAGGAGGCTGGGGTAATCAGGGACAGCTGTAGCCCCTGGGCAGCTCCACTAGTCTTAGTGAAAAAGAAAGACAACACCATGAGAATGTGTGTAGACTACAGGAAGGTCAACCGTATCACACACAAAGATGCGTACCCGTTACCAAGGATAGAAGAGTCCTTAGCTGCATTAAAATCTGCTAACTTCTTCTCTACTTTGGATCTCACTAGCGGGTACTGGCAGGTTCCTGTAGCAGAGGCGGACCGGGAGAAGACCGCATTCACCACCCCGATGGGTCTCAGCGAATTTAACTGTATGCCGTTCGGGCTCTGCAACGCACCAGGAACCTTCCAACGGTTGATGGAATGCTGTCTGGGACACCGGAACTTCGAGACGGTCCTGTTATACCTGGACGATGTCATCGTCTATTCCAAGACCTACGAGGACCACCTGAAACACTTGGCAGAAGTGTTTGAAGCCCTGGCAAACTATGGCCTAAAGGTGAAACCCTCCAAGTGTCACCTCCTGAAACCAAAGGTGCAGTACCTGGGACACGTGGTGAGTGCTGACGGAGTGGCTCCCGACCCAGATAAGATCACCGTAATTAAGGACTGGCGAAGACCCTCCAGCATAAAGGAAGTGCGGCAGTTCCTCGGGTTGGTAGGCTACTACCGAAGATTCATTCCCGGTTTCACCAAAATGGCAGCCCCTATGCAGGACCTCCTGATAGGTCAATCTCGGAAAGCCAAAAACCAGAAGCCGCCCTTCAGGTGGGAAAAGCTGGAAGAGGAGTCCTTCTGCCAGCTGAAGATGGCCCTCACGGGGGATGAAATCCTGGCATATACAGACTACAGCCAGCCCTTTATCCTCCACACGGACGCAAGCAACATCGGGCTAGGAGCCGTACTGTCCCAGATCCAGCAAGGGAAAGAACGGGTAATCGCTTACGCCAGCCGAAAGCTACGGCCCCCGGAGAGGAACCCTGAGAATTATAGCTCATTCAAGCTGGAGTTCCTGGCAGTAGTGTGGGCAGTGACCGAACGTTTCAAGCATTACCTTGCCTCCTCCAAATTCACCGTGTACACGGATAACAACCCGTTGACACACCTGGACACTGCTAGGCTCGGTGCCCTGGAACAGAGATGGATGGCCCGCCTGTCCAACTTTGAATTCACCATCAAATACCGGGCAGGACGCTCAAATGCCAACGCGGATGCCCTGTCTAGAATGCCGAACTTACCGGACGTAGGGGAAGATCCAGAAGATCTGGAAGAAGTTGAGCTCCCTGCGTTCCACCGTCATGGGATTACCCTGTATTCCCACCGTGTGAAGGACAGGCGCTCCGTGACATTCAATCCCTTGCCCCACTACAACTGGGCGGAGACGCAAGACAGTGATCCCGCAGTCCATTTGGTGAAGGAAATGCTGACCCAGGCCGATGCCCGTCTTGACCCAGATGCTCCGGAAGAGACCAAGCAACTGTGGAAGGAGAAAAGTAAGCTGTTCCTCTACAGGGAGAAGCTGTGCCGGAGAATGGTTAACTCTCGAACACATGAGTTGACCTGGCAGGTAGTGGTCCCAAGACGAGACGCGGCTCTGGTTCTGGAGGCATACCACAATGGAGCAGGGCATTTCGGATGGAAGAAGCTGGAGTTTTTGTTGCGTGAACGGTTCTACTGGGTAGGCATGAGAGGAGCCATCGAGAGGTGGTGCAGAGACTGTGGCCCGTGCCACCTGAGAAGAAATGACCGTGCCAGCCAGAAGACTCCCTTGCAGCCCATCATCACCAGACAGCCACTGGAACTGGTAGCCCTGGACCATGTGAAACTGGCTCCAAGCAGATCTGGGTATGTCTACGCCCTCACAATCGTAGATCATTACTCCCGGTTCCTGGTGGTGGTCCCGGTCAAGGACTTAACGGCTCAAACAGCAGCTAGAGCCTTCCAGCAGCACTTCTGCCGTCCACACGGGTACCCGGACCAAGTGTTGACAGACCAAGGACCAGCCTTCGAAGCGGAGGTCTTCCAGGAGTTCTGCAACCTGTATGGCTGCAAGAAGATAAGAACAACGCCCTATCACCCTCAAACCAATGGACTCTGCGAGAAGATGAACCAGGTGGTGATAGATCTGCTAAAAACATTGCCCCTGGAAGAACGCAGTCTATGGCCTGAGAAACTGCCCGATCTGGTGGACCTGTATAACCACATCCCTGTAGGTTCCACCAACTGTACCCCGGCTTACCTAATGAGAGCAAGACCTGGTAAGCTGCCTGTTGACCTGGATCTGGTAGTCCTGACGCCTGAGGACACCTCGCCAGAGGCAGACTGGGATACAGAACGGCAGCAGCAGTATCGGAAAGTACAGGAGAGCGTCGAGCGAAGTCTGTCTCAAGCTAGAGAAAGGCAAGAGAAGGCTTATAACCAGTATGCTCCCGCTGTTCCCCTGGTACCTGGAGAGCAGGTCTTGAAGAGGAAGAGGCGGCTCCACAAGTTGGACGACCAGTGGGAGAAGGACCCGTACACCGTACTGCCATCAAGCCATGAGAACCCAAAAATCTGCGTAATCAGTAAGGATGGAGGAGAAACCACAGCCATTGTCTCCAGAGACCACCTGAAGAAGTGTCCCGAGCAGCTGCAAAGCCCTGAAGAAGATCAAGAAAACCCTCAACCCGCAGAGGAAAGGGAAGAAATGATCAGTACCGTACTCGGAGACTTCCCCCGGTCTTGGACACAAGTAAACGGCGCTGTCGTGGTACCCGTCCTCACCTTTCTCCAGCCAGCCCCGCAAGTGCCTACAGAGGAAGCGGTAGAGCTGGAAGAGCAGCCGGCCCAAGAGGCAGAAGAGTCCACACCAGCAGTACAGGAGGATCAACCCTCTGCTAGTAGTGAGCCTGCTGTGCCCCTAGTGAGCCAAAGAGTGCGCAGAAAGCTGCCCAGCTTACCCATAACACCTCCTACAAACTAGTGCAGAACCAGTTAGTGAGCTCCGTAGGTCCACTAGAGTCACTAGAGGTCAGATGCCCGCTCGCTGGAGAATCTAAACCAATGAACTGTAAAGTTGACTGTTTATTGAAAAATGTTTATGGTTTATGTTTGTTGCCTGTTACTAATTATGTTTCTCAGTTACCCTGCAGATTTATTTGGACTAACAGGTTATGGACGCTGGATAACCGGAACAGTTTTGTAGATAGTTGCACCTTGGTGCCTCTTGTGAAGATGGCCGCGGAAGAGAAAACCTGTCTGGCGTGGCCTCCTTGCGGCCCAAAGTAGTTAGTCTACCCTTGCAGCCACGCCCAAGGACAACGCAAGGGGTTTGCTTTGGACAGGTCCCCTATTCTGTGCCAAGACTTCGCCTTGTTGGGTGATATGGACACCCGGTCACGGAAACACCGTGACCTCTACAGACTAAAGTTTCTTGTAAATATGTTGTCTTGTTATTGTTATACCTTGTATTTATGTTTCTTTAAAAATGTGTTTAGTCCCGGAGTACTAAAATTTACTAGGGGGGAATGTGACACCCCAGGGGTCTGGTTGCCACAGTAATAGAGATATTATGTCTGAGAGCAAGTGGGAGGTTTCTCTGGTCAGGATCCCTAAGCATGCAACACGGTCCGCCCAGACCTGGGAGGGGAGGAATCTGCCCTTATAAACTGGGTCTGGGGCGGAATTAGAGTAGTCAGAGCCTGGAGTTCAGTTCCAGACACAGGGAAAGCAAGAACAGGAGCTCTGTAGGAGCAGTAGCAGAAGTCCAGGGGCTGGAGCTGAGCAGAGTTCGCCCTGGACGAAGATACTAAAGCCGGACACAGGAGTCCGAGGCTGTGGGGACTGATCTATACCCAGCAGCAGAAACCAGCCGGCAGGGGATTCCAGGTCCTCTGGCCATAGAAGCCCGGAGGCTCAGTCACAAAGAAGGGACCAGCGCCGCCATCCAGGAGTGGAGGCTAACAGAAGGCCCCAAGTCACCAGCCATACGGGTGAGCACCACACGGTATACTCAGGGACGTGGGCTACTTGTAACCGCTGACAGCAAGGTAGCCAGGAAGAGTGCAGATAAACGGGGAGGCCTACAACTCCACCTGGCCAGGGGAACTCCTGCTTGCTCGCAGACTGACCAGGCCCCTTATACTAGCCAGTACTCCCGGGAGGGTCTGCCTTGTACCATCAGTAAAGACCCTGAACTGCACCACACGTCTCTGTGATTCCTTGCCGCACCAGCACCATTAGTACTGGGACCCTCACACCATCACTCCCATCATCTTCCACCTTAGCTGCCCTGAGGCAATACTTCTCCCGTGGGGAGTCATCCCATACTCAGCTGCGCAAACAACATCAGCCTCAGCGGTCTGCAGCGCAGCGGCGGTCCCCACTGACCGCAATCCACGGGTGGCGTAGTCGGACACTTATTACCATACAAATAGACTGCCACTGGTTTGACCACCCTGAGCACGGACCGGGTCACCGCCACGGAGAACTACAACCCCCAGCGATCCGGCTCCGGGTATTCCCCCTGCACAGCAGCACAGCACAGGCCCAGGGGGCGCGTCAGAGACCTTATCCTACGAAAGGCCAGGGACCACTCTTCACTTACCTTGATGGAAGGAAAATATCTATTTATCCTGACTTTTCAACAGAAGTTCAGAAGAAGAGAGTCAAGTTCTGGGATAGAAAAAGGAGGCTCTGTGAAAAGCAGATTTCCTATTCTATAATCTACCCTGCTCGGCTCAGGGCGGAGTTCATATGTTTGACTCCCTTCCAGATGCTTTATCATGAATGGATGCCAGAAAGAGATCTCTGCGAAATGGAGCTGGATGAGAGACTTCATCTTGAGGCGGTTTTCTCCAAGCACTTTTCATATACCATTATGAAAAAATGCCTATCCCTGAATCTATTCCGTTATTCTATTATGAGCGGGAAATGTTGAGCTATGATGAGTTTTGTACCTGCCTTATTGTACATACAAAGTATTCTTATTTTGTGAGTGGAGCATCTGTGGAGAAAATCTCTTTTGACAGAAAACTTCATCCACTATACATTTACTTTCAATTATTTGGGTATTTTTCTTGTTTTTGGTTTCTCTTCATCCACTATAAGTTCATGCTCAAAACTTATAATTCTGCTCTCCATCCGGCTAAACAAGGCTACTTTACCACTCTCATCACATCTCTAGCCAACAATCCTAAACGACTCTTTGAAACCTTCCACTCCCTCCTGAGCTCTAAAATACAGACCCCGTCACAAACCTAAGCGCTGACGATCTGGCCACTTATTTCCTGCAAAAAATCAATCATATCTGTCAAGACATTTTTACACAATCCCCTCAGAGTCTGGATTCCCTTCCCTCCCGCACCTCAAGTTCACTTTCCATCTTCGAGCTGGCAGTGGTCACAGAAGAAGAAGTGACCATACTCCTCACTTCTTCCCGCCCTACAACCTGCAACAGTGACCCTATTCCCTCACAGCTCATTCAGTTCCTTTCCCCAGCTGTCACTGTGGAGGTTTCACCAATTTAAGATACACTAGGTAACTGCTCTCCTCCTAATTAAAGATGTCCGAGTGAATGCAAATCAGCCAAATTTGCTAATATGGTTGAAAAACTTCACTCAGAGACTAAACCACGCAAAATGACATACTTTATTATGTAGACATGGGGTTATATAGTATTCTACTTCTAGGTGGGATTAGTAAAATTCATTGCTCCTTCTGATAACTTGGTACACTGCAATTTGCTCATCCATGTATCTCCTGGCCTCAGTAACACCTTAGGAATTCTGATGGGAGGGGTGAAGTCGTCTCTCAGCGCCATCTTTGCCAACTCGACATGAATCTCTCTGTTATCAGCCATGCACATATGTAGCACCCTGAGGATTCGGCTGCTACAGGGGTATTGCACCTCAACCCAGAGGTGTGATATTCCACTCCCGGGTAAGGATGGAGTGTGGAACTGAGCTCAGAAAGCTGCATGCACTACACACATCCCATTTCCGAGGAACAGACCAACGGTACTCCCACTTAGAAATGTGCAGGTACGACCGAGTCTGTTCCTGGCTGGAGTGGGAGGGGGGTGGTACATCCCAGTAGTGTAGGGGCAGATAGGGGGAGCAGCCTGGGTAAAGTTAGGAGCTCATTGGGTGCTGGTCACCTGAGCTCACACATAGAGGGAGTATTTAAGGTGGGCACCATCTAAGATCAGGGTCAGTCAGTCTGTGAGAAGTCAGCCTTTTGCAGAGCAGTGGAGGAAAGCAGAGGAGCAGAGCAGCCCCAAGGCCCAAGAGTGAGAGAGGAGAGAAAGAAAGACCCAGAGGGGGAGACAGAAGGAACTCTGAGAACCCAAGTACAACCTAAGGGTGAAGAGTTGGCAACAGGGTACCGGATCCCAAACTGGTGGGGGCTACAGCATACCTCAGCCAGAGACCGGAGGCCGTGGGCAGGATCTGCCACGGCCACCCACCACATCCACCCTGAAGGCAAACCACGTGTAGGGTCAGGGAACCCAAGGCCAAGGGTATCCCAACAGAAGGCCCGAGGGAGCTGGACCTAGGTGGATCCCTGGTGGGGACGGCCAGAAGAAAAGACAAGAAGGAGGGCTCAGGGACACGCTCCGGACTTGCTTGGGGGTTGGCTGAATCCAGGACCTGGTGGACGCAGCACGGCTCGGGTGGTCACTCAAGGCCGGAGTGACCGGAATATCTGCAGTAAGTAATCACCCTGAACTGCACAACCCGACTCTGTCTTTAATTATCATCTACGCTGCACCACCACAACCCCCATCCTCTACATCTGACCCCCTGAGGCCATACCCCTCCCGTTGGGGGTTATACTATCTAAAGCTGCACCAACACCATCAGCCTCAGCGGACCCTGCTGCAGCGGCGGCCGTAGAGACCGCAATCCAACGGGTGGCGTAGTCGACATAACGAACTTTGTAACATCTGTAGGACTGCCACATACTCTGAGCTTGACACCCTGGGCACGGACCGGGTCACAGCCACTCGGAGACTACAACCCCCATCTGATCCGGCTCCGGGTATTCCCCTAAAGAATATGGCCCAGGGGGCGCGTCAACTTTGGCGTAGTCGGCAGGATCTCGTGCCCGCAACACCCGGGTACTGCGTGCCTGAAGAAAAGAACAAGTTTACCTCAAAAAGAAGTCTCCTGCCGGTTCCGGAGGGTCCCTGCCATCGGACTCCATCACAGATCGATTCCCGCCGGTTGTCCGCCATTAACAGCTTTTTCCCGCCATCCGCAGAGTTTCCCGCCACTGGGAGACGATTCCCGCCATTTCCAAAGGTTTCCCGCCTTGGAAGAGCGGACGCCATTATGGGCGTGCCAGAGGGTGGCAAGAGGCCGCCTCCCATCGTGGGCCAGGACCGAAAATGGCGCCAAAAGTGGAAACCGCCCCCACCAACGGACACTGTGATGCTAGAGGTGTCTGTCAGCGTGAAAGAACTGCCCCTGGAGCTGACAATCACCAAGTGGCCCCGGGACCGCCCTCGAAGTGGGAGGACTGAGAAGAAGAGAGCAAAGATGGGTGTCGCCTGGAGCAGTCTGGAGAGAGCGCACCCGGAGACAAGAAGCCTAGAGCTGAGTCCAGAAGAAGCTTACCCGGAGATGGAAGAAGAGCAGAGCAGCACCGGCCCGCTGGCCAGGAGCCTGCTGGAGACAACGGAAGGAGAGCAGAGCAGCACCGACCCGTTGGTCAGGAGCCTGCTAGAAGCAACGACCCCACTAGGCTTAGTGGAGGTCTTGGCACAGCTCCCCCGAGATCGGGAGTGTGCACAGACTGCGCTGGAGGGCCTCGCACGGAGGTTGGCCCGGGTGCAACGAGAGACGTTGGCGGAGTGGAGCCGAGAGATGGCCCAGCAGACCGAGACTCGTCAGCGGAGCACGCCACCCGAGACGAGGAGACAGACCGCCTCTGAGGATGGCGCAGGAGGACTGAAGGCCGGAGACGGCGCCGAGAAGGGAGCCGAACGAAAGGAGGCAGGTAAAGGGGACGTCTCTACCCCAAACCGGGAAACCGCGTACCTGCCCCAGCTCCCCGTCGCAGAGCCCGAAGTACCCCCTGCCGTGCCCGTAACCGCAACGTCACCGCCACAGACTAGGCCTCAACCGGAAGCCGCAGCCGCGACCCCTGTGACGTCACACGCCTCGACCCCGAGCGTGACCAAGCAGGAAGTACGACCAGCCTGGTCGCAAGGCCTAGTACCCCCGGGCGCTGCAATACCAACAGCGCCCCCTACCTCCGCGGAGCCACCGGCCTGGTCGCAGGGCCAAGTAGCCCAGGGCGCCGCCGTCCTTACGGTGCCCTTCACTTTCCAGGTGCCCCAGGCCTGGCCGCAAGGCCTGGGCAACCCGGGCGCCACCACCACCGCGCCCATAAAACCAAGAGTGCCGCATCTGGGAGAAAATCTATTTGCCCAGCATACGTGCCCGGACGGGTCTGAAGCTAAAGTTAACCACAAATAAAGAGCAGGAGGACGTCGTCGTTGAGTACAGCAGAGTAGAGACTGTATATAGTTGCCCGTCGGGGCACAGTGAACCGTTGCTGCTATTATAGTCCCCGTTGGGACCAGAGAATTGAACTGTTACCCGTATTTCCCTTAATCCCTCTGACCGAGGACTGAGAGCGGTCATCCCTTTCCTAAATACCTGGCCGAGGACTGAGAGCGGCCATATCCCTTGTATATAGTTGCGCTTCCTAAAGCGCCCCCTACCGGTTTTATAGGAAAACCATTTTTCTAAAGAAACTGTTGCACTTTTCCCGGGCACACGTTGCACAGTGTCCGGAGGAGGAGCTAGAAGCAAGAGAAGTCTACGAGAATGTTATTTATGAAAAAAAAAGTTTTATTGCTGATATATATGTTTTATATGTTTTTATTATGTTGTTTATGCAAAAATTGTATGTTTTGGTGTTTTTATATCTTACAGCCCGAGGACGTGCTGTGATTTACCAGGGGGGAATGTAGCACCCTGAGGATTCGGCTGCTACAGGGGTATTGCACCTCAACCCAGAGGTGTGATATTCCACTCCCGGGTAAGGATGGAGTGTGGAACTGAGCTCAGAAAGCTGCATGCACTACACACATCCCATTTCCGAGGAACAGACCAACGGTACTCCCACTTAGAAATGTGCAGGTACGACCGAGTCTGTTCCTGGCTGGAGTGGGAGGGGGGTGGTACATCCCAGTAGTGTAGGGGCAGATAGGGGGAGCAGCCTGGGTAAAGTTAGGAGCTCATTGGGTGCTGGTCACCTGAGCTCACACATAGAGGGAGTATTTAAGGTGGGCACCATCTAAGATCAGGGTCAGTCAGTCTGTGAGAAGTCAGCCTTTTTCAGAGCAGTGGAGGAAAGCAGAGGAGCAGAGCAGCCCCAAGGCCCAAGAGTGAGAGAGGAGAGAAAGAAAGACCCAGAGGGGGAGACAGAAGGAACTCTGAGAACCCAAGTACAACCTAAGGGTGAAGAGTTGGCAACAGGGTACCAGATCCCAAACTGGTGGGGGCTACAGCATACCTCAGCCAGAGACCGGAGGCCGTGGGCAGGATCTGCCACGGCCACCCACCACATCCACCCTGAAGGCAAACCACGTGTAGGGTCAGGGAACCCAAGGCCAAGGGTATCCCAACAGAAGGCCCGAGGGAGCTGGACCTAGGTGGATCCCTGGTGGGGACGGCCAGAAGAAAGGACAAGAAGGAGGGCTCAGGGACACGCTCCGGACTTGCTTGGGGGTTGGCTGAATCCAGGACCTGGTGGACGCAGCACGGCTCGGGTGGTCACTCAAGGCCGGAGTGACCGGAATATCTGCAGTAAGTAAACACCCTGAACTGCACAACCCGACTCTGTCTTTAATTATCATCTACGCTGCACCACCACAACCCCCATCCTCTACACCTGACCCCCTGAGGCCATACCCCTCCCGTTGGGGGTTATACTATCTAAAGCTGCACCAACACCATCAGCCTCAGCGGACCCTGCTGCAGCGGCGGCCGTAGTGACCGCAATCCAACGGGTGGCGTAGTCGACATAACGAACTTTGTAACATCTGTAGGACTGCCACATACTCTGAGCTTGACACCCTGGGCACGGACCGGGTCACAGCCACTCGGAGACTACAACCCCCATCTGATCCGGCTCCGGGTATTCCCCTAAAGAATATGGCCCAGGGGGCGCGTCACATACATGCGTCATTCCCAGGAAATCATTTAGTTGTTCATGTCTACAATAAGGCTGTGTGCCCACGATGCGTTTCTTAAGCGTTTCCGCAGCGGCAATTCCGCTGCAGAAACGCTTAAAAACGCATGGTAGAAGGCCTGCCATGTTCCCCAATGATAATCCGCATGTGCTATGCACATGCTGCAGAAATTTCCGCTGCGTCTTATCATTGCGGAAAAAAACGCAGCACGATCAATTATTTTGCGGAAGCGCTGCATTTTCGCCGCCATTGACTTGCATTGGAACGCATGGAATCCGCATCACTGGATCTATACATGTGCATTCCATGCGTTTCAATATGCGGATGGTACCCGGGTCTGGAGAAGACGAGACTCTCCTCCGGACCCAGGTACCATAGTACCTGTAAAAAAAGAATAAAAAAATAAATAATTATTATACTTACCTTCTGATGGCCCCCGGTGTGCTTGTCTTGGCTTGCCGGCAGATCGCGGTGGACTCAAGGACCTGCGCTGACGTCATTTAGTCATGTGACGGCAGGTCCTTCAGTGTACCGCGAGCGGCCGGCAAGCTGAGACGCATCGGATAAAGACACCGGGGGCCATCAGAAGGTAAGTATGACATTTATTTTTATTTTTTAACATTCTTTCGGACACACTATATAAATCCATGCCGTTTGCATGGATTTATATAGTGTGACCAAGTTGTCAAGCACTTTCCAAGTGATGTTAAAATCGCTTGGAAAGCGCTTTTCAATGCGCATGCGGAAATGCATGTGAAGAAAGCTTCACATCCGCTTGTCCTTGGCAGGAAAAACGCATGTAAAATCCGCATGTACAATCCACATGTAAAATCCGCATGTACAATCCGCATGTAAAATCCGCATGTACAATCCACATACATTTTTTCTGCCAGGGAGATGCAGAAACGCTCAGGAAAAATCCGGAGCATTTCTGCATCGTGGGCACATAGCCTGAGAACAGAAACTGTTATATATCATTAACTATTAACATAATCAATGTGCATATACACATTTGCATACATACATACACATAGATTATTCCATCATCTCTATATTAATTCACACTGATTAGGTAATCTATTAAAATAAACTAATTGATTTTCTATAATATATATATTTTACCTTGACATCACTACCCACCTAACTAAAATATTTGACCTCTCTCTTTCTCCAGGTATCTTTCCCTCCTCACTTAAACATGCCATCATAACCCTTTTACTGAAAAAGCCATCCCTGGACCAGAACTGCACTGCTAACTACAGACCGGTGTCTAATCTTCCCTTCATCTCTAAACTCCAGGAACGCCTGGTCCATTCCCGCCTAATCCGCTATCTCTCAGATAACTCTCTTCTCGACCCTTTACAATCCGGTTTCCACTCCTCACACTCTACTGAAACTGCCCTCACTAAAGTCTCTAATGATCTACTAACAGCTAAATCTAATGGTCACTACTCCCTGCTGTTTCTCCTGGATCTCTCTGCCGCTTTTGACACTGTAGATCATCAGCTCCTCCTCACTATGCTCCGCTGTATAGGCCTCAAGGACACCGCTCCCTCCTGGTTCTTCTCCTACCTCTGACCGCTCCTTCACGGTATCTTTTGCCGGCTCTTCTTCCTCTAATCTTCCACTTACTATCGGGGTTCCACAAGGATCAGTCCTAGGTCCCTTTTCTTCTCCTTGTACACTGCTCCTATTGGACAAACCATCAGCAGATTTGATTTCCAGTACCATCTCAATGCTGATGACACCCAACTATACACCTCTTCACCTGACATCACCCCCACTCTAATACAAAATATCAGTGATTGTCTGTCTGCTGTCTCTAACATGATGTCTTCCCTCTATCTGAAACTGAATCTCTCCAAAACTGAACTCCTTGTTTTTTCTCTCTCTACTAACCTACCTATACCTGACTTTTCAATTTTCTTGGGTTGCTCCACCATAACCCCCAAGCAGCAAGCTCGATGTCATGGAGTCATATTTGACACACAACTTTCCTTTATCTCCCATATACAATCATGTAATGCAGGTGCGGGAATGCAACGCACAGAGACACAAGGCGAGAACAGTCTGAGATGAAAATAAACAATTTTATGCAACAGGTATTCTGAACAAGGGATTAGTAACAAGGGTAATGAACAGTAATTCAATATATCAGCAAAAGGCAAAATCTCTCAAAATAAGACGCAGTCTCTCAAAGTAAGGTGAAGCCTCTCAAAGTAAGGTGAAGTCTCTTAAGTAAGGTGCAGTCTCTTTAGTAGGGTGAAGTCTCTTAAGTAAGGTGAAGTCTCTTAAGTAAGGCGAAGTCTCTTAAGTAGGGTGATGCCCTCAGTCATGGGAGACACCACGTAAGTTCTTTAACTGTACATTTGGCCCTAGCGGGGGTCATCGGTTATTCACGCTAGGCCGTGAGTCTCTTCCGCATAAATTCAATTAGATCACATTGTGCTCCTTTAGTCCCAACCGTTAACCTCCCAACCTGATTATCTAAACCCAATTGTCCCCGGTACTGTGGGTGAACAGTGGAAGTGACGGCCCTGTTCACGTATGCAGCTCCTCCGCTTCCGCTGGCGTGACTTTCCTGGGGCAACCGTCTCTCAACTCCTCTCTGCTTGGCTGTTGGAGGCAGTCTCTCGAGCCTTGGATAGGGGGGTCCAGGCCTCGTCTGTCGGCAGACGACGTCGGGTTCTGCGAACTCACTCAGCACCGCAATTAGGTTCCTAGTCTCCTCAGCAGGCACAGCACTCAGGTAACATCCGCGAGATATCCGGAGCTCTTTTACCGGTGCCCGGCTGTGGCACCTCACAGGCCTCTAGCTTAGGCCTGTCTCGCGGGGTTTCTCAGGACACAGGGAACACATCTGCTCCTTTCTGCTGCTTGGCGCCAAAGACCCCTCAGGTTTGGCGCGCTGGCCTCTTATTTTCCGAGCTCCTTCCTGGAAGTCACCTGATCAGGTCCAGCATCTGAACTTGCTCTCCCTGCAACTTCCCTTGCATATCTTGGTTCCGCTTGACTGCGTCTGGCCAGTAGATGGCAGTCTCTTTCCATCCTTGAAACATCATGTAGAAGTTCTTTTACAATCTCTCTTGACTGGGCTACAATCACTCACTCACTCATGTCACCTGCACCTTAAAAACATCTCCAGAACCCCACATTTTCTCACCTTTGATACTGAAAAAACTCTTACTGTCGCTCTTATTCACTCTCGTCTGGACTACTGCAACCCTCTTCTAATCGGTCTCCCTCTAAACAAACTCTCTCCTCTCCAATCCATTCTGAATGCAGCAGCCAGGGTCGTATTTCTATCAGGCCGCTTCACCAACGCCTCTAACCAGTGCCAGTCATTGCACTGGTTACCCATTCACCACAGAATACAATACAAACTCATCTCTCTCACCCATAAAGCCCTCCACAGTTCTGCACCACCCTATATCTCATCCCTCATTTCTGTCTATCACCCCTCCCGTGCCCTCCGTTCTGCAACTGATCTAAAACTAACATCCTCCTAAATCCCAACCTCGCAGGGGGAGGGGATTTTACCACCTACCTCCACCCTTTCTGGGATAAATTCCATACTGGAAATATTTTTCAAAATGCACAATATACATCTCTACATTATCTGCAAGAGGAGGTAGGCATAGTGGACCTATGGAGAATACGGCACCCTGATGTCAGACAATATTCCTGTTACTTTGCCTCCCATCATTCTTTGTCAAGAATAGACCAAGCTATTGGCTTTGAATCAATCATACCCTATATTAAATCGGTGAAGTATCTGCCAAGGAGTGTCTCTGACCACTCGCCTATACAGGTACAACTGCAGATGGGTGCTGTGAGGTCTCCGGGGGAATATACATGGCACATCAATCCTTTTTGGCTTCAACTAATTGGTCCTACTCTTAGCTCTAGAATCTTAGAATATTTTCGTTTTAATGATGGGTCGTCATCTACGAGATTTATATGGGATGCTATGAAAGCATATGTACGGGGAATATGCTTAGGGGAGATCAATAAGATAAAATCCAAAATAAAGGAGTTAACCCAAAAATTGCAACAGAATGTTTGCGAAAAGGAGGCACAAGTAGAATGAAATGGGAAAATGCACAGAAAATATTGCCTGATCATTTGCTATCATTAGCTTCTCAGAAACAACTGTTTGTTAAGCAAAGATACTTTATAAAGCAAGGGTCTCAAACTCGGCTGGTTAGATGGGCCACATTCTTTGCATGACAAAATGACATTTTTAGTGATATCATTTTTTTTTCTATACACCTTTTGAATTTGTCCTCATCTTGTATTAACCCCTTTACAGCCCATGACGTACTAATACGCGTCTGTGCCCTGGGCTTTAAGAGCCTGACCCGTATTAGTACGTCATGGCGATCGTGCGCGCACACAGGCTGTGCGGGCTCGATCGCCGCCGGGTGTCAGCTGATTGTCACAGCTGACACCCGGTACTATGTGCAGGGAGCGGTCCCGCACTGCTCCCGGAACATTAACCCCCGCAATGCTGCGATCGAAGTCATGACCGCAGTGCATGACCGAACAATCTTCTCACTGTGCAGCGCTCCATCCCTATGCTATGCAGGCGATCAGAATAAAAAAAGTGAAAGTCCCAGAGTGGGACAAAGTAAAAAGGTGTAAAACCTCTCAGAAAGTGGAAAAAAATTTAAAAAAATTGTAAAAATATTTAAAAAAAAATAAAAAAAATAATCCACCAAAAATAAAAATATAATGTACCCATCAATAAATGTTATTATGAAAAAAACAAACAAACAATAAAAGTACACATATTTGGTATCGCCGCGTCCGAAACGACCTGACCTATAAAACTGTCCCACTAGTTAACCCCTTCATTAAACACGGTAAAAAAAAAAAAAAAAACGAAGCGAAAAACAATGCTTTATCATCATACCACCAAACAAAAAATGGAATAGCACGTGATCAAAAAGCTGAATATAAATAAAAATGGTACCGCTGAAAACGTAATCTTGTCCCGCAAAAAACAAGCTGCCATACAGCTCCATAATCCGAAAATTCAAAAAGTTATAGCTCTCAGAATAAAGCGATGCAATAAAATATTTTTTTCTATAAAATGTCTTTTATTGTGTAAAAGCGCCAAAACATAGAAAAAAGATATAAATGTGGTACCGCTGTAAACGTACTGACCCAAAGAATAAAGCTACCTTATCAATTTTACCACACGCGGAGTAGAATAATAAAAAAAAAAAACAATTCCTGAATTGTAGGTTTTTGTTTATTATGCCTCCCAAAAGCTGGAATAGAAAGCGATCAAAATATGTCACGTGCCTGAAAATGGCACCAGTAAAAAAGTCAACTTGTCCCGCAAAAAAAAATCCATCATATGACTCTGTCGGCCAAAATAAGGAAAAATTATAGCTCTCAAAATATGGCAATGTAAAAACTAGATTTTACAAAATATGTGTCTTTTAGTGTGTGACAGCTGTCAATCATAAAAACCCGATATCATTCTGGTATCTCTGTAGTCGCACCGACCCGAAGAATAAGGTCGTCTAATCACTTATACCACACGAGGAACGGCGTAAAAAATAAACACTAGGACTGGGGTTGGGGTTAGGGTTGTGCTAATGTTAGGGTTGGGGTCAGGGTTGGGCTAGGGTAGGGTTAGGGTTGGGGGTAAGGGTTGTTTTTTTTTATAAAAAAAAAAAAAAATGACGATATGGCAACTAGTGTTTAACACAAGTGCTCGCTACTTGAGTTTGCATCGGGTACTCGGGTATGCATTCAGTATCGCGGGTGCTCGAGTCTCCGCCCCATATGCTTCGCGGCCAAAATAACCTCGCGGGGATTGCCTGCCATGCTCGAGCAATCCCCGCATGTTTTTTTGGGGGTGTCTAATAACCGTGAAACATGCGGGAGGGGACTCGAGCATTTCACTTGAGCACCTGTGATACATGGTGCATACCTGAGTACCCGATGCAAACTCAAGTAGCGAGCACTTGCGCTCAAGACTAATGACAACTTATTCAATATGATGACCTAATGTCATCAAATTTTGTGTCGTACCTCTGGGTTCAAAATGTTCACTATACCCCTTGATAAAATCCTTGAGGGGTGTAGTTTCCAAAATGGGGTCACTTGTGGGGGGGTTTCAACTATTTAGGCACATCAGGGGCTCTTCAAACACGACATGGCGTCCGCTATCGATTCCAGCCAATTTTGCGTTCAAAAAGTCACACAGTGCTCCTTCCCTTCTGAACTCTGCCGTGCGCCCAAACACTGTATTTTCCCGACATATGGGGTATTGGCGTACTCAGGAGAAATTGCACAAAAGTTTTTGGGATCCATTTTCTCCTCTTACCCTTGTGAAAATAAAAAAAATGGGGCTAAAACATCATTGTTGTGGAAAAAGTTAGATTTTTTTATATTCACGGCTCCATGTTATAAACTTCTGTAAAGGACTTGGGGGTTCAAGGTGCTCACCACACATCTAGGTAAGTTCCCTGAGGGGTCTAGTTTCCAAAATGGTGTCACTTGTGGGGGGTTTCTACTGTTTAGGCACATCAGGGGCACATCCGCTAATTATTCAAGCAAATTTTACAATCAAAAAGTCAAATGGCGCTCCTTCCCTTCCGAACCCTGCCACGCTCCCAAACAGTGGTTTTCCCCCACATATTGGGTATCTGCTAGCTCAGGAGAAATTGAACAACAAACTGCATAGTGCAATTTCTTCTGTTACCCTTATGAAAATGAAAAAGTGGGGACTGAAAAACATTTTTGTGGGAAAAATGTGAACATTTTATTTTTACGGCTCAATGTTATAAACTTCTGTGAAGCACCTGGGGGTTCAAGGTGCTCACCACACATCTAGATAAGTTCCCTGAGGGGTATAGTTTCCAAAATGGGGTCACATGTGGGGTTTTTTCACTGTTTAGGCACATCAGGGGCTCCCCAAATGCAATATGGCGTCCGCTAATTATTCAAGCAAATTTTACATTTAAAAAGTCAAATGGCGCTCCTTCCCTTCCGAACCCTGCTGTGCGCCCAAACAGTGGTTTTCCCCCACATATGGGGTATCTGCTTGCTCAGAAGAAATTGAGCAACAAACTGCATGGTTAAATTTCTCCTGCTACCCTTATGAAAATACAAAAGTGGGGGATGAAAAACATTTTTGTGGGAAAAATGTGAAAATTTTATTTTTACGGCTCAATGTTATAAACTTCTGTGAAGCACCTGGGGGTTCAAGGTGCTCACCACACATCTAGATAAGTTCCCTGAGGGGTCTAGTTTCCAAAATGGGGTCACTTGTGGGGGGTTTCCACTTTTTAGGCACATCAGGGGCTCCCCAAATGCAATATGGCGTCCGCTAATTATTGAAGCAAATTTTACATTTAAAAAGTCAAATGGCGCTCCTTCCCTTCCGTACCCTGCCGTGCACCCAAACAGTGGTTTTCCCCCACATATGGGGTATCTGCTTAGTCAGGAGAAATTGATCAACAAATTTTGGGGTCTATTTTTTCCTGTTACCCCTGCGAAAATAAAAAAAATTGGGTCTAAAGTAACATTTTTGTGAAAAAAGTTAAATGTTAATTTTTTTCTTCCACATTCCAAAAATTCCTGTGAAGCACCTGAAGGGTTAATAAAGTTCTTGAATGTGGTTTTTAGCACCTTGAGGGGTGCAGTTTTTAGAATGGTGTCACTTTTGGGCATTTTCTGTCATAAAGACCCCTCAAAGTGACTTTAAATATGATGTGGTCCCTAAAAAATTGTTTTCTAAATTTTGTTGGAAAAAGGAGAAATCGCTGGTCAACTTTTAACCCTTATAGCTCCCCAGTAAAAAAAAATTTGGGTTCCAAAATTATGCTGATGTAAAGTAGACATGTGGGAAATGTTATTTATTAACTATTTTGTGTGACACATCTCTCTGATTTAAGGGCAAAAAAATTCAAATTTTGAAAATTGCTAAATTTTCAAAATTTTGCCAAATTTCCATTTTTTTCGCAAATAAACGCAAGTGATATCGAAGAAATTTTACCACAATCATGAAGTACAATATGTCATGAAAAAACAGTCTCAGAATCAGGGAGATCCGTTGAAGCGTTTCAGAGTAATTACCTCATAAAATGACAGTGGTCAGAATTGTAAAAATTGGCCTGGTCATTAATGTGCAAACCACCTTGGGTTGTAAAGGGGTTAATGACTCATCCTGGTCCTCATCTTGTAGTAATGCCTCGTCTAATGCCTCATCCTGGTCCTCATCTTGTAGTAATGTCTCATCCTGGTCCTCATCTTTTAGTAATGACCCATCCTGGTCCTCATCTTGTAGTAATGCCCCATCCTGGTCCTCAACTTATAGTAATGCACCATCCTGGTCCTCATCTTGTAGTAATGCCCCATACAGGTCCCCATCTTGTCGTAATGTCCCCCATTCAGGTCCCCAACTTGTCGTAATGTCCCCCATCCAGGTCCCCATCTTGTCGTAATGTCCCCCATCTAGGTCCCCATCTTGTTATAATGTCCTCATCTTGTAGGAATGTCTCCCATCCAGGTCCCCACATTGTAGAAATGTTCCTATCCAGGTCCCCACATTGTAGAAATATTCCTATTCAGGTCCCCACATTGTAGGAATTTCCTATCCAGGTCCCCACATTGTAGATATGTCCCAATCCAGTTCCCCATATTGTAGATATGTCCCCATCCAGGTCCCCACATTGTAGGAATGTCCCTATCCAGGTCCCCACATTGTAGATATGTCTCCATCCAGGTCCCCATATTGCAGGAATGTCCCCATTCAGGTCCCACATTGTAGGAATGTCCCCATCCAGGTCCCACATTGTAGGAATGTTCCTATCCAGGTTCCCATATTGTAGGAATGTCTCCATTCAGGTCCCTATATTGTAGGAATGTCCCCATTCAGGTCCCTATATTGTAGGAATGTCCGCTGTTCCATTCTTCACATACATATATAAGAAAAGAAAAAGTCTCTTCTCACCTGTCCTCCGTTCCCTCGGTGTCCTTTCTGCATATGCGGGCGCAGGCACCATAGACCCCTTGACGATCGCGGCCTGGTCCAGAAGCTTCCGGCAGCTGCGCTTTAGTTCAGTGTATTGCTGCGCAGAGACCAATGCCTGCCACCGGCCTATCAGTGGCCAGCAGCTGACATCTACACATGTTAGTGATGTCATGCACCGCTGCGCTGGGACGCGGATGTCCGCTGCTGGCCTCTGATAGGCCGGTGGCTGGCATTGGTATTGTATCATGCAAAGAGCCGGTCTCTGCGCAGCAATACACTGAACTAAAGTGCAGCTGTCGGCAGCTCCTGGACCGGGACGCGATCGGGGTCTATGGTGCCTACAGGCCGCATGAACCAGTCTGAAGGGCCACATGCGGCCCGCGTGTTTGAGACCCCTGGTTTAGGATGAGTCTGTCTCTCATACTCTGCTGACCTCACCCCTCCTTGGATAAACCCCCTTCCCACTGCCCCCTTTACTTTTTCCCTGCCCCTCTTCAGGGACGCCTGGAGCTGGTGTTCACACACTATCATACAGGTCACCACTCAATAAAGGTAATATGAAGCAATTAAAGTAGTGAAAGAGGTTAAAACATAACCTTTAATGAATACGTAGGTAAAAAAGATATAAAACGTCACTAGGACCTAAAATCCAGTTAATGCCTGCCAATGGTAGTAAAACAAAGCTACCTATCATAAATATGTACTCGTTATAAACAGGAATTTATATGGCATGAACACCAAATGTATCCAACCTGTATATTTAACAAGACAGTGGCAAGAAAAATGATAGAGCTGTCAATAACACATCTCAATAAGCGTGCAACATATCCGACGACCAGTCCTCACACTGTACTCACACAGTGGGTCCTCACACTGTATGCAGGAGGCTGTGTGGGTCCTCACACTATATGCAGGAGGCTGTGTGGGGACTGATACTGTATATAGGAGGCTATGTGAGGGTTCATACTCATATAGGAGGTTGTGTGAGGGCTCACATTGTATATAGGAGGCTATGTGGGGCTCACACTGTACAGTATATGGAAGGCTATGTGGGGCTGTAAAAAGGAGACTATGTGGTGGCTCCTGTTCAGCAGCCACAGAATATTCATCTGACCACTGGACCACGGTTCTACAAATTGCTCGTCTCTATATACCAGTCATACTGTATATTCTCCTATATATATTGTACTGTATGTGGTATACTATGTATACTATGTGCACGGACATCAGATGAAGCACTCAAGATAATTAGTGACTGCTACATCATATACTATTATGTGGAGTTGAAGTTTACAATGATGATTTCATTGATCAAGTATGTTTGAAAACATATACAAAATAATAATTCATAGGTATCTATCTAGCAGACCTGGGCTTATGTGTGACCACCTTTACTCTGCTGATATGTTATTTTAGGAGTGTAGAAAAACACCGTACTACACAGGGGCGGACACAGACTGTAGTGGGCCCCTGTGCAAGAGTTTTTTTTGGGCCCCCCCCCCGCCCTTCATAGGGGGCATGAAAGGCCCCCCCCCCCCCCCCCCCCGTGCATCTCTCATCCCCCCGTGCATCTCTGATTCCCCCCACTCCAAGTTAATTAATTGTATGTAAAAAAAATACAACTTGTTATACTTAGCCCCAGGGCCGGCTCCAGGTTTTTGTGGGCCCTGGGCGACAGAGTTTCAGTGGGCACCTTTAACACATACCATGATTCATGATGCACAGATACCGCAGAGAAATATATATATATAGTACAAGGCCAAGGATTTCACTTACTACATTACATGAGCGATATCTATTGTAAATTCTACAATAGCTCAGAAACCGGCGAATCCTCACAACGCACAGTGCAGACCGGACAGTATAGTCCTCCATACAGTATTATGGGCACCATATCATGCTCCATACAGGATACTGACCCCCTTATAATGCTCCATACAGGATACTGGTCCCCATATAATGCTCCATACAGGATACTGGTCTCCATATAACACTCCATAGAGGATACTGGTCCCCATATAACACTGCATACAGAATACTGGCCCCCATATAACGCTCCCTACCGAATACTGTCCCCCATATATCGCTCCATACAGAATACTGACCCCCATATAACGCTCCATACAGAATATTGGCCCCCATATAACGCTCCATGCAGGCTGTTCCCCCCTTATAATGCCCCATTACACAAGCGATATCTATAGTAAATTCTACAATAGCTCAGAAACCGGCGAATCCTCACATCGCACAGTGCAGACTGGACAGTATAGTCCTCCATACAGTAATATGGGCACCATATAATGCTCCATACAGGATACTGACCCCCTTATAATGTTCCATACAGTATACTGGTCCCCATATAATGCTCCATACAGGATACTGGTCCCCATAAAACTCTCCATACAGAATATTGGCCCCCATATAACGCTCCATGCAGGCTGTTCCCCCCTTGTAATGCCCCATTACACAAGCGATATCTATTGTAAATTCTACAATAGCTCAGAAACTGGAGAATCCTCACAGCGCACAGTGCAGACCGGACTGTATAGTCCTCCATGCAGTAATATGAGCACCATATAATGCTCCATACAGGATACTGACCCCCTTATAATGCTTCATACAGGATACTGGTCCCCATATAATGCGCCATACAGCATCCATACAGGATACTGGTCCCCATATAACTCTCCATACAGAATATTGGCCCCCATGTAACGCTCCATGTAGACTGTTCCCCCCTTATAATGCCCCATGCAGGATGACACCCGTCTTTTAATGCGCTATGCAGGATGTCACATCTACCCCCCATAAAATGCCCCATGCAGGATGTCACCTCTTCCCCCCATATAATGCCCCTTGCAGGATGTCACTTCCCCCCTTTTCAATGCCCCATGCAGCATGTCAGACCACCCCCTCCCTTATAATGCCCCATGCAGGAGGACACCCACCCTCTATATAATGCCCCATGCAGGATGTCAATTCCCCCCTCCCCCTCTTATAATGTCCCATGCAGGATGTCACACCACCTCACTTATAATGCCCCATGCAGAATGTCACGTCCCCCTCCCTTATAATGCCCCATGCAGGATGTCACTTCTCCCCTTACCCTCTTATAATGCCCCATGCAGGATGTCACTTCCCCCCTTCCCCTCTTTTAATGCCCCATGCAGGATGTCACTTCCCCCCTTCCCCTCTTATAATGCCCCATGCAGGATGTCACTTCCCCCCTTCCCCTCTTATAATGCCCCATGCAAGATGTCACTTCCCCCTTCCCCTCTTATAATGCCCCATGCAGGATGTCACATCCCCCCCTACCCCCATGCAGGATGTCAATTCCCCCCTCCCCCATATAATGCCCCATTCAGGATGCCAATCCCCCCCCCTATATAATGCCCCATGCAGGATGTCACACCACCTCCCCCATATAATGCCCCATGCAGGATGTCACACCCACTGTCCCTCCACCATTAAATGCCCCATGCCCCCATACATAAAAAAAAAAAAATCAAATACTCACCTCACTTCTTACCTGCTGCGCTCGTCTTCCCGCTCTGTGATGTGACAGCTCAGAAGAGAGCGCGCGGTGTAAAGACGTCACCGCGTCCTCTGACCTGAGACGTCACAGTCAGAGGACGCGGCAGACGCTGCGGAGGCACGGGGAGGGGTAAGTATTGTGCCGGCGCCGTCACATGACCGGAGATGTCCCTGCGCTCAGCATGGGGCCCATGCTGAGCGCAGGCACATCTCCGGTCATGTGACGGCGGGGGGTCCTGTGGGGGGGGGGGCCCATGAGGAGATGCACAAGAGGGGGCTCCGAGGGGGCCCCGACCGGCTGGGCCCCATGCTGGAGTCAGAGCAGTCATGCCATGATGGCGGCCCTGCTGGAGGCTGGAGGGGCCCCCTCTCCCTCGGGGGTCCCCGTTCAATGAACCGGCTGCACGGGCGGTAGGTCCGCCCCTGGTACTACATCTCTAAAAAGGTATATCTGCTTTAAAAATAGTAATACATAAGAATAATATGTACTATGTCTGACCACTACCAACACTCATCTGAACTGGTCCAAGTGCTGTCAGCTTTTTTCACGGGCAACACTTAGACAATACGGTCGTGTGAATATAGGCTTATGATGCATCTGGTAATAAACATGTTAAGGATGGGCCGCTACTCATGGGCCACTGCTGTGTGCTTGCCCCCCAGGCTAAAATGTGCCAGCCAGCCCCTGCTGCACCAGGTGCCAGAAAACCTAGATACACCTTTGGAATAGGTATCCTGCAAAGTAAGGATGGGGTTTGGTGTTTTTAAGTGATATTATTGACTCTGTGCATTTATATTTTGTATCAGTAATATGATATGGTTATATATATCTTCTGGATATCAGGAGGGCTTATCCCTGTGCATTGACTCTCTCCTTCTCCTTCGATGTCCTGTATAGGCCAAAAAAAACTACGCGTTTCGAGGACTCACAGTTCCTCTTCGTCAGCTTCTCGCTGGTAGTCAAACTGGTAACCTAATAAAGTCCAAAAGCCCCCCACAAAGATAATACAACCAAAGAAATGGAGGAAGATCCAATTCTATCAAGACGGTGCAAAAGGACATAAGGAGGTGCAATAGAACTAAGATAGAATTCCAATAAGAAAAGACTGTGTGTGAAAAAAATAATAATAAAAAAGACTTTGTTCAAACTTTCACAATTAGTTAAAAATGAATAAAAATTATATACTTATATTTCTGATGGCTATAAAAAACAGTCTGTTAATCAGTGTATATTACCAGGATAGTATAAATTCGGCACTTAGTACCATCAAGAGATAAAAAGGAAAAAATGAAGGAGAAAAATAAAAACATAATATAGTATCTCCAATAGGGGTATCAATGTATAGAAACAAATACATATATAAAATAGGTGGATTCAAAGGAATATATCCAAAAGACATATTATATTGATAAAATATAAGGAGGTTCATAAAAGTGCAATGTAAATGTTCAATTGGTACTGGGATAAAAAATACATACAGTATATACCGCTGCGAGTTGAAGGCATACAGCTGACTCTCGTGATTAAGGCCCTTCAGAGCCAAGCTATTTAATGTGAAGAACCATTTGGATTCCATCCGCGACATTAATCTCAGGTAATCACCTCCCCTCCATTTTCTGGGGACTAATCGGATCCCACAAAACTTAGTGTCCTTATAAGATTGGTTGTGGAACTTCCGGTAGTGCCGGGACAGTGGATGCCCTTCAAAACCTTCATTCATGTTGATAAAGTGTTCCTTCAGCCTTTTGATAACTTGCGCTTTGTACAGACATCTCCTCCTGCCAGGGTATAAAATGGGCGTGGCTTGGGGTGTGGATAGGGGCGTGGTCAGACTACGTGTGCCGCATGGTTTCGCCCTCTTTCTAGTCCTCATAGGTTGGCGGTATGCTTGTACTGAGGAGATCTGGGATATCAGTGATTAGGTCCCATATTGTGCACTGTAAGGTCTGGAAAAGCTCCTTCTATCCGTCTCTGTAGCACCAGAGGAAGAACAGAGGGGAAAAGACAGGATTTTCTACATGTCGCGTTATGTAGATGTTCTGCAGATTTATCACAACCGTCCACAAGAAGAAACTGCCATCACAGAGCCGCCTTTAGCTGTTGGAAAAGTTTAAACTTAGTTTTGAATAGTTGCTATAGGCAACAAGGACTTTCTATTTACGCTGGGTCACATGATGCTGGTGCTGGGTGATGTCATGTGACGGAATGTTGTGGGTGATGATGTCACAGAGGGCGTTGTGATGTCACCCTTGGGGTATATAAGGGGGCTCCATCCACCTGGAGCTCATATCTCATTGACCATATCTTGGTGCTGAGATACCCCCTGGAGACAATGAGGATCGCCATATTGTTTCTGTGCTGTACCCTGTTCTACCCTGTGAATTACCATAGGCTGCCGGTGAGTACCTGTCTATTATTACATATGGAGGACGTTTAGAATCAGCTGCGGCAGGGGAAGGGGATGGGGAGGGGGGTCCTGTAAGAATTTACCTGCGGGAATAAGAGGTTATGGCAGGGAAAGGAGCTTAGGAAGTGACAGTCAGAGGGGATATAAGTGTGGGGTGACCCCTCTGACTCCCACATTCCTGCCTTGTCCTTGTAGTGATTAATGACTTTGGTGTTGTCCCTTATATATCACTTTGCAGTCACCAGTGATCGCTCCGCACTGTGATCCTAAACTACAGTCTCATTTACCTTTTTGCAAACGCCCAGAAGGGGAGGAGTGACATCCCACCCATGTGAACAGATCCCGCCCACTTTTACTGCAGTCATAATGCGAGCTAGCTGTATTCTGTTTTCATGGAAATGTCAGCAGCTGCTCCCCCTAGTGTTTACAAGATGAAAACATCAAAACAGTTCAAATATTTTTTTCAGATTTTATACCATTAAAACCTTTTTAAATATATATGTGTATTTATATATAAATATAAATACTTTACAATTTTACAATTGTAAAAAAATTGCTGACACTTTCCCTTTAAAAGATCTAAAGACGTTCTGCTTCATGTGCCATTGTGACCAATCACAGCACAGATTATATTTTTTAAACTTTTCTTGAAAAACTGAAGCTGCTCCGTGATTGGAAATCATGTGGAAGGGTTCTCTTTTAGACATTTAGTTAGGTCCAGAGTATCTGTGACATGATGGATAGAACTGTGCAATGATGTCACAGAGGGCTTTGTGATGTCACCCCTGGGTATATTAGAAGCCTCGGCCCATCTGCAGCTTGTATCTCATTGACCATACCTTGGTGCTGAGAGACCTCTGGAGATGATGAGTATCATCCTATCATTTCTGTGCTTTACGTTGCTCTACCCCCCACATTACAGTACACTGAGGGCGAGTATGTTCTCATCAATATGGAGGTCACAAGGATCAGCTAATGAGAATATCGCCTCTTGCAGGACTTCTCATACTGGACACGTGACCGTCCGTCATATGAAAGTCCAACTGTAAATAATATTCCATGGACCCTGGAGGTGAATCCCAAACTTCTTCCTGATCTTCTCAATGGGATATTTCTGAAAGTTGCTTGATAATGTATCCATCACTGTATAATAACAAGGGCACTCTGTTTGACTGGATTGGGTATAAATATGCAGGACTTTATTATGTTTTTTTATCTTTATTATAGGATGACCCACTACCCGTGGATCTCAGGAGAAGCACCTATCAAGCTTCCATCAATCTTCCTCTTTGGCTCTTCCGTGACGCAGTTTTTGTTGCGGTGATGACACTACTGACAATACTAGAGTATTTGGCCTTAAGTCTTGTCCTGAGCAAGTTGGCAATGTCTGAACCTGGTGAAACAATCAGAAAACTCCTGAGAACAAAACCATTCTGAAGGAACAAAGTGCTTGTAAGGAGCCGATTTGCATCCCTCAGATTCAGGAGCAAGACTCCAGGAGAACACCTGTCCTGCCCAATGGCAAATGTTCTACTCCATCCATGGCTCCTGCACCGCAGGATGCGAAAAAGGTTCCTAGCTGCAACTATAAAGTGGCGTTCAGTGATATTGTCTGGGTCAGAACGATCCCTCACAACAATATAGGAAGAAGAGCTCGAAGTTCCACGGAGCATAAGGAGAGGTTACTGATTTTTCAGAGAAGCCAACAACCCAGAATTCCAGAGCCAAGAGCACCATAACCTAGAACACCAGAACCTACCATGTCAGAACCTAGTATGTCAGAACCTAGAATGCCAGAGCCTGAAATGCTTACAACACCTCAACCCAAAATCAAGAGGAGAAGATATTTCCTTAGATGTCTTAGAGGCGAGGAAGATTGAGAAGGCAACTGCTTGAACTTTCCCATTGCTCGTGTTTTCATCACAGGTGAGTCCTATACATGCTGTCTGATGGGCACCATCTTACTACATACAATGCAGCATTGCACCTGAAATCGAATGGATATTTTGTCACACACTTGCACTTTAGCACCTTATCATATGGCGCATATATCTATGAACGCTTTGCTAAGTATCACTGTCTAGTATGTGCTTCTGATGAACCTATTTTAGGAAAACGTGTCGAGGTTTGGCATACTATGTACTTGAGTTTGGCGTACTATGTGCTTGTTGGTAAATTCTATTGCCATCTATAATCTACTAGATATTATAATGTCTCTGGTGGGATGCCCCATGCCGAATTGTTGATAACTGACTATGAGCATTGTCCTCTATTTCTTATCTACTATGGTTACAGGTTGATGTGATGAGAGCTGTGCCATTGGTAGCGATTTTTCTACTGATTTGTCAGTTATATTTATGTTAGTTTAGCAAATTTCTGCTTGTAGGGTCTAATGTTTTAGCATAGTGTATGTTCTGTGAGCTAAATTGTCATACTTATGCACTAGATAGATTATAAATTGTGATGCTTATGTACAAGATAGATTATTAGTTTAATCGGTGATTTTTTAAATATTTTTTAACATCAGGAGACTCAAGAATCGCATCTTACAGAAGACAAGAAGCCTAAATGCCGAAGGGTGATGACCTGTTGATGGCCCACAGCTGGAGGGTCATTACCTCTTGATGGCACAAGACTGGAAAGAAGATAAAAACATTTGATGGCACACAGCCGGAGGGTGATGACCTATTGATGGCCATAGCCAGAGGGTCATTACCTGTTGATGGCACACAGCCAGACAGAGGATCATTACCTGTTGATGGCACACAACCAGATGGTCATTACCTGTTGATGGCACACAGCCGGAGGGTGATGACCTATTGATGGCCATAGCCAGAGGGTCATTACGTGTTGAGGGGACACAGCCGGACAGAGGATCATTACCTGTTGATGGCACACAGCCGGGTGGTCATTACCTGTTCATGGCACACTGCCGGATGGTCATTACCTGTTGATGGCACACAGCCGGAGGGTGATGACCTATTGATGGCCATAGCCAGAGGGTCATTACTGGTTGATGGCGCACTGCCGAATGGTCATTACCTGTTGATGGCACACAGCTGGAGGGTGATGACCAGTTGATGTTTCACTGCCGGATGGTCATTACCTGTTGATGGCACACAGCTGGAGGGTGATGACCAGTTGATGTTTCACTGCCGGATGGTCATTACCTGTTGATGGCACACAGCCGGAAAGAGGATCATTACCTGTTGATGGCACACAGCCGGATGGTCATTACCTGTTGATGGCACACAGCCGGACAGAGGATCATTACCTGTTGATGGCACACAGCCGGCCAGAGGATAAGATCTTTTGATTGCATACACTGGGTCCCTCCCTGATAACAAGGAACCCTGGGGAATACTGGTCATCTTGATCCCCCACTGACTATATACTTGCTCCACCTCAGCCTACACCATCATGGAGGACACTTCCACCTGTGTCCACTGTAAGGTTGGACTTTCTTTTATAATTACAGCAGATTAATAAACATCATAAAGCTGTAAAACTATCGAGTAATTTATTATAAATTATTATAAAGAAATATAAAGTATAATAGATAGCTATAGAGGGCACAGAAGACGACTAACTATAGAAAGCATAGTATCGCCTGATATATACTGTATATTCTAGATGGCGCTATTACACTAAATACATCACAACCTCCAGGGTGAAATTACCGTACAATGCGAGATCACTTATAATGGCCACAGATTATAAGAAAATGACCAGCTCCATTGTCCTGGAGTTATTATAAATGTCTCTAGTGTGAGGCAGGGACTGGACGAGTGTTGGAGGGAGGTATATTCCCCCAGGACGTCCTTTATGTATCCATGCTGTAGAATCTGCCATATACTTCTGTTCTAGCAGTCAGACATTTCACTCTGCAAATCACAGGCTCAACATTGTGTAAAACTAACACCGTATATAAGAGCACTCAGAATAAAAACTAGCGGCATGCCGTGCACTGCCCACGTCATGTGTACGGGATACAGGACCTGCAGGACCTGGTACGGCCATTATAGTTGATAGATTAATGATACCTGTGCAGATGAAGGGAAAAAAATATGTGCAACAACAGGAGGAGAAAGTCTCAAAATGTAATTTGAAGAGTATAATAGAGAAATGGGAAACTTCTGGAGATGCAGATAAGTGGTACCAGGGCGAAACGTAAGTGTAGCCAGACAAGGGAAAAGTGCAAATGATCCAGCGTAAAGGTTTGTTTAGTAGAAAAAATATTAAAACTTAGCTTTTATTAGCCATATAAAACACTGCTCCACAAAGAATACAGCAAATGTGCAACTATCATAGCTTACAGACCTACGCGTTTCAACAAATCATGTCTTAATTATGGCCCTACTAATAGAATGACAAAAAGGCATATATATATATATATATATATATATATATACAACGTGCCTGTATGACCTCCCTACAAAGCCTGGGCATGCTCCTGATGAGGTTGCGGATGGTCTTCTGTGGGATCTCCTCCCAGACCTGGACTAAAGCATCCGCCAACTCCTGGACAGTCTGTGGTGCAACGTGACGTTGGCGGATGGAGCGAGACAAGATGTCCCAGATGTGCTCAATCGGATTCAGGTCTGGGGAACGGGCGGGCCAGTCCTTAGCATCAATGCCTTCATCTTGCAGGAACTGCTGACACACTCCAGCCACATGAGGTCTGGCATTGTCCTGCATTAGGAGGAACCCAGGGCCAACCGCACCAGCATATGGTCTCACATCGGGTCTGAGGATCTCATCTCAGTACCTAATGGAAGTCAGGCTACCTCTGGCGAGCACATGGAGGGCTGTGCGGCTCTCCAAAAAAATGCCACCCCACACCATTACTCACCCACTGCCAAACCGGTCATGCTGAAGGATGTCGCTCTCCACGGCGTCTCCAGGCTCTGTTACGTCTGTCACATGTGCTCAGTGTGAACCTGCTTTCATCTGTGAAGAGCACAGGGCGCGAGTGGCAACTTTGCCGATCCTGGTGTTCTGTGGCAAATGCCAAGCGTCCTGCATGGTGTTGGGCTGTAAGCACAACCCCTATCTGTGGATGTCGAGCCCTCATACCACCCTCATGGAGTCGGTATCTAACCATTTGTGCAGACACATGCACATTTGTGGCCTGTTGGAGGTCATTTTGCACGGCTCTGGCAGTGCTCCTCCTGTTCCTCCTTGCACAAAGGCGGAGGTAGCGGTCCTGCTGCTGGGTTGTTGCCCTCCTACGGCCCCCTCCACATCTCCTGGTGTACTGGCCTGTCTCTTGGTAGCGCCTCCAGCCTCTGGACACAGCCAACCTTCTTGCCACAGCTCGCATTGATGTGCCATCCTGGATGAGCTGCACTATCTGAGCAACTTCTGTGGGTTGTAGAGTCTGTCTCATGCTACCACGAGTGTGAAAGCGCAACCAACATTCAAAAGTGACCAAAACATCAGCCAGAAAGCATTGGTACTGAGATGTGGTCTGTGGTCCCCACCTGCAGAACCACTCCTTTATTGAGGGTGTCTTGATAATTGCCAATAATTTCCATCTATCGTCTATTCCATTTGCACATCAGCATGTGAAATTGATTGTCAATCAGTGTGGCTTCCTAAGTTTACAGTTTGATTTCACATAAGTTTGATTTACTTGGAGTTATATTCTGTTGTTTTAAGTGTTCCCTTTATTTTTGGAGCAGTGTATATAGATACATACAGTGAGTACGGAAAGTATTCAGACTCCTTTAAATTTTTCACTCTTTATTTCATTGCAGCCATTTGATAAATTCTAAAAAGTTCATTTTTTTTTCTCATTAAAGTACACTCTGCACCCCATCTTGACTGAAAAAAACAGTAATGTAGAATTTTTTTGCAAATTTATTAAAAAAGAAAAACTGAAATATCACATGGTCATAAGTATTCAGATCCTTTGCTCAGACACTCATATTTAAGTCACATGCTGTCCCATTTCCTTGTGATCCTCCTTGAGATGGTTCTACTCCTTCAATGGAGTCCAAATGTGTTTAATTAAACTGATAGGACTTGATTTGGAAAGGCACACACCTGTCTATATAAGACCCCATAGCTCACAGTGCATGTCAGACCAAATGAGAATCATGAGCTCAAAAGAACTGCCCAAGGAGCTCAGAGACAGAATTGTGGCAAGGCACACATCTAGCCAAGGTTATAAAAGAATTTCTGCATTACTCAAGGTTCATAACAGCACATTGGCCTCCATAATCCTTAAATGGAAGAAGTTTGGGACCACCAGAAGTCTTCCTAGACCTGGCCGTCCAGCCAAACTGAGCAATCGTGGGAGAAGAGCCTTGGTGAGAGAGGTAAAGAAGAACCCAAAGATCACTGTGGCTGAGCTCCAGAGATGCAGTAGGGTGATGGGAGAAAGTTCCACAAAGTCAACTATCAACCACCAGTTGGGCCTTTATGACAGATTGGCCAGACGGAAGCCTCTCCTCAGTGCAAGACATATGAAAGCCCGCATAGAGTTTGCTCAAAAACACATGAAGGACTCCCAGACTATGAGAAATAAGATTCTCTGGTCTGATGAGACAAAGATAGAACTTTTTGGTGATAATTCAAAGTGGTATGTGTGGAGAAAACCAGGCACTGCTCATCACCTGCCTAATACTATCCCAACAGTGAAACATGGTGGTGGCAGTTGTTAGAACCCTCCTGTTAGTTTTTTCTATTTTGTGGCCACGTGACCTTCTGCCTATTTATTCCAGCTCTGCACTTCAGGCTTTGCTGGACTTCAGTCTTACTTTGACTCTTAATCTAGCCAGGTGCTTTGTACCTACTGTATCTCTCTAGTTTGTTTGGTCCTTGGACCACTAAGTACTTTTGTCTGTTTGTCTTCTTCTGCTACTACTTCTGCCAGGAGGTGTCCAATTTTGTCCCAGTCCTTAGTTCTTTTAGGGACCCCTCCCTTTAATCTATAGGTCTGCGTTCAGACTAGCCGCGGACGAAGGCGGGTCTGTTCACAAGGAACAGGTTGCCCGCTGCATCGTAGGGAATCAGCTTAGTCCTATTGTATGGACAGATTTCCTCTCTTTCCTTAGTTCTTGTATCAGATCATAACAGCAGTATCATGCTATGGGTGTGTTTTTCAGCTGCAGGGACAGGACGACTGGTTGCAATTGAAGGAAACATGAATGCGGCCAAGTACAGAGATATCCTGGATGAAAACCTCTTCCAGAGTGCTCTGCACCTCAGACTTGGCCAAAGGTTCACCTTCCAACAAGACAATGACCCTAAGCACACAGCTAAAATAACAAAGGAGTGGCTTCAGAACAACTATGTGACCATTCTTGACTGGCCCAGCCAGAGCCCTGACCTAAACCCAATTGAGCATCTTTGGAGAGACCTGAAAATGGCTGTCCACCAACGTTTACCATTCATCCTGACGGAACTGGAGAGGATCTGCAAGGAAGAATGGCAGAGGATCCCAAAATGCTGGTGTGAAAAACTTGTTGCATCATTTCCAAGAAGACTCATGGCTGTACTAGCCCAAAAGGGTGCTTCTACTCAATACTGAGCAAAGGGTCTGAATACTTATGCCCGTGTGATATTTCAGTTTTTCTTTTTTATTAAATTTGCAAAAATTTCTACATTTCTGTTTTCTTTCAGACAAGATGGGGTGCAGAGTGGACTTTAATGAGAAAAAAATGAACTTTTTAGAATTTACCAAATGGCTGCAATGAAACAAAGAGTGAAAAATGTAAAGGGGTCTGAATACTTTCCGTACCCAGTGTACATGCATGGAAATAAATGCAGAATTATATTTCTTAATACTGCAGTATCAGATCCTGTCTTGAATTTAACCCCTGTGGTATCCAATGTGAAAATCCACAGGGACTCCCGGTTCAGAAGTTTGCACTTATGATCCCCCCTCGTGTGGATCTATATACCTTCTCTATCTCCATATATTCAAAGAATTAGGTGTCACCTTTATGAACTCTCGCAAAATGCCTCCATACTGCTGATGTATTTATGGCTTCCAAATTAATCGCATCAGAAAGATGTCTTCTGATACGGACTTTCAGCGCACCTGTGGTACAACCCACATAGTGGACCTTACACAAGGTGCATTCTATAAGGTATATAACCCCTGATGAATTACAATTGAGGAAATCATGAATTTTATATTCTCTATCATTACTTAAGGACATAAAACTATCTGTTTTAACCGCGTGTAGACACGCTTTGCACCGATTGGCTCCACATCTGAAGAAACCTTTTGTGCTGAGCCAATTTGGTTGTACAGTATTAGTCTCACTGGTGTATAAGCTAGGAGAAAGGATGGTTCCCAGAGCGGGCGCTTTCCTGGCTACAAAGCGGATGGCATTAGAAAGTAGGTTTTTTAGTTTCTTGTTCTTATAAATAATAGGGTTATACTTTTTAATTCTAGATGTCATTTTATAATACTGAGGACTATAGGTGGTAGAAAACGTTACCCTAGTATCCAATGTGTTAATGTTATTTTTCTGTTTATTTCGGAGTATATCTTTCCGATTTATATTGGAGACAATTCTACTCGCTTTTCTTAAAGACCACTCGGGATAGCACCTATTGGATAGTCTGTTACAAATTTTTTTCTGATTCCTTCTGAAAAGTGATGTTATCTGAACAATTTCGTATTGTTCGTATTAGCTCACCGTAAGGGATATTTCTCTTAATATGTGGCGGATGACAACATTTAGCTGATAGAATAGAATTTGAGGCTGTAGATTTTCTGTGGGGATTAATTTTGACCAATTCTTTCTCCTTGGTAGCCTCAAGTTCGAGATCCAAAAAAGTAATTTTGGATGAATGGTAGAACTAAGTGAATTTAAGATTAAAATGATTGCAGTTGATGTACTGTACAAATTGTACCACCTCCTCCTGTGTGCCCCCCACACCAGGAGGAGGTCATCAATAAATCTACCGTACCACACAATGTGTCCACTATATGTGTTATCATTATGGTAAATGAAAAGCTCCTTCCACCTACACATCACTATGTTCACTAGCGAAGGAGAAAACTTACTGCCCATGCTGACTCCTCTTTTCTGTAAAAAAAAAACTTTTATCAAAGCTAAAATAATTACGCTCTAAGAGGAACTGTACTGCTATGACCAGAAATTCTTTTATTTCTATAGTGTACGAACTGTATGTGTCAAGGTGGTAGGTTAAACATGCTAAAGCAATATGGTGTGGAATTGAGGGGGTATAATGCCACCACATCACAGGACAATCATCCAAAGTTTCTTGGCCATTCAAATTTATCAAAAATGGTCACTATGAATTTTGAATCCCTAATGTAACTCGGAGTTTCCTGAACCAGAGGCTGTAGGTAAAAATCCATCCAGGCACTTAATTTTTCACCATGGGAACCAATCCCCACCACTATGGGTCTTAACTCCTTTACAGCCCAGGGCGTACTAATACGTACAGTACAGACCAAAAGTTTGGACACACCTTCTCATTTAAAGATTTTTCTGTATTTTCATGACTATGAAAATTGTACATTCACACTGAAGGCATCAAAACTATGAATTAACACATGTGGAATTATATACTTAACAAAAAAGTGTGAAACAACTGAAAATATGTCTTATAATCTAGGTTCTTCAAAGTAGCCACCTCTTGCTTTTATGACTGCTTTGCACACTCTTGGCATTCTCTTGATGAGCTTCGCTGTAATCGCACCGACCCAAAGAATAAAGTCGTCTAATCACTTATACTGCACAAGGAACGGTGTAAAAAATAAACTCTAGGGTTAGGGTTGTGCTAGGGTTGGGATTTTTTTCAAAAGCAAAAAAAAAAAAAGATGACGATATGGCGACTAGTGTTGAGCACAAGTGCTCGCTACTTGAGTTTGCATCGGGTGCTCGGGTATGCATTGAGTATCGCGGGTGCTCGAGTCTCTGCCCCATATGCTTCACAGTAAAAAAAAACGTGCGGGGATTGCCTGCCATGCACCAGCAATTCCTGCATGTTTGTTTTGGGTGTCTAATAACCGTGAAACATGTGGGCAGGACTCGAGCATGTCACTCGAGCACGTGCGATACATGGTGCATACCCGAGTACATGATGCAAACTCAAGTAGCGAGCACTTGTGCTCAAGACTAATGACAACTTATTCAATATGATGACTTAATGTTATCAAATTATGTGTCATACCGGGTTCAAAATGTTCATTATGCCCCTTGATAAAATCCTTGAGAGTTGTAGTTTCCAAAATGGGGTCACTTGTGGGGGGTTTCAACTATTTAGGCACATCAGGGGCTCTTCAAACGTGACATGGCGTCTGCCCTCAATTCCAGCAAATTTTGCGTTCAAAAAGTCACACAGTGCTCCTTCCCTTTGAACTCTGCCATGCACCCAAACACTGTATTTTCCCCACATATAGGGTATTGGCGTACTCAGGAGAAATTGCAAAAAGTTTTTGGGGTCTATTTTCTCCTCTTACCCTTGTGAAAATAAAAAAAATGGGGCTAAAACATAATTTTTTATTTTCATGGCTCCATGCTATAAACTTCTGTAAAGGTTCTCTGAGGGGTCTAGTTTCCAAAATGGTGTCACTTGTGGGGGGTTTCCACTGTTTAGGCACATCAGGGGCTCCCCAAACACAACATGGCGTCCGCTAATTATTCAAGCAAATTTTACTTTCAAAAAGTCAAATGGCGCTCCTTCCCTTCCGAACCCTGCCGTACGCCTAAACAGTGGTTTTTCCCCACATATGGGGTATCTGCGTGGTCAGGGGAAATTGCACAACAAATTTTGGGGTCCATTCTTTCCTGTTAACTCTGTGAAAATAAAAAAAATTGGGTCTAAAGTAACATTTTTGTGAAAAAAGTTAAATGTTAATTTTTTTCTTCCACATTCCAAAAATTTCTGTGAAGCACTTGAAGGGTTAATAAATTTCTTGAATGTGGTTTTGAGCACCTTGGGGGTGCAGATTTTAGAGTGGTCTTACTTTTGGGTATTTTCTGTCATAAAGACCCCTCAAAGTGACTTCAAATGTGATGTGGTCCCTAAAAAAATGGTTTTGTAAATTTTGTTGGAAAAATGAGAAATCTCTGGTCAACTTTTAACCCTTATAGCTCTCTAATAAAAAAAAAAAATTGGTTCCAAAATTGTGCTGATGTAAAGTAGACATGTGGGAAATGTTATTTATTAACTATTTTGTGTGACATACTGTATCTCTCTGATTTAAGGGCATAAAAATTCAAATTTTGAAAATTGCAAAATTTTCAAAAATTTTCGCCAAATTTCAGTTTTTTTCACAAATAAATCGGATATCGGAGAAATATTACCACAATCATGAAGTACAATATGTCACGAAAAAACAATCTCAGAATCAGGGGAATCCATTGAAGCGTTCCAGAGTAATTACCTCATAAAGTGACAGTGGTCAGAATTGTAAAAATTGGCCTGGTCATTAATGTGCAAACCACCTTGGGTAGTAAAGGGGTTAAAGGTGGTGGGAAAATATTTTTATGTATTTTTGGAGGCGAATGGTAAACTGGAACAATTGGGTGATCTACGTATAAATATTCCATTAATTTTTTTTTTAGGGCCCCTCAGTGCAAACCTTCGTTTAATAGATTATACATAGCAGCATTAAACTCAACAGTAGGATCTCTAGCTAACTCCAAATAAACATCCCTATTTTCTAAATCCATCAAATTCAATTTTTTATACAATCCTGCATTCAGTACTATAGTGCCACCTTTATCCGCTGAGCGGACTAGTATGTCTGAATTATCCTTTAATTTTTCAGAGCGTCTTTTTCTCTATATGTCAGATTAGAGTCCAAATGATTAGTAGAAGATAATTCATTCTTTAATTCCACTAGTTCTTTTTCAATTAAGTCCTGGAACTGATCCAGAACCAATGGTCTGGACTGAAGTGGGTAAAAGAAAGGATTACCAGCCCGAAAGTCGTCATTTAAATTTACATTTGGAATTAAAGATTCCGTCTCGAATTGTTTCATTTGTAATAAAGACTGTTGTTCTGTGAATAATAACATGGAATCCTGGCTTGTCCTAGGAGAAACTTCTTCTGAAGCTGTATTCTGTGGATTTTTCATGTCCATAAAATGACATCGGATGGTGAGGTTACGTGCTAGTTTGTTAACATCCAGAATTGTTCTGAAAATGTCGAATTCGTTTGAAGGTGAAAAGCTCAGGCCTTTAGCCAGGAGAGAAATTTGACTCTCAGATAAGATGTAGCTAGAGAGATTCCAAACAGGTGACTCTAATAATGGCGTTTTTTGCTCTGTGTTGGGTACTTGTTTGCATTTACGCTTACTTCCCGCCCTTGTGTGACCCGCCACTAGCTGTTTCAGTAGCGGCTAGCCCTCCCTTGGAAAGGGGTGTACTCGGACAGCGGGCCCAGTTGGTAGAATGGGGATGCAGTCGCAGCCTCGGCCCGGTCCTTGCCCAGGGCGCACACATTAAAAATAGGGGCCAGTTGATGAGTGGCAATTATGAGTGGATAAACGACTACGCCACCTGTGGTGTCTGGTGATGCGCCACCAGCGCTGCTGCAGTCCTCTGAGGCGGGATGTTGTGGCAGCCGATGGTAGTACTACTCCCCACAGGCGGAGCAGGGCCTCGGGGCAGAGGAAAAAGGAGGATGAGGGGAGTCGTAGCAGGTGCAGTTGTGCGGTGTGGTGTCGCGCTGCTATAATGGACCGGAGGCAATGGATTTAGTCTTCCAAGCTTTACTCACGTTGTTAGAGGTCAGCTGCAAGGCTTCTCCTTGCTCCTCATGGCGTGCTGTGGCCACCAGAGAAGGGGGTTCGGCACACCCCGGAAGTTCAAGTGCGTCTATCAGGACCCCCAGCACCAGCGTGTTCCTAGAAATCTCCCCCTTGGGCCTCTCCTGTCTGTGTGCAGTGCGTGTTGCAAGGCTGGGTCTCCCTCTGGCTATACACAGAACAAGGGCACGGGTCCGTCCGTTACCCGGTGGGAACCACTTAGCCTCCGGGCTTTTCCGACTGAGACGTGAAGTAACAAAGTCAGATATCAGGGACCGGTACCCCTCTTGCAGCAGGAGTCCCTCTGACTAGGCCAGAATGGAGAGTACAGGTGGCGTATGCCGCTCCATCCGTGTTCCCTGGGATCCTTTTGCCTGCGGAGCTCTCCTCCTCAGCTCCCCTCCAGGCCTTCTTAAGCAGGGACCTTGACTGGGTAGAGACCTCCGTTAACTCTATCCCGCTCCTCGTCTCAAGGCCAGAGCATGGGGACCGTGCATCTCCAGCACGCTGCAGGCTCCTACACAAGGCCACTGCCAGCTGTGAAGACCACAATCAAACAACCTTGAACTTAAGATGGCTGGCTATTAAATATGTACTGTATCTACAAGTGTAACCTAAAAGTGCATCCTCCAACCTCACTCACTACATGGTTCCCCCTATTTTTGGTTCCCTCATCTCCATTGTCCTGCTGGGGCAGCACACTAGTGCATACTAGCCCCCCATAGGACAGGAGTGTGTAGTGTTGAGTAATGAGGTGGGGTCCTGACAGGAACTCCATCCTTACCTGAGAGAGGAGATACAACACCTCTTTCACAAGATGCAGTACCCCCCCCCCCTGGCGACCGAACCTTCAGAGGCGCCACATTCCCCCCTGGTGAAACACCGCACGTCCGCGGGCTGCAAAGAGAGCAAAACATGGTACAGACTTTTTATATGCTTTTTCAGAACAATCAACAATCTTCCCATTATGGGAGGCTCTGATTCTTAAACGTTGCAGATAAATAGTACAAAAGTATAAAAACATCAAAGAGACATTATGCATGTAGACAGCTTGGTAGGAAAATAGGTAAAGAGGCAGTTCAGCAGCAAGAGGGACCTGTCCCAAACCCTCAACGTAGGCCCTGGGGTGGCTGCAGGGCATGGAGATCCTGTGTTGGACCTCCAGGAGAGCCACTCCAGACAGGTTTTGCTTCTGAGGTCTGAGGTAGAAGTAGAAGTGGGTTTTGTATAAAACCAATAGGGAGTACCTAAATAGATGCATAACTATATACAATAGAATCTGTCTACAGCCAGTCCGCAGGGACAAATGTCTCTCTAAACCGGGAGGAAAACATGGTAATAAACATAAACAATCAACAAGTCAACTCAAAGGTACAGCCTCCGGGGCCACTTAGTCCAGGTACCTCCACCTAGGGAAAGGCTCGTTCTTGCTCACGGAGCCAGACCGGTCCCCTACCGGCAGGTGAGCAGGGGCCTCACCCCGGAATACTCTATGCACATCCAGGGCGTACCACCCACGCTCCCCATGGTGGCGGGTGTACGACATCAAGTCACCCGGGTAGAGATTCCGGCCAGGGTCATCCCTCCTCAGTTGTGGCTCGAAGTCTCTGCAGTTCACAAATACGTCCTGAGCAAACTGGGGACTCCTGATGAAGCCCCACCCCGCCTCCTGGTGGAAGCGGACGATCAGCCCTTCCTCCCGGGGGCTTGGATGGGCTGCCTCCTCTTGGCAGGCCTTGGACTTGGTGGCCTTAGCGCACACCTCCAGGCGCTCGCAGCGTACCCGCCTCTCCCGCAGCTCCTTGTCCAGCTGGAGGAGCTCCTTGCGGCTGAAGTCCTTATGCCTCCGCGCTTCCGCCCGGGTCTCCTGGGGGAAGCCCATTAGGTCCCCCCCTGGTTGTCCCAGACCATCTCCTCCGCCGCAGGGCAGGTAACCAGAGGCGCTGGCAGCGGCGACAGCAGGGGTTGCTGCAGGTCCTTCGGTGACGCGGACCAGTCCGAGTTGGGGCAGGTAGTGTCCCCACTAAGCACAGGCTCTTCTAGGCCGGGAGTCGGGAGGCATTGCAGGCCTCCAGCGGAGAATGACACGTGGGCCTCCATCTCCGGAGCGAAGATCTGCTCCCAAACAACGGCGCCCGGGGACAGCGGTACCGGCATTAGATCCACTAGGGCCTCCGTGCGTCTCTCACCCGGGACAGGGGTTTGTATCTTACCCAGTCCTGGGCTGCACGCGGCCTCTGAGGTTTCTTCCTCCTGGGTTGCTGCTCCGCTTTCTTGGCTTGCAGCACCTTGGCGGCGGGTCCGGATCTTCTGCAGCACCTCCTCTCTCCATGTCTCCATGCTGCGGACACCGCACGCTGGGCCTCTGCGACCCTCCGGGTCAGGTCCTGTGACTCCACTCGGAGGAACTCTGCCTCCTCCGGGGTGAGGTGAATCCCCCGTATTCCGAGCGAGGCAGCAGTTGGTGGGGCGGCATCGGAGCATCTCTCCTGCGCTGTTTCCATCCTTGCTGCAGGGTGTGGAGTCTCTAGGATTGTTGTGGCCACACCTTGTTGTTGCTTACTCCTCCTTCTCTTGGGGCGTCTCCAGGGCGGCTGGCTGACAGGCACTCCTTGGGACGTCCCATATGTCTTGATGGACACTACCTCGCGGACAGTCTCTAATGAAAGGGGCGGTCCTAGCTGTTGGCGCCATGGGGGAAGCCAGACCCACGATGGGAGGTGCTGGGTGGTTGTCCTTTTTGCACACAATGGTGTCCGTTCTTCTTGGGCGGGCGCCATCTTGGGTGTTAAAGACAGTCTGTTGTAAAGGCGCGCAGTACCCGCTGGCAATGGGAATCACTTCTTCCGTTGCTGCGGGCAAGCAATCCTGCCGACTACGCCAGTGATGTTTGACCCGCCACTAGCTGTTTCAGTAGCGGCTAGCCCTCCCTGGGAAAGGGGTGTACTCGGACGGCGGGCCCAGTTGGTAGAATGGGGATGCAGTCGCGGCCTCGTCCTGGTCCGTGCCCAGGGCGTACACATTAAAAATAGGGGCTAGTTGATGAGTGGCAATTATGAGTGGATAAACGACTACACCACCTGTGGTGTCTGGTGATGCGGTACCATCGCTGCTGCAGTCCTCTGAGGCAGGATGTTGTGGCAGCCGACTGTAGTACTACTCCCCACAGGCGGAGCAGGGCCTCAGGGCAGAGGAAACAGGAGGATGAGGGGAGTCGTAGTAGGTGCAGTTGTGCGGTGTGGTGTCCCGCTGCAATAATGGACCGGAGGCAATGGATGTAGTCTTCCAAGCTTTGCTCACGTTGTTAGAGGTCAGCTGCAAGGCTTCTCCTTGCTCCTCACGGCGTGCTGCGGCCACCAGAGAAGGGGGTTCGGCACACCCCGGTAGTTCAGGTGCGTCTATCAGGACCCCCAGCACCAGCCTGTTATCTCCCCCTTGGGCCTCTCCTGTCCGTGTGCGGTGCATGTTGCAAGGCTGGGTCTCCCTCTGGCTATACACAGAACAAGGGCACAGGTGGCGACTCCGCTCCGTCTGTTACCCGGTGGGAACCACTTAGCCTTCAGGCTTTTCCGACTGAGACGTGAAGTAACAAAATCAGATATTGGGGGCCGGTACCCCTCTTGCAGCAGGAGTCCCTTTGACTAGGCCAGAATGGAGAGTACAGGTGGCATATGCCGATCAGTCCGTATTCCCTGGGATCCTTTTGCCTGCGGAGCTCTCCTCCTCAGCTCCCCTCCAGGCCTTCTTAAGCAGGGACCTTAACCGGGTAGAGACCTCCATAAACTCTATCCTGCTCCTCGTCTCAAGGCCAGAGCACGAGGACCGTGCATCTCCAGCAGGCTGCAGGCTCCTACACAAGGCCACTGCCAGCTGTGAAGACCAAAATCAAACAACCTTGAACTTAAGATGGCTGGCTATTAAATATGTATCTACAAGTGTAACCTAAAAGTGCGTCCTCCACCCTCACCCACTACATGGTTCCCCCTATCTTTGGTTCAGCCATCTCCATTATCCTGCTGGGGCAGCACCCTAGTGCATACTAGCCCCCCATAGGACAGGAGTGTGTAGTGTAGAGTGATGAGGTGGGGTCCTGACAGGTGCTCCATCCTAACCTGGGAGAGGAGATACCACACCTCTTTCACAAGATGCAGTACCCCCCTGTGGTGACTGAACCCTCAGGGGCGCCACACCCTCTTCTTTCGTTTTTTGTAATTGTTCCACCAGCACTAGATAATTTATTTTTGACAAAATACAATTGTTGCATTTCTCCCATTGAACTCATAGATGAATCTGAGTAATCATCAGAGGTGACAGCAAAATAATTATCCGTAACATCATCATGCTCCTTAAAACTCCCTCTTCCAGATCTCTGAAAACGTTTGTGGGAGCGTTTTTTTTAAGATGGATGGTAATTGTTTATTCCAACTATAAATCTTGTTCTGCGCATAGTCCTCACTGGCCCTTTTGAACTTGGATCTTTTTATATCCATAATGGTGTTCTCCAACTTGGCCAAATTAGATTTCAGTTTGTCATTACAAATATTAAATTCTTTTGGTTGCACATATTTCCCCAAAGACGACTGTATATCTTTAATATCCAATTTAATTTAAGTCAGTTCCAGTTCCTCATGTTTGATTATGAGGTGCATAAGATTCAGTGAACATTGACTAAGAATCGCATTCTGATCTTCTTGAAAACCGTCATTGTATATAGTGATGGCGACTTTTTTTTTAAACGCAGACCTCTAGGGATCATTTTCTTTTTTATATATGTGTCCAAGGTTGTGAGATCCCACCAAACTTTAAGTTCTCTGGTCATTTTATTTTCCATCTGGAACATGAGATCTTTAAATTCATCCGGTTCTGTTGTCACCACTGACGGTTTATTATCAAAAATAGATGCTAGTTTGTTCAGTCTAGCCGAACAATCCTCTGTGTCACTGAAATTCATTATGTCAAATTGAGGGGATGTGAAAATCCACAGGGACTCCCGGTTCAGAAGTGTGCACTTGCAGTCAGACAAGCCAATGGCCTGGTAACAGGGGCCAAGCAGAGCCGGGTAAGTGGTAATACAAGTGGGCAGTGGAATGAGTCTAGGTTTTGGTAATCATGGTGTAACAGATCGGGCAGACTGACTGGGCAGGAGAGAATTTCATGTTTTCTTGATTAAAGCATCATGCGGAGAATTCCTGCTCCTTAATATTAAAAGGGGTTGTCCGGGACTTTTTTTTTTTTTTTTTTACCATGGACCAAAGAACTAACAGGCAAGTATTTGCTAACTATGTGCCTGTTGTGCCAGGCACCGATATATGCAGGTTCAGAGTGGTCACGGACCACTTCTGACAGTGATTTTTCAGCTCCCGCTCTGATCTGTTGATGGGGTGTGACTTCCGATGTCATGCTGATTGACAGCTGGCTCCCTGCTGCCTAACTGCAGGGAGCCGTCTGTCAATCAGCATAAAGTTGGCAGTCACGCCTCTTTGACAGAGCAGTCGGGAAGAGGAAGAGCTGTTCTGTTGACGTGAAGCAGCAGAATCGCTGTTAGGAGCGGTCCAGGAGCAATCTGAGCCACCACAGGGTAGAACAAGCACGTAATAAGCAATTACCTGCCTGATAGTTCTTAGGCCCATTGCATTTTTCTATCTCACCCTGTAGGAGTCACCTTCTCCTCAACCAAAAAGAGAAGGTGCATATCCACCGACATTGTGACACGCCAGCTTCCAGATCCAATTGCAGATAAAATTATGATTTTATTGTTAATCCATTAAAAAGATATACACATTGCAAAAATAAAATAAATAAAGGTGGAGACCTCTGTGAAACCTACACGTTTCGAACGCCAAACGTTCTTCGTCCTGCTATAGAAATACATGTAGGGAGTTACAATTTACATGCTCGACCGCGTCATCATATGGGCGTGTTGATCGTTCCTCACACCCAATTTTCTAAGTAAAGAAATGATAAGGTGTGGGAATAACAGAATAAAAACAAGTGATCTAATCTTGAAAAGTAGGCAGTGTGTATAAAAAATACACAAAGATGATACAAACAATATGATATATACATTAACATAAAATCAAAAAGATAATAAAAGTGCTAAACCTGTGTCAGAGAAATAGCTCAGAGCTTAGCGCAAGGAAGCACTCCTTAGAAGAACTCCTTAGGAAAACAGATACAACTACAGCAAGCTGTACCTTCCAGGACTGACCAATGACCAAAATCCAAGCTCTGATTTAATAAGATCACGGTTACACCCACATACCTTCTATTGGTGAGCTCATATGAGGACTTGTCATAGGTGTGCTAGATCTTTTAGAAGTTTATGAGATCCCCAACTTTCAGGATATCTTCGCCCATGGAGGTCTCGGGCGGGAAATATCATGGTCATGTTTTCTATCATGATTTTACCTTTCTATAGAGATGAAACATGGCATGGATAGCATTATCCATCTAAACGATATTAAGTTGGGGGTGTTCGGCTGGCCTTACACTGATGTGAGTGAATGCGTTATGATCGTCCCTTTGCTACAATGTCGAAAATGCATCTCCCATGAATATTGGATCGATGCAAACCCCAATATTCATCACTGACCACAGTCTTCAGAGTGTCTGAGACAAGTCCTTTGAAAAGAGGAAGTTATCACCGATCCATGGGATCCACAGGATCGGTGATCACTTATTGATCGTTTGGGTCCGAACATTGGAAAACGCGCCTATCAGAAGAATGGGGAAGTTTCATCCCTGACAGGACACTTATCCCCAGTTTAAAATGCAGCTTCCAAAAAAGAGCAGCGCTCACAGTCACTGAGGGAATGACTGGATGAGTGGTCGCATCTCACATGCCGCTCCAGTCTAATGGGGAGAAAAGCTCCACATTCTGCCGATTGTGTCCCAGCAGTCAGACCCCCACCAATCAATATCATCACTGATCCTGTGGAGAGGTGATTACTTGTTTTCACCAGAGAACCCCTGTAAGTGCATCTCTGCCGCTCTGGTCCAAGTATTTAATCTCTAAGGCTGCGGCCCCACTATCAGTATTTGGTCAGTATTTTTTCTCAGGAGTGGGAGCCAAAACCAGGTGAGGAACAATCAGAGAAAAGGTATAATAGAAACAAGTCACCAATTCTGTATTTATCACCCACTCCTGGTTTTGGCAGCTACTCCTGAGAAAAAATACTGACCGAATACTGATGGTGGGGCTGTGGCCTAATGGAAAAAAATCTTTTCCTAGTTAATATCAGCAAGAACAAAATGACTGCCATACACAACACAGTCCACTATATCAACACCAATAATACCACATACAAAAGAGACAAATATCGCCACACCATGACTAGATCACATATTACCACCACATTGTGACCGAATAATACTACATACAAGGAACAAATACGGCCACACCATGACCAGACCACATATTACCACCCCAAAGTGACCAAATACTACAATACTGATCATGAATACAAACCACAATACTAACAACACTGTTATTACCACCAGTGACATTATACACAGGAGCTCTGTATATAGTGTCAGTGTACAGGTAATACTGGGATCACCAGTGACATTATACACAGGAGCTCTGTATATAGTGTCAGTGTACAGGTAATACAGGGATCACCAGTGACATTATACACAGGAGCTCTGTATATAGTGTACAGTGTACAGGTAATACAGTGACCACCAGTGACATTACACACTGGAGCTCAGTATATAGTGTCAGTGTTCAGGTAATACAGGGTTCACCAGTGACATTGTACACAGGAGCTCTGTATAGAGTGTGAGTGTACAGGTAATACAGTGATCACCAGTGACATTATACACTGGAGCTCTGTATTTAGTGTACAGGTATTACAGTGGTCACCAGTGACATTATACACAGGAGCTCTGTATATAGTGTACAGGTAATACAGTGGTCACCAGTGACATTATACACAGGAGCTCTGTACATAGTGTATAGTGCACAGGTAATACAGTGGTCACCAGTGACATTATACACAGGAGCTCTGTATATAGTGTACAGATAATACAGTGGTCACCAGTGACATTATACACAGGAGCTCTGTATATAGTGTACAGGTAATACAGTGGTCACCAGTGACATTATACACAGGAGCTCTGTATATATTGCACAGGTAATACAGTGGTCACCAGTGACATTATACACAGGAGCTCTGTATATAGTGTACAGATAATACAGTGGTCACCAGTGACATTATACACAGGAGCTCTGTATATAGTGTACAGGTAATACAGTGGTCACCAGTGACATTATACACAGGAGCTCTGTATATAGTGTATAGTGTACAGGTAATACAGGGATCACCAGTGACATTATACACAGGAGCTCTGTATATAGTGTCAGTGTACAGGTAATACAGTGATCACCAGTGACATTATACACTGGAGCTCTGTATATAGTGCACAGGTAATACAGTGGTCACAAGTGACATTATGCACAGAAGCTCTGTATATAGTGTATACATAATATAGTGATCACCAGTGACATACACAGGAGTTCTGTATATACTATATACACACGTGGTCAGAATTGTTGGTACCCCTCGTTTAATGAAAGAAAAACCCACAATGGTCACAGAAATAACTTGAATCTGACAAAAGTAATAATAAATTAAAAATCTATGAAAATGAACAAATGAAGGTCAGACATTGCTTTTCTGCTTCCACTGAATTTAAAAAAAAAATTAAACTCATGAAATCGGCCTGGACAGAAATGATGGTACCCCTGAAAATAATGTGACAAAAGGGACATGTTAAATAAAGTTGTGTCCACTAATTAGCATCACAGGTGTCTACAATCTTGTAATCAGTCAGTGGGCCTGTATATAGGGCTACAGATACTCACTGTGCTATATATAGGGCTGCAGATACTCACTGTGCCTGTATATAGGGCTACAGATACTCACTGTGCTTGTATATAGGGTTACAGATACTCACTGTGCCTGTATATAGAGTTACAGATACTCACTGTGTCTGTATATAGGGTTACAGATATTCACTGTGCCTGTATATAGGGTTACAGATACTCACTGTGCTTGTATATAGGGCTACAGATACTCACTGTGCTTGTATATAGGGCTACAGATACTCACTGTGTTGTTTGGTGACATGGTGTGTACCACACTCAACATGGACCAGAAGAAGCAAAGGAAAGAGCTGTCTCAGGAGATTAGAAAGAAAATTATAGAAAAGCATGTTAAAAGGTAAAGGTTATAAGACCATCTCCAAGCAGCTTGATGTTTCTGTGACTACAGGTGCACATATTATTCAGAAATTTAAGATCCATGGGACTGTAGCCAACCTCCCTGGACGTGGGTGCAGGAGGAAAATTGATGACAAATCAAAGAGACGGATAATATGAATGGTAACAAAAGAGCCCAGAATAACTTCTAAAGAGATTAAAGGTGAACTTCAAGCTCAAGGAACATCAGTGTCAGATCGTACTATCCACCGTTGTTTGATCCAAAGTGAACTTCATGTAAGACGACCAAGGAGAACACCATTGTTGAAAAAAAAAATAGTAAAAAAGCCAGACTGGAATTTGCCAAACTACATCTTGACAAGCCACAAAGCTTCTGGGAGAATGTACTATGGACAGATGAGACAAAAATTGAAGTTTTTGGCAAGGCACATCAGCTCTATGTTCACAGATGGAAAAATGAAGCATATCAAGAAAAGAACACTGTCCCTACTGTGAAACATGGTGGAGGCTCTGTTATGTTCTGGGGCTGCTTTGCTGCACCTGGCACAGGGTGTCTTGAATCTGTGCAGGGTACAATGAAATCTCAAGACTATCAAGGGATTCTAGAGAGAAATGTGCTGCCCAGTGTCAGAAAGCTTGGTCTCAGTCGCAGGTCTAGCAACAGGATAATGACCCAAAACACACAGCTAAAAACACCCAAGAATGGCTAAGAGGAAAACATTGGACTATTCTGAAGTGGCTTCTATGAGCCCTGACCTAAATCCTATGGAGCATCTTTGGAAAGAGCTGAAACATTCTGGAAAAGGCAACCTTCAAACACGAGACAACTGGAGCAGTTTGCTCATGAGGAGTCGGCCAAAATACCTATCGAGAGGCGCAGAAGTCTCATTGACAGTTACAGGAATCGTTTGATTGCAGTGATTGCCTCAAAAGGTTCAACAAAATATTAAGTTAAGAAGAAGAACCATCATTTCTGTCCAGGCCGATTTCATGAGGTTAATTTTTTTTTAAATTCTGTGGAAGCAGAAAATCAATGTCTGACCTTCATCTCTTCATTTTCAAAAATTTGTAATTCATCAGATTGAAGTTATTTCTGTGACCATTGTGGGTTTTTCTTTCATTAAACGAGGAGTACCAACAATTTTGACCACGTGTGTAGTGTAAGTGTACATGTAATACACTGACTCACCAGTGATGTCTCTAGGTGAAGTCCTTCATCTTCGCTTTTCTTCTTCATCTGGAACAGATGGCCATCACTTCTTCCAGCCAGGAATCATCTCTGCAGAAAATAACACACAGTTATTAATAACTGATCTCTTCTAGAGAATATTCCCACTTCCCCCCCCCCCGACCTCTACACTACACCAGTTGAAGAAAAAAAGCAACATAGTGCCGTCCTGCACAGTAACAGGACCTCTCTTTTGTCCCATCCCATGGAAAACAATTTCCTAAAAAGTAAATTATATTACAGAAGTAATAATGTAATAATAATTGGAATCTAAAGTAATAATGTTCCCCACTGGTCACCATAAACTAATAAAGTATGTTCCTCAATCTGGCTCCCAAACAGTAATTAAGTCCCTTGTCTAGCCAGGCACACCCATATGTCCCTTCTGGCCACCATTTGTCTAGTGTGACCCCTCCATATATTTATCCTAGCACATGTGTATCGAGCCTGCCCCCTCCCATATACCCATCCTAGCCCCCCCATGTGCCAGTCTGCCCCCCCACATATCCATCCTTGCCTCCATGTTTCCAGCCTGCGCCCCCATATGTCCCCCCCATATATCCTCCATGTGTCCAGCCTGCCCTCTACATATTCATCCTGGCCTCCATGTGTCCAGCCTCTCCCCTCATATATCCATACTGCCCTTACCCCCTGCATATATCCATCCTGACACCCCCCATATATCCAGCGTGCCCCTCCATATATTTATGCTAGCCCATGTGTATCGAGCCCGCCCCCCCCACATATTCATCCTAGCCCCCCCCCATATATCCATCCTGGCCTCCATGTGTTCAGCCTGCCCCCCCCACCTATATATCCATCCTGGCCTCCATAAGTCCAGCTTGCCCCCCCCATATATCCATCCTGGCCTCCATATATCCATCTTGCCCCCCCATATATCCATCCTGCCCCCCCCATATATCCATCCTGCCCCCCATATACCCATCCTGCCCACCCCCCTTTGCCTGGGTCCACCTTGGTTCCCCCTTGTGTGTCCTGCCAGGGCTCCCCCTTGTGTGTCCAGCCAGGGCTCCCCTCCCTTGCGTGTCCAGCCAGGGCTCCCCCCTTGCGTGTCCAGCCACGGCTCCCCCCCTTGCGTGTCCAGCCAGGGCCCCCCCCCTTGCGTGTCCAGCCAGGGCCCCCCCCTTGCATGTCCAGCCAGGGTTTCCCCCTCGTGTGTCCAGCTTGGCCCCCCCTCGTGTGTCCAGCTTGGCCCCCCCTCGTGTGTCCAGCTGGGCCCCCCCTCGTGTGTCCAGCTGGGCCCCCCCTCGTGTGTCCGTCCAGCTGGGCCCCCCCTCGTGTGTCCGTCCAGCTTGGCCCCCCCTCGTGTGTCCGTTCAGCTGGGCCCCCCCTCGTGTGTCCGTCCAGCTGGGCCCCCCCTCGTGTGTCCGTCCAGCTGGACCCCCCCTCGTGTGTCCGTCCAGCTGGGCCCCCCTTGTGTGTCCATCCAGCTGGGCCCCCCTTGTGTGTCCATCCAGCTGGGCCCCCCTTGTGTGTCTGTCCAGCTGGGCCCCCCCTTGTGTGTCTGTCCAGCTGGGCCCCCCCTTGTGTGTCTGTCCAGCTGGGCCCCCCCTTGTGTGTCTGTCCAGCTGGGCCCCCCCTTGTGTGTCTGTCCAGCTGGGCCCCCCCTTGTGTGTCTGTCCAGCTGGGCCCCCCCCTTGTGTGTCTGTCCAGCTTGGCACCCCTTGTGTGTCTGTCCAGCTGGGCCCCCCCTTGTGTGTCTGTCCAGCTGGGCCCCCCCTTGTGTGTCTGTCCAGCTGGGCCCCCCCCCTTGTGTGTCTGTCCAACTTGGCCCCCCCTTGTGTGTCTGTCCAGCTGGGCCCCCCCTTGTGTGTCTGTCCAGCTGGGCCCAACCCTTGTGGGTCTGTCCAGCTGGGCCCCCCCTTGTGTGTCCTGCTGGCCCCCGCCTTGTGTGTCCAGACCATTACACACACACAACACACCTCTTACCTTCCTGCGCTCCCGTGCGGTGTCCTCCTTCTCCTGAGTTGCGCGCCTCCTTCACAGCAGGCGCATGACGATGATGTCATACGCCGGCCGGCGAAGGGAGACACGCAGCTTCAGCTGCTTCACTGGGACGTGCGCCGCGGTGGTTCAGGTAATGAACGCTGCGTGCGCGCGTCCCTGCATACACTGTGCCTGCGCTTTTAAAGGGCCCGTGCCCCTTAAAACCGCAGGATTTTTTTTGTTCTCTTCTCCCCCCTCTACTCTGCAGCAGGGGCGGGGCCCACCGGGAAATTTCCCGGTATCCCGCCAGCCCAGACCGACCCTGGCTGTATATGAAAACCTGTTAGCCATTATCCCGATTATAGTGGAGCGTTGGCAGTAAAATACAGGAGGCTCCTGCACCTCTTACTGTGCGATACCATAACTGGGATGTACAATTACGGTAATTTGCAGTAAAGGACTTTGTTGGTGAAAACAAGTTATGACCATAGGATCCACAGGAGAGGTGATAACTCCATAGGATCCACAGGAGAGGTGATATCTTATTGGTCAGTGATTGATTGGTCTGACCATTTGGGACTGTACCGATTGGAAGAATGGGGAATTTTTATCCCTGACAGGGCACTTTTATTCCTATTGTAAAATGGAGCGGCAGATCGGGTGTGTCATCTTCTCTGCCAGAAAAAGCCAAGTCCAGTGCTCATATAAAATACATATAATACAGACTGTCTTTGATGTGAGCTCAGGAGCAGATGATGGGAGTGTTACAGATTCCCCTTTAAAAAGGACCTTTGGCTGACAGCCTCTTCACATGGAAGCTCTGTGCTTTTGACTCGCCCCCTGGGCCGTGGGGCACTCGGATCCGGGCAATAGGGAGCGATGGGAGTAGTAGTGGCAACCCGGTTCCGTGGCTCAGGGTGGTCAGGCCAATGGTAGTTCGTTATATTGATTATGTCCAACTACGCCACCCGTGGATTGCGGTTATTAGGAACCGCCGCTGCTTGCAGACCGCTGGGGCTGATGAGGTGTGCAGCTAGGGTAGTGTGACTCCCCACGGGAAGAGTGCGGCCCCAGGGCAGTATAGTGGATGGTGGGAGTGATGGTAGTGAGAGTCCCAGTGATGATAGTGCTGGAGGAGCAAGGAGCACACAGACAACAGGTTGCAGTTCAGGGTCTTTACTGAAACAGGCAAACTAACCCATTAACAGTCCCAGCTAGGAGGGGACCTGGATGTCTGAGAGCAACGGGGAAATTGGCCCTGGTCAGGGTGAGGGTGTAGGCCTAACGTGCTTTCTGTGCTCCTTCTGGCTATCCCCTCCTCATAGAGTAACAGCCCACGTTTCCGAGCTTCCGTGCTTTCTCGCCTGTATGGCCTGCGACGTGGGTTCCTTTCTGCTCCCAGCCTTGTACGGCTTCACTGGTCCCTTCGGTTGTGGCAGAGCCTCCAGGCTTCTTAGGCCAAGGAATGTATAGTCCCTTGCGGACTGGTTCTCTGCTGGGGGATGTGGAATCCTTCCAGCCTCAGACACCAAAGTCTGGTAAAATGAAGTCTTTTCTCTGCCAAGACAGGCTCTCTTCGCCTCTTGTCTCTGGCTGGTGGCTCTCCTACTGCCACACTTCCTCTTAGGTGCAATCAACTTTCTGTCCCTGCTCCACTCTGGGACACGTCTCAGAGCTGAGACAGGCAATCCAGTTCTCCCTAACCCTGTCCCCAGTACCAGCTTTTTTTAGGGGCAGCCTGCTCCCCCTACTGGCCTGAGACAGGAGGCATTGCATGCTAATGTTCCCCTGACCAGAGAACCTCCCCCTTGCTCTCAGACACAGCTTTATTACACTTGTGGCATCCAGGTAGGGTGACACATTCCCCCCTAGTGAAATTTAGTACTCCGGGACTAAACAATAAACAAAGACAATATGCATAACAATAAAACATTAATAGACAGACGGCGCACAAATTGAGTTCTTTAGGTCACAGTGTGGCCTGTGACCGGGTGTCCATATCACCAAAACAACGGGAGCCTTAACCAGGTGGGGGTCTGTCCTACCCCAAGTCCTTCACAGTCTTAGTTCATTCCTGGGTTAAGCTCCGAACGCAGTCCATACAAGGTCCCGGTTATAAACAGTCCATAACCTTCGAGTCCTTACGGTAGCTGCAAGAAACTGAAACACACTATCAATAAACATGCAGGTAACTTTGGCAAACATTTTATCATTTGGCAACAGGGTTATTTACAATCTTAGTACACTCTATATTCTCCAGCGAGCGGGTATCTGTCCCTTTGTGCTCCTGGTTGACCTCCTTAACCCACTGTCTGGTGGTGGACCAACCTGGCTTTCCCCACTAGCGTTAAGGGTACAGCTACCAGCTGGGTGTACAGGTAGGGCAGGCAGCTGTCTGCGGGTTCTTTGGCTGACCGCAGGCATGGCAGGCTCACTGTCAGCAGAGGGTTGACTCTCCTGGGCTGCTGATACAGGCTCTTCTGCCTCTGGAACCGCTTGCTCCTCTTCACCTTCCGGCTCTGGTGTTGGTTGTTTCTGTGCCGGTTGCAGGAAATGCAGGACGGGTACCACTATAGCATCATTTATGCGAGTCCAGGACTGAGGGAACTCTCCGAGAACGGTGCTGATCATTTCTTCCTTGTCCTCCGCGGGTTCAAGGTCACTCTGATCCTCTTCTGCACTACGGAGTTGCTCGGGGCACCTTTTGAGGTGGTCTCTGGAGACGACACTAGTGGTTTCTCCTCCGTCCTTGGTGATCACGCACACCTTTGGGTTGTCGTGGTCAGACTGCAGTACGGTGTAGGGTTCCCTTTCCCACTGGTCGTCCAACTTATGTAGCCTTCTTTTTCGCTTTAGGACTTGCTCACCAGGTTCTAGGGGACTAGCAGGGGCGTGTTGATTGAAGAGTCTTTCTTGCTTCTCTCTCACCTGGGCCAGGCTCTTCTCCACACTCTCCTGTACCTTCTTGTACTGCAGTTGCCTTTCCGTATCCCAGTCCGCATCCGGGGAGGTGTCCTCAGGTATTAGGACTCCCATCTCCAGGTCTACGGGCAGCTTACCCGGTCTGGCTCGCATCAGGTAAGCCGGGGTGCAGTTTGTAGCGTTCACCGGGATATTGTACATGTCTACCAGGTCCGGCAGTTTTTCTGGCCACAGGCTGCGTTCCTCCAGGGGCAACGTCTTCAGGAGATCAATGACTATATTGTTCATCTTCTCACACATCCCGTTGGTTTGGGGGTGGTAAGGCGTTGTCCGAATCTTCTTACAGCCATAGAGGTTGCAGAACTCCTGGAAGATTTCAGCTTCAAACGCTGGACCCTGGTCTGTCAGGACCTGTTCCGGATACCCGTGTGGACGGCAGAAGTATTGCTGGAAGGCTCGGGCCGCTGTTTGGGCTGTCAAGTCCTTTACCGGGACCACCACTAGAAAATGGGAATAGTGGTCCACGATTGTCAGGGCGTAGATGTATCTGGACCGGCTTGGAGCCAATTTGACGTGGTCCAGAGCTACCAGCTCAAGAGGCTGCGTGGTGACGATGGGCCTCAAGGGTGTCTTCTGGCTGGTGCGGTCCTTCCTCCTCAGGTGACAAGGGCCACAGTCTCTGCACCACTTTTCTACTGCTCCTCTCATGCCGACCCAAAAGAACCTTCCTCTTAGCAGGAACTCCAGTTTCTTCCAACCGAAGTGCCCCGCTCTGTCATGGTAAGCCCCCAGGACCATAGCTGCATCCCGCCTTGGGACCACGACTTGCCAGGTCAGCTCGTGCGTCCGGTGGTTGACAATCCTTCTGCACAACTTGCCTTCGTAGAGGAACAGCTTGCTCTTCTCCTTCCACAGCTGCTTGGCTTCCTCTGGGGCATCTGGATCTAGGCGGGCGTCTTCCCGGGTCAGCAGATCTTTCACCAGGCGGACTGCAGGATCACTATCTTGGGTCTCGGCCCAGCTGTGGTGAGGTAGGGGATTCATCATCACAGTTGTTAGATCCTCCTCCTTCACGCGGTGAGAGTGTTGAGCGGCTCCATACCGGTGAAACGCGGGGAGTTCTACCTCCTCCAGCTCTTCTGGGTCTTCGTCACCTTCAGGTAAGTGAGGCATCCTTGATAGGGCGTCCGCGTTGGCGTTGGTTTTGCCTGCCCGGTACTTGATCACGAAGTCATAGTTGGAGAGACGGGCCATCCACCGCTGTTCCAGGGCACCCAGCCTTGCATTGTCCAGGTGTGTCAACGGGTTGTTGTCCGTGTACACGGTGAACTTTGCAGAGGCCAGGTAATGCTTGAAGCGTTCCGTCACGGCCCACACCACCGCCAAGAATTCTAGCTTGAAGGAGCTGTAATTCTCCGGGTTCCTCTCGGTGGGCCTCAGCTTCCGGCTGGCGTATGCGATCACCCGTTCTCTGCCCTGTTGGTTTTGGGACAGTACGGCTCCCAGTCCCACATTACTGGCATCTGTGTGGAGAATAAAAGGCTGGCCGTAATCAGGGTAGGCCAGGATCTCATCCCCTGTGAGGGCCAACTTTAGCTGGCGGAAGGACTCCTCTTCCGGTTTATCCCACTTGAAGGGTGGCTTTTGACTTCTGGACTTAGACTGTCCGATCAGAAGGTCCTGCATGGGAGCTGCCATCTTAGTGAACCCGGGGATGAACCTTCGGTAGTAGCCTACCAACCCGAGAAACTGTCTCACCTCTTTGATGTTCGAGGGGCTTGGCCAGCTCTTGATTGCCGTGACCTTGTCAGGGTCGGGGGCCACTCCTTCCGCACTTACCACGTGCCCTAGGTACTGGACCTTTGGTTTCAGCCGGTGACACTTCGATGGTTTCACCTTCAGGCCATAGCCTGCCAGGGCTTCGAACACCTCGGCCAGGTGCTTTAGGTGGTCCTCGTAGGTCTTCGAATAGACGATCATGTCGTCCAGGTAGAGGAGGACCGTCTCGAAGTTTCGGTGCCCTAGACAGCATTCCATCAGCCGCTGGAAGGTCCCTGGTGCGTTGCAGAGCCCGAAAGGCATACAGTTGAATTCGCTCAGTCCCATCGGGGTGGTGAAGGCGGTCTTCTCCTTGTCAGCCTCTGCCACAGGAACCTGCCAGTACCCGCTAGTAAGGTCCAAAGTAGAAAAGAAGTTAGCAGATTTTAGTGCGGCTAAAGACTCCTCTATTCTAGGCAGCGGATATGCGTCTTTGTGGGTGATACGGTTGATTTGTCTATAGTCCACGCACATTCTCATGGTGCCGTCTTTCTTTTTGACCAGAACCAAAGGGGCTGCCCAGGGGCTACAGCTGTCTCTAATGACCCCAGCTTCTTTCATCTCTCTTAGCATGCCCTTTGCGTTCTGATAATGTGCTGGGGGTACAGGTCTGTGCCTCTCTTTTATTGGTGGGTGGCTCCCTGTGGGGATGTGGTGTTCTATCCCTTTTACTCTGCCGAAGTCTAGCGGGTGCTTACTAAAGACTCTCTCGTACTCCCGTACCACCCGGTAGACTCCTTGTTTTTGGTGCAGGGGAGTGGAGTCAGCACCCACGTGGAGTTTCTGGCACCAGTCCTCCTTTTGTTTCTGGGAGCCATTACCCTCCGCCTGTGGAGATGGAGGCAAGGGTTCCACGGCCCTGATAGCTTGGTGTTCGACGACAAACAGTTTGGCGAGTGTAGCGGACCTGGGTAAGTGTACTTCCCTTTCCCCAATGTTGAGGATGCGGACGGGCACCCTCCCATGACGGACATCAACCACCCCCCGGGCTGTCAAAATGGTGGGCCTGCTGTCTGAGTACACGGGTTCTACCATGGCTTGGTAGTCTCTACCTCTCAACCCGATTGCAGTCCGACGCCAGATCATCATTTCACTTTTGGGAGGCATGGAAATGGGGAATGGATCACTGAGTCTTACGCTACCGATCTCACCACCAGACAGTTCTACCTGCTGCCGTCTCATCAGGGCTTTTATCTCCTTGTTGAGGACTCTCTGTTGGCTGGAACTAGCATTCACCGCCACCTGTTGTAGAATTACAATTACTTCTGAAAGACAATTTTCAATTATGTTAGTACCCACAGTTATTTTAGGGTGACTTTCATGACGGTCAATGTCCACAATAATCACTCCCTGTGCCGGCAGTTCAACTTTACCAATTTTAATGGTCATTTCCTTGAACCCCATCTGCGGCACGGGTAAGCCATTACTGGCGATGATGCTCAAGTTACTGTCTGGATACCGTGTGATATCAGCATCAGTCCAATACTGCTTAAAAAGTACATAAGGGATTGTGGTTACTTGCGACCCAGTATCCAGCAAGGCGCTCATGGGGATACCGTCCAGCACCACGGGTAAAACCGGGCGCCCCCCAACGTACTTATCACGCCAATTATAAGGGCCTGGTGATCTTATGCCTGGGGGTCGACCCTCTGCCCCAGGTTGGACCCGTTTAAATTACAGTACCTGGAAATGTGTCCGGGCTGGTTGCATCGACGGCAAATGGGCTGTCCATCCTCTGCGTAGCGGTCTGTGGGCCTCCCTCGGAACGACGGGATCCTCCTCTGTCGACGCCACGGGACATCCTCCGGACTTGAAGCCAGCTTGATGGGTCTTGACGGGTCCACTTGCAACGCCTGGACGGTCCTGGTCAATGCCGCGACGCTCCTGGTCAGCTCCTGGACTTGGTGGTGCAGGCCTTTCGACAGGGCTTGGTTCAGGGCCTGTGCATCAGCCTCCACGGAGTCCATAGAGGAGGGCGCCGCCTCCTGGTGGTAGGTGATAGCAGGGCGCCGGGGGTTTAAAGCGCTACTGGTTGCAGATTCACGGAGCACCCTTATGGCCCTGTCCTTAAATTGGGCAAAGGTCAGGTCGGGGTTCTGAAAGAACATGAGGCGCAGTTGGGCCCTGTGGGCGCTAGACAGCAGACCTTCTATGAATTGTTCTGTTAGCAGCTTATCGGTTTCCTGCGCACTGCCAGGGTCAGTTTGTTGAATAGCCCTCAAGGCTTCCTGCAGATTTAGGGCATAGTCTCTGATGCTGTCCTGTGCCCGCTGCCTACATCCATAGAACCTCATTTTAATCTCAGCGGAGGTACGTGTATCAAAGGTACCCCGCAGCCGGGCCAGAATACCCTTCACAGTCCCTTTCTCCTCAATGGGCCATGATTTTACCTCCCTTTGGGCTGCGCCAGTTAACTGCCCTGTCAATATGCTGACCTTCTGTTCCTCTGTCAGGGGGTAAACTTGGAACAAACTATACAGTCTTTCCTTGAAGTCAGTTAGGGCATGGGGCTCCCCTGAGTATTTGGGCAGCCAGGCCGCTCCCGGGATGTAGGGTAAGGAAAAGGGCATAACCGCTGCTGCAGCTGCGTTGGTGGTAGTGGGCGCCTCTGTGTCCGACATCTTCCTCCCCCCTAGTTAAACGTGGCCTACCTTCCGACGATCCTCTTCTGTAGGCCGCGGCTCCGCTGCTGCTGCTCTGGATGAGGACCTGGCGTCGCGTCCTGATGACGTCACCGTCGCTCTCTCTCCCTTCCAGGACCTTGCGCAGCGTCGGTGCGTGGGGCGGAGCTTCGGATCTCGCGCAGTTTTGACGTCCACGCCCCTCTTCTTCCCGCGCGGCGTCCTGAAGATGGCGTCCGATGGCGGGAAGACGGCAGAAGACGGCGGGAAACGGTCCAAGATGGCGTCTGATGGCGGGAATCGGCTCCGGATGGCGGGAAACGACTCCGGACGGCGGGAAACGGTCCGAGATGGCGTCTGATGGCGGGAAACTTCTCCACAGGTAAGTTTACAACAGTCTTTTTCAGGCACGCAGTACCCGGTGGTTGCGGGCACGAAATCCTGCCGACTACGCCAAAGCTGACTCGCCCCCTGGGCCGTGGGGCACTCGGATCCGGGCAATAGGGAGCGATGGGAGTAGTAGTGGCAACCCGGTTCCGTGGCTCAGGGTGGTCAGGCCAATGGTAGTTCGTTATATTGATTATGTCCGACTACGCCACCCGTGGATTGCGGTTATTAGGAACCGCCGCTGCTTGCAGACCGCTGGGGCTGATGAGGTGTGCAGCTAGGGTAGTGTGACTCCCCACGGGAAGAGTGCGGCCCCAGGGCAGTATAGTGGATAGTGGGAGTGATGGTAGTGAGAGTCCCAGTGATGATAGTGCTGGAGGAGCAAGGAGCACACAGACAACAGGTTGCAGTCCAGGGTCTTTACTGAAACAGGCAAACTGACCCATAAACAGTCCCAGCTAGGAGGGGACCTGGATGTCTGAGAGCAACGGGGAAATTGGCCCTGGTCAGGGTGAGGGTGTAGGCCTACTGTGCTTTCTGCGCTCCTTCTGGCTATCCCCTCCTTATAGAGTAACAGCCCACGTTTCCGAGCTTTCCGTGTATTCTCGCCTGTATGGCCTGCGACGTGGGTTCCTTTCTGCTCCCAGCCTTGTACGGCTTCACTGGTCCCTTCGGTTGTGGCAGGGCCTCCAGGCTTCTTAGGCCAAGGAATGTATAGTCCCTTGCGGACTGGTTCTCTGCTGGGGGATGTGGAATCCTTCCAGCCTCAGACACCAAAGTCTGGTAAAATGAAGTCTTTTCTCTGCCAAGACAGGCTCTCTTCGCCTCTTGTCTCTGGCTGGTGGCTCTCCTACTGCCACACTTCCTCTTAGGTGCAATCAACTTTCTGTCCCTGCTCCACTCTGGGACACGTCTCAGAGCTGAGACAGGCAATCCAGTTCTCCCTAACCCTGTCCCCAGTACCAGCTTTTTTCAGGGGCAGCCTGCTCCCCCTACTGGCCTGAGACAGGAGGCATTGCATGCTAATGTTCCCCTGACCAGAGAACCTCCCCCTTGCTCTCAGACACAGCTTTATTACACTTGTGGCATCCAGGTAGGGTGACACACTTTGCTCCTGCTCTGCATCCTTTCATTTCCACCTATTAGCAGTGAAATATTGATTCCTTCACACCAAAGGCTGGGGGAAAGTACACAGAGAAGCTTAAAGTGCACTCAGACATGACCAGAAGCAAGCATCAGAAGGAGCAGAGTCCAGATAGTGGGCCTTCCAACATGGCGCCTCCTCCCCCACACCAGCCAGAGTGAGAGATGCTGAGGCTGCTGCAGCAAAGCTGGGGAGATTTGCCAGACTGACCTTAGATTCTGACCCTTCAGATGATTTACAACCTGATCAGGTATGCTCACAGAGGAAGGGAGATACAGAGACTGTGCAGGGGAGGCAATGCGACACCACTCTCACAGCAACAGTTAAACAGAGAAGTGCAGGAAATGCAGAGCACTAACAACACCTATGGAGAAGTCAATGATTCTGGGCAAGAGCCTACACGACAAGATGTTTTCTCTGCTGGAAAATCCTGTAGCTTCTCATTAGAAATTCTCAACAAACACATGGGAGGGCTTAGAGAGGACATTAATCTCATCAGACAAAACATGAAGAAAATAAACAGCCGAGTCAATGAGTTGGAGGAAAGAGTGAGTTCTGTTGCGGACCAAATGCCTTCTATACATAAATATCTCAGGAGAGGTCTTCAGAATATCAATGCCCTTCTCAAGAAGGTTGATGACCTAGAGAATAGGCATCGGCGAAATAACATACGTTTAGTCGGGGTTCATGAAAAAGCGGAGGGTCGTAATTCAGTTGATTTTTTTTTAATCCTGGCTGACTACAATGTTCGGCAAAGACACTCTCTCTCAATTTTTTGCAATTGAAAGAGCTCACAGAGTTCCTACTCGTCCTTTGCCACCGGGAGCTCCACCAAGACCTGTACTCATCAAATTACAAAATTTTAAAGAGAGAGACCTTATTCTACGAAAGGCCAGGGACCACTCTTCACTTACCCTTGATGGAAGGAAAATATCTATTTATCCTGACTTTTCAACAGAAGTTCAGAAGAAGAGGGTCAAGTTCTGGGATAGAAAAAGGAGGCTCTGTGAAAAGCAGATTTCCTATTCTATAATCTACCCTGCTCGGCTCAGGGCGGAGTTCATATGTTTGACTCCCTTCCAGATGCTTTATCATCAATGGATGCCAAAAAGAGATCTCTGCGAAATGGAGCTGGATGAGAGACTTCTCCTTGAGGCGGTTTTCTCCAAGCACTTTTCATATACCATTATGAAAAAATGCCTATCCCTGAATCTATTCCGTTATTCTATTATGAGCGGGAAATGTTGAGCTATGATGAGTTTTGTACCTGCCTTATTGTACATGCAAAGTATTCTTATTTTGTGAGTGGAGCATCTGTGGAGAAAATCTGTTTTGACAGAAAACTTCATCCACTATACATTTACTTTCAATTATTTGGGAATTTTTCTTGTTTTTGGTTTCTCTTCATCCACTATAAGTTCATGCTCAAAACTTATAATTCTGCTCTCCACCCGGCTAAACAAGTCTACTTTACCACTCTCATCACATCTCTAGCCAACAATCCTAAACGACTCTTTGAAACCTTCCACTCCCTCCTGAGCTCTAAAATACAGACCCCGTCACCAACCTAAGCGCTGACGATCTGGCCACTTATTTCCTACAAAAAATCAATCATATCTGTCAAGACAATTTTACACAATCCCCTCAGAGTCTGGATTCCCTTCCCTACCGCACCTCAAGTTCACTTTCCATCTTCGAGCTGGTCACAGAAGAAGAAGTGACCAGACTCCTCACTTCTTCCCGCCCTACAACCTGCAACAGTGACCCTATTCCCTCACAGCTCATTCAGTTCCTTTCCCCAGCTGTCACTGTGGAGGTTTCACCAATTTAAGATACACTAGGTAACTGCTCTCCTCCTAATTAAAGATGTCCAAGTGAATGCAAATCAACCAAATTTGCTAATATGGTTGAAAAACTTCACTCAGAGACTAAACCATGCAAAATGACATACTTTATTACGTAGACATGGGGTTATATAGTATTCTACTTCTAGGTGGGATTAGTAAAATTCATTGCTCCTTCTGATAACTTGGTACCCTGCAATTTGCTCATCCATGTATCTCCTGGCCTCAGTAACACCTTAGGAATTCTGATAGGAGGGGTGAAGTCGTCTCTCAGCGCCATCTTTGCCAACTCGACATGAATCTCTCTGTTATCAGCCATGCACATACATACGTCATTCCCAGGAAATCATTTAGTTGTTCATGTCTACAATAAGGCTGTGTGCCCACGATGCGTTTTTTAAGCGTTTCCGCAGCGGCAATTCCACTGCAGAAACGCTTAAAAACGCTTGGTAGAAGGCCTGCCATGTTCCCCAATGATAATCCGCATGTGCTGTGCACATGCTGCAGAAATTTCTGCTGCGTCTTATCATTGAGGAAAAAAACGCAGCACGATCAATTATTTTGCGGAAGCGCTGCGTTTTCGCCGCCATTGACTTGCATTGGAACGCATGGAATCCGCATCACTGGATCTGTACATGTGCATTCCATGCGTTTCAATGTGCGGATGGTACCCGGGTCTGGAGAAGAGGAGACTCTCCTCCGGACCCAGGTACCATAGTACCTGTAAAAAAAGAATAAAATAAAACATAAATATTATACTTACCTTCTGATGGCCCCCGGTGTGCTTGTCTTGGCTTGCCGGTAGATCGCGGTGGACTCAAGGACCTGCGCTGACGTCATTTAGTCATGTGACGGCAGGTCCTTCAGTGTACCGCGAGCTGCCGGCAAGCTGAGACGCATCGGATAAAGACACCGGGGGCCATCAGAAGGTAAGTATGACATTTATTTTTATTTTTTAACATTCTTTCGGACACACTATATAAATCCATGCCGTTTGCATGGATTTATATAGTGTGACCAAGTTGTCAAGCACTTTCCAAGTGATGTTAAAATCGCTTGGAAAGCGCTTTTCAATGCGCATGCGGAAATGCATGTGAAGAAAGCTTCACATCCGCTTGTCCCTGGCAGGAAAAACGCATGTAAAATCCGCATGTACAATCCACATGTAAAATCCGCATGTACAATCCGCATGTAAAATCCGCATGTACAATCCACATACATTTTTTCTGCCAGGGAGATGCAGAAACGCTCAGGAAAAATCCGGAGCATTTCTGCATCGTGGGCACATAGCCTGAGAACAGAAACTGTTATATATCATTAACTATTAACATAATCAATGTGCATATACACATTTGCATACATACATACACATAGATTATTCCATCATCTCTATATTAATTCACACTGATTAGGTAATCTATTAAAATAAAATAATTGATTTTCTATAATATATATATTTTACCTTGACATCACTACCCACCTAACTAAAATATTTGACCTCTCTCTTTCTTCAGGTATCTTTCCCTCCTCACTTAAACATGCCATCATAACCCTTTTACTGAAAAAGCCATCCCTGGACCAGAACTGCACTGCTAACTACAGACCGATCTCTAATCTTCCCTTCATCTCTAAACTCCAGGAACGCCTGGTCCATTCCCGCCTAATCCGCTATCTCTCAGATAACTCTCTTCTCGACCCTTTACAATCCGGTTTCCGCTCCTCACACTCTACTGAAACTGCCCTCACTAAAGTCTCTAATGATCTACTAACAGCTAAAGCTAATGGTCACTACTCCCTGCTGTTTCTCCTGGATCTCTCTTTTGACACTGTAGATCATCAGCTCCTCCTCACTATGCTCCGCTGTATAGGCCTCAAGGACACCGCTCCCTCCTGGTTCTTCTCCTACCTCTGACCGCTCCTTCACGGTACCTTTTGCCGGCTCTTCTTCCTCTAATCTTCCTCTTACTATCGGGGTTCCACAAGGATCAGTCCTAGGTCCCCTCCTCTTCTACTTGTATACTGCTCCTATTGGACAAACCATCAGCAGATTTGATTTCCAGTACCATCTCAATGCTGATGACACCCAACTATACATCTCTTCACCTGACATCACCCCCACTCTAATACAAAATACCAGTGATTGTCTGTCTGCTGTCTCTAACATGATGTCTTCCCTCTATCTGAAACTGAATCTCTCCAAAACTGAACTCCTTGTTTTTTCTCTCTCTACTAACCTACCTATACCTGACTTTTCAATTTTCTTGGGTTTCGCCACCATAACCCCCAAGCAGCAAGCTCGATGTCTTGGAGTCATATTTGACACACAACTTTCCTTTATCCCCCATATACAATCATGTAATGCAGGTGCGGGAATGCAACGCACAGAGACACAAGGCGAGAACAGTCTGAGATGAAAATAAACAATTTTATGCAACAGGTATTCTGAACAAGGGATTAGTAACAAGGGTAATGAACAGTAATTCAATATATCATCAAAGGCAAAATCTCTCAAAATAAGATGCAGTCTCTCAAAGTAAGGTGAAGCCTCTCAAAGTAAGGTGAAGTCTCTTAAGTAAGGTGCAGTGTCTTTAGTAGGGTGAAGTCTCTTAAGTAAGGTGAAGTCTCTTAAGTAAGGCGAAGTCTCTTAAGTAGGGTGATGCCCTCAGTCATGGGAGACACCACGTAAGTTCTTTAACTGTACATTTGGCCCTAGCGGGGGTCACCGGTTATTCCCGCTAGGCCGTGAGTCTCTTCCGTATAAATTCAATTAGATCACGTTGTGCTCCTTTAGTCCCAACCGTTCCCCTCCCAACCTGAGTATCTAAGCCCAATTGTCCCCAGTACCGTGGGTGAACAGTGGAAGTGACGGCCCTGTTCAAGTATGCAGCTCCTCCGCTTCCGCTGGCGTGACTTTCCTGGGGCGACCGTCTCTCAACTCCTCTCTGCTTGGCTGTTGGAGGCAGTCTCTCGAGCCTTGGATAGGGGGGTCCAGGTCTCGTCTGTTGGCGGGCGACGTCGGGTTCCGCGAACTCACTCAGCACCGCAATCAGGTTCCTTGTCTCCTCAGCAGGCACAGCACTCAGGTAACATCCGCGAGATATCCGGAGCTCTTTTACCGGTGCCCGGCTGTGGCACCTCACAGGCCTGTGGCTTAGGCCTGTCACGCGGGGTTTCTCAGGATGCAGGGAACACATCTGCTCCTTTCTGCTGCTTGGCGCCAAAGACCCCTCAGGTTTGGCGCGCTGGCCTCTTATTTTCCGGAACTCCTTCCTGGAAGTCACCTGATCAGGTCCAGCGTCTGAACTTGCTCTCCCTGCAACTTCCCTTGCATATCTTGGTTCTGCTTGACTGCGTCTGGCCAGTAGATGGCAGTCTGTTTCCATCCTTGAAACATCATGTAGAAGTTCTTTTACAAGCTCTCTTGACTGGGCTACATTCCTCCCTCCTTTTTGCTCGCCAGTCCTCGGGCGAGTTGGCTTCTCGCAGAACTGATGCCTCCTTCCAGGCAGTGCAAGCTCAGACAGGAGTTGGGCACACTCCTGCATTTTCTGTTGGATTTGAGACCAGATGAACTCTTCCTGAGCATACCGGTTAGGAAGGATTCCGGCATTAGCCCGCTCAGTTCTGCGGAGCTCTTCTTGCGGAGGTGACTCCGGGAGATCCGAGGAATCAACCACTGGGGATTGCAAATCATTTCCTGACTCATTTGGAATTCCACTCGGGGTTGGCATCAACGGTTCTGACGGGCCCAACTGCATTGTGGCCCATCCTTCTTCATCCCCTAAGGTTCCTGCATGTGGCACTTCAACCAATACGTCTGGGGGCCCAACTCCGTTACAGACTTCTGCTTCAGAGGAGCAAGGTCGCAGCATATTACGGCGCAACACCCTGGGTGTCGCGGCGTCATCCCCTTCGGGCCTAACCTCGTAGACTGGGTTGTCTGGGTGAACTTTCTTCACCACCCGATATGGTATCGCCTCCCAACGATGGTCCAGTTTACTTCCAAATCGTTTAGCCCTCACCAGCACTCGGTCTCCTAGCTGAGGTGATCCACCTGTCGTAGAGGGCCGAACTGCATGCTCTACTTCCTGAAACTTCTGAGCAACCAGTCTTCTTACTGTATGGAGCCGACACCGGTGTTCTCGAATCCAGGTACTTGGGCTACCGCCCGGGCCGGGTTCTTCTGAGTCTAGCTCCAGTTCAGTGATTTCTCGGCCACTTCTTCCAAACAGCAACATGTAAGGGGTGTAGTCGGTGGTCGCATGAACTCGATTATTATACACCCACACCAGCTCGGACACATATTCGGGCCACTTCATCTTTTTGTCCGCTTCCAGGGTTCGCAACATTTGCAACAGGGTTCGGTTAAAGCGCTCGCATGCGCCGTTCCCTTGCGGGTGGCAGGGCGTTGTTCGGGAACGGTCGATTCCATAGATGCGGTACAACTCATCCATCACTCGCCCTTGGAAGCAGGCCCCCTGGTCAGAATGTATTCGCTTCGGGCACCCATAAATCTGGATGAAATCTTGACAGATGGCCTTAGCTGCGGCTTCTGCCGTCTGGTCTTTAGTAGGCGTCACTACTGCGAACTTGGTGAAGTGATCAGTCATGACCAAACAGTGTCCATAACCATTGTATGAAGTTCCTATCATCAAGTAATCAATCATCAAGACCTCCAAGGGGGCAGAAGTTCGGATGGTCTGAATGGGAGCTCTTTGTTCCGGGGGCTTATTCAACTCACACTGGCGACATGCTCGGCAGACTCCCTCGACTTCTTGTTGCAGTTGAGGCCAATACACCAGCCGTTGCAACCACCGAAAGGTCTTTTCTACTCCGAAGTGAGCACCTCTTCTATGAGCTTCTTGGGCTAGCTGTGTTACTAGCGCTCCTGAAACTACCACCTGCCAGGTAACATCAAACTCTCGAGGCAGCTGGATTCTTCGGCATAGCAAGCCGTCCTTCAGGAGAAGCCTCTCCCACTGACCTAGGATTTGTAGGGTAGTTGGAAGTGAAGCGGCTCTGGTTTCCTGGTCGGGTCTTGGATTAAGGGCGACCCATTCCCTCAATTTTGCTAACTCCGGATCGGATTGCTGCAGATGTATCCATTCGTCTCTTGAACGGCCCAGAATCTGAGTGGGCTTCAGCTCCTCTCTGGTCTCTTGGGCAGTGATGAACTGGCTGAAATCCGGAATCTCGTCGCCTTCGAGCTCCTCATCTCTGTCCTACTTCGGCCCCGCCTGAGTGACCCGGGACAGGGCATCGGCATGGGTGTTCAGGGCCTTGGACCGATAGGCAATCTTATACTGTTATTTGGACATCCTTGCGACCCACCGCTGTCCTAACGCGCCCAGTTTGGCGTTCTCCAAGTGGGCCAAAGGGTTGTTATCTGTCCGCACTTGCACTTCTGACCCTGACAAGTACTCAGCAAATTTCTCGGTCATGGCCCACACCAGTGCTAGTAGTTCCAGCTTAAACGAACTGTAGTTCTCCGGATTCTTCTCCGTATCTCGGAGTGACCTGCTGGCATACGCGATCACTCGCTCTTTTCCTCCTTGTACTTGAGCCAGCACTGCTCCCAGTCCATACAAGCTTCCATCGGTGTACAACACGAAAGGCTGCGAAAAGTCGGCGTAGGCCAAGATTGGGGCATCTGTTAGCGTCATTTTCAATGCTCGGAATGCCTCTTCTTGTCATGGGCCCCACTGGATGGGCTGTCGCTTGACTCCCCCAGCTGTTCCTCTCAGCAATTCATTGAGTGGGATCGCAATCTTAGCGAAGTCTTTAATGAATCTGCAGTAGTATCCAGCAAGCCCCAGGAACGCCCTCAGTTCCCTTAGGTTGGCGGGCGTGGGCCACTTCTGCACGGCAGCTACTTTCTCTGCAGTGGGGTGTACTCCTGCACTGGACACAATGTGCCCCAGATACTCAATTTCTCGTTTGAAGAGACGACACTTTCGAGGCTTCATTTTCAGGCCGTGTCTCTGAAGCCGTTCTAACACTTGTTCCAATCGGCGGAGATGATCCTCAAACGTAGCGGAATAGATAATTATATCGTCCAGATATATTAAAGTGGCTTCAAAGTTGAGGTCCCCCAAGCATCTCTCCATCAGCTGTTGGAAGGTCCCTGGCACATTTGTTAGTCCGAACGGCATCCGATTGAACTCAAACCGGCCCATAGGGAGAATAAAAGCGGTCTTCGGATGATCCTTCTCAGCTACTGGGACCTGCCAATAGCCACTGGCCAGGTCGAGGGAAGAGAAGAATTTGGCGCTCCCTAGTGCAGATAGAGACTCTTCGATTCAGGGGAGTGGATAGGAGTCCCGGACAGTACAGGCATTCAGCTTTCGATAGTCCACGCAAAATCTCAGGGTACCATCCTTCTTTCGGACCAGCACGATCGGAGCCGCCCAGGGGCTCTGACTTTCACGGATCACACCGTTCCGTAACATGTGGGCCAACAGCTCTTTCACCTCCTGGTACATTTGAGGCGGGATCTGCCGATATCTCTCTCGGATGGGAGCAGTATTTCCGGTGGGTATTTCGTGCTGAATGTCCCGAGTGCACCCGAAATCATCTTCATGCTGTGCAAACACTCCCTGATATCGCTGTAGAAGTTGTTCGATCTGCCTTACTTGTCCAGCAGAAAACTCAGTCAGATTAGCCTCCATTTCTTCCAGAAGGTGGCGTCCAGCCAACGGTTCTCTTCCATTCTCCTGGCTGTTGAGGGACACCTCCAGGGTACATGGTTTTCCTTCCACAGGTGCCAGCCCTATAGCGTCCGCTCTAATACGGGCCTCTGGCATTATGTACACTCGCGCCACCTCTTGTCGGGGCAACAACTGTAAACTGGTGCCACCTAAATTGATGCAGCGCACGGGTACTCGGCCGTGCCGCACGGTGGCCAGGGTTCGAGCAATCAGGAGTCCAGAGGGCGCTTCTTCTCCTTCCATCGGTTCAGTTTGAATGTCCACGCCCTCTAAGGACACATGTGCCAGCACCGGCAACGTGAGTACAGTCTGTCCCACCGGCAGTGTCATTGTGGCTTCGGGCGGTATCAATACCTTGCCAAGGTACTGAGAGGTAGCAGGCAATTTTTGAATCTGGCTGACCCGCACGAGGTGTTGGAACACTCTCTTGCTAGCTGGGTCTTGAGTGGTGCGGGTCCAGTTGTTTTTGCTACAGCCCTCAGCCAGGAACTGTCCGACTTCTTTCAGCACATTCATGCCCAGGGTTACAATGGGCCCATCGCCTCCGGGCCCTGTGGTTAGTACGATCCCTTTTCGACCGAGGTCCTTTCCACATGCCCGCATGGACATTCATACTACTCCCGCTACTGGGATAGGTAGTTGATTGGCCGCCACCAATTTGACAGCGGGTTCCCGGCAGGAACGAGTGACTTCAGGAAAGTGACTTTGGAAATACGTCTCAGGCATAGTGGTCACTTGAGACCCGGTGTCCATCAAACAGCGGATCCGCTGCCCATTGAATTCAGCCCAGATGACGGGCCTCTCGGAGACAATGTCTTCAGAGCTCCCTCTTCTACTCTCTGAAGCACGAGACCCCACGGTATGTTCCACAACCGTGGGGCATTTTAGTTTAATGGCTGTCTCCTCCTCCTCCTTTCTCGGTTGGGACAGTCTTTGGAGATATGCCCCCTACCTTCGCAAATCCAGCACTCCGGTCCTCTTTCTGCCGATAGGTCGGGTACATGCCGTGCTGGGGCCGGGTAGGAACGTCTCTCTAGTTCTGGTCTCTGTCCGCGTTGAGCAGTACGGTCCGTCGGCAAGGGGGCAGTAGGGGGCTTTCTAATAGCATTCAGCTCACCCCGAATGTCTCGAATTTCCTGACGTATTTCCCGTACCCAATCAGGCTCTTGGTTCGTGAATCCAGGAGCAATTGCCTCTTGACTTCTAACTGTGGCTTTGAGAACAGGAACTTCTCTCTCCAGGACTATAGCTTCAGCCTCTACCTCCAGGAAGCCCATATCAGGGCTCAATCGCAGCCGCTCCTTCAGGATCTGCCTCAGGGAAGGGTCTTTCAAGCCGGCAATCAGTTGGTCACGCAACACCTCATCCAATGGTCCCAGTCCTCGGTTCCCATCTCGAGCCTTCTTAGTGATATGGGCCGTCACTTCCTGCAACGCATTAACATACTGATTTACTGTCTCATTTTCCCTTTGGACCCGCTGGAACAACCGTAAGCGCAAGTGTCCCAAATCTGTAGTGTCACCGTGCATGTCCTCTAAAATTTTTATCACTTTATCCACGGTGTCACGGTCCCCAGGTGGGCGGTACATCACAGTCTGTCGGGCCTCTCCATCAAGGGTTAGAAGAGCCAGCTCCGCCTGGGCTAGGGGATCAAGGGGGTACATCCTTAGCATACTTCTCAGTCTTTCTACCCAGTCCCACAGTGACATGCCATCCTCTGAAAACTTGGGAAGATGGCTGAGCATAGCCCCCAGGGGTATATGGGTACGACCGGACCCAGCCACAGACTGATCCCCCATCTCTGCATCTGAATGTTGCCTCCTGCCGACTACGCCAAATGTAATGCAGGTGCGGGAATGCAATGCACAGAGACACAAGACGAGAACAGTCTGAGATGAAAATAAACAATTTTATGCAACAGGTATTCTGAACAAGGGATTAGTAATAAGGGTAATGAACAGTAATTCAATATATCAGCAAAAGGCAAAATCTCTCAAAATAAGACGCAGTCTCTCAAAGTAAGGTGAAGCCTCTCAAAGTAAGGTGAAGTCTCTTAAGTAAGGTGCAGTCTCTTTAGTAGGGTGAAGTCTCTTAAGTAAGGTGAAGTCTCTTAAGTAAGGCGAAGTCTCTTAAGTAGGGTGATGCCCTCAGTCATGGGAGACACCACGTAAGTTCTTTAACTGTACATTTGGCCCTAGCGGGGGTCATCGGTTGTTCACACTAGGCCGTGAGTCTCTTCCGCATAAATTCAATTAGATCACGTTGTGCTCCTTTAGTCCCAACCGCTTCCCTCCCAACCTGAGTATCTAAACCCAATTGTCCCCGGTACTATGGGTGAACAGTGGAAGTGACGGCCCTGTTCACGTATGCAGCTCCTCTGCTTCCGCTGGCGTGACTTTCCTGGGGCAACCGTCTCTCAACTCCTCTCTGCTTGGCTGTTGGAGGCAGTCTCTCGAGCCTTGGATAGGGGGGTCCAGGCCTCGTCTGTCGGTGGGCGACGTCGGGTTCCGCAAACTCACTCAGCACCGCAATTAGGTTCCTAGTCTCCTCAGCAGGCACAGCACTCAGGTAACATCCGCGAGATATCCGGAGCTCTTTTACCGGTGCCCGGCTGTGGCACCTCACAGGCCTCTGGCTTAGGCCTGTCACGCGGGGTTTCTCAGGACGCAGGGAACACATCTGCTCCTTTCTGCTGCTTGGCGCCAAAGACCCCTCAGGTTTGGCGCGCTGGCCTCTTATTTTCCGGAACTCCTTCCTGAAAGTCACCTGATCAAGTCCAGCATCTGAACTTGCTCTCCCTGCAACTTCCCTTGCATATCTTGGTTCCGCTTGACTGCGTCTGGCCAGTAGATGGCAGTCTCTTTCCATCCTTGAAACATCATGTAGAAGTTCTTTTACAAGCTCTCTTGACTGGGCTACAATCACTCACTCACTCATGTCACCTGCACCTTAAAAACATCTCCAGAACCCCACATTTTCTCACCTTTGATACTGCAAAAACTCTTACTGTCGCTCTTATTCACTCTCGTCTGGACTACTGCAACTCTCTTCTAATCGGTCTCCCTCTAAACAAACTCTCTCCTCTCCAATCCATTCTGAATGCAGCAGCCAGGGTCGTATTTCTATCAGGCCGCTTCACCAACGCCTCTAACCAGTGCCAGTCATTGCACTGGTTACCCATTCACCACAGAATACAATACAAACTCATCTCTCTCACCGATAAAGCCCTCCAAAGTTCTGCACCACCCTATATCTCATCCCTCATTTCTGTCTATCACCCCTCCCATGCCCTCCATTCTGCAACTGATCTAAAACTAACATCCTCCTAAATCCCAACCTCGCAGGGGGAGGGGATTTTACCACCTACCTCCACCCTTTCTGGGATAAATTCCATACTGGAAATATTTTTCAAAATGCACAATATACATCTCTACATTATCTGCTAGAGGAGGTAGGCATAGTGGACCTATGGAGAATACGGCACTCTGATGTCAGACAATATTCCTGTTACTTCGCCTCCCATCATTCTTTGTCAAGAATAGACCAAGCTATTGGCTTTGAATCAATCATACTTACCATGGTACCAGCATTGTTAGCAACCCCGATGAGCTTTTTCAGCATGTGTTTCTACCTTACTATGACATTTCAATGTTACATTTCATTGATGATGAAACTGCGACCATTAACTGGAAATATGCAAAAGGCCATCATACCGTCAACAAAAACACAAACATTTTTATAACGTGTTTTACAACCGCGTATGCCCGGCTAGAGCTCTATTCTCTGCTGGACCGGCTGCAGGAGAGGTGTCTTTATCACGACACAGATTCGGTTATTTTTGTGCAGAGGGAAGGTGAGTGGCAGCCGACTTTAGGCCATTACCTGGGCGAGCTGACCAGTGAGATACCCGATGACACTCACATCACAGAGTTTGTATCTGCGGGTCCCAAAACTTACGGATACAAACTCAACACTGGTAAAACTGTCTTAAAAGTTAAGGGCATAACACTAAATGTCGGTAACACTCAATCTATTAATTTTAGCAGTCTGAAAGATTTAGTTCTGGACTACCCGCTGTAAGGCAGCGCTCATCATCATACTGGGGGTAACTCGCTTCGCTGCGTCAATCAATGCACACGTGCAATGTCTTTACGTTTTTCACACAGTGTTGCAGTTTATTATGGCACTTCATAAACCGCTGTTCACACACAGTTCATCTTAGTCCGCCACCGGCAGGTTTACACACATAAACAATTCATGAGCCAAGTGGCACACCGGCCCACTTGCTCCAGGGTACAGCTTACGGCAAGGTAATAAAGTAGCAATGTTCATATCACAATGTCCATATAGCACCGGGTATTACCTTTGCCGGGTATAGCTGTCTCAGTCCGTTACTCTGCCACCACTGTGGCTCTGCGGCTTCCCAGGTAGGGGTCTCCAGCCGTCGTTCCCTCAAAGGCCACTGACATCCACACAGGATCCAGGCGCTGCCTTCCAGGACTCTTACCTATACGATGGACTACTTGCTAGAGATGGGGTGCACCTTACGAAGACTGGAAAACATGTATTTGGAAGTCGCCTTGCTACACTCATCAGGAGAGCTTTAAACTAGAACAATGTGGGAAGGGAAGCAAAAGGCCAGAAAAAGCCATACAGCTGACAAATACTATTGAGATCTCTGCTACTGGAAGTGGAAAAGAAGAACAAAGACAAAACAATTTAAATAATAAAAATATGGGAGGAAGAGAAACCAATCACAAACTAAAATGTTTTTATACAAATGCACAAAGCATGGGCAACAAACAAGGAGAATTGGAACTACTAATGCAGGAAAAGGAATATGATGTCATTGGAATCACTGAAACTTGGTGGGACGATACACATGATTGGAATAAAAGGCTAAAAGGATACAACTTATTTGCAAGAAACAGACTTGATAAACGAGGAGGAGGTGTTGCATTGTATGTTAGAAAAGCGTATATCTGCACAGAGATGGAAGCTTCAGAGACTGGGAGTTCTGTGGAAACTGTTTGGGTAAGAATACAAGGAGAGAACAACGGAAAGGACACCATTGTAGGCATTTACTACAGGCCACCTGGGCAAGCTGAAGATATGGATGAACTCTTTATGTATCAAATGACCAAGTTCTCAAAAAAATATGACGTAGTGGTCATGGGAGATTTCAACTATCCAGACATTTGTTGGGAATCTCTCTCAAGTAAAACTAACAGGTCAAGCAAATTCTTATCCTCTCTTGCTGACAACTTTATCTTCCAAAAGGTAGGGGAGAAAACAAGGGGATCTGCTACTTTGGATCTAATCCTTATAAACAGGGAGGAAATGGTTGAGGAGGTAAAGGTGGCTGGGACCCTAGGAGGCAGCGATCATGCTATTATAGAATTTTGGATAACTAGAGGAGGAAGACATGTGAAGACTCAAACTTCAAGGTTAGATTTTAGAAAGGCAGATTTTAAGAGACTCAGAAAGAGAATAGGAGGGATCCAATGGCTGGATGTCCTTAAGGACAAAAATGTCCAGGAAGGATGGGAAATTTTTAAAAATGAGATTCTCAAAGCACAATCGTTAACAATCCCGAAAAGTAGGAAGAATGGGAAGCATTTAAGGAAACCAGGATGGATGAACACAGAACTTAAACACATGCTAAAAAGAAAGAAAGAAATGTTTATTAAATGGAAAGAGGGAGGCATATCTAAAGAAGATTATAATGCAGTCTGCAGATCCTGCAGGGCACGTATCAGGTTAGCTAAAGCTGACAATGAATTAAGGCTTGCAAGAGATGTCAAAAGCAATAAAAAAGGATTTTGGAGGTATGTCAAAAGTAAAAGAAAAGTCAAAGATGCTATAGGATTTTTACAGGATGAAAATGGAGAAATGGTAAGAGAGGATGTTGAGAAGGCCGAACTTTTTAATTCCTATTTTGCATCTGTTTTCTCTCAGAAAGAAAATGTAACATCAACTGATCTTCACTGTCCTTTTAAAGGAATAGAGGAATCCAAGTTATCTGTAAACAGAAAGATTGTGAGGGAATATTTAGCTAACATAAATGAGTTCAAGTCTCCAGGTCCAGATGAATTACACCCCAGAGTACTGAAGGAGATCGTAGAAGAAATTTTAGAACCACTCTCCATAATCTTTGAAAATTCTTGGAGAACAGGAGAAGTCCCAGAAGACTGGAGAAGAGCAAATGTTGTTCCTATCTTCAAAAAGGGGAAGAAGGTGGACCCAGGGAACTATAGGCCGGTGAGTCTGACTTCTATACCAGGAAAGATCTTTGAACAAATTATTAAACAACATGTATGTAAGTACCTGGATAAGAATGAAGTGATTAACCAGAGTCAGCATGGGTTTGTAACTAACAAGTCATGTCAGACTAACTTAATTTTCTTCTATGACAGAATCACTGACTGGGTGGATCAGGGAAATGCTGTTGATATAGTATATCTTGACTTCAGCAAAGCATTTGACAAAGTATCTCACACCATCCTTATTGAAAAAATGACCAAGTATGCAATGGACCAGGCAACTGTTAGGTGGATTCATAACTGGCTTAGTGATCGGACTCAAAGGGTGGTTGTAAATGGCTTCACATCCAGCTGGATGAATGTCTCAAGTGGGGTACCACAGGGCTCCGTCCTGGGACCTGTATTGTTCAACATCTTTATCAATGATTTAGATGAAGGAATTGAGGGTAAACTGATTAAATTTGCTGATGACACAAAGCTAGGAGGGATAGCTAATACTAGAGAAGAGAGAGAGAGGATTCAAAAAGACCTAAATAAACTGGAGCAGTGGGCAGCAACCAACAGAATGGTTTTTAACAGGGAAAAATGCAAAGTACTACATCTGGGCAATAAAAATGAAAAAAGTATATACAGAATGGGAGGAATAGAGCTAAGCAACAGTACATGTGAAAAAGACTTAGGTATACTAATAGATCATAGACTGAACATGAGTCAACAGTGTGATGCAGCAGCAAAAAAGGCAAATACAATTCTGGGATGTATTAACAGAAGCATACAGTCTAGATCACGTGAAGTCATTATCGGTCTTTACTCCTCTTTGGTCAGACCTCATCTGGAATACTGTGTACAGTTTTGGGCACCACATTTTAAAAAAGACATAGACAAACTGGAGCAAGTTCAGAGAAGAGCGACCAGAATGGTGACTGGTCTGCAAACCATGTCCTATGAGGAACGGTTCCAGGATTTGGGAATGTTTAGCTTGCAAAAAAGAAGACTGAGAGGAGACTTAATAGCTGTCTACAAATATGTCAAGGGCTGTCACATTGTAGAAGGATCATCTTTATTCTCATTTGCACAAGGAAAGACTAGAAGCAATGGGATGAAACTAAATGGGAGGAGACACAGATTAGATATTAGAAAAAACTTTTTGACAGTTAGGGTGATTAATGAGTGGAACAGGCTGCCACGAGAGGTGGTGAGTTCCCCTTCAATGGACGTCTTCAAACAGACGCTGGACAGACATCTGTCTGAGATGATCTAGTGAATCCTGCTTTGAGCAGGGGGTTGGACCAGATGACCCAGGAGGTCCCTTCCAACTCTACCATTCTATGATTCTATGATTCTATGATACTCAAGCCGGCTCTCCCTCAAAGGCCACTGACATCCGCACAGGATCCAGGCTCGACCTTTCAGGTACCAGGCTTCACTTCAAAGCCGCTGCCTTCCAAGGCCACTAGCATCCGCACAGGATCTAGTCTTTGCCTTCAGGCTGCCAGGCTTCACGGTATCACGGTATCCCACACACATGGGGAACAGGCCTCACGCCTCTCACACCGAACACACCTGTCTCAAATTAAGCAGGTTTATATATGCTGTGCACAGACAGCCACATACCGACAGGACCTTGCTGATGTCACAGTCATGTGATCAGTCAGCTGTGTGTATAGGTCCTGTGTGCTGTCCCAGTCATGTATACAGAGCTTTACTGTGCATGCAGGACCTGGGTGATGTCACAGTCATGTGACCAGTCAGATAAAGGGGAAGGTACATGGTCCGGTAAGCACATCCTGGACCATTTACAGTAATGCTAGCAACCTGCTGCATTACACCGCGTAATTCTGACACAGAAACACAGAAGCGTATTGTCGTACAACAGCCGGGCATTGTGAGAAATAAAAAGTTCTGGGACATTGAAACAAGACCGCTGCGCAAAACACAAAAGTGCCTTTACACAAAGCGGCACCTATTAGACGATCTCACCACCCTGCCATTTGGCTATTAGTTGAGGATTGTGATGGATCCGCGGCTACAACACCCATTCTCCTGTATTCTAGCCGGCCCGTCTAATTCTGGAAAGAGCCATTTTGTAAAACAGCTGTTACATAATATTGAAACTCATTTTTCTCACAAACCCAATAATATTGTTTGGTTTTATTCGTGCTGGCAAAAACTATATGATGAAATCTCCCTCTCTTTTCCCCACATCAGATTTGTGGAGGGTCTGCCGCATACATTCGTAGATGATGGTTTATTCCCGCCTGACAAGGTAAATTTGACTATTGTTGATGATCTCATGGAGAGCGCTAGCGAAAACTGCGAGATAGACAAAGCATTTACCAAGTACGTTCACCACAGAAATCTCAGCATTTTCTACCTGGTACAAAACATATTTTGTCAGGGTAAGAAAAACCGCACAATAACTTTAAACACAAAGTATATGGTGCTTATTAAAAATCCACGAGATAAATTACAAATTTTAACTCTAGCCCGTCAGATGTATCCTGGAAAAACACGTTTTTTCTTAGAAGCTTTTGAGGATGCCACGTGGGAACCTTATGAGTATTTGCTGTTAGACTTGAGAGCTAATACCCCTGAGGATCTTCACTTAAGGACGGGGTCGTTTCCACCAGCATTGCCCGCTGTCTATGTGCAGAAGAAAAATAGTTCTAAAAAGTGAATTTTACATGGAATCAGGCATTCTACACTACGGCCATAGTGTTGTAAAGATGTCTGAGAGACTCCGTCGTAACTGGGCTCTTCTAAAATGCTGGTGAAGGCAACACCCGCTGTCAGAAAATCTATTTTGCGCAATGCAAGCAGAGATTTAATTACAGCCATAGGTGAAATTGCTTTAAACATTTTAAAAGGCCGAATACCCCTGAAAGAGCAACAAAAAAATATACTAAAGAAGTGGCGTAAAGCTATAAGAACCCTGAGTGATAGATCGCAGCCCATAAAGAAAAAGAAACACCTACTCAAGCAGACCGGCGGGTTTAGGTTTTGCAATACCGATAATAACAAGTCTGCTCACATACAAATAATGGGGCATACAGAGAAAATGTATCTCGTTCTCAAACAGGATCTAGTCAAACTAAGACCCCCTAATACAGATAACATACGAGAGAGTGTTATTTGTCGCCTTGATGATGAAATTAATCGCGGTTTTACAACGTTGTGACATACCCGATGATGTGAAAATTAAAATGTATAGTTCCGTGCAACAACGATACTTGGTACATGCGAGGCACAGCTCAAAAGAAGTAACAACTTTATATCTCGTTAGCACTCCTGAATCTGATCAGCAACAATTGCCAAATACAGGCCCTGATAAAAATCAAGAGGTCACTGAAATTGTAAGCCATGTAAACCAACGATAGAAAAAGAATGCTGAATTTTTACTGAACAGGCTGCTGCAAAATAAAAATGTTACATCCTGGAATGATAAAAGTGAATTTATTTTCAAAGGAACTGTAATACCAGGATCTAACTTGCTGGATTTGGTACGTAGTACAACACAGAGCCATGCCCTGACCAGCAGGAATCTGCCTCGGGGTTGGGATTCATTTATGCAGGCAATGGCCGAGCTAAATATTCCATCTACAGTTGTGGGCAATCCCGCTACTAGACAGCTTTTAGATGGATTAAAAATCTCCATCAGTGAAGGTAGCGATGTATCTACACCCCGGACGCCATCCACACCGACCCGCGCTATTCAATCTTTACACTCTCCATCATTGGGTATCACACAAGGAACTTCGCTGCCTAAAAAAAGGTCTCTACCATTACTACAATCCATGTGGCTCGCGATGTAAGTGATGTATTGGATAAATGATCTGACTGAATTGTAACACTCTATATTAATCTGCAAGAAATGTAATGATGTATATTATTATTGTTAAGCAGAAATTTTTATAATATTCTGTAAGGATTTTTATATTATTGAAATGTCTTTGAGATGTATTTATTTTTAGAACAATAAAATCTTTTAATACTTTTACTGTGTCTTTGCTTTTTACATCCGTATAAAACACACACTTTATATACTTGGGGGTAGTTGTAACTTGGCCATATAGATAATATGCCCAAGCAATAAGATCCACACTATCAAATAAACAGTATGGGGATATAAAACTCATATAAAATGATAATTGTAACTTGGCCATATACATAATATGCCCAAGCAATAATAATCAGCCTATCAAATAAGAATAAACTCTTGGGGCTATAAACTCATATAAAATGAGAATCTTCATCAGTGAAATGTGATCAGTGCTTGGTGATTAGCAGTGTTGGTTTTTACAAACGTATAAAATATATGATCTAAGAATCACACTATCAAATTAGAGTAAATAATCTGCTGGAATTATAAAATTCATATAAAATGAGAATTACACTATCTAATAAGAGTAAATAATCTGATAACAACAACAAACTCATAAAATTCTGAACAAGATACAACACAGGGCCTGATAGGGAGGGGGAGGAGGGGCGTGGCACCTGTCAAATTGAGTTTGACGATACACAGGACTGCTACATTACTTATATACAGTACAGACCAAAAGTTTGGACACACCTTCTCATTTAAAGATTTTTCTGTATTTTCTTGACTATGAAAATTGTACATTCACACTGAAGGCATCAAAACTATGAATTAACACATGTGGAATTATATACTTAACAAAAAAGTGTGAAACAACTGAAAATATGTCTTATATTCTAGGTTCTTCAAAGGAGCCACCTTTTGCTTTGATGACTGCTTTGCACACTCTTGGCATTCTCTTGATCTGTGGGAAATCGCCACCCTAGAACGCTATCTAGCTCTTGACAGCATTCCAGCTGGATTACTGGCATCTAAACCACTGTCAGGGGATATAGGTGACCCGGATACCCTACTAGAATGGGATAACCTCTTTAAATCATTTTCAAAACAAGCGGTCTCCTTCATCATCAACAAAAGGAAACAGCATATGATGGAAAATAAAGTAAAAATTATGGAACTCTTTAATGACATTAAACCATACAAAAACATTCAGAAATCACTAGCCTCTCTAATAGTATCAGAAATAGGATTAATCAAAAAGAGGAGATTATAGACAAAAAAACAATGCAAATTTGGACGTGACGCTATCCCTCATATTGAAACACAGTACTGCACATGAGTAGGATATGCCTATGACATCATTGATGAAATCTCACCCAGCCCCCAACCGTCAGACACTCTTTTGTCCGAAGAAGGTATCTCCATGTACCCTACCCCAGACAGAAACTGCTCAACTCAGCAGAATGAGTACAGGACTAACACCACCAGCCCACATCCCCCGGCACGAGCCCCACCAGCAGTCAATTCATCCCCGACTCAACCCCAGTCACCATCCAGAACAAATTTGACCCACTTGACACCATCACTGAATCACCCTTTGATACCAGTGAACATCCACACACATCCCAAACCACAGACGTCAGAACGAGATCCCAATCTCAGCACCCACAGATACGGAAGAGGGCTAGTAACTAATTTTTTTCAGGTGGTTCAAAAAATAAAAAAATGCCAGAGAGGCTGTAGGGGAGAGCAATTCGCCAAAAAGAAAAAGCAACCAAAAGAAATGAGTAGGAAGGATGACTCTATATTTAACCTGAGCAAATACGACCTAAAACCAAATGAAATCCACCTACTGAATAAGGGTCTAAAATATGCCCCATCAACGGGTCTCAATAAATTCCAAGATTTAATTAGTGTTAAACAATTCATGAGGAAACTGGCCTTCAAAAAATACTATCAGAAAAAAGAGACCCAACAATTAACACTAAACCCCTCAAACCCACCAAATATGTTCACACTAATCTTAAAAACAAATCCAGTTTCCATCTCCTAAATGAATACTCAGCAGCATTCGACAGCTTCAAACAAAACGTAATCAATGACTTACACAAAATCAGTGATAAAAAATTTGCTAATTTTAAAAACAACCTCAACCTTGCTGAACGGAAATCCCTCCAGAGGAACCAAAGAATAATTATACGCCCTGCTGATACAGGAGGGGGAATCATCATTTTTGACAATGAACAGCACCAAGCAGAAGCCTCCAGACTCCTCAGTGATAAACATACATATAAGCTCCTAGCCAATGATCCTACCACCAATTACTCAAACCAAATGAGATTGTTTACTAAAAGGGGACTTGAAGCAGGATATATCAGCAAATCTGAATTTGACCATATCAATATCACCTCGCCAAGACTAGCGGTTTTTTACTACCTTCCCAAAATACACAAATCCCTGACAAATCCTCCGGGGAGACCCATAATCTCTGGCATCCAATGCCTCACCTCCAACCTATCAAAATACATGGATACTCATCTACATGACCTGGTCCCACTGCTGCCAGCCTACATTAAAGATAGCCAACATATCCTGCAAATACTCAAACAAATCACATGGCAGCATAATTATATTCTGGGTACCATTGACATCACATCCCTGTATATGGTAATTCCACATGATAAAGGGGGCCAAGCAGCCATTCACTTTCTACAAAAACAGAAAAAACTCCCAGATGAACAAATCTCCTTCATAAATGAATGCTTAAAATTTATTCTCTCACATAACTATTTCAAATATGAGGAGCACTGCTACGCCCAGTAGTGGGGCACAGCAATGGGGACCAGGTTCGCGCCCAGCTATGCAAACCCGTACGTGGGTAGATGGGAAGAGTCCACCATCTACCCCAATGGGTCTCTGCGTGTGATCCTGGTCCTCTGGTATCACTTTATTGATGACATTGTCTTTATCTGGTCCGGTAACCAAACATCACTAGACATGTTCCTTTACAAAATCAATTTTATCCAATTTACCTCCACCACCAGCACAGAACAAATGAATTTCTTGGATCTCAATATACACATATCCAACAACCAAATCCACACCCGTACCTACACTAAACCTACAGATTCCAACAGCTACATTTCCCTAGATAGCTGCCACCTCCCAAGCTGGCTTCTTAACATACCGAAAAGCCAATATATGCGTCTACATAGGAACTGCTCACAAATTGATTATTTTGAGGAGGAAGCAGACATCTTTTCTTTTCAAAATGTAAAGATTCAGATAATATGAATACCAATATAACGTAAACTGTAATACAGACAGATAAAGCAGATAAGACAACGGTGTAGCCTGTCGTAGGGATGAGGTCAGAAGAATCATGGATTGTCTACTTAGCTGTTCTCATTAGGTTAGCCTTAACTGAAAAAAAAAGAATAGATACAGTCCATTCGATATTTATAACTAACATAAGGAGGGAACTTCACACTGGGCATGGGGCTCCTTATTAGTGCGACCAAACAGATAAGTCCATCCACAGTATGCTGTGGTAGCATAGTCCAGCTTGGTGGTATTCACATTGTTTTAAAACCAGTAATAACAGAAAGTAGAGAAAAAAAAAAAAGGGGGGAGAGAAGGGAGAGAGGACAATAAAAGGGATGGCGAGAGTAGTGGGTGGTGGGGGGCACTTGGAACTGAAGTTTGTCGATGGATTGGTGTTTTTTCTTTAGAGATGTACTGTCTATGTAGTAGAGATAGACTATCCAGGGGCGCCAGATATTGATGAAGGTCGGTCTAGTGTAGTTCACAGAAGCTACTATTTCGGCTACATGATATAATGAGTGGATTTTCTCCCATAGTTGTGTTTGCGTGGGTAGAATGGAAGATTTCCAATGTGTTGGGATTAGTAATTTCACTGCACTTAGGAAGTGTTGTGCTAGTATTGAGGCCAACCTATGACTCGGCCAGGTCGGGAAGTGTAGTAAGGCCATTTCTGGACTCAATGTAAGGTCTCTTCGCAAGACTTTCTGGATGAGAGACTCCACCTGTCTCCAGTATAGAGTTAGAGTAGAACAAAGCCACCACATACGGAAATAATTCCCAGTGGGTGCTCCGCATCTCCAGCAAGCTGTGGAGTGGCTGATGTTCCACGCATTAACGCGGATGGGCAAGATGTACCCTCTCGTTATGATTTTGTGTGAGTTTTCTTGCGCTTTCACACATTGGGTTGGGCCATGTGAGTTTTTGTAAAACAGTATCCCAGGTCTTTTTCCCAGAGCGAGATGTGTGCCCTTTTGAGACAGATATCTGCAGTTAGCAGGGCTTGATACACAATAGAAAATACTTTCTTAGGTCTCGTGGTTGCTGCACAAAGAGTCTCGAATACGGTTAGGTTTCTAGAGAGGTCTGAGGGTTTTAGGAGTTGGCGTAGTAAGCTCCTAATGGAATTTTGCTGTAGGAAATTCAGTGTTGAGAGGCCAAGTAATTTTTGAATTTCCTTCAAAGAGAGGAGAGCTCTCTCATGGAGAAGTTGGTCAATAGAGTAGTTAGAGAGGCTGTTATTCATGTTTAGTCCAGTATCAGGTGTTGTTATCAAATGTGCTAAGAGGTCTGATAATTTAAGCAGCGGGGAGAGGGTTGGCGACAATATTTGTGACGATTCCTGCCAAATTTTTAAAGTGGCTTTGGTATAGGGGATTGAGTGGGGTTGTTTATGTTCTGAATGAGAGGGTACTAGGAATATAGATCTGATATTTTGCGATGCAAGGGCTTCCTCCACCTCTATCCATTGCTTGTCTGCTGATCGTCTAATTACGTCCACTATTCTAGTAAGTAATGCTGCTCTGTAGTATATCTTAATGTCTGGCGCCCCCATTCCTCCCAGATTTTTAGGAAGAGTCAGAGTGCAGTAGGATATACGTGTTTTTTTGCGATTCCATATATATGTTGAGAATAGAGAGTTTACATTAGAGAGGAAGGTAGAGGGTATTGATATGGGTAACATTTGGAACAGATAGTTGAACTTGGGCAAAATTAGGCTTTTCAGTATATTCTTCCTCCCCATCCACGAGAGGTATTTATCTTTCCAAGTCTTTATAAGAGCTGATGTGGACGCAAGTAGGGGGTGGACATTAAGTTTAAATAAGTCAGCATAGCTTCTGCCCAGTTTCAGTCCTAAGTAAGTAATGTGATGTTTGGGCAAAGCGAAGGGGTATAAGTTTTTTAATTTCCAGAGGGAGGGATTTGGATCTCCAGGGCTTCTGATTTGGAAATATTGATTTTAAAGTTGGATAGGGTGCTATACTTACCCATGAGGTTCATGAGAGCAGGTAGTCCCCTCAACGGGTTCGTCATGAGTACTAAGAGGTCATCCGCAAAGGCTGCTGTGTTAAAGTGGGACTTATTTATTTCAATGCCCTCTATGTCTCGATTATGCTGGATTGCCATTAAGAGAGGCTCCATTGCCATTATGAACAACAATGGGGAAAGCGGGCAGCCCTGTCTAGTTCCATTTTTAATGGAGAATGTGTCAGTTAATGAGTCGTTTATTTTAATATGTGCCGTGGGTTCACAATACATTGCCATTATGAAGGAAACGATTGTGGGAGGTAGTTGAGTTCTATAAAGCGTCTCTTCTAAATAGGTCTAGTTCACCCTGTCAAACGCTTTTTCCGCGTCCGTTCCCAAAAGAACAAGAGGGATTTTGCGGGATTTGGCGTATTGAATAAGATGCAGTACTTTATGTGCATTATCCCTTCCCTCTCTACCCCCCACGAAGCCTGTTTGATTAATTGATATCAAGTTCGGCAGAAATTACGCTAATCTCCGAGCAATCATACTAGGCAGCAATTTCAAGTCTACTTTCAATAGAGAGATAGGCCTGTAGTTGCTGCACAGAGTCGGGTCCTTGCCTTCCTTATGTATCAAAGAAATTCTGGCCTCAAGCATCTGATGAGGTAGTGGCTGGCCACCAAGAATGGCATTGCATAGTGTCAAAAGGTGTGGTAGTAGCAGAGAGGAGAAGGTCTTATAATAAAGGGCCATGAACCCGTCAGGACCGGGGGCCTTACCCTTAGGACATCTTGACAGGGTGGACTGAAGCTCCTGGAGCGTAAAAGGTTTGAGTAGGTTTTGTTGGCACTTCTTCGAGAGGGTCGGGAGCCGGAGCCCTTGTAAAAAAAAACCTTACTTCCGACCGTCTCTGGAGGATATCACGCTCTGTATCTTCTGAGAGTAAGTTGTAGAGTTGTGAGTAATATTCAAGAAACACTTTTTCGATATGTGATGGGTTTTTGAAGTCACTCCATTGTTATTTTTAATCGAATAGATTTGGGTACGAGTTTGTCGTTTGCGTAAGAAAGCGAGTAGAAATTTAGAGGCCTTATCCACATGTGGATATATTTTGTGTTTCCACGTTGTGTAGTGTTTTGCAGAGTTTGAATTTAGGAGATCTTTGAGCTGTTGTCTTTTAATTGTAAGGGAATCAAAGGTTGCTTGGTCTAGTGTTTTTTTGTATTGAAGCTCCAATTTCGCTATCTCATCATATAGTGTTTGGGTTTCTGTATGTCTCCTTCTATTATGAAAGGACGAGACAGAAATCAGTTCCCCCCTGATCACAGACTTGTGAACTTCCCACAGAGATTATATGGACATTCCCTCTGTTTGGTTTTGGGAAAAATATTGTTGTAACTTCTCAAGGAGTCGCTTTTTAACGTCAGGGAGGGCCAAGATAGATTAATTTATTTGCCAAGATTGGCAGAGTGGGCGCTGTCTGGAAGTGGAGATCGTCGTTAGAACTATTGAGTGGTCCGAGTATATGTTAGGTATTATGGTAGATGCTATCAAGTCGGGAACGCTCTCCTTGACACGAACACATAGTCTAATCGATTATAAGATTTGTGCGGAATGGAATAGTAGGTATAGTCCCGCATGGAGGGATTCATGAACCTCCAAGATTCAACAAGCTGCATGGATCTCACACAGGTTTGGATCCTCGACAGATCTCTATGTGAGACAGCAACTTTTTTGTTTGGTGGTGTCCAGAACAGACTCCATTGCTAGATTAAGATCACCCTCTATCAGGACTAGACCCTCTCCAAACCTCTCTATTTTTTTCAGTAGCAGTCAGCCACTTCAGTAGTTTTTTGTTTGGAGCGTAGAGGCTACCAAGTGTCATCAAGGAGCCATTAAGTAAGCCCTTGATCAGTATATATCTATCCAGTGGGTCTACAAGGGTCTCATGGGGCTGAAATTGAATATTTCTCCTGATAGCAATTGATACACCTCTTGAGCCCGTTTGGGTGGTAGTGGAGTGATACCACTTGTCATAGATCGATCTGTCAAAATTGGGGATTTTATTTGATTTAAAATGAGTCTCCTATATGAAGAGGATGTCTGCCCCTCGTTTTTTAAGAGCATGCAGTGTTGGGTGTCTGGTGCGAGGTGAATTAAGGCCATGTGCATTTAATGAAGATATCATGAGTACCTTATTAATTAACATTTCCGGATGTAAGAGATTGCATCGGTACTGGTATTTGGCAGTAGATGCCAGCTTGGGGTTATGGAGCTTCTGTAAACAAAGGGAATCCATATAAGATTGGGGGATTAATGGTGAGCAAGCAAAAATGACTCATGTAAAGTAAGTTCAGGTGGTGTCGTCTTGTCCTTTGGAAGAAGGGGATTTGGCTGCCTTCTGTTTGAAGCGCTGTGATCTCGGTGTCAGTGCTTGCTGCCATGGCGGTGGACTCGGAAGCGAATGCAGTAGCGTTGCTGAGTGAAAAGTTTCAAGGTCCGGGTATGAGTCCAAAACAATGTCAAGGGAGGTGCAGGCCACTTTAATATCTGCAGAGGTCCTGGCTACGATTTTTTTTAGCCCTAGTGGTGATATGTATGCCAAAGGGATAAAGCCAGCGGAATTTATGTCCCTTTTTAAGGACTGCATCTGTAAAAGGTTTCAGCAACCGTCTTTTTCTCAAAGTTATAGCTGAGAGGTCTTGGAAGAGCAATATTTTCGTGCCCTCATATATGATTTCCTGCTGCTCCCTGGCTTTGCGTAGGCTCAAGTCCTTCATTCGGTAGTCAAGGAAACGGCACAGCACATCATGGGGGGACTCTCCTTGCGCTGGTTTAGGGTAAAGTGTCCTGTGCACTCGAACAAACTCAATATCATGAGGGTCGTCTTCTCTTAGTAGAGCTGCAAATATCTCCAGTGCCGCCTTGCCTAAAGCTTCAAATGCCACTGTTTCAGGGAGGCCCTTAATTCGGATGTTATTGCGGCGCTCTCTGTTCTTGTGGTCTTCGAGGGTGGCGTGGATCATATGGAGCTATTGCTCATGGGAGTTTAGGCAGTCTAATAGAGAGTTAGATTGTTGCATCATTGGCGTCTGAGTATTTTCTAATGATTCGATCCTGTGTCCCTGGAGGTTAAGATCTTGCTTGATTTCAGCCAGTTCTCTCCCTATGGGATCGAGGGCTTTAGCAAGGATATGTTTAATAAAGGACCTGGTAACAGTAGAATCTATTGCCGTGGCGCCAGTGTCGGATTCGCTCTCCATATCTGAGTCTGAGTCCTCTATGTATGGTAGGCCAGTTTGTTTGGTAGATTTTGGGGTCTCTGATGGATCACATTTCTTCCTTAGGAATTGGTCTACATCGGCCTGGGTAACAGACAGAGGTTTTGGGGGCACTTTTTGGGGCCTTATTAGTTGCTTTTCCCATGTTATATGTGGACTCCTGACAAATGAATCTATGATATACGACTTAGTCGCTCCCCCTGCTGGCAATGCGGTAGTTTAGCATGCCATGAATAGGAAAGAGGGTGAAGGGGTTAATCTGAGAAAAGGAGGAGGAGATCCTACTGATACTTTAGATGTTGTGCACCAGGCTAAATGGAGTTAATTGTAACCTGTCTCTAATACAGGTAGCTCTGAGGGCTGATGGTAGTACAGTCAATGTGTCCCTGGTTATCAAGTGCAGAGACTCCCTGCGGGTTATAGTCCATTTATGTCAATTGCCACCCGCTTATGCAAGCACCAGTATGCACTTTACAGAACTCAATTTGGGGTTCTGAATGTCCTGCCCCAGCGACCAGCACTGTATCGCTGCCTTGTGGCTCCTATTCTGTCAGACATCGCTGTTATTAGGGTCGGGACGTCAGTGAGGAGGCCCGGCTCTTCTGGCTTAAATGGCGGCGGGTACTGGAAGTAAGCGCTCTTCTCCTACTATCCCGTGCTCCGGTAGTCCTCGCTACTCGGCGGGTGGACTTTCGGGTCTCGCTTGCGCCAGCTTCCGTCGGGATAGATCTCCAATGCAAAACAGGGTACGGGTCTCGCTAAGAGCGGAGGCGCAAGCCGGCCTCCCGCTCCGCCCGTCACTATGGCGAACACATTACCGCAGCTATAGCAGGGCCTCAGTGTGGCCGCCGACGGGATTAAGCAGGATCCCGGTGAGCGGCGACCGTGGCAGGGAGGCGGGTGTCGGTCACAACAGGAGAGAGTCCGCAGCAGAAGGACAGGCAGGCGGCATATCAGGCCCAAAATGGCAGAGGCTGGGGGCGCGTGAAGAACCCACCTGCAGAGTGCCAATGAGGGTGCAGTGGGCTTTCTTGTTGGAGTCTACTGGTTCTCTGGCGCTGTGCACAGTTGTTGGTGGAGGATCTATAGCAGATTGTTGGTGCTCCAAGTGTGGATGGCTTGGATGCTGCTGCTTTCACCAGGAGCTGTGTTTCATGTAGCCTCCTAGGTAAGCGGCCATCTTGGATCCCTGAACTTGACTCAGGGAGCAGACATCTTAACCAAAAAATTTTTAAACAAAGGCTATGACCACCAATTTCTCACAAAAACTAGGGACCATGTGAAAACAATGACACACGAAAATACTTCAAAAAAATTTCAACACAGGTACCCAAACATCTCAAAGTGAGATCAGCATACCAGTTATTACACCATATAATGCCAATACTAATCTATTTAGGAAAATTATTAAGAAACACTGGAGTTTTCTGGAAGGTGACAAGATCATCGGTGAAAAACTTCCAGATAACCCCCGCTTTATATATAAGAAAGCCTGTAATTTGGGCAACTTGATTGCTCCAACAGTCCAGAACCTTGCCCCCCAAAAAAGCGGCACCCTTTCCTATATGAAAGATATTTCTGTTTTTTACCCGTGTGGAAAGTGCAATGTATGTAAGAAAACATGTATGAAAAACAAAAAACCATAAAAAGAGAAGACATCATACATAAAATATCGGATTTTATTACATGCACAACTAAGGTGATAATTTATTGTATTGCCTGCCCCTGCAACAAGATGTACATAGGCAGAACAAAACGCCCCATGCACACTCGAATCAACGAACATCTACGTAACATTTCTAATAAATTTGATGAACAACCCTTATCAAAACACGTCGCTGAAAACATGGGGGTTCTATACTGGACATCCAGATTACAGGTATTCAAAAAGTACCTAAACAATGGTGAAAGGGCGACTATCTGAAGCAAATGTCGAGAGTGGAAAGTAAATGGATTTTTATTTTTGACACCCTTAAACCTAAGGGTTTAAATTCCGAAATAGAGCAATATGCCTTTAACAATAGTGTTGAGACATACCTTCCGATATCGGGAAATATCGGATCGGATTGGATCGGACCGATACCCAAAAAGTATCGGATATCGCTGATTGCGATACCGGAAACCAATGCAAGTCAATGGGACACAAATATCGGAATAAAAATAAACCCTTTCTTTCCTTGTAGGTTAATTCTACATGAAGGAAAACAACTAAGAATGATGTAGAATGTATTACGCGAAAAGCCGGAAATTCAGCAGCGGCATACACCGGTACCCGACAATTTAGAACAGAAAGAATAGAACATCACACATAGATTAGATAGATAGAAACATATCAGTCACATATACATGAAGTACAGTGACAGTGTTCCTTACTGTACTTGTCATTTAGTGTAAAGGATTTATTTAAAAGATTAATAGTGTTTTCATGCACCGTCTCTTTAAAAAAGCCAGCCGGCAATTCAGCAGCGGTACCCGACAATTTAGAATAGAAAGAATAGAGAATCACACATAGATTAGATAGATAGAAACATGTCAGTCACATATATATGAAGTACAGTGATAGTGTTGATTACTATACTTGTCATTTAGTGTTAAAATAAAGGATTTATTAAAAAAAAAATTGGAGTGGGGTTCCCCGTAATTTTAGGCTCTAGTGGAGGTTAAGCAGACAGCTGGGGCAGATGTTTGAAGCCTGGGAAGGGGGTAATACCCACAGAGCTTCCCAGGCTACTAATATCAGCCCCCAGCTGAATACCTAGCCTTTACTAGCTATTAAAATGGGGGACCCCCCAAAAAATGACATGGGGTCCCCCCTATTTTAATAGCTAGCAAAGGCTAGGCAGACAGCTGGGGGCTGATATTAATAGCCCAGGAAGGGTGCCATGAATATTGGCCCCCTCCCAGGCTAGAAACACCAGCCGTCAGCCGCCCCAGAAATGGCGCATCCATAGGATGCGCCAATTCTGGCACTTAGCCTCGCTCTTCCCACTGCCCTGTAGCGGTGGCAGTGGGGTAATAGGGCTGAGGTTGATGTCAGCTTATAATGCCAGCTGACATCAAGCCCAGGTTAGTAATGGAGTGGCGTCTATAAGACACCCCCATTACTAACCCCATAGTCAAAGTTAAAAAAAAACACAAACACCCAGAATAAAGTCCTTTAATTGAAATAAAGACACAATTCTTTAATGTTCTAAATTAAACCATACTTACCATCACGCCCATTCCACCTGAAGCCAACGATCTCCTGCAATAAAAGTAAAATAATAAAGCAACATCATCCTTACCTTTCCATGGTTCCCACGACGGCTCCAGCTCTGCTACATTCACATGACAGGCTGGATCGCAGCAGAACGCTGCCATCCAGCTTGCCATGCCGCACACACTGAGAAGCGCAGGCATGCTTGCGCTCCTCAGTGTCTGGCTGTGACGGCATAAAGATGAGCCGAGGTCATGTCCAATGAACTCAGCTTACCTCATGCACGTCACTGACAGCGTGGGAAAATTCTCCTGCACTCAGCGCTTCAGCGTGAGAATTTTCCCACGCTGTCAGTGACGTGCATGAGGTGAGTTCATGTCCAATGAACTCAGCTCACCTCATGCACGTCACTGACAGTGTGGGAGAATTCTCGTGCTGAAGCGCTGAGTGCAGGAGAATTTTCCCACGCTGTCAGTGACGTGCATGAGGTGAGCTGAGTTCATTGGACATGAACTCGGCTCATCTGGATGCCGTCACAGCCAGACACTGAGGAGCGCAAGCATGCCTGCGCTTCTCAGTGTCTGCGGCATGGCAAGCTGGATGGCAGCTTTCGGCTGCGATTCAGCCTGTCATGTCAATGTAGCAGAGCTGAAGCTGTCATGGGAACCATGGAAAGGTAAGGATGAGGTTGCTTTATTATTTTACTTTTATTGCAGGAGATCGTTGGCTTCAGCTGGAATGGGCGTGATGGTAAATATGGTTTAATTTAGAATATTAAAGAATTGTGTGTTTATTTCAATTAAAGGACTTTATTCTGGGTGTTTGTGTTTTTTTTAAACTTTGCCTATGGGGTTAGTAATGGGGGTGTCTTATAGACACCTCTCCATTACTAACCTGGGCTTGATGTCAGCTGGCATTATAAGCTGACATCAACCCCAGCCCTATTACCCCACTGCCACTACAGGGCAGTGGGAAGAGCGAGGCTAAGTGCCAGAATTGGCACATCCTATGGATGCGCCATTTCTGGGACGGCTGACGGCTGGTGTTTCTAGCCTGGGAGGGGGCCAATATTCATGGCACCCTTCCTGGGCTATTAATATCAGCCCCCAGCTGTCTGCCTAGCCTTTGCTAGCTATTAAAATAGGGGGACCCCACGTCATTTTTTGGAGGGATCCCCCATTTTAATAGCTAGTAAAGGCTAGGTATTCAGCTGGGGGCTGATATTAGTATCCTGGGAAGCTCCGTGGGTATTACCCCCTGCTCAGGCTTCAAACATCTGCCCCAGCCGTCTGCTTAACCTCCGCTAGAGCCTAAAATTACGGGGAACCCATTGCCAATTTTTTATTAAATAAATCCTTTATTTTAACACTAAATGACAAGTACAGTAACCAACACTGTCACTGTACTTCTTATATATGTGACTGACATATTTCTATCTATCTAATCTATGTGTGATGCTCTATTCTTTCTGTTGTAAATTGTCGGGTACCGGTGCTGAATTGCCGGCCGGCTTTTTTAAAGAGACAGGTGCATGAAAACACTATTATTTTTTTAATAAATCCTTTACACTGACAAGTACAGTAAGCAACACTGTCACTGTACTTCATATATATGTGGCTGACATGTTTCTATCTATCTAATCTATGTGTGATTCTCTATTCTTTCTATTCTAAATTGTCGGGTACCGCTGCTGAATTGCCGGCCAGCTTTTTTTAAGAGACGGTGCATGAAAACACTATTATTTTTTTAAATAAATCCTTTAACACTAAATGACAAGTACAGTAAGCTGAGCGCTACCATCCAGCTTGTCATCCTTCAGAGACACTGCAGAGCGCAGGCATTATAGGAACTTCTGATTCCGGTATTCGATATTCTAAAAGAATCGGAACTCAGTATCGGAACTCCGATACCGCGAATATCGGTCGATACCCGATATTTCAGTATCGGAATGCTCAACACTATTTAACAATGACTGATTACCCCTGATTGAGCACCTGTCAAGGATAAAGAGAAAGAAGAAAAAAAAAAGGCAAAACCATATAAAAAAGGACCCTATACAGCCTTGGAACCAACTCTGAGGAAGGAATCCGTAGAATTCCGAAATGCGTCAGTTCCTGACCCTCCTGGGCTCCCGTACTGGTACCAGACACGTGACGTCACAAAGGTCCTTAACATCTGCCATGTGTACAGCGCAGGTCCTTGCGCACCACAGAACACAGGCGCCTGGAAAAGCGGCACGGAGCAGCGGTTTCTGACTGGGACCCTGCTCCTCCCTTCTCCCCACCAAGAACTTACCTCTGCCACAGGAGTAATCTCTCCTCTCTCCAGACCACGACGATCTGCAGACCTTGACCGCCTGACCACCACATTGGTGAAGTGCATATCCTGGACTAAGCACAGCTGTGCTTTTGTATGCACCAATGAGCTTTTCTACTCAGCATACCTTATACCTTACCCAGAGATAAACGGTTTTTTAACCTTGGGCGAACCCCTATACCATTTTTATAGGATTAACCCTGCGATGCCCTCTAGGCACATACTAACATTGGTTTTCTCATTATATATAAATATATATATATATTTTTTGGGGGGGCGAACTCCTATACTATTATCTGTAGGATTAACCCCTGAATGCCCTTCAGGCACATACTAACATTTACCTTTTATCATCTGTTCTTTCCAAGGAGCTCTATTTTACAATGGTTGATTACCGCTAACCACAACAAGTACCATCTTTTAAAAAAATTAAAAAATAGGTACCATCCATACAACAGGTATTACCCCTATTCAGCTCACAAAATCCTAGCCTGAAGGGACATCTCCCCAGGTAACTACTTTGGTATATCTCAAGCGTCATATATTTACCAGCTACCACAATACAGGTACCGTTACCCCAAAATCTAAACTCCCCCCCCCCCCCTCATTTTTTATTTTACCGCAATAATTACTGTATAAAACTCTGTAGAGATTGTCTTCAGTCAATTACCTCTATTCAACTGGTACGTGTCCTTTACCAGGCACGCCCTCCTCTCTATATCTCCCTGCACCCTGAGGAGGACCATAACCACAGAGGTATATCACCTATCCTCCAAGTCTGGTATATTCCTAATTCATCATTTAACCAGAGACCCTAAAAAAGCTAATCCAACTATCCACAGCTCCAGGGGAACTCCAACACTAAACTGGACCAAAAACTATCCTTCTACCACCAATTCAGGTAAATATACTTGCCATAAATTCGATAAATAAGAACCTAAATCCTAAACATCTACTTTGATTTTTAGAACAGAAGAGAATGCCAGGAGTGTGCAAAGCAGTCATCAAAAGGTGGCTACTTTGAAGAACCTAGAATATAAGACATATTTTCAGTTGTTTCACACTTTTTTGTTAAGTATATGATTCCACATGTGTTAATTGATAGTTTTGATGCCTTCAGTGTGAATGTACAATTTTCAAAGTCAGGAAATACAGAAAAATCTTTAAATGAGTGGGTGTGTCCAAACTTTTGGTCTGTACTGTATGTATTGCGTAAAGGAGAATAATACGATAATAATATTAATAATCCTTTACGTATGGATGTAGTATCCTCCATACATCGACCACCTGCAAAGACCAGAGCACATTTAGCAAAGCTTTTGGATGGTTTTGATTTGTGACTCCAGCCCAGGGACGCGTCTAAAGAAGGATCCAAGACAATATTAAAGTCTCCTCCAATGATGATAAGGTCCTCCGCAAAATGTTTTCATTTGTTTAAGTATTGACGGCATGTCTCACAATTAGGGAGATAGCAGTTTGCCAAAGTCAATATTTTGGAATAGATCGAGATCTTAACAAACACATACCTCCTCTCCGTGTCAGACAGTGTGTCTACAATAGTATGCAGCAGTAATCTGTGGCGGCCTATACTCAGCACCTTAGACTTCAAAACTGCATTTGTACTGTGATGCCAAGATGAATAATATCTGTTAGTAATCTGAGGAATATGATCGCCTCTAAAGTGGTTCTCCCGAAGAAAGATAAAATGTATGTGTTGTTCATGCATATGATAAAACACTTGAACTCTTTTCTCTGGAACATTAAAGAAGTTGTACACTACTTTGACAATGATGCCCTATCCATAGGATAGGGTATCAATGTATGATCGGCCGGGGTCCCGCATGTAACACCCCCGCCGATCATCTGTCATCGGTGCCGGTGGCGGCTGCCGCCCGCCGGAAGTCCTTACCTGTGCTGCTTGGCCGTTCATCTGTAGTGTCCGCCACAGGGTACTGCACATCTGCCTTCCATTTAATTGAACGGGAGACGGATGTGCAGTTACAAGCGGCGCCCACTATAGCTTGACAGCCAAGCACCGTAGGCAAGGACTTCCGGCCGGCGGAAGCCGCTGCATACACAGATGACTGCTGATCGGCGGGGGTGCCGCGTGCGGGACCCCGGCCGATCATACATTTATGCCCTATCCTATGGATAGGGATTCAATGTCAAAGTAGAGGACAACCCAAGTCCTCTGACATTCAATGAACCAGTTTTAAGCAGTGCCTTATTATATGAAAAATAGGGGGAGGGGAGGAGAGAAAAATTTAAGAGCAAAGAGGAAGTATAGACGGTAGATAGTAACGTCTACCTCTCAGTGTCTAAGAAGTATAGATTATGAATATATCAAAACAGTAGGAAATTGTGAAACAAGCAGATCCCAATGCAAGTCCCTAACTGGGGGTTGTCTTTACAGGCGTAAGTCAAACTTTCAGTTCTAGGATTCCTATTAGGTGGAACCATGGAATATATAGCGAGCAAAGTAATACTATTACAGTAATATAATGTGAAGTCAACTTAAATGTCATTCTAAGATATGAACAGAGACATTCTATATAGTGGAAGAGTGGCACCTAAAACTCTATTTAGATATATCTAATTATATGCTTAAAGAAATAAGTAAGCATCTGCAAACTGTCTCTCATCAGGGAAGGCAAGATTCATTTCAGGAGCTCTTTTGATTGGCAGGTTCCTTTCCCATCTGGCTGCATCAAGTTCCTGATCCATTGAACGCCTTCTGTGACGTGCTGGAACTCTCTGTGGCAATGGTGGAGCAGGTGGCCAATCAGATATATGGATTCTGGGAATGTCCAGGACATCACAGTCTTTCAAAGTATACAATGTTCCATTTTTTCGGACTTGCAGCTGGAAAGGGTACCACAGGAGTACAGCAGGCCATTTTTCCATAGAGCATCAAGTAGTGCTTTCAATACACTTCTTTTAGCAAGTGTCATTCAGGATAGATCTATGAGCAATTGTATGCGTTTTTCATTGAAATCACCAGGACCCAACTCCTCTGCTTTCCTCACAACGGCCTCTTTTACATTGAAAAAAATGTATGTGACAGAAACTGTCCCTTGGACGCTCAGGATCTGGACCATGATTACCTAATGTACGGTGCGCTCTGGCGATCTCCAGCTCCTTATCAATAGAGTCACCAAGGATATTATTAAATAATGTCCATAGTGTTGGCATGATCGCTTGTGCATTGATGCTTTCAGGTATACCCATTATCCAGATATTATTGTGATTTTCTTGGTCATAAATCAAATTAAACAACTTGTTTATTTGCTGGCTGTGAAGATCCAGTTCTTGTTTATGAGCATTTTGATGGCCCACGACTTGTACGACATCAGCTAATAATCTCTGTACCTTGTCAGTAAGCTGTGACAGGATAGAAGTGAGGGGACGTATTTCAGTATTGTATGTGGTCTCCAGCCTCTGAATATATTGCTCCATATCTTCTTTAGTAGGGATAGACGCAATCTGATATACAAATAAGCTATGTTGTTCCCCATATCAGAATAACCTGTGGCTGGGGGGTAAATGTCCCGGTGAAGAAAGCACTGCTCAGTATGTGGACTTTGGTGAGAGTACAGGGAGATTTGTGGAGCTGTTTTCTTGAGGCCTACATTAAGAGAGAAGTTGGTGCAGGACTTACAGACCTGAGCTGTCTGTCATCATGAGGGTTAAGACTGTTTCTTTTTCCACACTGAGGTGAGGCAGTAATAGCTCGGGAGCAGGAAGATAAGACCTTCCATAAGAAACACTGCATACCAGACATGCTGACAGAGGTGGAGGACCTCAGATTAACCTCTGATCTCTTCTTTCTTTGGCATATCGGACATCATGCTTGAGGCTGTAAATTGCTTAGAATTACCCAGGAACACAGTCTGAAGAGAGTGCTCTCAGTGTGTGCGTTCTCTCTATGCTATTTCCAGGCTATGGCCTTCCTGTTGATGTTCAATACGTCCAAAGGCGGCGTTGATTGGGAGCAGGATTGTGTGATTGTGAGTTCTCTGGTGCTTAACCAAATCTGATTTCTGGCCAAAATATTTTCCACATTCTGAACAGGAAAAAGGCTTCTCCCCTGTGTGAGTTCTCTGGTGTATAACAACATCTGATTTCCGGTTAAAACATTTCCCACATTCTGAACAAGAAAATGGCTTCTCTCCTGTGTGGGTTGTTTGGTGGTTATCAAGGTGCACTTTCTGTTTAAAACATTTCCCACATTCTGAGCAAGAAAAAGGCTTCTCCCCTGTGTGAGTTCTCTGATGTCTGATTAAACTTGATTTATTTGTAAAACATTTCCCACATTCCGAACAGGAAAAGGGCTTCTCCCCTGTGTGAGATCTCTGGTGGTTAACCAAATCTGATTTCTGTTTAAAACATTTCCCACATTCTGAACAGGAAAAAGGCTTCTCCCCTGTGTGAGTTCTCTGGTGGTTAACCAAATCTGTTTTCTGTTTAAAACATTTCAAACATTCTGAACAAGAAAATGGCTTCTCTCCTGTGTGGGTTCTCTGGTGGTTATCAAGATGCACTTTCTGTTTAAAACATTTCACACATTCTGAGCAAGAAAAAGGCTTCTCCCCTGTGTGAGTTCTCGGATGTCTGATTAAACTTGATTTATTTGTAAAACATTTCCCACATTCTGAACAATAAAAAGGCTTCTCCCCTGTGTGACTTCTCTGGTGATTAACAAGATTTATTTTCAGGTTAAAACATTTCCCACATTCTGAACAGGAAAAAGGCTTCTCCCCTGTGTGAGTTCTCTGGTGGTTAAGCAAATCTGATTTCTGTTTAAAACATTTCCCACATTCTGAACAGGAAAAAGGCTTCTCCCCTGTGTGAGTTCTCTGATGTCTGATTAAACTTGATTTATTTGTAAAACATTTCCCACATTCTGAACAAGAAAAAGGCTTCTCCCCTGTGTGACTTCTCTGGTGATTAACAAGATTTATTTTCAGGTTAAAACATTTCCCACATTCTGAACAGGAAAAAGGCTTCTCCCCTGTGTGACTTCTCTGGTGATTAACCAAATCTGATTTCTGTTTAAAACATTTCCCACATTCTGAACAGGAAAAAAGCTTCTCCTCTGTGTGAGTTCTCTGATGTCTGATTAAACTTGATTTATTTGTAAAACATTTCCCACATTCTGAACAAGAAAAAGGCTTCTCCCCTGTATGACTTCTCTGGTGATTAACAAGATTTATTTTCAGGTTAAAACATTTCCCACATTCTGAACAGGAAAAAGGCTTCTCCCCTGTGTGAGTTCTCTGGTGATTAACCAAATCTGATTTCTGTTTAAAACATTTCCCACATTCTGAACAAGAAAAAGGCTTCTCCCCTGTGTGACTTCTCTGGTGATTAACAAGATTTGTTTTCTGGTTAAAACATTTCCCACATTCTGAACAGGAAAAAGGCTTCTCCCCTGTGTGAGTTCTCTGGTGATTAACCAAATATGATTTCTGTTTAAAACATTTCCCACATTCTGAACAGGAAAAAGGCTTCTCCCCTGTGTGAGTTCTCTGGTGATTGACCAAATCTGATTTATGGCTAAAACATTTTACACATTCTGAACAAGAAAAAGGCTTCTCTCCTGTGTGAGTTCTCTGATGATTAACCAAAGCTGATTTCTGGATAAAAGATTTTCCACATTCTGAACAGGAAAAATGCTTCTCCCCTGTGTGAGTCATCTGATGTCTGATAAAACTTGAATTATCTGTAAAACATTTTCCACATTCTGAACAGAAAAATGGCTTCTCTCCTGTGTGGGTTGTCTGGTGGATATCAAGATGCACTTTCTGTTTAAAACATTTCCCACAATCTGAGCAAGAAAAAGGCTTCTCCCCTATGTGAGTTCTCTGATGTCTGATTAAACTTGAATTATCTGTGAAACATTTTCCACATTCTGAACAAGAAAATGGCTTCTTCTGTGTGTGACTTCTCTGGTGATTAACAAGATTTGATTTCTGGTTAAAACATTTCCCAAATTTGAAACAAAAAAATCTATTCTCTGCTGTGCGAATGTTTTGATGTTTAACAAAAGACTTTTCAAGGGAAAAACTATTTCCATATTCTGAACATGAAAATGGCTTCTTTGCTTTAGGAGCAATTTGTTTTTTAATGATTATTTTGTGACTTTTATTTTCCTTAGTAGTCGGTAATGAATCAGAAGACAGGACCTGTTTCATAGGATCAGATGACAGATCTTTGCTGTGAAGGGATGATGATAAATCTGGAGAAATGTCATTCATTTCAATTGAATCCTGTGGGATCTCAAGATCATCTGATTTAAAAATTGAAGATGTCAGCTGTTCCTCTGATCTCCTGGTACAGTCATCTGCCAAGAATAAAACCAAGAAACAATCAACCTTACTAACACCAAATCAGATAACAAATGCATTAGCATTTTAGTGTTGCTTGGGTGTACTGGGGTGTCTGTTTATCTGGGGTGCACTTATATAGTGCTAGGCAGCCCTCCTGATCTAATAGTATGGGCAACATCACTAGTCACTCTCCACAAGGACAAACGTTACCCCTTAGACCTCAGTCCAGAGCCTCTCACCAGCCAAATCAGTTCTCATACTTTGCACTGACGAGGGCCAACAGCCCGAAACACCAGGTCTGCAAATTGATATTCATATTGCACGACTCGTTAAAAGGTTGATTGTGACTTGTAGGATTGGTGCTACCAGTAGGTGGCGCTATAGAGTTCAAGTCCTCTTTTTCTCTGAAGAGGCAATTTGCATATTAAATTTCCCAGAAGAGCATTGCATGGCGAATAAGCCTCCTTACCTTGACGAGCCAGAGCTGGTAAGTCACTCTCCACAAGGAGAAACATTACCCCTTAGACCTCAGTCCAGAGCCTCTCATCCATCCAAATCAGTTCTCATACTTTGCACTGACGAGGGCCAACAGCCTGAAACACCGTGTCTGCAAATTGAGATTCTGATTTGGATTTTATCCTAAGTCATATTGCATGACTTGTTAAAGGATTGATTGTGACTTGAAGGATTGCTGCTTCCAATAGGTGGCGCTATAGAGTTCAAGTCCTCTTTTTCTCTGAAGAGGCAATTTGCATATAGGCTAAGCCAGACACTGTGCATCAAACCTGCCTGTGTGACTGGCGTCCTATGCAAGCTTCATCTGTGTGCATCTTTAATACTAGGCAATCACCCCCTCCATGAATTGGTACGAATGTGAGTGGTTGCTCCACCAGTATTTTGCACCTGTGCAGCCCCCACCTTTATCATGGGGGTCTGTGGCATCCTGCTAGTGCATTTGTTATATGATTTTTGTTAGTAAGGCTGTATCTTTTTCTGTGATTTTTTTTTATTTTGCCCTATGTTAGCCGTCATTATTCACCAAGACAATAACAGTTCACTGTCTAATAGAAAACCTCATAGGATGAACCAGTAGAGCGTGGTGTTCAACTGATTGTTCATTCTGCCTCCCAAATATGGAATAAAAAGCCACAAAACAATGTTACGTAGGTGAATAAAATACCAATAAAAACTTCTACTCATCTCACAAAAAACAAGTCCCCACTCAGGTCCATCATCTGTCAGTGGAAAAACAGAGGTTTCCACATTATTAGTGGCTCAAAGACTCTTGAAAAGCAACATGGCTTCCATAAACCAATCCAGCAATATCCACTCTCCCAAAGTCAGATCTCCCCCTCACTTCTGAGCCTTGCAGTGCGCCCAAACCACATTTATCATCCATGTATTTGACATTACTATAGTGAGAAGAACCCACTTAATTGATGGTGTGTGTCTCCTGGAGCACAATCTGGACACTGTGTGTTGGGTAATGAAATTATATATTAGTAATTTTCACTCTCCAACATCCACTGTGTGCTAATTTCCAGAAAAACACTGTGGAGTCAAAATAGTCACTACACCTATAGATTATTTCACTGAGGGTTATAATTTCCAAAATGGAGTCACTTTATGGGGATTTCTACTGTTCTGGTTTTCTGCAATTTGGTCACATTAGGGCTTCTGCAAATGGTGGGTCCCATCTCCTGAGATCTGCTCCTGTGACGTCTGCTTCTCTCACCAGGAGCCGCCTTATTCATCCTGCAGGCGGCGCTGGTGATGGAGGAGATGTCAGAACCAGAAGCTCTGGGTGGCGCAGGCTCTGTCCAGCCACTAAGATTAGGGTGCCTGGGACCTGTAGTACCATCCAGTCTGGCAGTATGAGTGTGTGTGCTGTCCAGCTGGAGTAATCTGCTCCCTGCTTCAGCCAACTGGAAAGCATCGCACCCTACTAAAGCTGGAAGCATATTGCCGGAAGCTAAAACACAGCAAAATAGGGCAGCAGTGTTTACCTGCCCAGATCTTCATAACTAAATGCACTACCAGGGTGCAACAAACCCACATAAAGATAGTGCCTGAGGGGCCTGAGGAAAAGGCTGAAATGGATGGGAAAGTGATGAAACAGAATGGGAAGAGCCTGGAGAATGTGCCTGCATGCATTTCTGACTCACATATGGTTTCTGGGAAAAAGTTTGTCGCAGTATTACGCCACTTTTACAGACACACAAGAACAACTACCAAACCTAACCTAAATTGCATTTAACAGGTCAAAAAGGTTAAGAAACAGTTTTTCCTGCACAATCACTTGTATATAAGGTTAAATAAACCAAAGAAACCAAAAAATACCCCTTTTAGCCTTTTTTCACACATAATGTTGTGGCTTTTTTTCGCTTTTTACAATTGGGAGGGTCCTGACTTATACATTTTGTAGGTCCCTCCGTCATACATCATTTTTAGTTCGCTATTCCCCAGCACTTTACAAGCACAGTTAGAAAGTACCAGTAGGTATGTTGATCTTTGACCTGAGAGGCCTCAGGTGGGTCTGTAACATGCGTTTTGGAGGGACAGCTGTTACTTAGACATTTGGGCGGTCCCTCCATCACTTACACTCAGATAGTGGAATAGACATTCAATAGCAGTTTACAATGTGCCCATTGTAGCGTTGGGCTTGACCTCCTCCTCCTCCACCACCACCATGTGATACTGCGGCCCTTAATTCAAATGTTCAGAGGGTCTGCAGTAAGCAGGAAAGCGGAGTTTTGTGAGAGCCCTCGTGTGGCCCTGTAACATACATTTTGAAGTGCCCTCCTCTAGAAATTTTGGAGGTTCCTCTTGTGTACATTTGAGAGTGCCCTCACTTATTCATATTGTAGGGCCCTCACTATTATTTAACTAATTTAAGTGCAGAGACTACAAAGAAAATGGCCAAGAGACATGGAGTACTAGAAGGTAGCAGTGAGTGTGGACTACGACCCTCAGGTCAGCCTACAGTTGCTGTCATGGCTATGCGTGCCAACGGTCCTGGTCGGATCAGTGGACTCATCATCGACCACCTCATCTTCTATTTCATCCTCCTTCCCAGTTGATATTGTAGGCTGACCTTATGGCAACTGTGTCTCATCATCATCAGCCTCCACCTCTGGAGACAAAAAATGACGTTCCCCCAAGTGGCTTTCTTCTGGTCGTAGGTCCTCAAATACTTGAGCATCAACGCACGCCACCTCCTCTTGTCCCTCTTCAATGCTGCACGGTAATAGGCCAGAGCCAACCAAAGGATAAGTACCAAACAGGTCCTCGGAGTGGCCAAGCTTGGGGTCATATGTCTCCTGTGACTGATAATGGTGGGAGGAAGGAGAACCAGCTTCAGGATTGGAAGGGCCAGCCTTCTGTGTATCCACAGTAGACTGTGTGGTCGTGGAAGTTTTGGTGCTGCTTGACAAATGCGTAGAGGCCTTGCCTGCTATCCAAGACAGAATCTGCTCTCGCTCTTCTGGCTTCCACACACGTTTACGTTCCAGACTGGGAACTTTTTCCAGGAACATAGTGGATGCATAAAGCTTCTTCTGACCTGACACAGACCACGTCCACGTCCCTTAAAAACAGTTTTTTTTTGGCATTTTTGGTTTTGTTGACAGATTTTCAGATGTTGATGGCACAAGCTAAAGTAGCTGTCACAGGCACAGCCAAAATAGTGAGTCAACCATGACTCAGCCCATAGGGCTAATTTTTACAAAACCTATGCAAATTGTGCAGTGGACAAACCAGGACAGTATTCCTACTCCAGCCTAACTACTATTTGTGATTGGTGGCCCTTGGGATGGTGACTTCCAAAATAGTGGTTAAAATGGCCTGGTGCGTGCATTGTAGGAGGCAGTAGGAAATGTATGGACTACTGCTTTGTGTAGGGCACTCAAAGATTTTTTAAGTGGACTAATATAGACAGAAGGCAGGCTGACACCCCAAAATAGCGGTTAAAATGGGCTGGTGCGTGCTTTTGTAGCAGGTTGTAGGAAATGTTTGGACTACTGCTTTGCGTAGGGCACCAAACGCCTTTTTAAGAGGACTAATGTGGACAGCAGAAGCCAGACTCTGACCCCTAAAACAGCAGGGAAAATAGACTGGTGCTAAAAAAAAAAGGCAGCACAAAATGCTACTTCTGTGTGTGCTGGAAAAATATTGCTTTGCCTCTGAAAAGAGCTGTTTTAAGATGGATACTGAAAGAACACTACCTAATTCCCTCCCTACTAGCTATTTTTGGTGGTATTATGGAGCTAGTGAGCGGCTCCTTTAAACACAGAACTATAGTATACACGGCAGGTAGCCCTTAAAGGGCGTGTGTTTTATCAAGAGGCCTAAACACTCTCCCTAGCAGCCCAGCGATCTCTCCGTAGGCTATTAAAACGCAGGCTCCAGATGCAATGTGCACAAAATGGCGGCGGCAGGGCTTAAATAGACCCTATGATGCTGGGCGGCCAGCCAATCACAGTAATGCGACAACCAAGATGTCTGCGGTATTACTGTGATTAGTTAAGAAGCCCAGAATGTTAAGTGGCTGCAAAGAAGGCGCCAAAACTGCAGGGCGGGACATCCGAATATAGCGAGGCGAGTACACAAATACTCGCAATATAACAAGTAACCCAAATACCGTACTATCCGTGCGAATAGCATATAGTAACGAATACCCTCGCTCATCACTAGTGGTTACTACTCACCTGGGTAGTCAAAAGTAGGAATCTCCTCTTTACACCACTCATCACCCCTCAGATAAGCCTCTGTAGTATTAATATGGGTCAGATCTTCACCCTGAAACAAATATTGTAAAAGTCACAAACAGATGAGAAATCACATCTATGAGCAGCTCTAATCCTGCCATCTCCACCGTTCTCATTACACAAGTATAAAACATAGAATACTGGTGGATAAAACAAGACTGAACACAAGACCTTCACAGCCATCTACACATCATAGGGGAGATCTCATGATACCTCTCCATCTACCTGATGATCCTGAGGAGCATTGGGATCTTCTTGTTTACAGTGATGTTGAAGAAGAGGATGGGAACATCTGTCTGGTGTTGCCCTCTTACTGGATAGATCTGGAGGAAACACATACAGGGACTGAATTCATTCTTTACATACAGATAATTATAGGCCGTGTGTATTTAGTCCTGTCTATTACTTGGTGATGTGAGGGGCTGGGGAACCTCCATCATGATGTCTTTGTACAAATCTTTGTGTCCTTCTAAATACTCCCATTCCTCCATTGAGAAATAGACAGCGACATCTTGACATCTTATAGGAACCTGACACATACAATGATAAGGTCATCTCCCCGATTCTTTCATAGTGTTACTGTATAATGTCCCAGTATTCCCAGCAGTGTCACCTCTCCAGTCAGCAGCTCAATCATCTTGTAGGTGAGTTCTAGGATCTTCTGGTCATTGATCTTCTCTTGTATCAGGGGGTGAGATGGAGGCCCGGTGATTGGGCTCTGGGGTCTTTCCCATCCCTCAGAAACAGGGTCCTGACAGCGCTCACTAGAGGTTTTCTTCACTACTGTGTAATCCTGGTTATGGAGAGACACATTAATAAATATCACTACAGATATTTCCAGAGTCCTCACCTCTCCAGTTCTGTCCATCTGTTATTCCCATAGATAAGAATGATGTAATGTGACGCCATCAGAATCTCTCACCTCTCCAGTAAGCCGGAAGAGGATCTCTAGGGTGAGGCGTAATATCTTCTCTGCCATCTTGTCTCTGTCCATATCCATCTTTGATGGGTCCATAAGGAAAATTCTCTTAAATAGAAGATCTTCACTGAGAGGATCCGATATTGTAGGGACCTGAATGAGAAGATGATGAGCCTATGTAACATAAAAATCCTGTGTAATAATACAATTACTGGATATAATAAGGGGAAACATATGAGGAGATATATTACAGTATTTAGTTTTCTTCTTTACATCTACTAATAAAACCTATATATTTTAGGCCACAGACAACAAGAAGTTTCTTCCTTGGAGTCTGCAGCTGAACACGTTTCTCAAAGACTCATCTTCCATAAAGCTAATTCTCGTCTCATTTACTGACACTGGAATCGGCATTAGCAATACTGCAGGAGATATTTTCATGTGACATGAGAAATAACTACTTCATGAATAGGACGACATCTTCATCTTCTACTACGGCTCTAGAAACATATTTGGCTAGAGTGCTTCACTGACTACATCTCCACCGGTCGTCTATATGAATGTTTCCCGTCTTCCCCGGACTGTAATCTTCTATCACGTTAGATCTCATGTCTGATTCACACACAGAAGTTTGAGGCTTTCACACATGGTAAGGTTTTTAATATTATACAGAGTAGGACTATCCCGAAGGAGTTCACCTTGCCATGGTGGGATAGCTTTCATGCTATTTTTGATCCAAAACAGTGTTGCTAAGAACCCTATTTTATTTAAATGTACTTTGGCTTTTTATTTATTTATTTACAGCATGGTTTATGATCATTTTTCTTTATAATTTTTTTCTGATTTATGGCCATAGTAAACATGCGCCTATGTGCTGCATGGATACCAACTTAAACCAAGCTTAAAATCTGTGTTTTTTCACGGGCACCATAGTGGCCCTGTGGGCTGCTGCTATGGATGATACACCCCTAACTATCCAACTATCATATGGTAAAAATCTCGTAGGTCCTGGATTCATTAGTATCTGCACCAAGAATGGGGCTAAGTGAGTATTTATTAAAGGGAATCCACTCCACCGACTACCCCATAGCTGATTAAAGGGAATCTGTCACTCGCTGGGACTTATCTAACCTCTAATATGGGCATACAGGTGATAGAAATGTGAATCTATGCTTACCTGTATGCCTCATATTAGAGGTCTGTTTGCTGTGAAAAGGCTTTTTATTCAGTGAAGATTCCGATGCTTGCGGGCCGGTGGACAGGAAGAAATGCCCTGTGACGTGCAGTCACCATGTCCAGGTCCCGCGCACTTCACTTTTTACGGAAGGCGCAGTTGTACTGTGTATTATGCAGTCATATGCAGGGATCTTGTGCACTGGCGAATCACGGCAACTTCCCGGCGCCTGGGCTCAAGATCCCTTCAGTACTATAACTGCATAGTACACAGTACAAGTTCATCACTACCGTAAAAAGCACGCAGTCGCGGGATCTGGACATGGTGACTGCACGTCACAGGGCACTGTGACGTGCAGGGGAGGTGGGAAATATTTTAATTAACACAGTAGGTGGGGATTTCTTCCCTTCCCCCAGCCAGCAAGCATTGGAATCTTCACTGAATAATAAAAAGCCATTTCACAGCAAACAGACCTCTAATATGAGGCATAAAGGTATGTATAGATTCACATTTATATCACTTGCATGCCAATATTAGAGGTCAGATAAGTCCCAGGGGGCGATAGATTCCCTTTAATCAGCCGTGGGGTAATCATAAAACCAGATATGTATCAAGGCATTGTAAGGGGGCTAATGGTTGCGTAGTCGATGGGAGGTATGTGTCACAGAGATGGCTGGTCTCTGTGATGTAACCCGGATTGTTTCTCTAGGGCACATAAGCACTAAGAGGATCGTTTGGTGCACCTGGGAGCCGGGTTATGGGTAGCTAGGAGAGAATGGGCAGGTCCAGCTACCCACATACCTCACCTCTGGGTGTGGTTAACAGCCTATAAAATGAAGGCTGTTGTTTGGCACATGGTCTGTGTGTTTGGAGGGAGAAGGCCTCCTGTGTATGTTTGTCTTCAGACCAAACCAGGACACTGGACGCTACCCCAGCTTGTGTGCCACACAGGCCTGGCTGAGCAGAGACCTGCTAAGGACATTTACTTTGTTTGCCTGATCTAAAGGCTATTTGCTTTTCTGTTTGGCTTCTGGGTTTATGAAGCAATAAACCCACATGATACTTTTCAAGAAATATGCCTCATGTTATCCTCCCGTCGCATCCAAGTGAGTAAACCCCTACAATATCTATAAAGGAAAGGGTATGATACTCAGAGAATGTTTCAATAATCCGCCTCAAAGCATTTCCCCAACAGGTTCATCAGGAGACTTAATTCAGGGATGTTAATTCATGATGTTCAGCATAGTGTGCCTAATAGCCAGGTGCCCATGTATAAATATCCCAATTCATCCAAAACCCCTCCCAGACTAGGAGGCCCATTCCCATTCCTAGAGGTGAATTGTCACAGGATATACAGAATAGAGTCTGTCTACAATAATGTACTGCACCTGCGCTACTTCTCATGAGCTAGAGGTTCGATAATGTCCATCCCCTAGTGTGCATGTCCGGAAGTGACGTGCTTTACACTGAAACGGCAGATAAACTGATTGCCGCCGCGCCACTCGTACCTGTGACTGCGCATGCCCGTAGTTATCATTCCACACTGGAGCGCATCTAGGATCATTGTCACATGCCCAGATGTCTACGTTCCATGCCGGAGTGCATATGGTATTGGATTGCATTCCACCAAATGAAAAATCCTCTCTCTGAGATCAGCGTCATGGGAGACTAAAAACAAGTATTGCACATCCTCCCATCATGCAATAGGCACGTAGATCTACTTTATCACTACAAAAAATATGGAATGGTGGCCCACAGTAAATTCCTAAATGGTCATATTTGACCCCTTTTGCATAATTAGAGATACACAAGGATCACCACACTTGCTAGTTACTTAATAGTATAAGTGGAAATAATTCTGATATAGAAGCTCAGATATCTCAATGAAGTACAACAATATGTGAACCTCATTCACAGGAAGATGTTTTCTGACAAAACTGAGAAGAGCATTTATGTTCTTATTGCTTAGCAATGGTTTTAGTCTTGGAACTCTGCCATGCAGGTAATTTTTGCCCAGTGTCTTTCTTATGGTGGAGTCTTGAACACTGACCTTAACTGAGACAAGTGAGGCCTGCAATTCTTTGGATGTTGTTGTGGGGTCTTTTGTGACCTCTTGGATGAGCGGCCGCTGCGCTCTTAGAGTAATTTTGGTGGGCCGGCCACTCCTGGGAAGGTTGACCACTGTTTCATGCTTTTGCCATTTGTGGATAATGGCTCTCACTGTGGTTCGCTGGAGTCCTAAAGCTTTAGAAATGGCTTTATAACCTTTTCCAGATTGATCGATCTCAATTACTTTTTTCTCATTTGTTCTTGAATTTATTTGGATCGCGGAATGATGTCTAGCTTTTGAGCATCTTTTGGTCTACCTCACTTTGTCAAGCAATTCCTATTAAAGTATTTTCTTGAACAGGTGTGGCAGGAATCAGGCCTGAGTGTGGCTAGGGAAATTTAACTCAGGTTCCCAAAGATGTTATAAACCACAGTTAATTTAGGTTTTAAGTGGGGCATGAGTGGGGCCTTTTTTACACAGGGCCCTGGAGCTTTGGATTTCTTTTTCCCTTAATAATAAAATACCTTCATTTAAAAATGGCTTTTTGTGTTTACTTGTGTTATCTTTGTCTAATATTTACATCTGATGATCTGAAACATTTAGGTGTGACAAATATGCAAAAGAATAAGAAATCAGGACGGGGCAAACACTTTGTTTTACACAACTGTATCTCAGAATGTTAGATGCTTCTGACCGCAAAGAGCATGACTGAAAAGTAGACCTGTTATGATCTTTTGATAAACCTATATTTCTATACCTAAGGATTCAAATCTCTATTAATGAACACACTGAATATATACATAATGGATAAACAATATACTTATTACAAAAATTAGTATAAGAATTATACAAACCTCCCATACTTGTGCCGTTCCATCGGTGTCAGCACTTGTGTTCCCGGGGCTCAGGTCAGGCTGTTTCGCCATGTGAGCCCAATCAGCGCTGGCGTCACATTTAACGAGGCCAAACATCAGGAATGACAAAGCATTGTCCAAGTAGAGGACAACCCCTTTAAGAATCGAGAGCAGAAGAAAATCCAGCTTCAATGATCCTCTAAAAACATTGCTTTATTGAGTAAATATAAAAAATCTGAGATAACAGCATGGATGTTACGACCTCTAGAGGGGGAAATATTTTCTAGCAGACACGTTTCAGACAGTAAGGTCTTTAGTCATTGAAGCTGGATTTTTTTCTGCTCTCGATTCGTATTCCTGCTGGTTTCCTGAGCTTTGGATTCCTCAATGGGTGAGCTGACTTATTTTGTTTTTTTTTCTTAGTAACCCCTTTAAGAAGATACAATTTTCGGTTAAAACATTTCCAAAATTCTGAACATGAAAAAGGATTTTCACCTGTGTGGCTTCTCTGATGTTTATTAAGAATTGATTTCCGTGTAAAACATTTCCCACATTAAGAACATGAAAAAGGCTTCTCCCCTGTGTGAATTCTTTGGTGACTCAAAAGAGATGATTTCGTCACAAAACATTTCCCACATTCTGAACAGGAAAAAGGTTTCTCCCCTGTGTGAGTTCTCTGATGTCTATCAAGATGCGCTTTCCGGTTAAAACATTTCCCACATTCTGAACAGGAAAAAGGCTTCTCCCCTGTGTGAGTTCTCTGATGTGTATAAAGCGCCGATTCCTGTTTAAAACATTTTCCACATTCTGAACAGGAAAAAGGCTTCTCCCCTGTGTGGGTTCTCTGGTGATTAACCAAAACCGGTTTATGTTTAAAACTTTTCCCACATTCTGGACATGAAAATGGCTTCTCCCCTGTGTGAGTTCTCTGGTGATTAACCAAAACCGGTTTATGTTTAAAACTTTTCCCACATTCTGGACATGAAAATGGCTTCTCCCCTGTGTGAGCTCTCTGGTGTCTAACCAAAACTGATTTTAGGTTAAAACATTTTCCACATTCTGAACAAGAAAAAGGTTTCTCCCCTGTGTGGGTTCTCTGATGATTAACAAGCTCTGATTTGTAGTTAAAACCATTCCCACATTCTGAACAAGAAAAAGGCCTCTCCCCTGTGTGGGTTCTCTGATGTATAACAAGCTCTGATTTGTAGTTAAAACCAGTACCACATTCTGAACAGAAAAAAGGCTTCTCCCCTGTGTGGGTTCTCTGGTGCATAACTAAAGCTGATTTTTGGTTAAAACATTTCCCACATTCTGAACAGGAAAAAGGCTTCTCCCCTGTGTGAGTTCTCTGGTGAGTAATCAAAACTGATTTATGGTTAAAACATTTCCCACATTCCGAACATGAAAAAGGCCTCTCCCCTGTGTGGGTTCTCTGATGTATAACAAGCTCTGATTTGTAGCTAAAACCATTCCCACATTCTGAACAAGAAAAAGGCTTCTCCCCTGTGTGGGTTCTCTGGTGCATAACTAAAGCTGATTTTGGATTAAAACATTTCCCACATTCTGAACAGGAAAAAGGCTTCTCCCCTGTGTGAGTTCTCTGGTGATTAATCAAAACTGATTTATAGTTAAAAGATTTCCCACATTCTGAACATGAAAAAGGCTTCTCTCCTGTGTGGGTTCTCTGGTGCATAACTAAAGCTGATTTTTGGTCAAAACATTTCCCACATTCTGAACATGAAAAAGGCTTCTCCCCTGTGTGGGTTCTCTGATGTATAACAAGCTCTGATTTGTAGTTAAAACCAGTACCACATTCTGAACAGAAAAAAGGCTTCTCCCCTGTGTGGGTTCTCTGGTGCATAACTAAAGCTGATTTTTGGTTAAAACATTTCCCACATTCTGAACAGGAAAAAGGCTTCTCCCCTGTGTGAGTTCTCTGATGTGTATAAAGCGCCGATTCCTGTTTAAAACATTTTCCACATTCTGAACAGGAAAAAGGCTTCTCCCCTGTGTGGGTTCTCTGGTGATTAACCAAAACCGGTTTATGTTTAAAACTTTTCCCACATTCTGGACATGAAAATGGCTTCTCCCCTGTGTGAGTTCTCTGGTGATTAACCAAAACCGGTTTATGTTTAAAACTTTTCCCACATTCTGGACATGAAAATGGCTTCTCCCCTGTGTGAGCTCTCTGGTGTCTAACCAAAACTGATTTTAGGTTAAAACATTTTCCACATTCTGAACAAGAAAAAGGTTTCTCCCCTGTGTGGGTTCTCTGATGATTAACAAGCTCTGATTTGTAGTTAAAACCATTCCCACATTCTGAACAAGAAAAAGGCCTCTCCCCTGTGTGGGTTCTCTGATGTATAACAAGCTCTGATTTGTAGTTAAAACCAGTACCACATTCTGAACAGAAAAAAGGCTTCTCCCCTGTGTGGGTTCTCTGGTGCATAACTAAAGCTGATTTTTGGTTAAAACATTTCCCACATTCTGAACAGGAAAAAGGCTTCTCCCCTGTGTGAGTTCTCTGGTGAGTAATCAAAACTGATTTATGGTTAAAACATTTCCCACATTCCGAACATGAAAAAGGCCTCTCCCCTGTGTGGGTTCTCTGATGTATAACAAGCTCTGATTTGTAGCTAAAACCATTCCCACATTCTGAACAAGAAAAAGGCTTCTCCCCTGTGTGGGTTCTCTGGTGCATAACTAAAGCTGATTTTGGATTAAAACATTTCCCACATTCTGAACAGGAAAAAGGCTTCTCCCCTGTGTGAGTTCTCTGGTGATTAATCAAAACTGATTTATAGTTAAAAGATTTCCCACATTCTGAACATGAAAAAGGCTTCTCTCCTGTGTGGGTTCTCTGGTGCATAACTAAAGCTGATTTTTGGTCAAAACATTTCCCACATTCTGAACATGAAAAAGGCTTCTCCCCTGTGTGGGTTCTCTGATGTATAACAAGCTCTGATTTGTAGTTAAAACCATTCCCACATTCTGAACAGGAAAAAGGTTTCTCCCCTGTGTGATTTCTCTGCCTCACAAGATCTGATCTGGGATTTTTTTCTTGTTTAAGAAGAGTATTTCTATATTCTGAAGGTGAAAATGTCTTCTTTGCTTTAGGAGCAGTTTGTTTTTTAATGCTTATTTTGTAACTTTGATTTTCCTTAGTAGTCGCTAATGTATCAGAAGACAGGACCTGTTTCAAAGGATTAGATGATTGATCTTTGCTGTGATGGGATGATGTTATATCTGGAGTAATGGCATTTATTTCAATTGTATCTTGTGGGATCTCAACCTCATGTGATTTAAAAGATGTCAGTTGTCCTTCTGATCTCCTGGTACAGTCATCTGCCAAGAATAAAATTAAGTATTGTTTTTGAATAAAATATTCTTACATTTTTTCACATTTTTACTTAGTGTCTGTAAAAATGGCAAGTTACGTAAAAAAAAAGAATTATTCACCAAGTCAATGACAGTTCACAGTCTAAAAGGCTGTGCCCAAACCACATTTAGAACCCACTTAATTTATCTGGGCACTGTGTGTTGGGTAATGAAATGGAATGTTTGCAATTTTCACTCTCCAACATCCACTGCGTGCTAATTTCCGGAAAGTGCCTGTGGAATCAAAATATTCCCTACTCCTATAGATTAATTACCTGAAGGTTATAATTTCCAAGATGGAGTCACTTTATGGGGATTTCTACTGCTCTGGTTTTCTTTCATTTTGTCATATCAAGGTTTCTTAAAATCGTGTGTCCCATTTTTTCTGGGATCTGCTCCTGCAACGTCTAATTCTGTCAGCAGGAGCCTTATTCATTCTGCAGGCATCACTGGTGATGGAGGAGACGTTGGAACCAGAAGCTCTGGGCGGTGCAGGCTCTGTCCAGCCATTAAGATTAGGGTTGCTGGGACAAGTAGTATCATCCAGTTTGGCAGTATGGGTGTGCGTGCTGTCCAGCTGGAGTAATCTGCTCCCTCCTTCAGAGAACTGGAAAGCACCGCACCCTACTAAAGCTGGAAGCATATTGCCGGAAGCTGCCAGATACAGCCTTGTTCTCCTCTGGTTCAGTCCCCTGTGCTCAGCTCCCGGCTTGTGTATTTGTTTCCTGTTGTGACCTCGGCCTGTTTACTGACTACTCGTTTCTTCTGATTTTGTATTTTCTCTGCCCTCCTGGTTCTGACCCGGCTAACGGACTATTCTTCTTCCCATCTCACACCACAGAACAGCAGGTAACACCGTGGCCCAAGCCTACGGGCCTCTGTGTAAGTCCAGATCCATGTAGAGGGGTTAAAGAGAATCTGTCACCCCCTGGGAGATTTGAGACCTATAATATGGGCATACAAGGTTATAGAAAAGTAGATCTATACATGCCTGTATGGCCCATACTAGAGGTCTGCTTGCAGTGAAATGGAGTTTTATAAAATCCCCTCTCACATGCTTGGCGTCCCCCGGACGCCAAGAAGTCCCCGCCTATCTGCTTATTTAGCATGTTCCCCACCTCCCCTGCACGTCACAGGGACCTGTGACATGCACTGATCTAACTAATTTCCCACGCATGTGCAATGCGATGCTCACATCGGGAGTGCTTTGTTTCCTCCCGGCCTGTTTGTCTCTGCAATGCTCCGCAGTGTTCTGGTGTGCAGGCTCCCCGGTGCACCAGAACACTGCGGAACAGTGCAGAGACAAACGGGCCGGGAGGAAACAAAGCGCTCCTGATGTGAGCGTCGCAACGCGCATGTGCAGGAACTGAGTGACAAGAGAGCACGTCACAGGGCCCTGTGACGTGCAGGGGAGGGGGGGGGGGGGACATGCTAAATAAGCATATAGGCGGGAATTTATAGACTAACTAAAGAGATAGGTGGGGATTTCTTTGTGTCCGGGGGACGCCAAGCATGTGAAGACAGACTTTATAAAACTCCATTTCACTGCAAGCAGACCTCTACTATGGGCCACACAGGCATGTATAGATTTACTTTTCTATAACCTGTATGCCCATATTAGGGGTCTCAAATCTCACAGGGGATGACAGATTCCCTTTAAAGAAGTTAAAAGGGTGATGGGCAAAACTGTGACTATAGACCATAACACATCTACTGAAGAACTGAAGAAATCAAGCTGAACAGGCTTCTTTAGTAAAAAAATGAGTAAATGGTGGTGAAACCTCTCTGTAGTAATTAGAGTATGGGGCTCGGTGGCTCTTGGCAATCTAAATTATCGCTAAGTGCCAATATTTTCAGATCACATGAGTTTCAAGAAGAAATATTAGACATTTTAAATGAACTTTTTATAATTGTGCAGAGCTGAGGTGTCTTATATTTAGACCTCGGGCATTAGGAAGACGTAATGGAGACCATTTTTTTTAAAGACTATCAGGGACTTGCAGATTCACATAAGTGAGGCCGGCCGATCCCACCACAATCAAACTATTATACAGAATAAACCTATAAATAAAGACATAAAAAATATGTTACATCCTCAACAAGAACATATGTATGAGGGGAGAACTCCAACATTAACTTACACTTATTTATGATGGACCATTGGAGCTACAATAACCTGATCAGAAGAGTAGAGAAAGTATTAGCGCCCCCATTTCAGGAGAGATTGTGCAGTAATCTGAATTCCTTAGGATTGAAAACATAATGGAATTTATGACGTGAAGTGAATCAATGAACATACCAGGGCTCGAGTCATGCCGACACATTCATGCAGGTGTAAATATTACAATATATTACAGCTATCAGCCTCGCACAGCTTAGAGATACAGGTGCTTCTCAATAAATTAGAATATCATCAAAAAGTTAATTTATTTCAGTTCTTCAATATAAAAAGTGAAACTCATATATTATATAGAGTCATTACAAACAGAGATCTATTTCAAGTGTTTATTTTGGTTAATGTTGATGATTATGGCTTACAGCCAATGAAAACACAAAAGTCATTATCTTAGTAAATTAGAATAATTAACAAAAAACACCTGCAAAGGCTTCCTATGCGTTTAAAAAGGTCCCTTAGTCTGTTTCAGTAGGCTCTACAATCATGAGGAAAACTGCTGACTTGACAGGTGTCTAGAAGGCAGTCATTGACACACTCCACAAGGAGGGTAAGCCACAAAAGGTCATTGCTAAAGAAGCTGGCTGTTGAGTGGAAGGAAAAAGTGTGGTAGAAAAAGGTGCACAACCAACTGGGATAACTGCGGCCTTGAAAAGATTGTTAAGAAAAGGCCATTCAAAAATTTGGGGGGAGATTCATAAGAAGTGGACTGCTGTTGGAGTCATTGCTTCAAGAGCCACCACACACAGAAGTATCCAGGATATGTGTTACAAGTGTCGCATTCCTTGTGTCAAGCCACTCATGACCAACATACAACGCCAGAAGCGTCTTACCTGGGCCAAGGAGAAAAAGACCTGGACTGTTACTCAGTGGTCCAAGGTCTTGTTTTCAGGTGAAAGTAAATTTTGCATTTCATTTGGAAATCAAGGTCCCAGAGTCTGGAGGAAGAGTGGAGAGGCACAAAATCCAAGCTGCTTGAGGTCTAGTGTGAAGTTTCCACAATTCATGATGGTTTGGGAGCCATGTCTTCTGGTGGTGTAGGTCCACTATGTTTTATCAAGACCAAAGTCAGCGCAGCCGTCTACCATGAAATTTTAGAGCACTTCATGTTTCTCTCTGCCAACAAGCTTTTTGGAGATGGATATTTTATTCTCCAGCAGGACTTGGCCCCTGTCCACACTGCCAAAAGTACCAATACCTGGTTTAAAAACAACGGTATCACTGTGCTTGATTGGCCAGAAACTCGCCTGACCTACCTTAACCCAATAGAGAATCTATGCGGTACTGTCAAAAGGAAGACGAGAGACACCAGACCCAACAATGCAGACGAGCTGAAGGCTGTTATCAAAGCAACCTGGGCTTCCATAACACCTCAGCAGTGCCACAGGCTGATCGCCTCCATGCCGCGCAGCATTGATGCAGAAGGAGCCCCGACCAAGTATTGAGTGCATTTACTGAACATACATTTCGGTAGGCCAATATTTGGGATTTTAAAAACATTTTTCAAGCTGGTGTTATAAAGTATTCTAATTTACTGAGATAATTACTTTTGTGTTTTTATTGTCTGTAAGCCATAATCATCAACATTAACAGAAATAAACACTTGAAATAAATCACTGTGTGTAATGACTCTATATAATATAGGAGTTTCACTTTTTTGAAGAACTGAAATAAATTAACTTTTTGATGATATTCTAATTTATTGAGAAGCACCTGTATATCATGGCACAGGTGTAATGCTTTTTGCATAGTTAATCGCGATCCTGTATGAAGTTAGTCGGTTTTAAAAGAAATTGAAAAGTCAGGATAAAGGGAAACTCTGGTGTTATTGTACAGAAATTCACACTCAGCCTCACTGCACATTTAATGCTGTCGATCATAAAAGTGACGTTCGGCCAGAAAGTTTGGACCTGGTCTTGTAGGGACCATATGAGGACATTCAGCAGCACAGAAGGGAGAGAAGGTAGATTCATCCAATAAGATATCAGATCTAGGAAGCCAACAGCATCATTACCCTCCACTTTCTCTTACAGGCCCATCATAATATTTTTCTTCAAGTAATTTTCTGGCTTTGTGGTTTACAGATCTGGGCAGGTAACGTCTCCTAATCACAGGGAGTAGGTGGATCCTCCAGGTTGTAAGTTCTATGGAAAAGGGTTTCAATGCCCAAAATCATTTGAACAGTTTTGGGTGGAAGAGAATGTTGTGGTCTGGAGGCAAAATGGTGATCACACTATTATGATACAGCTGAACTAAACAACCGATAAAGCAGCCACAGCCGGTGACTGAGAAGAATCTGTGACTTCTCTGCTTTTAGTGGTTACTACTCACCTGGGTAGTCATATGTAGGAATCTCCTCTTTACACCGCTCATCACCCCTCACATATGCCTCTATAGTATTAATATGGGTCAGATCTTCACCCTGAAACAAATATTGTAAAAGTCACAAACAGATGAGAAGTCACATCTATGATCAGATCTAATCCTGCCATCTCCACCGTTCTCATTACACAAATAGAAAACACATAATACTGGTGGATAAAACAAGACTGAGCACAAGATCTTCACAGCCGTCTACACATCATAGGGGAAATCTCATGACACCTTCTCTCCATCTACCTGATGATCCTGAGGAACACTGGGGTCTTCTTGTTTGCAGTCCTGTGGAAGAAGAGGATGGGGACATCTGTCTGGTGTTGTCCTCTTACTGGATAGATCTGGAGGAAACACATACAGGGACTGAATTCATTCTTTACATACAGATAATTATAGGTCGTGTGTATTTAGTCCTGTCTATTACCTGGTGATGTGAGGGGCTGGGGAACCTCCATCATGACGTCTTTGTACAAATCTTTGTGTCCTTCTAAATACTCCCACTCTTCCATGGAGAAATAGACAGTGACATCCTGACACCTTATAGGAACCTGACACATACAATGATACAGTCATCCCCCCGATCCTTTCATTGTGTTACTGTATAATATCCCAGTATTCCCAGCAGTGTCACCTCTCCAGTCAGCAGCTCAATCATCTTGTAGGTGAGTTCTAGGATCTTCTGGTCATTGATGACCTCATGTATCAAGGCTTGAGATGGAGGCACTGTGAATGGGCTCAGGGGTCTTCCCCATCCCTCAGACATATGGACCTGACGGTGCTCACTAGAGGTTTTCTTCACTACTGTGTAATCCTGGTTATGGAGAGACACATTAATAAATCTTACTACAGACATTTCCAGAGTCCTCACCTCTCCAGTTCTGTCCATCTGTTATTCCCATAGATAAGAATGATGTAATGTGACATCATCAGAATCTCTCACCTCTCCAGTAAGCCGGAAGAGGATCTCTAGGGTGAGGTGTAATATCCTCTCCATCATCTTGTCCCTGTCCAAATCCACCTTTGATGATTCCATAAGGAAAATTCTCTTTAATAGATCTTCACTGAGAGGATCTGATATTGTAGGGACCTGAATGAGAAGATGATGAGCCGATGTAACATCATAAAAATCCTGTGTAATAATACAATTACTGGAGATAATAAAGGAAAACATATGAGGAGATATATTATTTTACAGTATTTAGTTTTTTCTTTACACCTAGTAATAAAACCTATATATTTTAGGCCACAGACAACAAGCAGTTTCTTCCTTGGAGTCTGTAGCTGAACTAGTTTCTCAAAGACTCATCTTCCATAAAGCTAATTCTCAGCTCATTTATCGACACTGGAATCGGCATTAGCAATACTGCAGGAGATATTCATTACACGTGACATGAGGAATAACTACTTCATGATGAGGACGACATCTTCATCTTCTACTACGGCTCCAGAAACATATTTGGCTAGAGTGCTTCACTGACTACATCTCCACCGGTCGTCTATATGAATGTTTCCCATCTTCCCTGGACAGTAATCTTCTATCACTTTAGATCTCATGTCTGATTCACACACAGAAGTTTGAGGCTTTGACACATGGTAAGGTTTTTTAATATTATACAGAGTAGGACTATCCCGAATGGGTTCACCTTGCCATGGTGGGATAGCTTTCATGCTATTTTTGATCAAAAACAGACAGCCGGGGGGAGGGAGCCGCCTGAAAAATGCTTGAGTTTCCCATAGACTTACATTGGGCTCGTTGCTCGGGTTGAGCACCCGAGTATTCCAATGTGCTCAACCCGAGTATCGAGCACCCGAGCATTTTAGTGCTCGCCCATCACTAGTTCTGAGTTTAAATCCCTGGTGCAGAAAAAATAAACTTTTATTTTTTTAAACGATGTTGGCGAGCACACAAACTTCACTGATGCTTGGCTTTGATATCTGACTTTTCTCACACATCAGAATAAGAATCACAATTACTAAGTATTATCATGGTTAATCTCATAAGCCAAGAAAAACCTGTAGGGACACTGAACTTTTTATTATTATTATTATTATTATTACTACTATTATCCTTTCAAACCAAAACTATGTTACACAGATGCCTTACCATTAAACTGTAGGTTCATTATCTGATTATTTAGGTAGTGATATATAATTATAATAATTACATAGCAAAAGTAAATTGGGAGTTTGCAGCCTGTTCTTGGGTGGATGGAAAGAAAAATTGACAATAAAGAAATGTTATCGTTAGACCCCTTTAAGAAATTATGCAAATGAACACTCACTTGGAAATAGATATGTAGTAAATTAGTGCCTCCCAATTTACTTTGGCTATGTAATTTACCATGCAAATAGACAGCTTGTCTGAAACTCTTAACACGTCACGATGACAATCAAAATGTCAGATATTTAAAAGTAAAACACCCCTGTAGTTTGTGTGCTAAATAGGGATAGTTAAAAAAAAACTAATAATAATAAAAATAATATTTCTATTGGGATTTGAACTGTGACACTTTAGTTTCAGAGGCTGATGCCTTACCATTGAGCTATCCAGGCAAGTGATAGTAACTGGCAGCTTTTCAACCATGAAACTACTCAGGGTGACTAAAAGTCATTGTGATTCTGATGTTTGAAGAAAGTCACACATCAGACTCACACATCAAAATCAAACATCATTTTAATTGGTCTTGCTTGCAGTCTGTGCATAAGTCCCAATGAGTTTCAATCAGATTTGCACTGAAAATTATAAAACCAAATGGAACTCCTAGGTTTCTTCAACTGAGTTAATAGCTCAGTGGTTAGTGCACTGGTGTCTGGATACAGAATTTTAGGTTCAAATCCCATCAGCGAACAGTGACTTTTTTTTATTATTATTACAGTTGTAAAAGTCACTTATCAAAGTCACTAGTCAGAAACACTAGTCAGACAGGGTATTTAGCCTCAAACTGACATCATTATGATGTTTGATTTTGATATCTGATCATGTCCTAAAATGGACACTGTACTCCTGTGACCGTGTTAACCCCTCTAGTTGCTGGATGCTTCTGGAGCACAACACTACCTGTCTCTTGTGCTTTTGTTACTGCTAATAGTTGCTGAATGCTTTTAAAGGAACAGCACTACTTCTGCATGTCACACTGCAACAGCACTACTTCTGCATGTCACAACGGGCATTGCAGAAAATGACCTTGGTGGATGACGTTCAGGCATTCCTAGTTTGAAAGGGTCGCTGAGATGGAGAAACTTACGCCAGAGCAGAGGGCTGATGCATTGGCGCGTTACTTGACGTGAGAGCCCCAGAAGGTGTACTATGATTTAGCTTTGCAGGACGCCAAAGGGTATGGCAAGCTAAAAACTGAGATTCTCGCCCACTGGGGTAATCACCGGGACAAACAACCTAGCTTCCAAATGTTTGACCTCTTGCACCTGGTCCAGAAGTTGCTGGTACCGGATTCCCCTACACCTGCGCAGATGGTAGAGCGGGTGGTGATGGACCGGTTTGTGCACTCCCTGCCAAGGCCCATACAGACTTGGGTTGCCCAGGGTGATCCCTGGAATACGGATGACCGGGTTGGACTGGTCGAGAGATACCAGGGGGTTGAAGGTTCCTTGGGAAGGCAGCCCACTCCATACTGGGGTTCCCAACAGGGGGCGGAGACTCAAAAGGGGGTGGGCCATCCAAGGTCCAAAGGGGCGGGGGAGGTGGTGCCTAAGGTCCCTACAGGTGATGTTGTTTACTGGAGGTGCCACGGCCCAGGCCATATAGGCGCCCATTGTCCGCTGAGCCGATGGACTGCAGCATAGGACGCCATTGTTCATATTATGCTTATCCGACCTGCAGTGTGAAATGTCAACCCAGCGAGGGGCCACAAGCATGTCCTGTGAAGGTGAACGGACAGGAGGTAACGGCACTGCTAGAATCCGGGAGTCTGGTGACCCTTATGATGGCCACCCTTCCTCTTCAAATGATCCCGGGAAAAAAAGTTGGCGTTCGGTGCATTCATGGTGATGCTAAGGACTACCCCATGGCCAGAGTAGACATTGAAATGGCTCACGGTACTGAGTCCCACAAGGTCGGCGTCGTTCAGGACTTGTTGCACCCTATTACTATAGGCTGGGACTTTTGTTTGTTTTGGGATGTGTGGGGGAAGAGTTCCGAGTTCACTGGCTCAGACAAGAAACCAGTTAACCCTGAGGAGGTATCACCACACCCAGAGTCAGACAGGTTTCTCTTTTGTGTCCTTGTTGGGGATAAGGAGGTAGTGCCCCCCGGGTCTGCCATTCCGGAGTTAGGGGTGACCAGTAGTGTTGAGCGATACCTTCCGATATCGGGAAATATCGGATCGGATTGGATCGGACCGATACCGAAAAAGTATCGGATATCGCCGATTCCGATACCGGAAACCAATGCAAGTCAATGGGACATAAATATCGGAATTAAAATAAACCCTTTCTTTCCTTGTAGGTTATTTCTACATGAAGGAAAACAACTAAGAATAATGTAGAATGTATTGGGGGAGGTGGGGGAGACAATAAAGGCATAGAGGTTTAGCCCAGTCAAATGGAATAGCAGGAATTAATATTTTTTTATTATGTTCTGAGTTACGGAAATATTAACTATGTTAAGTATTTTTATATTTTGTCAGATATTTATGTTTCACTACTTCCATGCTCTTCACCTTCTTTTTTACTTCTCCCACACTTTCTCCTTCATCATCCTCAGCATCTTTTTCATCCACTTCTTCTTCACCTTCTTCGTATTATTCTTTTTTTTACATTCTTCATATTCTACTTCATCTTCTTCATATTCTTCTTCTTCTTCATCATATTCTTATTTGTGACAGGCATTCCTGTAGTTGTTATCTATAAAAGGTTGGACATTACACCTTTCGTTCTGCCCGTCACAAAAGATTTACAACAGGATTTGTCCGCGTTCAGTTTGGCCTGCAGCAGCAGGTCTTTTCCAGGGGCACCACGAGGAGGAACGGACTCACCCCCATACACTGCTTAGTCATCTTCTGCTTATAATTTAGATATTATCTTTTGCTCTGATTTTTAGTCTTATGCTTAATGTTCTTCCGCTTTTTGTTCTGCAGCTTCTTGTATTTCTGCTTCTTGGTTTTCTGTCTCTTGTTTTTCTGTATCTTGGTGCTTGTCTTCTCTTCTTTGTCTTCTTGGTCAACTTCTTCAGGGTCATCTTCTTGGTCTTCTTCGGGGGTGGTCTTCAGGGTCGTCGTCTTCGGGGGTCCTCGTCTTCGGGGTCCTCGTCTTCTTCGGGTTGGTCTTCTGGGTCCTCGTCTTCGGGGTCCTCGTCTTCTTCGGGGTGGTCTTCAGGGTCCTCGTCTTCTTCGGGGTGGTCTTCAGGGTCCTCGTCTTCTTCAGGGTGGTCTTCAGGGTCCTCGTCTTCAGGGTCATTGTCTTCGGGGTCCTCGTCTTCTTAGGGTTGGTCTTCAGGGTCCTCGTCTTCAGGGTCCTCGTCAGGGAGATCCAGAGTGATTACCAAGAACCATTTCAAAAAGCTTGAACTTGGAAATGTAGCAGAAGGTACAAGAAAGCTGAGGAACTACCGAGGACCAGCTGACGGTACTGGAACCCGGATGGATAGCAGAAGGTACAAGAGCCAATGGAACTACCGAGGACCAGCTGATGTTACTGGAACCCGGATGGGTAGCAGAAGGTACAAGAGCCAATGGAACTACCGAGGACCAGCTGATGTTACTGGAACTCGGTTACTAAGCAGGAGGTACCTGTGCCAGAAAGCACTACCAAGGACCAGCAGACGTTGGTGGAACTTGGATACCGAGAAGGAGGCACCTAATCCAAAGGCACTGCCGAGAACCAGCTGACGGTACTGGAACCCGGATGGGTAGCAGAAGGTACAAGAGCCAATGGAACTACCGAGGACCAGCTGATGTTACTGGAACCCGGATGGGTAGCAGAAGGTACAAGAGCCAATGGAACTACCGAGGACCAGCTGATGTTACTGGAACTCGGTTACTAAGCAGGAGGTACCTGTGCCAGAAAGCACTACCAAGGACCAGCAGACGTTGGTGGAACTTGGATACCGAGAAGGAGGCACCTAATCCAAAGGCACTGCCGAGAACCAGCTGACGGTACTGGAACCCGGATGGGTAGCAGAAGGTACCCATGTAAAAAAAAAGTTCAAGGCCGCGAGCCGGCCGCAGTTACCAAAACCCACAGTCCTACAGAGGGTGCTTGTCCTATTGGCACTATGGAACCAGCCTTCATTGCCAGATCCCGCAGCCCACATAGGAGTCACCTAAACTGCAGGCACCATAGAGTCGGCTAACCCGACCGCAACACGACAGGACAACGCATTGGAGGCAAAGTGACGTTGACACTACCCGGAAACAGCTGGCGTGCTGGAACCAGGCTGGGCAGGAGGGAGTACCCGTGCCAAAGACACTGCCGAGAACCAGCTGACGGTACTGGAACCCGGATGGGTAGCAGAAGATACAAGAGCAAATGGAACTACCGAGGACCAGCTGACGGTACTGGAACCCGGATGGGTAGCAGAAGGTACAAGAGCCAATGGAACTACCGAGGACCAGCTGATGTTACTGGAACTCGGTTACTAAGCAGGAGGTACCTGTGCCAGAAAGCACTACCAAGGACCAGCAGACGTTGGTGGAACTTGGATACCGAGAAGGAGGCACCTAATCCAAAGGCACTGCCGAGAACCAGCTGACGGTACTGGAACCCGGATGGGTAGCAGAAGGTACCCATGTAAAAAAAAAGTTCAAGGCCGCGAGCCGGCCGCAGTTACCAAAACCCACAGTCCTACAGAGGGTGCTTGTCCTATTGGCACTATGGAACCAGCCTTCATTGCCAGATCCCGCAGCCCACATAGGAGTCACCTAAACTGCAGGCACCATAGAGTCGGCTAACCCGACCGCAACACGACAGGACAACGCATTGGAGGCAAAGTGACGTTGACACTACCCGGAAACAGCTGGCGTGCTGGAACCAGGCTGGGCAGGAGGGAGTACCCGTGCCAAAGACACTGCCGAGAACCAGCTGACGGTACTGGAACCCGGATGGGTAGCAGAAGGTACAAGAGCCAATGGAACTACCGAGGACCAGCTGATGTTACTGGAACCCGGATGGGTAGCAGAAGGTACAAGAGCCAATGGAACTACCGAGGACCAGCTGATGTTACTGGAACTCGGTTACTAAGCAGGAGGTACCTGTGCCAGAAAGCACTACCAAGGACCAGCAGACGTTGGTGGAACTTGGATACCGAGAAGGAGGCACCTAATCCAAAGGCACTGCCGAGAACCAGCTGACGGTACTGGAACCCGGATGGGTAGCAGAAGGTACAAGAGCAAATGGAACTACCGAGGACCAGCTGACGGTACTGGAACCCGGATGGGTAGCAGAAGGTACAAGAGCCAATGGAACTACCGAGGACCAGCTGATGTTACTGGAACTCGGTTACTAAGCAGGAGGTACCTGTGCCAGAAAGCACTACCAAGGACCAGCAGACGTTGGTGGAACTTGGATACCGAGAAGGAGGCACCTAATCCAAAGGCACTGCCGAGAACCAGCTGACGGTACTGGAACCCGGATGGGTAGCAGAAGGTACCCATGTAAAAAAAAAGTTCAAGGCCGCGAGCCGGCCGCAGTTACCAAAACCCACAGTCCTACAGAGGGTGCTTGTCCTATTGGCACTATGGAACCAGCCTTCATTGCCAGATCCCGCAGCCCACATAGGAGTCACCTAAACTGCAGGCACCATAGAGTCGGCTAACCCGACCGCAACACGACAGGACAACGCATTGGAGGCAAAGTGACGTTGACACTACCCGGAAACAGCTGGCGTGCTGGAACCAGGCTGGGCAGGAGGGAGTACCCGTGCCAAAGACACTGCCGAGAACCAGCTGACGGTACTGGAACCCGGATGGGTAGCAGAAGGTACAAGAGCCAATGGAACTGCCGAGAACCAGCTGGCGGTGCTGGAGCCCAGGGTAAATACTAAAAACAGAAGAGCCAGAGGTGTATTTGGAGGAGGTTTTAAATCCGTACTACAGTGGATGTGGACAAAGCAGGAGAATTTGCCGGACACACAGCTGGGGATCAGCTGACGTTACTGAATCCCAATAACACTGGAGCAAGCGTTGACTGTGCAGACGGCACTTCTGAGCAGCAACTAGCGGTATTGGAGCCCAGGGTAAATACTAAAAACGGAGGAGCCAGAGGTGTAATTGGAGCAAGTTTTAAATAAGTAGCACAGTGAATATGGACAGAGCAGGAGAAATTGCCGTGAACACAGCAGGGGAACAGCTGACGTTACCGAACCCCAATAACACCGCAGCAAGTGTTGACTGTGCAGACGGCACTTCCGAGCGCCAACTGGCGGTGCTGGAGCCCAGGGATAAGAATGAAAACAGAGGAGCCAGAGGTGTAATTGGAGCAACTTTAAAATCTGTAGTAGTGAGAATGTGGACAGAGCAGGAGAAATTGCCGTCCGCACAGCAGGGGAACAGCTGACGTTACTGAACCCCAATAACATGGTAGCAAGTGTTGACTGTGCAGACAGCACTTCCGAGCGCCAACTGGCGGTGCTGGAGCCCAGGGATAAGAATGAAAACAGAGGAGCCAGAGGTGTAATTCGAGCAACTTTAAAATCTGTAGTAGTGAGAATGTGGACAGAGCAGGAGAAATTGCCGTCCGCACAGCAGGGGAACAGCTGACGTTACTGAACCCCAATAACACGGCAGCAAGTGTTGACTGTGCAGACAGCACTTCCGAGCGCCAACTGGCGGTGTTGGAGCCCAGGGTAAATACTAAAAACGGAGGAGCCAGAGGTGTAATTGGAGCAAGTTTTAAATAAGTAGCACAGTGAATATGGACAGAGCAGGAGAAATTGCCGTGAACACAGCAGGGGAACAGCTGACGTTACTGAACCCCAATAACATGGTAGCAAGTGTTGACTGTGCAGACGGCACTTCCGAGCGCCAACTGGCGGTGCTGGAGCCCAGGGATAAGAATGAAAACAGAGGAGCCAGAGGTGTAATTCGAGCAACTTTAAAATGTGTAGTACAGTGGATTTGGACAAAGCAGGAGAAATTGCCGTCCGCACAGCAGGAGAACAGCTGACGTTACTGAACCCCAATAACACGGCAGCAAGTGTTGACTGTGCAGACGGCACTTCCGTGCGCCAACTGGCGGTGTTGGAGCTCAGGGATAATACTGAAAACAGAGGAGCCAGAGGTGTAATTGGAGCAACTTTAAAATCTGTAGTAGTGAGAATGTGGACAGAGCAGGAGAAATTGCCGTCCGCACAGCAGGGGAACAGCTGACGTTACTGAACCCCAATAACATGGTAGCAAGTGTTGACTGTGCAGACAGCACTTCCGAGCGCCAACTGGCGGTGCTGGAGCCCAGGGATAAGAATGAAAACAGAGGAGCCAGAGGAGTAATTGGAGCAACTTTAAAATGTGTAGTACAGTGGATGTGGACAAATCAGGAGAAATTGCCGTCCGCACAGCAGGAGAACAGCTGACGTTACTGAACCCCAATAACACGGCAGCAAGTGTTGACTGTGCAGACGGCACTTCCGAGCGCCAACTGGCGGTGCTGGAGCCCAGGGATAAGAATGAAAACAGAGGAGCCAGAGGTGTAATTGGAGCAACTTTAAAATCTGTAGTAGTGAGAATGTGGACAGAGCAGGAGAAATTGCCGTCCGCACAGCAGGGGAACAGCTGACGTTACTGAACCCCAATAACATGGTAGCAAGTGTTGACTGTGCAGACAGCACTTCCGAGCGCCAACTGGCGGTGCTGGAGCCCAGGGATAAGAATGAAAACAGAGGAGCCAGAGGTGTAATTGGAGCAACTTTAAAATCTGTAGTAGTGAGAATGTGGACAGAGCAGGAGAAATTGCCGTCCGCACAGCAGGGGAACAGCTGACGTTACTGAACCCCAATAACATGGTAGCAAGTGTTGACTGTGCAGACAACACTTCCGAGCGCCAACTGGCGGTGCTGGAGCCCAGGGATAAGAATGAAAACAGAGGAGCCAGAGGAGTAATTGGAGCAACTTTAAAATGTGTAGTACAGTGGATGTGGACAAATCAGGAGAAATTGCAGTCCGCACAGCAGGAGAACAGCTGACGTTACTGAACCCCAATAACACGGCAGCAAGTGTTGACTGTGCAGACGGCACTTCCGAGCGCCATCTGGCGGTGTTGGAGCTCAGGGATTACAGTTCAGGTGGTAGAAACATGAACAGAACAGGAGACCTGGATACTGTTGCCAACCAATTATTTATTCTGGAAGAGGACTGGCAAATTCATGAGAGATCCAGGCCTTGTTCATTTTGAGAAAAGTAAGCCGGTCAACGTTATCGGAGGATAGTCGCATGCGACGGTCTGTTAGTACACCACCTGCGGCACTAAAGACGCGTTCCGATAATACACTAGCAGCAGGGCAAGCTAGCACCTCCAGTGCATACTGACTAAGCTCTGGCCATGTATCCAGCTTACAGACCCAAAACTTGAAGGGAGAAGAGCCGTCTGGGAGTACACTAAGAGGGCAAGACATGTAGTCTGTCACCATCTGACGGAAACGTTGCCTCCTGCTGACTGGAGCTGTCTGTGATGGTGTAGACATTTGTGGCGGCGGGGACACAAAACTTTGCCACATTTCGGCCATACTGGTCTTGCCTTGTGCTGAGGCGCTGCTTCTGCTCCCTCTTTGTGCAGAGCTTCCTCCACTGCCTCGACGCACTGAGCTGCTTTGTAAAGCACTAGCAGCACTGCTCTCGGTTGGAATGGAGAACATGATGGAATGCACCAGTGCGTCTTGGTACTCCCGCATTTTACGCTCCCGGTTCAATGGTGTTATGAGGCTTTGTAAGTTGTCCCGGTAGCGAGGATCTAGGAGGGTGGACACCCAATAATCAGCCGTGTTGAGAATGTGGGCGATGCGGCGGTCGTTTCTGAGGCACTGCAGCATGAAATCAACCATGTGCTGCAGACTGCCAACTGGCCAAGAAACGCTGTCCCCTGCTTGAGGCGTGATCTCTGCCTGCTCTGCATCACCCCACCCTCGCTCTAGATACTGACTACTAGAGCATTGTGTACCTCCCTCCTCTGGACAGATGTCTTCCTCATCCATTGACTCCTCCTCATCCTCCTCACAAAGTGTCCCCTGCCTAGGCCTTTGTGAGGAACCACATTGCGCAGACTGTAGAGAAGCAGATGGCATTTGTGACTCCTCATCCTCCACCTCTTCCAAAACCTCGTCCCTTAGTGCTTGCAGTGTTTTTTCAAGCAGGCAGATAAGGGGGATAGTCATGCTGACTAGTGCATCATCTGCACTCGCCATCCGCGTGGAATAATCGAAGGCACGCAAAACGTGGCAAATGTCCTTCATAGAGGCCCACTCAGTGGTGGTGAAGTGTGAACGGCGCGCACTGCGACTTGTTTGCGCCTGCTGCAGCTGGTACTCCATTACTGCTGCCTGCTGCTCACACAACCTCTCCAACATATGTAACGTTGAATTCCACCTGGTGGGTAGGTCACATATGATGCGATGTTCCGGAAGACGTAATCGGCGCTGCAGAGCTGCAATGCGTGATCTTGCATTGCTGGAACGCCGCAAGTGAGCGCACTCTATGCGGACCTTGTGAAGCAGTGCATCAAGATCCGGATAGTCCCTCAAAAAACTCTGCACGACCAAGTTGAGCACATGTGCCAGACATGGGATGTGAGTGAGGTTGCCTAGGCCCAGAGCTGCCACCAGATTTCGGCCATTGTCACACACTACCATGCCTGGCTGGAGATTCGCTGGCACAAACCACACGTCACTCTGCTGCTTGATGGCATTCCAGAGCTCCTGCGCTGTGTGGCTTCGATTCCCCAAAGAAATTAATTTTAATACGGCCTGTTGACGTTTGGCCACGGCTGTGCTCATATCGGTCATCATAACAGGTAACCGTTCACGGGTCGATGTGGAGGTAGACCGTGACGGCTCCTGCAGCGCTGATTCAGAGGAACTGGAGTATGAGGAGGAGTCAATGTGTACAGACTGGATTCCTGCAATCCTTGGAGTTGGCAGAACACGTACAGCGCCACTCTCAAGATCTGTACCCGGCTCCACAACATTTACCCAATGGGCAGTGAGGGAAAGGTATCGTCCCTGTCCATGCTTACTGGTCCACGCATCAGTGATCAGGTGGACCTTGCTACTGACGGCGTTTTGTAGCGCATGTTTAATTTTTCCCTCCACATGATGTTGCAGGGCAGGGACGGCTTGCCTGCTGAAATAAAAGCGGCTGGGCACGTTGTATTGTGGGACTGCCAATGCCATAAAGTTACGGAATGTGTCAGTCTCCACCAGCCTGAATGATAGCATTTCAAGGGCCAGTAGTTTAGCAATGCCAGCATTCAGAGCCTGTGCTCGGGGGTGGTTTGCCGAGTATGGGCGCCTTTTCTCCCATGCCTGTGCTAACGATGGCTGTAGACTGGCCTGGGAGTGTGAGGATGACTGGGAAAGTGGTGCTGTGGGTGGAATTACACTGTGTCTCTGTACAACAGTGCCAGAGATTCTTCCATGGCGATCCTGTGAGGAAGCCGAACCAGCTGTGTGTGAGCTGGAGGAAGAGGCTACAACACGAGCTGAAGAGGTGGTAGGCGGCGCTGTAGGTTGGCCTAGGTCTTCAGTGTGTTTGTGTAACTCCACCACGTGCTTGGTCCGCACATGTTTCCACATATTTGTGGTATTGAGGTTGCTGACACTTTTCCCTCTTTTCACCTTCTGATTACACAGCTTGCATTTGACAAAGCAAATGTCATCTGCAACTGTGTCAAAAAAGGACCAGGCACTGCAAGTCTTGGGAGCGCCCGCTTTGGATTTTGGAAGAGCCATGCTCCTAATGGGTGCCGAAGTGGAGGCTGCAGGCAACCAAGTCTGCCCCCTCCCTCTCCCTCCTTTTTGGGCCGTTCGGGGAATCTCTTCCTCAGAGCTGCTCCCACCACCTTCCTGTCCCTCACGCCATGATGGGTCAAGGACCTCATCATCTACACCACCCTCTTCAAACAACTGCTTCTCCTGGGTAGTCTCGACAGCACAGTACGCACCAGAAAGTGGCACCTGAGTCTCATCATCAGATGCGTACTGAGGTGTGCTGCTGACCATAGGCACTGGCCCACCCGCCTCTTCAGATTCAGAGAGACAAAACGGTTGCGCATCACTGCATACTACCTCTTCTTCAAATTCTCGAATTCTGCTTGGCTGGCCCCCTCTTTCCAAGCCAAGAGATTCAGAGAACAGAAGTAGAGATGGCTCCTGTCCAGGGCTCTCTGACTGCCTGGGCAATTTGGCAGGTGGTGAAGAGACAGATGGGTGCTCTTCAGTGCTCAGGACCTGAGAGGATCTGGAACTAATTGAAGTCGATGCGTTAGCTGCCATCCATCCGACAACGGCTTCAATTTGGTCCTCGCGCAGCAGTGGGGTACGGCTAGCTCCTACAAAGCTGCGCATAAAGGACTGTTCCCTGGTAAAACTGGGGGATGCTGAGTCACTGGTGCCCGCAGCAGGCACAGAATCCCCACGTCCTCTCCCTGCAGGCACAGAATCCTCACGTCCTCTCCCTGCAGAAACTCCACGCCCACGCCCACGACCACATGCCTTACTCCCTGCCTTCTTCATCTTGGTAGACTGATAAAGATAGGCAGAAAAGTACTAAGGGCTTAGTGTGCTTATTCCTGAACAGCTGCTAACAGGTATAAGAAACACTAATTTTATAAAGTGTGGACTAGACTTTAATATGAGCTAATGTGGCCTACACAACTGTAAAGTGGAGTGTTTGGTGAACTTTATTTAGGTTTTTTTTGTCACAAAAAGACACTGGATGTGCCTAAAGATGTAATAACGATAGTATCACAAACTTTTTGTAGCTATTACAATGTAGGAAGGTAACCTACAATGCAATAGATGAGGCTGCAAAAAATAGGCTAATACTAATCTGGCTGGGGCTGCAGGGCCCAATGCTGCAGAAAGGCTCCTCTATCTACTCCTATATAGTGTGTTTGGAATCAATTTAGCTGAATATGGATGGAACCACCACACTAATAGGAGATATCAGGAAAAATTATGAATTGGCAATAAAGGACAATGTATGAGGCAGTGACACACACTGAGTGCACTACAACCAGACGGGGTTGAAGCACACACTACAGGGTGAGCTGCACTCACACACCAGACCTTGCAGACAGCGGTGAACAGTACAGATGCAGAGCACTGTGCACTAGTGCTGCAAGACGGAAAAAAAATTCTCTATCTACTCCTATATAGTGTGTTTGGAACCAATTTAGCTGAATACAGATGGAACCACCACACTAATAGGAGATATCAGGAAAAATTATGAATTGGCAATAAAGGACAATGTATGAGGCAGTGACACACACTGAGTGCACTACAACCAGACGGGGTTGAAGCACACACTACAGGGTGAGCTGCACTCACACACCAGACCTTGCAGACAGCGGTGAACAGTACAGATGCAGAGCACTGTGCACTAGTGCTGCAAGACGGAAAAAAAATTCTCTATCTACTCCTATATAGTGTGTTTGGAACCAATTTAGCTGAATACAGATGGAACCACCACACTAATAGGAGATATCAGGAAAAATTATGAATTGGCAATAAAGGACAATGTATGAGGCAGTGACACACACTGAGTGCACTACAACCAGACGGGGTTGAAGCACACACTACAGGGTGAGCTGCACTCACACACCAGACCTTGCAGACAGCGGTGAACAGTACAGATGCAGAGCACTGTGCACTAGTGCTGCAAGACGGAAAAAAATTTCTCTATCTACTCCTATATAGTGTGTTTGGAACCAATTTAGCTGAATACAGATGGAACCACCACACTAATAGGAGATATCAGGAAAAATTATGAATTGGCAAAAAAGGACAATGTATGAGGCAGTGACACACACTGAGTGCACTACAACCAGACTTGGCTGAAGCACACACTACAGGGTGAGCTGCACTCACACACACAGACCTTGCAGATAGCGGTGAACAGCACAGGGAACTGTGCACTAGCACTGCAAGGCACAGTGATTTAGAAAGTAGCTTGGGTAAAGCAGTATAGAGCAAATAGGTAGCTAAAACTGTCCCTCAGAACAACAGCGTCCTATCCCTAACTGAATTCACAGCAGAGTGAGCTCAAAATGGCGGCGGTGGCTTTTATAGTGCATCATGACATCATTTCAGCAGCCAATCACAGCCATGCCATTAGTTAAGATGCCTACATGCCTAACAGGATGTGCCCACACTTCTTAGGATCCTCATTGGCTGAATAAAATGAAAATGTCTCATTGCATTATGGGAACTTCCGATTCCGGTATACGATATTGCAATAGTATCGGAATTAAGTATCGGAATTCCGATACCGCGAATATCGGCCGATACCCGATATTTCAGTATCGGAATGCTCAACACTAGTGATCAGCGAGAATTTTGGGCTTGCCCAACACAGGGACCTAACTCTGAAGGAAGCCTTTAATAATGTCACTGCTATAAATGGGGTTACACAGGAGCCGGGGGCTGACACAAGGTTTCCCCATTTTATGATGAGTGGGGAGTCGTTGTACCGGGTCAAGAAAGTGAGGGAGGAGCGAGTGGAGCAGTTAATAGTGCCGGGCCCCTATAGACAGAAGGTGTTGGACATGGCCCATTGACATGTCTTGGGGGGGGGATATCTGGGAGTGGAAAAAACACAGGAACAGATTGTGCAGAGGTTCTATTGGCCGGGATGTAAGTATTGCAAGTCTTGCCCTACACGCCAGTTAACCGCCCCCACCTCTCACTTTCAAAGTCCCCTTGTGCCTTTGCCCATTATTGTAGAGCATTCAAGAGAATTGTTATGGAAATTGGTTGGTCCCCTGATTGAATCTGCTCGTGGGCAACATCAATATACACTGCTCAAAAAAATAAACGGAACACTCAAATAACACATCCTAGATCTGAATGAATGAAATATTCTCATTGAATACTTTGTTCTGTACAAAGTTGAATGTGCTGACAACAAAATCACACAAAAATCATCAATGAAATCAAATTTATTAACCAATGGAGGCCTGGATTTGGACTCACCCCCAAAATTAAAGTGGAAAAACACACTACAGGCTGATCCAACTTTGATGTAATGTCCTTAAAACAAGTCAAAATGAGGCTCAGTATTGTGTGTGGCCTCCACGTGCCTTGTCGAAAGGTTTAACAAGACTCTGAAGAGTATGCTGAGGAATGCCATAGAAAGGGCCGCAGAGACTGGGATTGTCTCCTACCGTATCTCTTGTTCTCCATCCGAGAGGTTCCACAGGTCTCTACAGGGTTATCGCCATTCGAACTCCTGTATGGCTGACATCCGCTGGGTCTCCTGGATGTTGCAAAGGAAACCTAGGAAGCGGAGGTCTCGCCCCACAGGAGCGTCATCGCGCACGTCGCTCTGATGCAGGAAAGGATTGCGAAGGTGATGCCCATTATGAAAGAACATCTCCTCCAGGCACAAGAAGCTCATGCCAGAGTCTACAACCGGTCAGCCAGAGTGATCCAATTCAATCCGGGAGACCGAGTGCTCGTGCTAATTCCTACGGTGGAAAGTAAGTTCTTGGCCAACTGGCAAGGGCCGTATGAGGTGGTGGAAAAAGTGGGTGAAGTGAACTACAAGGATCATCAACAGGGACGACGTAAGCCGTACCAAATATATCGCGTCAACCTCATCAAGCCGTGGCAAGACAGAGAGGCTGTGGAAGCTCCATGCTTGCTGGGCAAGCCAGAAGGTGACGTTGGAGGAGTCGCAATAGCGGAAACGCAACCGAAGGCCCAGAAACAGCAGTGTCGAGAGTTGTTGCAGAAGAACCGGGATCTGTCTACAATAATGTACTGCACCTACGCTACTTCTCATGAGCTAGAAGTCCAATAATGTCCATTCCCTAGTGTGCATGTTCGGAAGTGACGTATTTTACACTGAAACGCTAGATAAACATGGAATCAATGGCACTATATAAATTAATAATAATAATAATAAAAAACTGATTGCCGCCGCTTCACTCGTACCTGTGACTGCGCATGCCCGTAGTTATCATTCCACACTGGAGCGCATCTAGGATCATTGTCACGAATGCGCATGCCCAGATGTCTGCGTTCCATGCCAGAGCGCATATGGTATTGGATTGCATTCCATCAAATGAAAAATCCTCTCTCTGAGATCAGCGTCATGGGAGACTAAAAACAACTATTGCACATCCTCCCATCATGCAATAGGCATGTAGATCTACTTTATCACTACAAAAAATAGGGGATGATGGCGCACAGTATATTCCTAAATGGTCAAATTTGACCACTATTGCATAATTAGAGATACATAAGGAACACCACACTTGTTAGTTACTAAACAGTATAAGTGGTATATAACTGATAAGAAATAATTCTGATATAGAAGCTCAGATATCTTGATGAAGTAAAACAATATGTGAACCTCATTCACAGGGAACTGAGCAGCAATGGGTAGAGTATAAAATCCAAAAATGTAATCCAGAATGGGGCTGTATTCACACAAAACAGGCATAGGAAATTTGCTCATTGAGTTCCTTTGGAGCTTGTGAATCCAGTCTGGAAATCCATTCACTTTCCATTTTGAGGATACATCTATTGAGATCACCTCCTCTCACATTGGGTTTAACCACCTCAATGATATAAGAGGAGATGTCTCCAGTTTCACCTCAATGTGCACTGTTCATGTGTCTCACTAATGAGGTGTCCCGGCCATGGCGTATTTTGCCCAAATGCCCCCCCACAATCCTCTTGGTCGTGCATACATAATCTAGGGGGCAGTTGCATGTGGCCACATATACAAGTCCTGAGGTTTTACAGTTGGAATAATCCCTCTGGAAAAAGGCTTCACCTGTAGATGAACTTGAGAAAGATTTATATGGTCTCATCCAATTACATGTACAACTTTCTTCACAACTAAAGAAACCACAGATTCTTCTATCTAGCCAAGACCACTTGGGTGCAGGTTTTTATAGAAACTATGCACTAAACGGTCCCTAATTGACCAACCCTTTATGAAAGTTATTGTGGGAGTAGATCCCACAGCACCCTCAGGTCCGGGTCGACCACAAGTACATACTAGTGTTTTCCGAGGATATTAACCCCTTAACAACATCTGACGTACTAATACGCGTCTGTGCCCTGGGACTTAAGAGCCAGACCCGTATTAGTACGTCATGGCGATCGCGCGCGCACACAGGCTGTGCGGGCGCGATCGCCGCCGGGTGTCAGCTGATTGTCACAGCTGACACCCGGTACTATGTGCAGGGAGCGGTCCTGCACCGCTCCCAGCACATTAACCCCCGCTATGCTGCGATCGAAGTCGATCGAAATCGATCGCGGCATTGCGGGGGCAAGGGGAGGTGATCGGCGATACTCACCTCCTCTTCCGGCTTCCAGCGCAGTCTGCAAAGGCTTCCCGGGTGTTGCCATGACGACCCGATGTTGTCATGACAACATCCGGGTCACCAGAGAGCAGGAAGATTGCTTGGACATGCGCAGTGCATCTCCAAGCAATCTTCACATTGTGCACCGCTGACAGCCTACATGGTATAGGGATGGTGCTCCATTCCTGTGCCATGCAGGCGATCAGAAAAAAAAAGTGAAAGTCCCAGAGTGGGACAAAGTAATAAAGTGTATAAACTGTGTGAAAGTGGAAAAAAAAAAAAAAAAAACCATTTGCAAAAATATAAAAAAAAATAAAAAATAAATAATCCACCAAAAATAAAAATATAATTATAATGTACCCATCAATAAATATTATTATAAAAAAAAACAAAACAAAAACAATAAAAGTACACATATTTGGAATCGCCGCGTCCGGAACAACCTGACCTATAAAACTGTCCCACTAGTTAACCCCTTCAGTGAACACGGTAAAAAAAAAAAAAAAAACGAAGCAAAAAACAATGCTTTATCACCATACCGCCAAACAAAAAGTGGAATAACACGCGATCAAAAAGACGCATATAAATAAAAATGGTACCGCTGAAAACGTCATCTCGTCCCGCAAAAAACAAGCCGCCATACAGCTCCATCAGTCGAAAAATAAAAAAGTTATAGCTCTCAGAATAAAGCGATGCTAAAAAATATTTTTTTCTATAAAATAGCTTTTATTGTGTATAAGCGCCAAAACATAGAAAAATGATACAAATGTGGTACCGCTGTAAACGTACTGACCCGAAGAATAAAGCTGCCTTATCAATTTTACCACACGCGGAACAGAATAAAAAAAAAAAAAAAAACAATTCCTGAATTGTTGGTTTTTGTTTATTCTGCCTCCCAAAAATCGGAATAGAAAGCGATCAAAAAATGTCACGTGCCTGAAAATGGTACCAATAACAACGTCAAATCATCCCGCGAAAAACGAGCCGTCACATGACTGTCTGCCAAAATCTGGAAAAATTATAGCTCTCAAAATATGGCGATGCAAAAACTAGATTTTACAAAAAATGTGTCTTTTAGTGTGTGACAGCTGTCAGTCATAAAAACCCCATATGATTCTGGCATTGCTGTAATCACACCGACCCGAAGAATAAAGTCGTCTAATCACTTATACCGCACAAGGAACAGCGCCAAAAATAAACTCTTGGGTTAGGATTGGGCTAGGGCTGGGTTTGGGGCTAGGGCTGGGTTTGGGGCTAGGGTTGTGCTGGGGCTAGGGTTGCGCTGGGGCTAGGGTTGCGCTGGGGCTAGGGTTGCGCTGGGGCTAGGGTTGCGCTGGGGCTAGGGTTGCGCTGGGGCTAGGGTTGCGCTGGGGCTAGGGTTGCGCTATGGTTAGGGTTGTGCTAGGGTTAGGGCTGGGGTTTGGATTTTTTTCAAAAGTAAGAAAAAAAGATGACGATATGGCGACTAGTGTTGAGAGCAAGTGCTCGCTACTTGAGTTTGCATCGGGTGCTCTGGTATGCATTGAGTATCGTGGGTATTTGAGTGACATGCTCGAGTCTCTGCCCCATATGCTTCGCGGCCAAAAAACTTTACGGGGATTGCCTGCCATGCACGAGCGATCCCCGCATGTTTTTTTTGGGTGTCTAATAACCGTGAAACATGCGAAGCAGGGACTCGAGCATGTCACTCGAGCACACGCTGTACATGGTGCATACCTGAGTACCCGATGCAAACTCAAGTAGCGAGCACTTGCGCTCAAGAATAATGACAACTTATTCAATATGATGACCTAATGTAAATAAATTCTGTGCCGTACCTCTGGGTTTAAAATGTTCACTATACACCTTAATAAAATCCTTGAGGGGTATAGTTTCCAAAATGGGGACACTTGTGGGGGAGCTCCACTGTTTAGGCACATCACGGGCTCTCCAAACGCAACATGGTGTCCGCTAACAAATTGAATGGAAAATCGGCTCAAATTGTTAGCGGATGCCATGTTGCGTTTGGAGAGCCCCTGTGTGCCCAAACATTGGAGCTCCCCCACAAGTGACCCCATTTTGGAAACTAGACCCCCCAAGGCACCTATCTAGATGCATAGTGAGCACTTGGAACCCCCAGGTGCTTCACAAATTGATTCGTAAAAATGAAAAAGTGAAAAAAAAAACACTTTTTCATTTTTATGAATCAATTTGTGAAGCACCTGGGGTTCCAAGTGCTCACTATGAATCTAGATAGGTGCCTTGGGGGGTCTAGTTTCCAAAATGGGGTCACTTGTGGGGGAGCTCCAATGTTTGGGCACACAGGGACTCTCCAAATGCAACATGATATCCGCTAACAAATTGTCGGCTCAAATTGTTAGCGGACACCATGTTGCGTTTGGCGAGCCCCTGTGTGCCCAAACTTTGGAGCTCCCCCACAAGTGACCCCATTTTGGAAACTAGACCCCCCCAAGGCACCTATCTAGATTCATAGTGAGCACTTGGAACCCCAGGTGCTTCACAAATTGATTCATAAAAATGGTACATCCAGGAAAGGCAACTGGTAATAATTAAACTCTGATATAAATCTAAGGGCCACTCTATGGATATTGAGTTCCCTGACAAATTCAAGAAATTGCTCACTCGTCTCTGACCAGATGATAAAAATGTTGTCAATATATCTATATCAAACCCCAATATATGGATGCCACCACTTATGATCATCCCTGAATATTGTGGTTTCCTCCTATGAGCCCAGGAATAGGTTAACATACGAGGGGGCACAGGGGCTCCCCATCGCAGTACCCCTGAGCTGGTGGAAGTACTTCCTGTCAAAAAGAAATATGTTGTAAGAGTGAATTTTAGAAGATCCTCCATGAAGTCATTATGTCTGCTACACTCTATTGATCTCGATTTCAAGAAACAACTTACTCCTCTGATACCATCCTCATGCGGTATATTACTGTACAAAGCCTCGATATCTAGTAAGGCCTGCTCCCCTACATGCAAGTATACATGCTCGAGGGTCTACATGTAGGGGAGCAGGCAAAGGGAAAACCAACTCCAGAGGGATTATTCCAACTACAGGACCTCAGGGGGTACTGAGGGAACATTATACTGTGTGTGGGGGGATGGTGGTAGTGTAGGAATATAATATACACCTGTTTATATGGAATGTGTTCATTCCCTTGTAATCTTGATATATTTCATGTTCATCCCATGTGCAAGATACACAAGAAATCCATAATATCTCTACATATGTTTGGACCTGTAAGTTTTTGTGTTCATTCTTTTTATTTATTCCTGATCTTCATTCTTTTTAGTATGTCCCGGAACATTAAACTGTGTGGGGGGCATCATACATCCTGCATAAGGGGCATAATGGGGGCATTACACTGTGGGGGGCATCATACATCCTGCATAAGGGGCATAATGGGGGCATTACACTGTGTGGGGGCATCATACATCCTGCATAAGGGGCATAATGGGGGCATTACACTGTGTGGAGGCATCATACATACTGTATAAGGGGCATAATGGGGGCATTACACTGTGTGGGGGCATCATACATCCTGCATAAGGGGCATAATGGGGGCATCATACATACTGCATAAGGGGCATAATGGGGGCATTACACTGTGCGGGGGCATCATACATCCTGCATAAGGGGCATAATGGGGGCATTACACTGTGGGGCCAGTAAAGGGGTCCTGTACTATGAGAACAATACGTTTCCTCCCTTCCTGTCTCCATAGTTGGGTCGTATGTATCTATTACAGGAAACAGAACAAAAACCTTATCTATATATATAATTGTCTTATCCCGTCTGTCTGTCTGTCTGTGTGTCTGTCCGTCTGTCCAGGAAATCTCGCGTCGCTCATTGGTCCGGCAGTGGCCAATCAGCGCTGCGGGATTTCTGAAAAAAGATGGCGGCCGTTAGCGGCTCATCTGCGGGACGGAGCTCAGCGGCGATGCAGCCGGGAGATGAGCGGCGTGTAGCAGAGCCAGGTGTGTACGGAGCGGCCAAAAGCAAAGCCCACGAGGTGTGAAGAACATACAACCCCCTAAAGTGACCCCATTTCGGACACTGTACCCACGAGGGAAGTCATCTGAGGGTGTAATGGACGTTCTTACATTCTTATCCCACAGGTGTCTCACTGATTTCTTTACCACTCGTTTGTGTGTAATGGTAGACTCCATACTAAATAAGGAAGGAGTCACTGACTGTGGTGGCCCCTCCCCGGGCCGTGGCAATTGGTGACCCCCCTTCGCTGCCCCTTACTGACCAGTGATCCTGAAGCCCCCGGAAGGATCCAATGAAGCGAAAGGGGATGCTACAAGCCGTCCCATGGATACATAAACACCGGGACATCCCACGTTACTTCCTTTCTTTGTTGGTCCCAGAGTGGAACGTCATGGAGAATTCAGGATCAGGTCAGATTACTGAGGCCCTAAAGGCTGGGTTTGCACAGGGGGGCGAGCGCTGGTTACAGGCCCTCATCTCGGGGCTCAGCGCTCATCCCCCTGGCCCCAGCTCTAATTCCCCGGATAACCCTTCCCCTGGCCCTCAACCCCTTAAGGGTACATCACATCCCCCAATCCCCTCACCCCTTGGGCCCACTCACTCACCACTCAGCGTGCTGCATCCGGATCCTCTGGGACGAGTGGCTGCAGTTCTGCCGCTGTCTGGTCCTGTCCTCCATTCTCGCCCGGCCGCCGCAGACGCACAGCTGCAGGCCACTCATCGTGGCTCACCCCCTGTCTCGCACGACGTCGCGGAAGAGCGAGCATGTGGGGCGGTTTGGCAGGCGCCCCCCGGCGATCGGCTGCGGAACCTCTTCGTGCTCTTGCCGGGGCGGGGGAGCGGGGGTCCGGAGCGAGGCGGTGTGTTCGCGCCGGCGTAGGGTTGGGGGGGGGTTTCCTCTCGGCGGTCGCGCGCCGGAGCAGGGAGGCGGGCGAGCCACGCGACTAGGCCGCAGAGGCATGCTGGGGGAGGAGGAGCTAATGTACAGGAAGCGCAGGTCACGCCCCCCAGTCCAGAATGCCGCGCGACGGAACAGGAAGCGGTGGCTGGTGCAGCGGTGGATCCTGCGCCGCACTCACAGCGGGCACGGGGCTCCGCTGCACTAGTCTACGATTGTGGGGTGTCTTCTGTGTCGGCAGCGGGCACAGCGGGGATTCAGGTCTCCTGGCTGCCGCCGGTGCTGAAGACAGCACCGAGCATATCAAAGCCCAAACCCCTAAAAACTCCCATCCCGCATCCTGCCGAAGGGCACCCTGGAGAGCGGAGGTCCAGCAGGCACTCCCGCCCTCCAGAGCGCTTTAGGCACAGCACCCCGCTGCCACAGAAAAGAAGTTGCGGGCCATACATTTATCCATCACCTCCCCCTCAACACACAGCAGGGGCTGTGGCGGAGCACAGCTTCGGACAGGAATCCTCTGGCGGGAGCTGTGCTCTGCCAACCCCACAAACACCCCCCCCCCCCCCCCCGCAGAAAAACCCCTATTAAAAATAAAAGAAAAAGTTCCCAAAACAGCACACATGACCCTACACATCCAGGGGACATGGCTGCCCCTGTAATCACCGCAGCCCATCCAGCGCCCAGTCAAATGATCAATACCATATACCCCTTTGATAGCGCAGCGACGTACGCGCCTGACACCGATATAGCATCACCCTCTAGCTGGACACAAATAGCACCGCCACATCCCGGTGGGACACATGTATACTGTGCAGAACCCCACATACACCGTCAGGGACACAGAGACTCCAGGTGTACTCGCTGCAGGCGAACTCGCTGTAGTTCCTCCTCGACAGATCTACATCACAGCACACAAGTCACCGGCAAAGGAAGAGGTCGTCGCAAGCAAAGCGGAGATCGGCATCCCACAGGAGGGGTAACAGGTCGCGGTCCTCAAGGTGGCGCTCACCATCCTCCGCATCAGAGATGTCGGGCGCAACGTCAAACCACAGCTGCTTGCACCGATCCCGTCCTTCGGGGGGCAGAGATGATTCAAGGGCACCCTCCAGAGCTTACAGCCTGCACGATGAAGCGATTTCACGTAGGTCTACAAGCAGAGGCACGCAGCTCACCCCGAGCGAGACTGGTGTCGAAGTCCCTCCAAACATCAGAGTCCCTCCTCCAGCCGCAGAAATGGGTGAGTGCAATATAAGTATAACTGAAATGGGAAATATTAACAACTTAATAACGGCCCTTAAGGCCATAGTCTAAAAACTATCCGCGCCACCAGGCACAATACATAATTCTACTAAAACAACTCCACCATTAGCCAGTGTACACAAGGACGCATTCTTTTGCGGAATTAGCCCATTAGGCTCACACATAGACGAGGAAACCAGAATGAAAATATGGAATAATGACTACATCGACATTTGGTCACTATTAACCACTGACCAACATACTATAGACAAAGAGAGAAGGGTAGCCGACCGACCATTCGACAGAAACAGACAAAAGGTCGCAAAGACAATGAGCAACTGGTTACAGGTGTTTTCTGTGCTGGGTTGCATCATGGGCCAAAAGCATCCGGAGCGCTGCTCGGAACTATTCATATACCAGGATACGGTGTATAACTCGTACAAAGCACACGGCGGTTCAGCATGGTGGCGCTACGATGAGGAGTTCTGGAGGCGGTTGGCTCTGCAACCACAGCTAGGCTGGGGGGTAAAAGCTACAGACGTATGGTTGTGATTAATGCTGTCACAGAAACAACATCCCTTTACAACAACGGCTACTGGACAACCGGCAACAGCAGGCCAAAATTCAGTGGTCGTACGTAGACCAGGGGCCTGCTGGCAGTTCAATGAGGGACACTGTCGTTTCTACACCTTATGCAGATATAAACATGAATGTTCAGCCTGCGGAGGAGCCCACCCTGCAGCGAGATGTTCTCGTCCCGCAAGCAAATTATCAATTAAACTCCCACAGTCACAAGCCAAGGACCCCGGTGAGCGTAAACGCGATGGGCCCCTGGCTAGACCAATATCCTAAGAAAGACACAGCGGGGCAGTTACGTTTTGGTTTCACATACGGTTTTTTCATCCCTTTCAAACTTAATAAATCGCCCACCTTTGCAAATAACCTTAAATCTGCAAAAGAACACCCTGAAATACTTAGACAAAAATACAAAAAGAAGTAGCTCTAGGCAGAGTGGCGGGCCCTTTCCCAACACCACCATTCAGTAACCTAAGAGTTTCCCCTCTAGGAATAATACCAAAAAAAGAGCCAGGTTCATTCCGGCTTATCCATCATTTATCTTACCCAAAAGGAGAGTCTGTAAATGACAGTATTACGTCAGAAGATGCCTCGGTCACCTACGCGTCGTTCGACAGAGCAGTAATGTTAGTACGCGATGCTAGGCCCGGAGCGCTCCTCGCTAAATCCGACATAGAATCCGCTTTTCGCCTACTACCGGTACACCCAGATTGCTACCACCTGTTGGGATGCCAAGTGAACAATGAATACTTCTACGACACTTGCCTCCCAATGGGTTGTTCAATTTCTTGTTATTACTTTGAACTATTCAGTTCCTTCCTAGAATGGGTGTTGAGGTATGAAACCGGCAATAGGTCCGTCACACATTACCTAGATGACTTCCTATTCGTCGGACCAAAAGACTCAAATCAATGGCAATCATTACTTAACGAATTCACAAATATCGCTCAACTGTTCGGAGTCCCATTATGCCCTACACAAACCATAGGCCCCACAACAAAGCTATCGTTTTTAGGCATCAAAATCGACACCACAGCAGGGTTGTTCCGCCTCCCAACGGAAAAAATACAAAAAACATTACACCAGATCGAGGGATTTTGCGCGGTACGGAAAGTAACTCTACAGCAGATGCAAGTATTACTAGGTCTCCTCGTGTTTGCCAGCCGGGTGATGCCAGTCGGAAGGGTTTTTTCTCGTCGTTTATCCCTTGCAACAAAAGGTTCATTAAAACCGAGTCATAGAATCAGAATCACCAGGCAGCTTCGAGCGGACTTAGAGGTGTGGAAAAACTTCTTACAATCATTCAACGGTCATACGTTATTTATGTCAGCAGAACAGTCCAACACTGAACTAAGATTATTCACCGGGGCGGCAGAAGCGGGAGGATATGTAGCGATACTAGATAACCAGTGGTGCACAGGCTTATGGCCTCCATATTGGTCTGAACAAGGATTAACAAAAAACCAGACACTCCTGGAACTCTTTCCAATATTGGTAACAATAGAAATATGGGGCACGTTCCTAGCTAACAAAAATATACGCTTCATAACAAATAACACCAGCCTAGCGCACTGCATTAATAAGATGGCATCATCGTCTCTCCCAGTACTAGGCCTACTGCGCCGGCTAGCATTCCTGTGCCTAAAACACAATATATGGGTTCGCGCGAGCTACAATATTGAAGAGTCTAATGCTGCTGCTGCTGCTAACGCTTTATCACAATTCAATTGGCAGGTTTTCAGAGAGCTCCTCCCCAACGCCCACCCGTCGGGCACCAGTTGCCCACCCTCCCTATGGGATATAGTGGCGAACAGCTGATGCCATTAATCAGAGCATCAGTCGCCCCGTCAACGTGGAAAGCATACGGTAAGGCATGGGAAGAGTGGACACGATTAGTAGCAGGCAGACGGGTTGACATATGTGAACAAGCTAGACTAGATGTAACCATAGAATTTCTCCACCAACTAATGATGAGGGGCATATCAGGGGCGTCAGCACAGCGGTGGCTAACTGGAGTGGCATTTCACTTTCAATTACTGAATTGGGAAGATGTGACAAAAAGATTCATCATCAGGCAAGCCTTAAAAGGGTGGAAAAGAGGTCAGCCAAGTCAGGAGTGCAGACGTCCCGTGTTAATAAAACTGCTGTCAGAAATCATATCCCTAACACCAGTAACACGCCACTCACAATTTGAAGCAACACTAGTGTCTACTGCATTTGCGATCGCCTTCTTCGGGGCGCTACGCATAAGCAAATTAGTCCCCCGATCCAAAATCACCACCAGTGGAGGCTTATTACACCAGGACGTAGTCATAGCCAATAATGCAATACGCATACGCAAATCCAAAACGGACCTAGTGGGCAGGGGCACTTGGGTGCTTTTACAACCCACTAACAGTATACTGTGTCCGGTAACAATAGTAAAAACATATACAGCCATCAGGCCACAAAGTAATTTCTTCCTATCACACATTGACGGAACTACATTATCAAGATACCAGTTCCAAGCTATATTTAATAAATGCCTAACATCAGCAGGGTACCACCCCAAAGATTACGGGACACACTCATTCCGCATAGGCGCAGCCACGGAAGCAGCTAAAGCAGGACTGTCAGAGACGGAAGTTCAGAGGATAGGAAGATGGCGATCCGCGTGTTTTGCAAGATACATAAGACCGGACTTGTTATCCTAACGTGGTTTGTTTCTTTTACAGGTGACGCTAAGCCAACAGTGTGAGTGATAGGCCACTCGTATATATATTGGGCAGAAAAAAGGGCGAAAGTCCGCCCAGGCGGGAGGAATATAGGGTTTCATAACACATATTTCAACTGGAGAGGTATTAGAGGCCTGCGATGACCACATGTACTAATGGAGGTAATCGACATAGGCAGAGAAGCATCAGGTCCGGTCATCTTAGTTATACACGCCGGGGGAAACGACCTCGGTCATTACAAAAGTGCAGAACTAATGGCAATAATGAAGCTAGACACTGAGCGCTTCAGAGCATTTTTTAGTAAACTAACTATAGTATGGTCAGAGATTGTGCCGAGAGCTGTATGGAGAGGTGCGAGAGACATCACGGCCATCGAACGGACAAGGAGGCTAAGAAATATTCGGATGGCAAAATTTGTAAAGGAAAGAAGTGGTGTAGTGATACGACACGAGAGCTGGAAGGAGATAAAACAGGCCTCATACGGCCCGATGGTGTTCATTTAACGGATATTGGACTGGACATATTCCTGTCAGGACTCCAGGACGGAGTGGAACAAGCGTTAATGATGATGATGGGTGGGGGTCGGAGTCCTGCCTACGAGTAGGCAGGATCCTCCGTGGCCTGGAAATAGAAAGGACATGTTGGAAAGTTATTCTTGTTGGCCAACTTGCCGGTGTGGAGACACAGGGCATGCTGCAACAAGCGGAATTATTTTTGGAAATAAAATGCCTTTCTAATGGAATGAGTTAAAGAGTTAAGAAATCTGTGACCGATCCTCTCCCATCCAGTTGTAAGAGTTACATTATTGTAGTGTTAAGGAAGGGGTGGCAGTAGGGGGGCTGAGGATCTGGGTTTGGTTGGGGGTCCCCACAGTCTGGTAGACTCCATACTAAATAAGGAAGGAGTCACTGACTGTGGTGGCCCCTCCCTGGGCCGTGGTGATTGGTGATCCCCCTTCGCTGCCCCTTACTGACCAGTGATCCTGAAGCCCCCGGAAGGATCCAATGAAGCGAAAGGGGACGCTACAAGCCGTCCCATGGATACATAAACACCGGGACATCCCACGTTACTTCCTTTCTTCGCTGGTCCCAGAGTGGAACGTCCCAACCACCCTCCCTGATATGAAGACTGTAAGAAGGAGAATCATAGAATTTTTTAAAGTCACAGCGGCCTGGAAATAGAAAGGACATGTTGGAAAGTTACTCTTGTTGGCCAATTTGCCGGTGTGGAGACACAGGGCATGCTGCAACAAGCGGAATTATTTTTGGAAATAAAATGCCTTCCTAATGGAATGAGTTAAAGAGTTAATAAAGCTGTGACCGATCCTCACCCATCCAGTTGTAAGTTACATTATTGTATTGTTAAAGAAGGGGTGGCGGTAGGGGGGCTGAGCATCTGGGTTTGGTTGGGGGTCCCCACAGTCATGGCTGTTCTGTGCGCACAGGACCTGTGATGAGGTCACAGGAGGGGAGGAGTCAGGGGTCACATGATCAGGGCCTCAGTGGATGCAGGACTCTGCTGTGCTGGTTGTCATGGTGCTGGATGAGCTGAAGTTTATGTGTGGGGTCAGGAGGGGTTTACAGTGTGGATGTAGCGGAGCCGCGCGGCGTACGAGGCGTGCGGAGCCGCGCGGCGTACGAGGCGTGCGGAGCCGCGCGGCGTACGAGGCGTGCGGAGCCGCGCGGCGTACGAGGCGTGCGGAGCCGCGCGGCGTACGAGGCGTGCGGAGCCGCGCGGCGTACGAGGCGTGCGGAGCCGCGCGGCGTACGAGGCGTGCGGAGCCGCGCGGCGTACGAGGCGTGCGGAGCCGCGCGGCGTACGAGGCGTGCGGAGCCGCGCGGCGTACGAGGCGTGCGGAGCGGAGCCGCGCGGCGTACGAGGCGTACGGAGCGGAGCCGCGCGGCGTACGAGGCGTACGGAGCGGAGCCGCGCGGCGTACGAGGCGTACGGAGCGGAGCCGCGCGGCGTACGAGGCGTACGGAGCGGAGCCGCGCGGCGTACGAGGCGTACGGAGCGGAGCCGCGCGGCGTACGAGGCGTACGGAGCGGAGCCGCGCGGCGTACGAGGCGTACGGAGCGGAGCCGCGCGGCGTACGAGGCGTACGGAGCGGAGCCGCGCGGCGTACGAGGCGTACGGAGCGGAGCCGCGCGGCGTACGAGGCGTACGGAGCGGAGCCGCGCGGCGTACGAGGCGTACGGAGCGGAGCCGCGCGGCGTACGAGGCGTACGGAGCGGAGCCGCGCGGCGTACGAGGCGTACGGAGCGGAGCCGCGCGGCGTACGAGGCGTACGGAGCGGAGCCGCGCGGCGTACGAGGCGTACGGAGCGGAGCCGCGCGGCGTACGAGGCGTACGGAGCGGAGCCGCGCGGCGTACGAGGCGTACGGAGCGGAGCCGCGCGGCGTACGAGGCGTACGGAGCGGAGCCGCGCGGCGTACGAGGCGTACGGAGCGGAGCCGCGCGGCGTACGAGGCGTACGGAGCGGAGCCGCGCGGCGTACGAGGCGTACGGAGCGGAGCCGCGCGGCGTACGAGGCGTACGGAGCGGAGCCGCGCGGCGTACGAGGCGTACGGAGCGGAGCCGCGCGGCGTACGAGGCGTACGGAGCGGAGCCGCGCGGCGTACGAGGCGTACGGAGCGGAGCCGCGCGGCGTACGAGGCGTACGGAGCGGAGCCGCGCGGCGTACGAGGCGTACGGAGCGGAGCCGCGCGGCGTACGAGGCGTACGGAGCGGAGCCGCGCGGCGTACGAGGCGTACGGAGCGGAGCCGCGCGGCGTACGAGGCGTACGGAGCGGAGCCGCGCGGGTACGAGGCGTACGGAGCGGAGCCGCGCGGGTACGAGGCGTACGGAGCGGAGCCGCGCGGGTACGAGGCGTACGGAGCCGCGCGGGTACGAGGCGTACGGAGCGGAGCCACGCGGGTACGAGGCGTACGGAGCGGAGCCGCGCGGGTACGAGGCGTACGGAGCGGAGCCGCATGTATGAGGTGTGGATGTAGCAGAGCCGTGTCTTTGTAAGTTGTACGGAGCACGCATGTGTACGAGGTATAAGGAGCGGAGCGCGCACTCTTCTACCTCCCAACTTTTGAAGAAGAGAAAGAGGGATAGATCCCTCTGCAATTTTTGGCCACGCCCCTGGCCGCACCCCAATCCACACCCATTTACCATTTATTTCTCCCCTGGCAGGAGGAGTTGTCACAGGGGCGCTGGTAATGAGGGGCATTCAGCAGACTGCCCTCACCCCCATTCCTGGTATGCATGGCCCCCTCATCCCCATTCCTGGTATGCATATCACCCTTCATCCCCAATCCTGGTATGCATGGCCCCCTCAGACTCAATCCTGGTATGCATGGCCCCCTTAGACCCAATCCTGGTATGCATGGCCCCCTCAGACTCAATCCTGGTATGCATGTCCCCATTAGACCCAATCCTGATATGCATGGCCCCCTCAGCCCCAATCCTAGTATGCGTGGCCCCCTCCGCCCCAATCCTGATATGCATGGCCCTCTCAGCCCCAATTCTGGTATGCATGGCCCCCTCAGACTCAATTAGGGTATGCATGGCCCCCTTAGACCCAATCCTGGTATGCATGGCCCCATCATCCCCAATCCTAGCATGCATGGCCCCCTCATCCCCAATCCTGGCATATATGGCCCACTCAGACTCAATCCTGATATGCATGGCCCCCTTAGACCCAGTCCTGGTATACATGGCCCCCTCAGTCCCAATCCTGGTATATATGACCCTCTCAGACCCAATCCTGGTATATATGGCCCCCTCATCCCCCAATACTGGTATGTATGGCCCCCTCATCCCTAATCCTGGTATGTATGGCCCCCTTATTCCCAATCCTGGTATGCATAACCTCCTCATCCACAATCTTGATATGCATGGCCCCCCTATCTTGGTATGCATGGCCCCCTCATCCCCAATCCTGGTATGCATGGCCCCCCCATCACTGCACACATGAAAAAGATAAACACTTCTACTCACGTTCCTTCCTCCCCTCTGCTCCAGCGCTGCATGCTGTCTGTCAGTAGCTGATCTCAACATCTGAGCAGCGCATGACATCACTGCCATGCGCCCTCAGACGCCGAGGTGAGTTGCGAGGATATTCACTCCTCTCCACGCCGGGATATGGGAGTGGAGAGGAGTGAATAGTCATTCTCCTTATTGCGCACTGTCAGCACGGACACAGCTCTTAATGCGGCTCAGCTATCCTCTGTGCCCGCTACTAAAGAGAATGAATATTCACTCCTCTCCATGCCCATAGGAGTGGAGAAGAGTGAATATTCATTCTCTCTAATAGCGAGCACACAGGATCGCAGAGCTGCAGCAGAAGCGAACGGCTGCGATAATAATAATAATAGTTTATTTTTATAGCGCCAACATATTCCGCAGCACTTTACAAATTTTAGGGGGGACTTATACAGACAATACAGAATAAGCATATCTCATATCGAACGGAGTGAGGGCCCTGCTCGCGAGCTTACAGTCTATGAGGAAGTGGGGGAGACACAAAAGGTAAAAAGTACATATATTGTATAATGCAGCCTTGATATACTGAATAGGATAAATAATAATACATGGACTGGTCGCCAGCCAGTATGTGTGCAGTCCTGACAGAGGCTTTTATGTGCATGGTTGGTTTGAACCCGAAGTTGAAGAAGATTTTAATATGGGGGAAAGCTGGGATGGACAGAGTGTGTTTAGGTGATACGCCAGTCTAAAGAAATGTGTTTTTAGGGTTCGCTTGAAACTGTGGGTATTGGGAATTAATCGAACTGTCCTGGGTAGTGCATTCCAGAGAATTGGCGCAGCACGCGAGAAATCTTGGAGACGGGAGTGGGAAGTTCGGATTATGGAGGATTTTAGTTTCAAGTCATTTGCAGAACGGAGGGCACGTGTAGGGTGGTAGACTGAGACAAGGGAGGAGATGTAGGGGGGTACTGAAGCATGGAGCGCTTTGTGGGTAAGCGTGATAAGTTTAAAACGAACTCTATATTGGATGGGCAACCAATGCAATGACTGGCACAGGGAAGAGGCATCTGAGTAGCGGTTGGCGAGGAATATGATCCTGGCTGCTGCGTTCAGGACGGATTGGAGAGGGGAGAGTTTAGTAAGAGGGAGACCGATTAGTAGAGCGTTGCAATAGTCAAGACGAGAATGAATAAGAGCGACAGTAAGAGTTTTTGCCGAGTCAAAGGTGAGAAAAGTCCTGATTCTTGAGATGTTTTTGAGGTGTAGATGACATGAACGAGCGAGTGATTTGATGTGAGGAGTGAAAGAAAGATCTGAATCAAAAATGACCCCAAGACAGCGGGCTTGTAGCTGGGGAGTAATGGTTGAGCCACAAACGGAGATGGCAATATCGGGCACAGGTAGATTAATGGAGGGAGGAAAGACGAGTAGTTCAGTTTTTGACAGATTCAGTTTTAGGTAGAGGGAGGACATAATGTTAGACACAGCAGAAAGACAATCACTGGTCTTTTGTAGTAATGCAGGGGTGATGTCCGGAGCAGAGGTGTATAATTGGGTGTCATCAGCATAGAGATGGTACTGAAAACCGAATCTACTGATTGTTTGTCCAATAGGAGCGGTGTATAAGGAGAAAAGAAGGGGGCCTAGGACTGATCCTTGAGGAACCCCGACAGTAAGAGGAAGTAGGGAGGAGGAGGAGCCGGCAAAAGACACAGAGAAGGAGCGGTCAGAGAGATAAGAGGAGAACCAGGAGAGAACCGTGTCCTTGAGGCCAATAGTGCGGAGCATAGTGAGGAGGAGCTGGTGATCCACAGTGTCAAATGCTGCAGAGAGATCCAGGAGAATCAGCAGGGAGTAGTGACCATTAGATTTAGCTGTTAGTAGATCATTAGAGACTTTAGTGAGGGCAGTTTCAGTAGAATGTAAAGAGCGGAAACCAGATTGTAAAGGGTCAAGAAGAGAGTTGTCTGAGAGATAGCGGATTAGACGGGAGTGGACCAGGCGTTCCAGGAGTTTAGAGATAAAGGGAAGATTGGAAACAGGTCTGTAGTTGGCCGTGCAGTTCTGGTCGAGGGATGGTTTTTTAAGTAATGGTTGTATGCTGGCGTGTTTAAAAGAAGAGGGAAAGATACCAGATGAGAGGGAAAGGTTGAAAATTTTAGTTAGGTGAGAGGTGACAGCTGGAGCAAGGGACTGAAGGAGATGTGAGGGAATAGGGTCGCTGGTGCAGGTGGTAGGGCGAGAAGATGCAAGGAGCCTGATCACTTCATCTTCCGTGACTGGTTCGAAGTCAGAAAATGAGCAAGATACAATGTGGCGGGGGGGGAGCATGCATAACATTTGGGGATTGGGAGAAAATTTCCTGTCGGATATGGTCAATTTTTTCTTTGAAATAGTTAGCCAGATCGTCAGCGCTGAGGTCGGTGGTCGGGGCCTGTGCTGTTTGATTGAGGAGAGAATGAAACGTGTCAAAGAGTCGTTTAGGATTATTGGAAAGTGAGATGATGAGGTTGTTAAAGTAGGTTTGTTTGGAGAGGTGAAGGGCAGAGTTATATGTTTTCAGCATAAATTTATAGTGGAGGAAATCTTCGGGCAGATTTGATTTTCTCCACAGCCGTTCAGCGCACCTGGAGTACCTCTGGAGAAGACATGTTTGAGGCGTGTGCCAGGGTTGTCGCCGTCTATGCCGAATTGTTCTTTGTGTAGGAGGTGCGGCTTCATCCAGGGCGCATAGCATTATTTTGTTATAATGCTTCAATGCAGATTCGGGACATGAGAGGGAGGAGATTGGGGCCAATGATGATTGCAACCTTTTTATAAATTTCTGGGTGTTAATGGCGCGTAAATTTCTATAAGTGTGGACGGTGGGAGTGTCTTGAGTAGAGTCACAGTTCTTGACAGAGAATGAAAGAAGATTATGGTCAGAGAGTGGAAGGGGAGAGTTAGTAAAGTCATGTACTGAGCAAAGCCGGGAGAAGATCAGGTCCAATGTGTTCCCGTCCTCATGTGTAGGAGAATTAGCAAGCTGTGAAAGGCCGAAGGAGGAGGTTAATGATAAAAGATGCGTGGCAGATGGGGAAAGAGGATCGCCAATTGGGATGTTAAAGTCTCCCATGATTATCGTGGGGATGTCGCAGGATAGAAAATTTGTAAGCCAGGCAGCAAAGTGATCCAGGAATTGACGGGGGGGACCTGGGGGGCGATAGACAACCGCCACTCGCAGGGAGAAGGGCCGGTAGAGTCTGACTGTGTGGGCCTCAAAGGACGGGAAGATAAGGGAGGGTACAGGGGGGATAACCTGAAAAGTACATTTTGTTGAAAGAAGCAGACCAACACCTCCACCTGATCTGTTGTCAGGTCGCGGGGTATGAGAGAAATGTAGGCCACCATAGGAGAGAGCTGCAGCGGCGGTGGTGTCCGACTGCTGGATCCAGGTTTCAGTGAGAGCCAGAAGGTTGAGGGAATTAGAGAGGAAAAAGTCATGGATGTAAGAGAGTTTATTACAAGCTGAGTGTGCATTCCAAAGGGCACAGTTGAATGAGACAGAAGATATGCAGGGAATATTAATGAGATTAGCAGGGTTTCTGAATGTAACAGGGAAAGAGTTAGTGTTATTATTACTGGAGGGTCCTGGGTTGGGAGAAATATCACCTGCGACTAATAGAAGGAAGATACAGAGAGTGAGCAGATGATTGAGTGATTTGTGAGAGCGTTTCCTGCGTTGTATGGTGGGAATGAATGGATCTGCGTGGCATAACATTGTGAAGAGAGCATGACAACTGTACATAGGAGAAGAGAGGAGTGAGGGATTAATATGGATGAAGTGTGCCGCATTTGTGGGAGAACGGTGAATGTGGATGATTGTAGCAACCAGAGTATAAATGGCACAGATACAAATGGTGAATACTGTTTGCCAAAAAGATGACCTGGAAGCAAGTTTGTTTAATTGTCTTGCATGTCTTACCTGTCTCCTGCCCTGTCCAACTGCCATTTTCTAACTGCCAGGGCACTTTGCTAAATTATGGCACTTCGATAAAGTATGCATAAATGCTATATGCATAAATGCCCCCGCATAAATGCCTCCCCTTAACTAAGTCTCAATATATAGGGACGTATCTGCTTAGATCTGCACAGATTTAACTCATTAACAATCAATCACTAGCTTAAAAGACAACAGGAGACCATAAAGTGCAGGGAAAAAAAAAAAAAAAAAAATAGTAAACTCGGCATGGATCATAAACTCTTAAAGTAAGTGTGATGACCTTTAAGTATCATGGAATAAAAAAGCTAGAGGAGTGTAAAAATATATACCAGAAATTGATAGGCTGCAGAGCATTGCATGGAGATATAATGCAGTTTTCAGGACAGATCACACAAGCAGTGAAAAATATATACCAGAAATTGATAGGCTGCAGAGCATTGCATGGAGATATAATGCAGTTTTCAGGACAGATCACACAAGCAGTGAAAAATATATACCAGAAATTGATAGGCTGCAGAGCATTGCATGGAGATATAATGCAGTTTTCAGGACAGATCACACAAGCAGTGAAAAATATATACCAGAAATTGATAGGCTGCAGAGCATTGCATGGAGATATAATGCAGTTTTCAGGACAGATCACACAAGCAGTGAAAAATATATACCTGTAAGAAGAGAAGAAAGATGAATATTAGCAATGCCATTTTCTAACTGCCAGGGCACTTTGCTAAATTATGGCACTTCGATAAAGTATGCATAAATGCTATATGCATAAATGCCCCCGCATAAATGCCTCCCCTTAACTAAGTCTCAATATATAGGGACGTATCTGCTTAGATCTGCACAGATTTAACTCATTAACAATCAATCACTAGCTTAAAAGACAACAGGAGACCATAAAGTGCAGGGAAAAAAAAAAAAAAAAAAATAGTAAACTCGGCATGGATCATAAACTCTTAAAGTAAGTGTGATGACCTTTAAGTATCATGGAATAAAAAAGCTAGAGGAGTGAAAAATATATACCAGAAATTGATAGGCTGCAGAGCATTGCATGGAGATATAATGCAGTTTTCAGGACAGATCACACAAGCAGTGAAAAATATATACCAGAAATTGATAGGCTGCAGAGCATTGCATGGAGATATAATGCAGTTTTCAGGACAGATCACACAAGCAGTGAAAAATATATACCAGAAATTGATAGGCTGCAGAGCATTGCATGGAGATATAATGCAGTTTTCAGGACAGATCACACAAGCAGTGAAAAATATATACCAGAAATTGATAGGCTGCAGAGCATTGCATGGAGATATAATGCAGTTTTCAGGACAGATCACACAAGCAGTGAAAAATATATACCAGAAATTGATAGGCTGCAGAGCATTGCATGGAGATATAATGCAGTTTTCAGGACAGATCACACAAGCAGTGAAAAATATATACCAGAAATTGATAGGCTGCAGAGCATTGCATGGAGATATAATGCAGTTTTCAGGACAGATCACACAAGCAGTGAAAAATATATACCAGAAATTGATAGGCTGCAGAGCATTGCATGGAGATATAATGCAGTTTTCAGGACAGATCACACAAGCAGTGAAAAATATATACCAGAAATTGATAGGCTGCAGAGCATTGCATGGAGATATAATGCAGTTTTCAGGACAGATCACACAAGCAGTGAAAAATATATACCAGAAATTGATAGGCTGCAGAGCATTGCATGGAGATATAATGCAGTTTTCAGGACAGATCACACAAGCAGTGAAAAATATATACCAGAAATTGATAGGCTGCAGAGCATTGCATGGAGATATAATGCAGTTTTCAGGACAGATCACACAAGCAGTGAAAAATATATACCAGAAATTGATAGGCTGCAGAGCATTGCATGGAGATATAATGCAGTTTTCAGGACAGATCACACAAGCAGTGAAAAATATATACCAGAAATTGATAGGCTGCAGAGCATTGCATGGAGATATAATGCAGTTTTCAGGACAGATCACACAAGCAGTGAAAAATATATACCAGAAATTGATAGGCTGCAGAGCATTGCATGGAGATATAATGCAGTTTTCAGGACAGATCACACAAGCAGTGAAAAATATATACCAGAAATTGATAGGCTGCAGAGCATTGCATGGAGATATAATGCAGTTTTCAGGACAGATCACACAAGCAGTGAAAAATATATACCAGAAATTGATAGGCTGCAGAGCATTGCATGGAGATATAATGCAGTTTTCAGGACAGATCACACAAGCAGTGAAAAATATATACCAGAAATTGATAGGCTGCAGAGCATTGCATGGAGATATAATGCAGTTTTCAGGACAGATCACACAAGCAGTGAAAAATATATACCAGAAATTGATAGGCTGCAGAGCATTGCATGGAGATATAATGCAGTTTTCAGGACAGATCACACAAGCAGTGAAAAATATATACCAGAAATTGATAGGCTGCAGAGCATTGCATGGAGATATAATGCAGTTTTCAGGACAGATCACACAAGCAGTGAAAAATATATACCAGAAATTGATAGGCTGCAGAGCATTGCATGGAGATATAATGCAGTTTTCAGGACAGATCACACAAGCAGTGAAAAATATATACCTGTAAGAAGAGAAGAAAGATGAATATTAGCAATGCCATTTTCTAACTGCCAGGGCACTTTGCTAAATTATGGCACTTCGATAAAGTATGCATAAATGCTATATGCATAAATGCCCCCGCATAAATGCCTCCCCTTAACTAAGTCTCAATATATAGGGACGTATCTGCTTAGATCTGCACAGATTTAACTCATTAACAATCAATCACTAGCTTAAAAGACAACAGGAGACCATAAAGTGCAGGGAAAAAAAAAAAAAAAAAATAGTAAACTCGGCATGGATCATAAACTCTTAAAGTAAGTGTGATGACCTTTAAGTATCATGGAATAAAAAAGCTAGAGGAGTGTAAAAATATATACCAGAAATTGATAGGCTGCAGAGCATTGCATGGAGATATAATGCAGTTTTCAGGACAGATCACACAAGCAGTGAAAAATATATACCAGAAATTGATAGGCTGCAGAGCATTGCATGGAGATATAATGCAGTTTTCAGGACAGATCACACAAGCAGTGAAAAATATATACCAGAAATTGATAGGCTGCAGAGCATTGCATGGAGATATAATGCAGTTTTCAGGACAGATCACACAAGCAGTGAAAAATATATACCAGAAATTGATAGGCTGCAGAGCATTGCATGGAGATATAATGCAGTTTTCAGGACAGATCACACAAGCAGTGAAAAATATATACCTGTAAGAAGAGAAGAAAGATGAATATTAGCAATGCCATTTTCTAACTGCCAGGGCACTTTGCTAAATTATGGCACTTCGATAAAGTATGCATAAATGCTATATGCATAAATGCCCCCGCATAAATGCCTCCCCTTAACTAAGTCTCAATATATAGGGACGTATCTGCTTAGATCTGCACAGATTTAACTCATTAACAATCAATCACTAGCTTAAAAGACAACAGGAGACCATAAAGTGCAGGGAAAAAAAAAAAAAAAAAATAGTAAACTCGGCATGGATCATAAACTCTTAAAGTAAGTGTGATGACCTTTAAGTATCATGGAATAAAAAAGCTAGAGGAGTGTAAAAATATATACCAGAAATTGATAGGCTGCAGAGCATTGCATGGAGATATAATGCAGTTTTCAGGACAGATCACACAAGCAGTGAAAAATATATACCAGAAATTGATAGGCTGCAGAGCATTGCATGGAGATATAATGCAGTTTTCAGGACAGATCACACAAGCAGTGAAAAATATATACCAGAAATTGATAGGCTGCAGAGCATTGCATGGAGATATAATGCAGTTTTCAGGACAGATCACACAAGCAGTGAAAAATATATACCAGAAATTGATAGGCTGCAGAGCATTGCATGGAGATATAATGCAGTTTTCAGGACAGATCACACAAGCAGTGAAAAATATATACCAGAAATTGATAGGCTGCAGAGCATTGCATGGAGATATAATGCAGTTTTCAGGACAGATCACACAAGCAGTGAAAAATATATACCAGAAATTGATAGGCTGCAGAGCATTGCATGGAGATATAATGCAGTTTTCAGGACAGATCACACAAGCAGTGAAAAATATATACCAGAAATTGATAGGCTGCAGAGCATTGCATGGAGATATAATGCAGTTTTCAGGACAGATCACACAAGCAGTGAAAAATATATACCAGAAATTGATAGGCTGCAGAGCATTGCATGGAGATATAATGCAGTTTTCAGGACAGATCACACAAGCAGTGAAAAATATATACCAGAAATTGATAGGCTGCAGAGCATTGCATGGAGATATAATGCAGTTTTCAGGACAGATCACACAAGCAGTGAAAAATATATACCAGAAATTGATAGGCTGCAGAGCATTGCATGGAGATATAATGCAGTTTTCAGGACAGATCACACAAGCAGTGAAAAATATATACCAGAAATTGATAGGCTGCAGAGCATTGCATGGAGATATAATGCAGTTTTCAGGACAGATCACACAAGCAGTGAAAAATATATACCAGAAATTGATAGGCTGCAGAGCATTGCATGGAGATATAATGCAGTTTTCAGGACAGATCACACAAGCAGTGAAAAATATATACCAGAAATTGATAGGCTGCAGAGCATTGCATGGAGATATAATGCAGTTTTCAGGACAGATCACACAAGCAGTGAAAAATATATACCAGAAATTGATAGGCTGCAGAGCATTGCATGGAGATATAATGCAGTTTTCAGGACAGATCACACAAGCAGTGAAAAATATATACCAGAAATTGATAGGCTGCAGAGCATTGCATGGAGATATAATGCAGTTTTCAGGACAGATCACACAAGCAGTGAAAAATATATACCAGAAATTGATAGGCTGCAGAGCATTGCATGGAGATATAATGCAGTTTTCAGGACAGATCACACAAGCAGTGAAAAATATATACCAGAAATTGATAGGCTGCAGAGCATTGCATGGAGATATAATGCAGTTTTCAGGACAGATCACACAAGCAGTGAAAAATATATACCAGAAATTGATAGGCTGCAGAGCATTGCATGGAGATATAATGCAGTTTTCAGGACAGATCACACAAGCAGTGAAAAATATATACCAGAAATTGATAGGCTGCAGAGCATTGCATGGAGATATAATGCAGTTTTCAGGACAGATCACACAAGCAGTGAAAAATATATACCAGAAATTGATAGGCTGCAGAGCATTGCATGGAGATATAATGCAGTTTTCAGGACAGATCACACAAGCAGTGAAAAATATATACCAGAAATTGATAGGCTGCAGAGCATTGCATGGAGATATAATGCAGTTTTCAGGACAGATCACACAAGCAGTGAAAAATATATACCAGAAATTGATAGGCTGCAGAGCATTGCATGGAGATATAATGCAGTTTTCAGGACAGATCACACAAGCAGTGAAAAATATATACCAGAAATTGATAGGCTGCAGAGCATTGCATGGAGATATAATGCAGTTTTCAGGACAGATCACACAAGCAGTGAAAAATATATACCAGAAATTGATAGGCTGCAGAGCATTGCATGGAGATATAATGCAGTTTTCAGGACAGATCACACAAGCAGTGAAAAATATATACCAGAAATTGATAGGCTGCAGAGCATTGCATGGAGATATAATGCAGTTTTCAGGACAGATCACACAAGCAGTGAAAAATATATACCAGAAATTGATAGGCTGCAGAGCATTGCATGGAGATATAATGCAGTTTTCAGGACAGATCACACAAGCAGTGAAAAATATATACCAGAAATTGATAGGCTGCAGAGCATTGCATGGAGATATAATGCAGTTTTCAGGACAGATCACACAAGCAGTGAAAAATATATACCAGAAATTGATAGGCTGCAGAGCATTGCATGGAGATATAATGCAGTTTTCAGGACAGATCACACAAGCAGTGAAAAATATATACCAGAAATTGATAGGCTGCAGAGCATTGCATGGAGATATAATGCAGTTTTCAGGACAGATCACACAAGCAGTGAAAAATATATACCAGAAATTGATAGGCTGCAGAGCATTGCATGGAGATATAATGCAGTTTTCAGGACAGATCACACAAGCAGTGAAAAATATATACCAGAAATTGATAGGCTGCAGAGCATTGCATGGAGATATAATGCAGTTTTCAGGACAGATCACACAAGCAGTGAAAAATATATACCAGAAATTGATAGGCTGCAGAGCATTGCATGGAGATATAATGCAGTTTTCAGGACAGATCACACAAGCAGTGAAAAATATATACCAGAAATTGATAGGCTGCAGAGCATTGCATGGAGATATAATGCAGTTTTCAGGACAGATCACACAAGCAGTGAAAAATATATACCAGAAATTGATAGGCTGCAGAGCATTGCATGGAGATATAATGCAGTTTTCAGGACAGATCACACAAGCAGTGAAAAATATATACCAGAAATTGATAGGCTGCAGAGCATTGCATGGAGATATAATGCAGTTTTCAGGACAGATCACACAAGCAGTGAAAAATATATACCAGAAATTGATAGGCTGCAGAGCATTGCATGGAGATATAATGCAGTTTTCAGGACAGATCACACAAGCAGTGAAAAATATATACCAGAAATTGATAGGCTGCAGAGCATTGCATGGAGATATAATGCAGTTTTCAGGACAGATCACACAAGCAGTGAAAAATATATACCTGTAAGAAGAGAAGAAAGATGAATATTAGCAATGCCATTTTCTAACTGCCAGGGCACTTTGCTAAATTATGGCACTTCGATAAAGTATGCATAAATGCTATATGCATAAATGCCCCCGCATAAATGCCTCCCCTTAACTAAGTCTCAATATATAGGGACGTATCTGCTTAGATCTGCACAGATTTAACTCATTAACAATCAATCACTAGCTTAAAAGACAACAGGAGACCATAAAGTGCAGGGAAAAAAAAAAAAAAAAAAATAGTAAACTCGGCATGGATCATAAACTCTTAAAGTAAGTGTGATGACCTTTAAGTATCATGGAATAAAAAAGCTAGAGGAGTGTAAAAATATATACCAGAAATTGATAGGCTGCAGAGCATTGCATGGAGATATAATGCAGTTTTCAGGACAGATCACACAAGCAGTGAAAAATATATACCAGAAATTGATAGGCTGCAGAGCATTGCATGGAGATATAATGCAGTTTTCAGGACAGATCACACAAGCAGTGAAAAATATATACCAGAAATTGATAGGCTGCAGAGCATTGCATGGAGATATAATGCAGTTTTCAGGACAGATCACACAAGCAGTGAAAAATATATACCAGAAATTGATAGGCTGCAGAGCATTGCATGGAGATATAATGCAGTTTTCAGGACAGATCACACAAGCAGTGAAAAATATATACCTGTAAGAAGAGAAGAAAGATGAATATTAGCAATGCCATTTTCTAACTGCCAGGGCACTTTGCTAAATTATGGCACTTCGATAAAGTATGCATAAATGCTATATGCATAAATGCCCCCGCATAAATGCCTCCCCTTAACTAAGTCTCAATATATAGGGACGTATCTGCTTAGATCTGCACAGATTTAACTCATTAACAATCAATCACTAGCTTAAAAGACAACAGGAGACCATAAAGTGCAGGGAAAAAAAAAAAAAAAAAATAGTAAACTCGGCATGGATCATAAACTCTTAAAGTAAGTGTGATGACCTTTAAGTATCATGGAATAAAAAAGCTAGAGGAGTGTAAAAATATATACCAGAAATTGATAGGCTGCAGAGCATTGCATGGAGATATAATGCAGTTTTCAGGACAGATCACACAAGCAGTGAAAAATATATACCAGAAATTGATAGGCTGCAGAGCATTGCATGGAGATATAATGCAGTTTTCAGGACAGATCACACAAGCAGTGAAAAATATATACCAGAAATTGATAGGCTGCAGAGCATTGCATGGAGATATAATGCAGTTTTCAGGACAGATCACACAAGCAGTGAAAAATATATACCAGAAATTGATAGGCTGCAGAGCATTGCATGGAGATATAATGCAGTTTTCAGGACAGATCACACAAGCAGTGAAAAATATATACCAGAAATTGATAGGCTGCAGAGCATTGCATGGAGATATAATGCAGTTTTCAGGACAGATCACACAAGCAGTGAAAAATATATACCAGAAATTGATAGGCTGCAGAGCATTGCATGGAGATATAATGCAGTTTTCAGGACAGATCACACAAGCAGTGAAAAATATATACCAGAAATTGATAGGCTGCAGAGCATTGCATGGAGATATAATGCAGTTTTCAGGACAGATCACACAAGCAGTGAAAAATATATACCAGAAATTGATAGGCTGCAGAGCATTGCATGGAGATATAATGCAGTTTTCAGGACAGATCACACAAGCAGTGAAAAATATATACCAGAAATTGATAGGCTGCAGAGCATTGCATGGAGATATAATGCAGTTTTCAGGACAGATCACACAAGCAGTGAAAAATATATACCAGAAATTGATAGGCTGCAGAGCATTGCATGGAGATATAATGCAGTTTTCAGGACAGATCACACAAGCAGTGAAAAATATATACCAGAAATTGATAGGCTGCAGAGCATTGCATGGAGATATAATGCAGTTTTCAGGACAGATCACACAAGCAGTGAAAAATATATACCAGAAATTGATAGGCTGCAGAGCATTGCATGGAGATATAATGCAGTTTTCAGGACAGATCACACAAGCAGTGAAAAATATATACCAGAAATTGATAGGCTGCAGAGCATTGCATGGAGATATAATGCAGTTTTCAGGACAGATCACACAAGCAGTGAAAAATATATACCAGAAATTGATAGGCTGCAGAGCATTGCATGGAGATATAATGCAGTTTTCAGGACAGATCACACAAGCAGTGAAAAATATATACCAGAAATTGATAGGCTGCAGAGCATTGCATGGAGATATAATGCAGTTTTCAGGACAGATCACACAAGCAGTGAAAAATATATACCAGAAATTGATAGGCTGCAGAGCATTGCATGGAGATATAATGCAGTTTTCAGGACAGATCACACAAGCAGTGAAAAATATATACCAGAAATTGATAGGCTGCAGAGCATTGCATGGAGATATAATGCAGTTTTCAGGACAGATCACACAAGCAGTGAAAAATATATACCAGAAATTGATAGGCTGCAGAGCATTGCATGGAGATATAATGCAGTTTTCAGGACAGATCACACAAGCAGTGAAAAATATATACCAGAAATTGATAGGCTGCAGAGCATTGCATGGAGATATAATGCAGTTTTCAGGACAGATCACACAAGCAGTGAAAAATATATACCAGAAATTGATAGGCTGCAGAGCATTGCATGGAGATATAATGCAGTTTTCAGGACAGATCACACAAGCAGTGAAAAATATATACCAGAAATTGATAGGCTGCAGAGCATTGCATGGAGATATAATGCAGTTTTCAGGACAGATCACACAAGCAGTGAAAAATATATACCAGAAATTGATAGGCTGCAGAGCATTGCATGGAGATATAATGCAGTTTTCAGGACAGATCACACAAGCAGTGAAAAATATATACCAGAAATTGATAGGCTGCAGAGCATTGCATGGAGATATAATGCAGTTTTCAGGACAGATCACACAAGCAGTGAAAAATATATACCAGAAATTGATAGGCTGCAGAGCATTGCATGGAGATATAATGCAGTTTTCAGGACAGATCACACAAGCAGTGAAAAATATATACCAGAAATTGATAGGCTGCAGAGCATTGCATGGAGATATAATGCAGTTTTCAGGACAGATCACACAAGCAGTGAAAAATATATACCAGAAATTGATAGGCTGCAGAGCATTGCATGGAGATATAATGCAGTTTTCAGGACAGATCACACAAGCAGTGAAAAATATATACCAGAAATTGATAGGCTGCAGAGCATTGCATGGAGATATAATGCAGTTTTCAGGACAGATCACACAAGCAGTGAAAAATATATACCAGAAATTGATAGGCTGCAGAGCATTGCATGGAGATATAATGCAGTTTTCAGGACAGATCACACAAGCAGTGAAAAATATATACCAGAAATTGATAGGCTGCAGAGCATTGCATGGAGATATAATGCAGTTTTCAGGACAGATCACACAAGCAGTGAAAAATATATACCAGAAATTGATAGGCTGCAGAGCATTGCATGGAGATATAATGCAGTTTTCAGGACAGATCACACAAGCAGTGAAAAATATATACCAGAAATTGATAGGCTGCAGAGCATTGCATGGAGATATAATGCAGTTTTCAGGACAGATCACACAAGCAGTGAAAAATATATACCAGAAATTGATAGGCTGCAGAGCATTGCATGGAGATATAATGCAGTTTTCAGGACAGATCACACAAGCAGTGAAAAATATATACCAGAAATTGATAGGCTGCAGAGCATTGCATGGAGATATAATGCAGTTTTCAGGACAGATCACACAAGCAGTGAAAAATATATACCAGAAATTGATAGGCTGCAGAGCATTGCATGGAGATATAATGCAGTTTTCAGGACAGATCACACAAGCAGTGAAAAATATATACCAGAAATTGATAGGCTGCAGAGCATTGCATGGAGATATAATGCAGTTTTCAGGACAGATCACACAAGCAGTGAAAAATATATACCAGAAATTGATAGGCTGCAGAGCATTGCATGGAGATATAATGCAGTTTTCAGGACAGATCACACAAGCAGTGAAAAATATATACCAGAAATTGATAGGCTGCAGAGCATTGCATGGAGATATAATGCAGTTTTCAGGACAGATCACACAAGCAGTGAAAAATATATACCAGAAATTGATAGGCTGCAGAGCATTGCATGGAGATATAATGCAGTTTTCAGGACAGATCACACAAGCAGTGAAAAATATATACCAGAAATTGATAGGCTGCAGAGCATTGCATGGAGATATAATGCAGTTTTCAGGACAGATCACACAAGCAGTGAAAAATATATACCAGAAATTGATAGGCTGCAGAGCATTGCATGGAGATATAATGCAGTTTTCAGGACAGATCACACAAGCAGTGAAAAATATATACCAGAAATTGATAGGCTGCAGAGCATTGCATGGAGATATAATGCAGTTTTCAGGACAGATCACACAAGCAGTGAAAAATATATACCAGAAATTGATAGGCTGCAGAGCATTGCATGGAGATATAATGCAGTTTTCAGGACAGATCACACAAGCAGTGAAAAATATATACCAGAAATTGATAGGCTGCAGAGCATTGCATGGAGATATAATGCAGTTTTCAGGACAGATCACACAAGCAGTGAAAAATATATACCAGAAATTGATAGGCTGCAGAGCATTGCATGGAGATATAATGCAGTTTTCAGGACAGATCACACAAGCAGTGAAAAATATATACCAGAAATTGATAGGCTGCAGAGCATTGCATGGAGATATAATGCAGTTTTCAGGACAGATCACACAAGCAGTGAAAAATATATACCAGAAATTGATAGGCTGCAGAGCATTGCATGGAGATATAATGCAGTTTTCAGGACAGATCACACAAGCAGTGAAAAATATATACCAGAAATTGATAGGCTGCAGAGCATTGCATGGAGATATAATGCAGTTTTCAGGACAGATCACACAAGCAGTGAAAAATATATACCAGAAATTGATAGGCTGCAGAGCATTGCATGGAGATATAATGCAGTTTTCAGGACAGATCACACAAGCAGTGAAAAATATATACCAGAAATTGATAGGCTGCAGAGCATTGCATGGAGATATAATGCAGTTTTCAGGACAGATCACACAAGCAGTGAAAAATATATACCAGAAATTGATAGGCTGCAGAGCATTGCATGGAGATATAATGCAGTTTTCAGGACAGATCACACAAGCAGTGAAAAATATATACCAGAAATTGATAGGCTGCAGAGCATTGCATGGAGATATAATGCAGTTTTCAGGACAGATCACACAAGCAGTGAAAAATATATACCAGAAATTGATAGGCTGCAGAGCATTGCATGGAGATATAATGCAGTTTTCAGGACAGATCACACAAGCAGTGAAAAATATATACCAGAAATTGATAGGCTGCAGAGCATTGCATGGAGATATAATGCAGTTTTCAGGACAGATCACACAAGCAGTGAAAAATATATACCAGAAATTGATAGGCTGCAGAGCATTGCATGGAGATATAATGCAGTTTTCAGGACAGATCACACAAGCAGTGAAAAATATATACCAGAAATTGATAGGCTGCAGAGCATTGCATGGAGATATAATGCAGTTTTCAGGACAGATCACACAAGCAGTGAAAAATATATACCAGAAATTGATAGGCTGCAGAGCATTGCATGGAGATATAATGCAGTTTTCAGGACAGATCACACAAGCAGTGAAAAATATATACCAGAAATTGATAGGCTGCAGAGCATTGCATGGAGATATAATGCAGTTTTCAGGACAGATCACACAAGCAGTGAAAAATATATACCAGAAATTGATAGGCTGCAGAGCATTGCATGGAGATATAATGCAGTTTTCAGGACAGATCACACAAGCAGTGAAAAATATATACCAGAAATTGATAGGCTGCAGAGCATTGCATGGAGATATAATGCAGTTTTCAGGACAGATCACACAAGCAGTGAAAAATATATACCAGAAATTGATAGGCTGCAGAGCATTGCATGGAGATATAATGCAGTTTTCAGGACAGATCACACAAGCAGTGAAAAATATATACCAGAAATTGATAGGCTGCAGAGCATTGCATGGAGATATAATGCAGTTTTCAGGACAGATCACACAAGCAGTGAAAAATATATACCAGAAATTGATAGGCTGCAGAGCATTGCATGGAGATATAATGCAGTTTTCAGGACAGATCACACAAGCAGTGAAAAATATATACCAGAAATTGATAGGCTGCAGAGCATTGCATGGAGATATAATGCAGTTTTCAGGACAGATCACACAAGCAGTGAAAAATATATACCTGTAAGAAGAGAAGAAAGATGAATATTAGCAATGCCATTTTCTAACTGCCAGGGCACTTTGCTAAATTATGGCACTTCGATAAAGTATGCATAAATGCTATATGCATAAATGCCCCCGCATAAATGCCTCCCCTTAACTAAGTCTCAATATATAGGGACGTATCTGCTTAGATCTGCACAGATTTAACTCATTAACAATCAATCACTAGCTTAAAAGACAACAGGAGACCATAAAGTGCAGGGAAAAAAAAAAAAAAAAAAAATAGTAAACTCGGCATGGATCATAAACTCTTAAAGTAAGTGTGATGACCTTTAAGTATCATGGAATAAAAAAGCTAGAGGAGTGTAAAAATATATACCAGAAATTGATAGGCTGCAGAGCATTGCATGGAGATATAATGCAGTTTTCAGGACAGATCACACAAGCAGTGAAAAATATATACCAGAAATTGATAGGCTGCAGAGCATTGCATGGAGATATAATGCAGTTTTCAGGACAGATCACACAAGCAGTGAAAAATATATACCAGAAATTGATAGGCTGCAGAGCATTGCATGGAGATATAATGCAGTTTTCAGGACAGATCACACAAGCAGTGAAAAATATATACCAGAAATTGATAGGCTGCAGAGCATTGCATGGAGATATAATGCAGTTTTCAGGACAGATCACACAAGCAGTGAAAAATATATACCTGTAAGAAGAGAAGAAAGATGAATATTAGCAATGCCATTTTCTAACTGCCAGGGCACTTTGCTAAATTATGGCACTTCGATAAAGTATGCATAAATGCTATATGCATAAATGCCCCCGCATAAATGCCTCCCCTTAACTAAGTCTCAATATATAGGGACGTATCTGCTTAGATCTGCACAGATTTAACTCATTAACAATCAATCACTAGCTTAAAAGACAACAGGAGACCATAAAGTGCAGGGAAAAAAAAAAAAAAAAAAAATAGTAAACTCGGCATGGATCATAAACTCTTAAAGTAAGTGTGATGACCTTTAAGTATCATGGAATAAAAAAGCTAGAGGAGTGTAAAAATATATACCAGAAATTGATAGGCTGCAGAGCATTGCATGGAGATATAATGCAGTTTTCAGGACAGATCACACAAGCAGTGAAAAATATATACCAGAAATTGATAGGCTGCAGAGCATTGCATGGAGATATAATGCAGTTTTCAGGACAGATCACACAAGCAGTGAAAAATATATACCAGAAATTGATAGGCTGCAGAGCATTGCATGGAGATATAATGCAGTTTTCAGGACAGATCACACAAGCAGTGAAAAATATATACCAGAAATTGATAGGCTGCAGAGCATTGCATGGAGATATAATGCAGTTTTCAGGACAGATCACACAAGCAGTGAAAAATATATACCAGAAATTGATAGGCTGCAGAGCATTGCATGGAGATATAATGCAGTTTTCAGGACAGATCACACAAGCAGTGAAAAATATATACCAGAAATTGATAGGCTGCAGAGCATTGCATGGAGATATAATGCAGTTTTCAGGACAGATCACACAAGCAGTGAAAAATATATACCAGAAATTGATAGGCTGCAGAGCATTGCATGGAGATATAATGCAGTTTTCAGGACAGATCACACAAGCAGTGAAAAATATATACCAGAAATTGATAGGCTGCAGAGCATTGCATGGAGATATAATGCAGTTTTCAGGACAGATCACACAAGCAGTGAAAAATATATACCAGAAATTGATAGGCTGCAGAGCATTGCATGGAGATATAATGCAGTTTTCAGGACAGATCACACAAGCAGTGAAAAATATATACCAGAAATTGATAGGCTGCAGAGCATTGCATGGAGATATAATGCAGTTTTCAGGACAGATCACACAAGCAGTGAAAAATATATACCTGTAAGAAGAGAAGAAAGATGAATATTAGCAATGCCATTTTCTAACTGCCAGGGCACTTTGCTAAATTATGGCACTTCGATAAAGTATGCATAAATGCTATATGCATAAATGCCCCCGCATGCGATCAACAGTGTGCGTTATTAAGGAGAACAGCTGAGCCGTGACTGGACGCGGGACTGAGCCCTCAAAGCACGACAGTCCCGCGGAATCCGGTACAGTTGGGAGCTATGCGTGTGTGTATGGAGCAGAGCCGTGTGTGTATGAGGTGTATAGAGCAGAGCCGTGTTTGAACTAGGTGTACGGAGCGGAGCCGCGTGTGTATGAGGTGCACGGAGTGGAGCCATGTGTGTACGGAGCAGAGGCGCGTGTATACGAGGTGTACGAAGCTGAGCCGTGTGTGTATGAGGTGTGCGGAGCGGAGCCGCGTATGTACGAGGTGTGCGGAGCGGAGCCGCGTGTGTACGAGGTGTAGGGAGCGGAGCCGCGTGTGTACGAGGTGTACGGAGCGGAGCCGACTGTGTACGAGGTGTACGGAGCGGAGCCGCGTGTATATGATTATATGTATTCGGAGGAGAACGTAGATAACAGAAGTAGTAAGTGTGGAGCACAGAGTGAAGCACTTGCTGATTGGTGTCAGAAGGAAATTGTGAAATTTGCTCCGCTAGTCTGGAGGGTCGGCCGTGGTACCTGACGGACTTCAGAGATGTGTTCTCGGAATAAGAGGCGGAGATACTACCTCACCATCGTTCTTATGATTGTGCTATTAATCTTGTCCCTAATGCTAAATTACCTAAAGCTCATATCATATAGAAAATCTACTCATGGGCCAAGATGCATAAAATATAACAATGCTTTATTAAATACAAGATAAATGCAATAAAAAATACAGTGGGAAACCACAAGATGGCGCCACAAACCCACAATATGGAATCATGTAAAACCAGATACTGGATCTCTATATCGCCAGGATTAATCATCAAGTGGGAACCCAGTGTCAAACACTATTATACTGTAGTAACCTGCAGAAGTCTCTGCTGTCCCAGCAAGTACATAGACACGTTGTAAGGTATCAATAGAGTATATACATCACCTTCTTGTGGGTGGTATTGCCAGCCCCTAATAACTCAATGTTAGACTATAGAAGAAATATATGTATAACCATTTGTCCATGAATCTACCACTTGAGTACTTCACACCACCATGGAGGCGGTAAGTGGTTCCCTACAGAAAACACTCATCATATAGAAAATGTACTCATGAACCAAGATGCCTAAAATACTTATAGATCGTAAGCTCTTGCGAACAGGATCGTCATTATTTTTGCTTTAATTATTGTATGATCTTTAGCTATGTTACTTATGACTGTTGTATATGAACCTCTAAATTGTAAAGCGCTGCGGAATATGTTGGCGTTATATAAATAAAGATTATTATTATTATTATATTGTGGGTTTGTGGCGCCATCTTGTGGTTTCCCCACTGTATTTTTTATTGTAATGTATTTTATCTTGTATTTAATAAAGCATTATTATATTTCATGCATCTTGGTTCATGAGTACATTTTCTATATGATGAGTGTTTTCTGTAGGGAACCACTTACCGCTTCCATGGTGGTGTGAAGTACCCAAGTGGTAGATTCATAGACAAATGGTTATACATATATTGTTTTCGGGGTACTATAAACCATTGACACAACTTCTCTCTATTAACTTGAGATCGCCTGTACAATTTGTCTGGACCTGAACGGACCTCCATGAAAAATTATGTAAACGAAAGTTTACGGAAGGGTCATATCCGTCCTTCCTCCTCTGGGGCTACTGGATTGTTCTTTATAAAAAAAAAAAGATGGGGGTCTACGTTTTTGCCTCAATTTCCAAGTACTGAATAAAATCACGGTGAAGAATACATACCCTCTTCCAATCATCCCTGAACTATATAATCAGCCTTCGGGGATAAATGGTTTTCTGACCTTGACCTTAGGGGGGCTTATTACAATTTGATTTGCACCATGACGGGTGATGAGTGGGAATCGGCATCTTTAACGTCTGAGGGCTTACTCGATAATCTCGTCCTCCCATTCGGATTCTCCAATGCACCAACAGAATTTCACAACTCTGAATGATATTTCTCTGATTACATTGGGAGATTTCTTGTGATTTACCTTGATGATATAGAATTTTCTCTCCTGATTTGGATTCTCACCAGGAACATGTCCGTGTTGTATTACAAAGATTGAGGGAGAATTCTTTCTTTCTTTGCTAAAATTGAGAATTTTTTTTTTTTCTGCTCAGGAAGTGTCATTCCAGGGTCATTTTATCGGCTGATGGGTTTACGATGGATCCTGGGAAGGTAAAAGCCATAATAGATTGGGTCCAACCTAGTGACCTGAAAGTGTTGCGACGTTTTGTAGGATTCGCCAACTATTATAGGAAATTCATTAGGCTTTTTTCTCAGATTGCTGGACCTCTTATTGTCATCACATGGAAGGGGGCAGATATGAAGGTTTGGTCACCAGATGCTATTGGGCTTGTGAAAAATTGGAAGAGTGTTTTATGTCTTCTCCTGTTCTACATAATGCATCTAGTAGTGCGGGGCTATGTAAAATAGAAGGCAGGTCAGTGAATGATCAGTGAGCTGCCATAAGAGCATACAGATGAATATATAAGCAGAGCACCAGATAGAGCGCCCCCCACAGGCCGCCCTGTAGCATAAGCATATCATTATCTCCAAGCTGAAAGTAAAGGTTACACAAGAACCACAGGACAGATTTCATCAACCAAGGTATCATGTTAATCAGTGTAATGTCGCCCACCAGACAGTGTATGTAGTTTATTGAGCACAATCCTGCTGACGTGTGCTTTAAAGTGCCTTATTATAATATAGGGGATTTACGAGAAGCCAGCAATAATAGTGAGAATTGTATGTATGATTCTCCTGGAATATGGTGGTGGTATGTAGATAGAGATTATGAATAGTGATGGGCGATTCCAAACAGTAATGTTTGGGGCCCGTACCGAACAACTACTGTTCGGGCACGGACCCTGAACACGGACTTCCTCGGGAAATCCGTGTTACTGTTCGGGTCCAGGTTCGGGTGTTTCCCGGGCTGTCATCTGCGAGACAGCGCAGGAAACACAGGCTCTGATTGGCGGTAACATAGTTACCACGGTCAGAGCGCTGTGGGATTATGCTGACAGATGTCAGCATGATCCCACAGCTGTGACAGTGACCTGCAGTAGAAAGCTTACTGCAGGTCATAGACGCCAGCTGATGTGACTACTACCCACATCAACTGGCGCCTGCTGTCATAGAAAATAGGGAGCACTGGCACCACTGGATTGAAGCAGCAGTCTCTTGTCAGCGGCGCCTGTGCTGAAAGTAAAAAAAACAAATGTCGAAATGAATAAAAATAATTAAAATAAAAAAACCACATTATACTCACCTACACCTTGTCCCCGATGTCTTCGACCCCTACAAAAAATAAAAACACGCCATATACTCACCTTACACCTAATCCCTGAAGCCATTGTCTCCTGAAATAAAGATAAAATAATAAATGACCATAATCTTCACCTGTCCACCGTAGTCCATATTGTGAGTGTCCCACATCGTTCTCATGAATAGAACGGCCACATCAGAAAATGTGACGTCTCTATTCAGCAGCCGCAATACACTTACAGGAGCGCGACCTCACTTACGGCACTACTGCTGTGTGGGAATTTTTTGACAGTCTGTGTCAGGCGCAGCACTTCCTGTGACGCTGAAGCAGCCTGTGACATGCGCAGTACGATTTGAGATTCTTACTTCAACAATCATGGCGCAGGATACACACAGGCGCTTAGAGCGCCTGCCCGGCCAGGACGCTTCCTGGCACTGACACTAACATGTGCGGGAGCATTTGATAGACACTCAGTTTTGGCGCTCGATTATATGATCCAATGGGGTGAGTCATGTTATCTTTGATTATTGAAAGCTACGCATCTGGTACTTGATTGTAATTAAATGTAATGTGTGTTTTGTGTAAATCTGCAATCTGTGTATCACCGGCACTTTATTTATAAATATACAATGAGGTTTGCACATGTCAGTCATTCTCTTGGTGAGGACACGAAAGTCTTTTCTGTTAGCAGTCTGGCACGTATGGCTGAGTTTATGTTACGCTGCCTTTCCCATGACCCTCGCGTTCTCAAACTTTTGGGTGACAGTCATTACTGGTTGGTGACACTTCTATACCCACGCTAGAACTTTATATCTCTTATTCCTGAGGCGGAGAAGTCTACAAAAATGGGGCTATTCCAGAAGGCCCTTGTTGCGGAACTATTAAAAAAAAATCCCATCTGAAAACGCTGGGGGCAGGGGGCACAGTTCGTTGGACAACCAAGGAGTACAGGCGAAAGAGACACAACTTCAATCCAGCAGAGGAAGGGGAACAGTGTCAAAGTTCTGGGAGAATTTTCTCAGCCCCTCCCATCGCACAGGCCCTGAGGTGCGGGGTACTCTCACAAGGAGTGCAAAGTTTGGGAAGATGCTGAGGGAGTACTTTGCCGACCGTACCAACGTCCTCCGTGATTCCTCTGTGCCATATAATTATTGGGTATCCAAGCTGGATACGTGGAATGAACTGGCTCTCTATGCCTTGAAGGTCCTGGCCTGCCCTGCCGCCATGAGGCCTTATAAAGAGGGGGGGGTACATCCTGAATGGGGCACTATAAATAGAGGGGGTGACATCCTGCATGGGGCATTATAAAGAGAGATGGTTAACATTCTGCATGGGACATTATAAAGAGGGGGGGTGACATCCTGCATGGGGCATTATAAAGAGAGGGGGGTGACATCCTGCATGGGGCATTATAAAGAGAGGGGGGACATCCTGCATGGGGAATTATAAAGAGGGGGGAGGTGACATCCTGCATGGGGCCTTATAAAGAGGGGGGTACATCCTGCATGGGGCATTATAAAGAGGAGGGGTGACAACCTGCATGGGGCATTATAAGGTGGGGAACAGCCTGCATGGGGCATTATAAGTGGGGGGGACAGCCTGCATAGTGCATTATGTGGTGGTAACAGCCTGCATAGAGCATTATAAGGGGGGGGGGACAGCCTGTATGGGGCATTATGTGGGGGGTAACAGCCTGCATGGAGCATTATAAGGGGGGGGCAGCCTGTATGGGGCATTATGTGGGGGGTAACAGCCTGCATGCAGCATTATATGGGGGCCAGTATCCTGTATGGGGCGTTATAAGGGGACCAGTATCCTGTATGGAGCGTTATATGGGGGCCAGTATCCTGTATGAAGCTTTATAAGGGGACCAGTATCCTGTATGGAGCGTTATATGGGGGCCAGGATTCAGTATGGGGCCTTATATGGGGGCCAGTATTCCTTATGGGGCCTTATATGGGGGCCATTATTCCATATGGGGCCTTATATGGGGGCCAGTATTCCGTATGGGGCCTTATATGGGGGCCAGTATTCCGTATGGGGCCTTATATGGGGGCCAGAATTCCGTATGGGGCCTTATATGGGGGCCTGTATTCCGTATGGGTCCTTATATGGGGGCCAGTATTCTGTGTGGAGCGATTCGCTGGTTTCTGAGCTATTGTGGAATTTACAATAGATATCGCTCATGTAATGTAAGAAGTGAAATCTTTGCATTGTACTATATATATATATATATATATATATATATATATATATATTTCTCTGCGGTATCTGTGCATCATGAATCGTGGTATGTATTAAAGGGGCCCACTGAGACTCTTTCGCCCGGGGCCCAGAAAAACCTGGAGCTGGCCCTGTTTATGATGGCCATAAAACAAAAATTTTTATACAGTATGTTCATGTATACCCCCCAGGGGTAAATGTTTGTCAGCCCATACACTTAGTGCATGGGCATTACAAGTATAGGAGGCCTGCTCCTTTCTAATAAGAATATTTTTTTATGAGGCCCTCCTCCACGTCTCTTCCAAGGGGCATTTGAGTGCCTCCCAATTTTTGGGAGCCCTTGCATTCACTGCATAGGCAAACACAATGGGAGACCCACTTCCTAATAATGGGAACATTGTTTTCAGGAGGCCCTCCTCTAAGTCTCTTCAAAGGGGTATTGGGGTGCGTCTAAATTTTGGGCAGCCCTGCCACTCACTGCATACGCAATAACAGTATAGGAGACCCACTCTTTAGTGATGGGAACAATAAAGCATAGCAGGCTGATGGCTCTTTAAGAATAGTGATGGCCGACGACTGGCCCTTTAAGAATAGCAAAGGCCGCCTGATGGCCCTATAAAAATAGGCTTTGTGACTTTCAGAATCCCTCCATCATAAATGAAACATGATGCGTCTGATGATATCTCACACACCACATGGCCAGATAAGGTTGTAAAATGTTAAAATGACATTACCTATTCTATGGGGCAGCTCAGATCACCATTTTTTTTCTCAAGCGTATTAGGCGTTCATGCAAAATCGCAGCATGCTGTGATTGTACGCGTATATCGTGCGAGACTCGCCAATGCAAGCCTATGGGTGTAGGAAAAAAATTGGTCGCCACACGGACCATCCGTATGCCGTCCAATTTTTATGGATACATTACCATTCTGTAGCATAGAACACTGTAAATGGTCCTGTAAATGATTGGAGAATAATGGTTGCAGAGAAAATAAATGCATTGCATACTGATGTCATACAGATACACGGGCGAGAAAATATTGCATCATCGCATTACACACGGATTACACATGGATTACCATAGGGAGAACTCGTGCGACTCTCATCAGTGTGAATCGGAACGATTTTGTCTACGGGTAGTGTGACTCCGGCCTGAAGCTTCTGTTCTGCTCCTATAGTCTCAGAGATTAACAAGAACACATCCTTCTCAATAAGACTTTATACACACAAGACTTGTTTTATTGTGGAAATTTATACCTCAAACTGTGTTTTCATTTGAACTTTATGTCTATATCCATATATAGATGTATATATATAGATAGTTGTATATTTACATTTATCTATGTGAGGACACAGCATTTCTTCTTAATTCTGCCAAACGCATTGTTAGTCAGTGGGCACAGGGACAGGAGCTATTGTGGGTGACTCTAGTTGTAGATGTAATTAATTGTTGGAATCTTGAATGGCTGCTGTGTACGGATTATATCGCCCCCTACAGCTTATTGTCCTGCTCTCCTTGTGGAACTAAGGCACATGCTAACTGACCCATTGATCATTGTTAGTTTCCTGTCTACCTATTGTATTAGTGCATTCAAGGTTGTTCTCATGCAAATATTGAAGGACTGGCTATGAACACTTGGACAATGAGAGACGACCTTCTCCCAATCCTGTTGGAAAATACCTGAATACGAGGTGTGACCTAGAAAACTAGGATCTGCCTCTTTTTCCACACACTCTACAGCAAGCCACCGACCAGCTGGAGGAACACAGATCTGCTCCACTGACCATCACTGAACCCTCAAAGACACTGGAGAATCCAGGTTGGGACAATCAGGTCACCTGGCCACATACCTCACTGCACTCACTCAGCTTCCCAAGCTTGCAGCTACGTCCTCCCTGGTTGCCGGCCAGAAGTTGGGGTAGTCGGCCTGGATGCTCCATAGTCACAGCTGCTCAGAGCCAGTGGAAAGGTGAGACTATGTCATGTGCACCATCTTATGTACTTGCTGGGGCTGTACTGTATGTGACTGGCTGGTGTTGGTGCAATAAATTATTGCCGCACTGTTACCCTCACTCTGTCTGGTCTGAGTAGTGTCCACGGGAAAGGAGAGCGGGCGTTCAGTGGGGTGAGCCGTGGTCCATATGGTTTTCTAAAGATGAGACCACCCACTGACCCTCGTGTCTCCACTCTATCTATTTATTATATTTCAAAATGTTTATGAATTTCTCTATAAAATGCTATATGACAATGATTATATAATGTACATTGTGGACCATTCAGCCTCAGATGCAGAGTGTGAACATTGCCAAAAATCTATATTGTACATTTAACTGAAATAAATTATACAATTCATCAGAAATATTAACCATTTAGACGGTTTTCGAAAACTTCCAGATAAATATGAACAAAATGTAAATGTTGATTGATAAGCCGTGAATTCAGCGGGTCGGTCCTGAGGGAATTTACATCCCATGTAGGAATTCAGGGGATCTGGGAAGGGATTTCGCACCATATGAACAACACCGGATGGAATGGGCCCAGATAACCCGGCACCCAGGCTGGAAAAGATCCATACGCTGGTTTTCTTCGATGCCGATATGAAAGAAATAAAAACAAATATTTTCTAACACTTTTCTATTTTTTTTTTTATAATTATTTGATATTAACCCCTTTACCACTTTGGGCTTCTCCATTTTTGCGTTTTCGTTTTTTGCTCCCCTTTTCTCCAGAGCCATAACTGTTTTATTTTTCTGTCAATATGGCCATGTGAGGGCTTGTTTTTTGCGAGACGAGTTGTACTTTTGAACGACACCATTGGTTTTACCATATTGTGTACTGGAAAACAGGAAAAAAATTCAAAGTGCGGTGAAATTACAAAAAAAGTGCAATTTCACAATTGTGACTCACCGGCGCCTGCACACAAGTTTCCTGCTCCACAAGGCTACACAGATGGCAGGAAGAAGAGCGCCGTCCATACAGGGTAAATTGCGCAGGCGTGGGATCCGGCCGGGAACTGCACGTCACAGGCCACTGTGACGTGCCGGGGAGGAGGGGGGATATGGAAAGGAAGCTAATAGGCTGGGATTTCTTCGCATCCCCCAGACGTGAAGCTTGCCAAAACTAATTTAATAAAAAGCTATTACACAGCAAGTGGACCTGTAATATGGGACATACAGGTAAGTATAGATTCATGCTTCTATCACCTGTATCCCCATATTAGAGGTCAGATAGGTCCCAGGGGGGACAGATTCCCTTTAACATATTAACTGCCATGGGAGGATCGCGACTCCACCTGTGGCTGTTAGGGGCATGTGACAGCTGTACAGATCAGCTGTCATGTCCTTGGAAAGGTGCGGTGTCATCACCGGAGTCCACACGCCTCGCACACATGCGCGGCTCCGCTCCGTACGCCTCGTACACGCGCGGCTCCGCTCCGTACGCCTCGTACACGTGCGGCTCCGCTCCGTGCGCCTTGTACACGTGCGGCTTCGCTCCGTGCGCCTCGTGCACACGTGGCTCCGCTCCGTACGCCTCGTGCACACGCGGCTCCGCTCCGTACGCCTCGTGCACACGCGGCTCCGCTCCGTACGACTCGTGCACACGCGGCTCCGCTCCGTACGCTTCGTACACAAGCGTCTCCGCTCCGTACGCCTCGTACACGTGCGGCTACGCTCCGTACGCCTCGTACACGTGCGGCTCCGCTCCGTACGCCTCGTACACGTGCGGCTCCGCTCCGTACGCCTCGTACACGTGCGGCTCCGCTCCGTACGCCTCGTACACGTGCGGCTCCGCTCCGTACGCCTCGTACACGTGCGGCTCCGCTCCGTACGCCTCGTACACGTGCGGCTCCGCTCGGTACGCCTCGTACACGTGCGGCTCCGCTCGGTACGCCTCGTACACGTGCGGCTCCGCTCCGTACGCCTCGTACACGTGCGGCTCCGCTCCGTACGCCTCGTACACGTGCGGCTCCGCACGGTACGCCTCGTACACGTGCAGCTCCACTCCGTACGCCTCGTACACATACGGCTCCACTCCGTGCGCCTCGTACATGTGCGGCTCCACTCCGTGCGCCTCGTGCACACGCGGTTCCGCTCCGTACGCTTCGTACACAAGCGGTTCCGCTCCGTGCGCCTCGTACACGTGCGGCTCCGCTCCGTGCGCCTCGTACACGTGCGGCTCTGCACGCCTCGTACACGTGCGGCTCCGCTCCGTGCGCCTCGTACACGTGCGGCTCTGCACGCCTCGTACACGTGCTGCTCCGCTCCGTGTGCCTCGTACACGTGCGGCTCTGCTTCGTGCGCCTCGTACTCGTGCGGCTCCGCTCCGTGCGCCTCGTGCACACGCAGCTCCGCTCCGTACACAAGTGGCTCTGCTCCGTACGCTTCGTACACAAGCGGCTCCGCTCCGTACACGCGAGGCTCCGCACGCCTCGTACACGTGCGGCTCCACTCCGTACGCCTTGTACACGTGCGGCTCCACTCCGTACGCCTTGTACACGTGCGGCTCCGCTTCGTGCGCCTCGTACACGTGCGGCTCCGCTCCGTGCGCCTCGTACACGTGCGGCTCCGCTCCGTGCGCCTCGTACACGTGCGGCTCCGCTCCGTGCGCCTCGTACACGTGCGGCTCCGCTCCGTGCGCCTCGTGCACACGCGGCTCCGCTCCGTACACTTCGTACACAAGCACCTCTGCTCCGTACACAAGTGGCTCCGCTCCGTACGCCTCGTACACGTGCGGCTCCGCTTCGTGCGCCTCGTACACGTGCGGCTCCGCTCCGTGCGCCTCGTACACGTGCGGCTCCGCTCCGTGCGCCTCGTACACGTGCGGCTCCGCTCCGTGCGCCTCGTGCACACGCGGCTCCGCTCCGTACACTTCGTACACAAGCACCTCTGCTCCGTACACAAGTGGCTCCGCTCCGTACGCCTCGTACACGTGCGGCTCCGCTCCGTACGCCTCGTACACGTGCGGCTCCGCTCCGTACGCCTCGTACGCGTGCGGCTCCGCTCCGTACACCTCGTACACGTGCGGCTCCGCTCCGTGCACCTCGTACACGTGCGGCTCCGCTCCGTGCGCCTCGTGCACACGCGGCTCCGCTCCGTACGCCTCGTGCACACGCGGCTCCGCTCCGTACGCTTCGTACACAAGCGGCTCCGCTCCGTATGCTTCGTACACAAGTGGCTCCGCTCCGTACGCCTCGTACACGTGCGGCTCCACTCCGTACGCTTCGTACATGTGCGGCTCCGCTCCGTACGCCTCGTACACGTGCGGCTCCGCTCCGTGCACGTGCGGCTCCGCACGCCTCGTACACGTGTGGCTCCACTCCGTACGCCTTGTACACGTGCGGATCCGCTCCGTACGCCTCGCACACGTGCGGCTCCGCTCCGTGTGCCTCGTACACGTGCGGCTCCGCGCGCCTCGTGCACACGCGGCTCTGCTCCGTACACCTCGTACACACGCGGCTCCGCTCCGTATACCTCGTACACAAGCGGCTCTGCTCCGTACACCTCGTACACACGCGGCTCCGCTCCGTACACCTCGTACACACGCGGCTCCGCTCCGTATACCTCGTACACACGCGGCTCTGCTCCGTACACCTTGTACACGCGCGGCTCCGCTCCGTGCGCCTCGTGCACACGCGGCTCCGCTCCGTACACAAGCACCTCTGCTCCGTACGCTTCGTACACAAGCAGCTCCGCTCCGTACGCCTCGTACACGTGCGGCTCCGCTCCGTACACCTCGTACACGTGCGGCTCCGCTCCGTGCACCTCGTACACGTGCGGCTCCGCTCCGTGCGCCTGGTGCACACGCGGCTCCGCTCCGTACGCCTCGTGCACACGCGGCTCCGCTCCGTATGCTTCGTACACGTGCGGCTCCACTCCGTACGCCTCGTACACGTGCGGCTCCGCTCCGTACGCCTCGTACACGTGCGGCTCCGCTCCGTACACGTGTGGCTCCACTCCGTACGCCTCGTACACGTGCGGCTCCACACGCCTCGTACACGTGCGGATCCGCTCCGTACGCCTCGCACACGTACGGATCCGCTCCGTACGCCTCGCACACGTGCGGCTCCGCTCCGTGCGCCTCGTACACGTGCGGCTCCGCTCCGTGCGCCTCGTGCACACGCGGCTCCGCTCCGTACACCTCGTACACAGGCGGCTCTGCTCCGTACACCTCGTACACACGCGGCTCTATTCCGTACACCTCGTACACGCGCGGCTCCGCTCCGTACGCTTCGTGCACACGCGGCTCCGCTCCGTACACCTCGTACACACGCGGCTCCGCTCCGTACACCTCGTACACACGCGGCTCTGCTCCGTACACCTCGTACACGCGCGGCTCTTCCGTACACCTCGTACACGCGCGGCTCCGCTCCGTACGCTTCGTGCACACGCGGCTCCGCTCCGTACACCTCGTACACACGCGGCTCCGCTCCGTACGCCTCGTACACACGCGGCTCCGCTCCGTACGCCTCGTACCCGCGCGGCTCCGCTCCGTACACCTCGTACACATGCGGCTCTGCTCCGTACACCTCGTACACATGCGGCTCTGCTCCGTACACCTCGTACACATGCGGCTCTGCTCCGTACACCTCGTACACACGCGGCTCCGCTAAGTACGCCTCGTACACGCGCGGCTCCGGTCCGTACACCTCGTACACACGCGGCTCTGCTACGTACACCTCGTACACACGCGGCTCTGCTCCGTACACCTCGTACACACGCGGCTCCGCTCCGTACACCTCGTACACACACAGCTCTGCTCCGTACACCTCGTACACACGCGGCTCCGCTCCGTACACCTCATACACACGCGGCTCTGCTCCGTACACCTCATACACACACAGCTCTGCTCCGTACACCTCGTACACACACGGCTCCGCTCCGTACACCTCGTACACACGCGGCTCTGCTCCGTACACCTCGTACACACGCGGCTCTGCTCCATACACCTCGTACACGCGCGGCTCTGCTACATCCACACTGTAAACCCCTCCTGACCCCACACATAAACTTCAGCTCATCCAGCACCATGACAACCAGCACAGCAGAGTCCTGCATCCACTGAGGCCCCTGATCATGTGACCCCTGACTCCTCCCCTCCTGTGACCTCATCACAGCTCCTGTGCGCACAGAGCAGCCATATATGTGGTGGCGGCTCTGCAGGTGGAGGTATGTGGAGACCCCCATTACTGGGCGCAGGGGGCATTAACCCCTTCAGCACCGAGACTCTTTTGGGGTCTTGTGTTGCCCCTTTATAAGAATCATAAGGTTTTTGTTCTGTTTCCTGTAATAGATACATACGACCCAACTATGGAGACAGGAAGGGAGGAAACGTATTGTTCTCATAGTACAGGACCCCTTTACTGCCCCCACAGTGTAATGCCCCCATTATGCCCCTTATGCAGGATGTATGATGCCCCCACACAGTGTAATGCCTCCATCATGCCCCTTATGCAGGATATATGATGCCCCCATTATGGCCATTATACAGTATGTATGATGCCCCTCACACAGTGTAATGCCCCCATTATGCCCCTTATTCAGGATGTATGATGCCCCCATTATGCCCCTTATGTAGGATGTATGATGTCCCCACACAGTTTAATGCCCCCATTATGCCCCTTATGCAGTATGTATGATGTTCCCACACAGTGTAATGCCCCCATTAAGCCCCTTATGCAGTATGTATGATGCCCCCCACAGTGTAATGCTCTCATTATGCCCCTTATGCAGTAGTTATGATGCCCCCCACACAGTGTAATGCCCCCATTATGCCCCTTATGCAGTATGCATGATGCCCCCCACAGTGTAATGCCTCCGTTATGCCCCTTATGCAGGATGCATGATGCCCCCACAGTGTAATGCCCCTTATGCAGGATGTATGATGCCCCCACACAGTATAATGCCCCCATTATGCCCCTTATGCAGTATGTATGATGCCCCCCACAGTGTAATGCCTCCGTTATGCCCCTTATGCAGGATGCATGATGCCCCCACACAGTGTAATGCCCCCATTATGCCCCTTATGCAGTATGTATGATACCCTCCACAGTGTAATGCCTCCATTATGCCCCTTATGCAGGATATATGATGCCCCCACACAGTGTAATGCCCCATATGCAGTACGTATGATGTCCCAACACAGGGTAATGCCCCCACTATGCCCCTTATGTAGTATGTATGATGCCCCCACACAGTGTAATGCCCCCATTATGCCCCTTATGCAGTATTTATAATGCCCCCACACAGTTTAATGCCTCTATTATGCCCCTTATGCAGGATGTATGATGCCTCCACACATTGTAATGCCCCCATACATTGTAATGCCCCCATTATGCTCTTTTTGCAATATGTTTGATGCCCCCCACACAGAGTAATGTTCCTACAGTACCACCTTCCCCCCACATACAGTACAATGTTCCCATAGTATCGCCTGAGGTCCTGCAGTTGGAATAAGTCCTGAGGTTTTATAGTTGAAATAATCCCTCTGGAGTTGGTTTTCCCTCTGCCTGCCATGTATACCCTCGAGCATGTATACATGTATGTAGGGGAGCAGGCCTTACTAGATATCGAGGCTTTGTACAGTAATATACTGCATGAGGATGAGGAGGAGCATGAGATTTGCCAATTATCCTTATGGTAGCATGAGACGGACTCTACAACCCACAGAAGTTGATCAGGTAGTGCAGCTCATCCAGGATGGCACATCAATGCGAGCTGTGGCAAGAAGGTTTGCTGTGTCTGTCAGCGTAGTGTCCAGAGGCTGGAGGCACTACCAGGAGACGTGGAGGGGACCGTATGAGGACAACAACCCAGCAGCAGGCCGCTACCTCTGCCTTTATGCAAGGAGGAGCGCTGCCAGAGCCCTGCAAAATGACCTCCAGCAGGCCACAAATGTGCATGTGTCTGCACAAACGGTTAGAAACCGACTCCATGAGGGCCCGACGTCCACAGATGGGGGTTGTGCTCACAGCCCAACACCGTGCAGGACACTTGCCATTTGCCACAGAAAACCAGGATTGGCAAAGTCGCCACTGGCACCCTGTGCTCTTCACAGATGAAAGCAGGTTCACACTGAGCACATGTGACAGACTAATCTGGAGATGCCGTGGACACACACACACACACACACACACACACACACACACACACACACACACACACACACACACACACACACACACACACACACACACACACACACACACACACACCCCCCCCCCCCCCTCTAAAAATAAAGGGATTCAGGTCTGGGGAACGGGTGGGCCAGTCCATAGCTTCAACTTCAATGCCTTCATCTTGCAGGAATTGCTGACGCACTCCAGCCACATTAGGTCTGCCATTGTCCTGCATTAGGAGGAACCCAGAGCCAACCGCACCAGCATATGGTCTCACAAGGGGTCTGAGGATCTCATCTCTGTACCTAATGGCAGTCAGGCTACCTCTGGCGAGCACATGGAGGGCTGTGTGGCCCTCCAAAGAAATGCCACCCCACACCATTACTGACCCACTGCCAAACCTGTCATGCTGAGGGATGTTGCAGGCAGCAGATCGCTCTCCACGGCATCTCCAGACTCTGTCACGTCTGTCACATGTGCTCAGTGTGAACCTGCTTTCATCTGTGAAGAGCACAGGGCGCCAGTGGCGACTTTGCCAATCCTGGTGTTCTGTGGCAAATGTCAAGCGTCCTGCACGGTGTTGGGCTGTGAGCACAACCCCCATCTGTGGACGTCGGGCCCTCATGCAGTCGGTTTCTAACTGTTTGTGCAGACACATGCACATTTGTGGCCTGCTGGAGGTCATTTTGTAGGGCTCTGGCAGTGTTCCTCCTTGCACAAAGGAGGAGGTAACGGTCCTGCTGCTGGGTTGTTGCCCTCCTATGGCTCCCTCCACATCTCCTGGTATCTGCTCCATGCCCTGGAGACTGTGCTGACAGACACAGCTACCCTTCTTGCCACAGCTCGCGCTGATGTGCCATCCTGGATGAACTGCACTACCTGAGCAACTTCTGTGGGTTGTACTGTAGACACCGCCTCATGCTACTGTACCTCTAGGGGTGAGAGCAATGGCAAAATGATAAAGTGACCAAAACAACAGCCAAAAAGGATGAGAACAGAGAGATGGTCTGTGGTCACCACCTGCAGAACCACTCCTTTATAGGGGGTATCTGGCTAGTTGCCTATCATTTCTACCAGTTGTCTGTTCCATTTGCACAACAGCAGGAGAAATTGATTCACAATCAGTGTTGCTTCATAACTGGACAGGTAGATTTCACTGAAGTGTTATTGACTTGGAGTTACATTGTGTTGTTTAAGTGTTCCCTTTATTTTTTAAGCAGTGTGTGTGTATATATATATATAATATATTTACATATTTTTATTGATCATATTAAAATTGTACATGTATATCGTTCAAGACAAATTTGTTTTGCATCAGGTTGGAGATGACTACGGAATTGCACCCAATTCCACAAATTATATGCTATTATCCAAATGATCAAAGGTTCATTATTATGCCATCAAGTTTAGTTGATTTGATAATCAGAATTATACTATATCAAATAATAAAGGAGATTATTTATGAAAAATTCTAAAGTGACTAGTGCATCAAATAGATAACAATTGATCATATCATATACTGTGTATAAAAATAATAAATAAACGATACAACAAAGATACCACCTATAAAGTACTCTTGTTCAATATTTCGATATGAAATTGATATGACAAGATTGATAGATTATTAATTACTAGAGATGAGCGAATGTTTTCATGTTCCGGTTCGGCGAATAAACCTGTAACATCAAACTTTGGTTTCCCGCGCTGTCATCTGCGTGACATTGTGGGAATCAGGGCCTGTGATTGGCGGTAATATAGCTACCACCGGACACAGCGCTGCAGGGACCATACTGACAGCTGTCAGCGTGATCCCCGCAGCTTTGACAGTGACCCGCGGTAATATAGCTACCGCCGGTCACAGCGCTGCAGGGACCATACTGACTGCTGTCTGCGTGATCCCCGCAACTGTGACAGTCACCCGGGGTAAAAAAAGCTTATCGAGGGTGACAGGCGCCGGCTGATGGGGCTACTACCCCCATCATCCGGCGCCTCCTGTCATTGTAGACGAGCGCCGCTGATAGGAGAATTAACATCTCATCAGCGCGCTTGCGCGGTGATAGTGAAAGTAAAATTAAAAAAAGTTAAAATATTTAAATAAAAATTCTAAACACATATACTCACCTATGACTTACCTGCACCTTGACCCCGATGTTCTCGTCCCCTGTAAAAAATAAAAAAACACCATATACTCTCTTTACAGATAATTCTCGAAGCCCATCATCACCTGCAATAAAGGTAAAATAATAAACCAACCTCAATCTCACCTGTCTGCCACAGTCCATATAGCGAGGGTCCCACGACGATCTCAGTGATAGACCAGCCACATCCCGAGATATTTATACTCCAATCTGCGTTCTTTTTTAAAGCTACATACAAATGTGCTCACCATCTTTTTATACAGATAATCACCAATAACATTTCATAAAAATATCACATGACCCAGAACAATTTACATACAGAATTATTAAAAAAACATGACATGATCCGAGGCAATTTACATATATGATTATTGATACAAAAAACATACAACGTATATTAAAAAACTCTTTCAGTACAATGTTTTTAGAACAGACTAAATTATCCTTTAATAATGGAACATTATTTCTCTTCGCATGTTTAGTCCATTTGGATGGCATGTATTTAGGTGGAACATCCAATATGTCTCCCGATCTTGTAGGCGTTTTTCAAGTCACCTCCTCTGGGATTGGGAAAGATTTTTTCTCAATACCATACATAAAGCTGAGAGATATCTTTGCTATGGATCTGAATAAAGTGTCTGGAAGCATAAGAAACATTTCTATTAGATTCATTGACATTGAATATATCAGCTACAGTTAGGTCCATATATATTTGGACAGAGACAACATTTTTCTAATTTTGGTTCTAGACATTACCACAATGAATTTTAAACAAAACAATTCAGATGCAGTTGAAGTTCAGACTTTCAGCTTTCATTTGAGGGTATCCACATTAAAATTGGATGAAGGGTTTAGGAGTTTCAGCTCCTTAACATGTGCCACCCTGTTTTTAAAGGGACCAAAAGTAATTGGACAATTGACTCCAAGGCTATTTCATGGACAGGCGTGGGCAATCCCTTCATTATGTCATTCTCAATTAAGCAGATAAAAGGCCTGGAGTTGATTTGAGGTGTGGTGCTTGCATTTAGAAGGTTTTGCTGTGAAGTAAACATGCAGTCATGCCCACACCTGTCCATGCAGGTGAAACAAGCCATCCTTAAGCTGAAAAAACCCATCCGAGAAATTGCTACAATATTAGGAGTGGCAAAATCTACAGTTTGGTACATCATGAGAAAGAAAGAAAGCACTGGTGAACTCATCAATGCAAAAAGACCTGGGCGCCCACGGAAGACAACAGTGGTGGATGATCGCAGAATAATCTCCATGGTGAAGAGAAACCCCTTCACAACAGTCAACCAAGTGAGCAACACTCTCCAGGAGGTAGGCGTATCAATATCCAAATCTACCATAAAGAGAAGACTGCATGAAAGTAACTACAGATCGTTCACTGCATGGTGCAAGCCACTCATAAGCGTCAAGAATAAAAAGGCTACACCGGACTTTGCTAAAAAACATCGAAAAAAGTCAGCACAGTTCTGGAAGAACATTCTTTGGACAGATGAAACCAAGATCAACCTCTACCAGAATGATGGAAAGAGAAAAGTATGGGGAAGGCGTGGTACAGCTCATGATCCAAAGCATACTACATCATCTGTAAAACACGGCGGAGGCAGTGTGATGGCTTGGGCATGCATGGCTGCCAATGGCACTGGGTCACTAGTGTTTATTGATGATGTGACACAGGACAGAAGCAGCCGAATGAATTTTGATGTATTCAGAGCCATACTGTCTGCTCAGATCCAGCCAAATGCAGCCAAACTGATTGGTCGTCGTTTCATACTACAGATGGACAATGACCCAAAACATAAAGCCAAAGCAACCCAGGAGTTTATTAAAGCAAAGAAGTGGAATATTCTTGAATGGCCAACTCAGTCACCTGATCTCAACCCAATTGAGCATGCATTTCACTTGTTAAAGACTAAACTTCAGACAGAAAGGCCCACAAACAAACAGCAACTGAAAACCACCGCAGTGAAGGCCTGGTAGAGCATCAAAAAGGAGGAAACACAGTGTCTGGTGATGTCCATGAATTCAAGACTTCAGGCAGTCATTGCCAACAAAGAGTTTTCAACCAAGTACTAGAAATGAACATATTATTTAATCTGTCCAATTACTTTTGGTCCCTTTAAAAACAGGGTGGCACATGTTAAGGAGCTGAAACTCCTAAACCCTTCATCCAATTTTAATGTGGATACCCTCAAATGAAAGCTGAAAGTCTGAACTTCAACTGCATCTGAATTGTTTTGTTTAAAATTCGTTGTGGTAATGTCTAGAACCAAAATTAGAAAAATGTTGTCTCTGTCCAAATATATATGACTGTATATGTTCTGCTCTGCGTTTTTTCAATTTTCTTACAGTACACCCCACTTACAATTTACTGCATGCATTCAATTATATATACAACATGATTACTGTTGCTATATTTATGCAGCTGTGAACCTTAAACTGATGCGTATTCTCCTTATTGGAGAAATTTTTTGAGACCTGAATTAAATTACTCATGCCACAGCCATTTTGACCACATTTAAAAAATCTTTTGCAATTTAGCCATGCATGTCTTTGTCTCACAGTATTAGATCTCTTTGGGGATAAAATGTCTCTTTGCCACAAAAGAACAGCCTGACTTCAAAATCTCAGATAGGACACTGTCATCATGCAATATAGGCAAATATTTATTTATTATTTAATCTGATTAAATTGTAGACTAAATGTTAAAGCTAATGCTGGTTTCATTATCTTTTTTTCATCAGTTTTACTCTCAGAAACATCAATTAGTTTTTCTCTGTCTTTTGTAGCTACGATCCTTGAAGCTCTGTTCAGAGTCCAGGGTGGGTAACCTCTGAGTCATTCCATGTCAAGTGGACCAGTGGTCCCCACTCGACCTTCTCCGATTTTGTTGAAAATTTATAAGGATGTACATGTATGTTTGAAAAGAGGTTCTGTAAATTTTTAGGGCCAGTTCTCAAATACATTGGGCACTGTTGACCTTTCACTGGAGGTTCCACCAAGCCTGCGGCTTCAGCTAAGAGGAGTTTGCAAACTTTGGCACATAGCCATTAGAGTTCTATACTGGCTATGATGCTGAAATTTGGCATACTAGCTCAACTTTTGCTGCTAAACACGATAAAATTATTACCGGCAATGACAAAACAATATTTCGGCCGCAATTGCGGCTATCGGCCATGGCTCCTAGGCGATGGGGCTGCCAATTCTCGAAAGACAGCATTATTACAATTCTTAATAGGATTATAATACCAATTCTTAGGGAATTGGTTGTGGTATAACCACCATGGACCAACGCAAGGGTTTGAATAGTGCAGTTACCATTCATTGCTTATTAATAAATAACACCATGTTCAGTGGCATTTTTCTTTTCTTAAACTGAGAGACTCCAAAAAAAAAAACAATGATTCTTGTAGAGAAAAATGTGCTCTTTCTAATGATATCAGAATTAATATATTTTAGGGGTACCCTTTTTGAGAAATTTGACCTAAAAATAGGTAAAATTCGTTTTTTTTTAAGTTTTTCATCATATGTGGGTGTGAATATTTCCACAAATACATATGGTTTGACCGTGATATTGCAGCAATGCAAAGTCATGTAGATGTTTGGTGTACAGGGCAAAGCACCAGTTACTATTGGTTTTTGGTCTTGAGTCATATATGGGCAAAGTTTGGCATACATTTTATGCGACGCGTTTTACAAGCTACTTTGACACAAAATTGTGGCCGAAATATTGTTTTGTCATAGCCGGTAATAATTTTATCGTGTTTAGCAGCAAAAGTTGAGCTAGTATGCCAAATTTCAGCATCATAGCCAGTATAGAACTCTAATGGCTATGTGCCAAAGTTTGCAAAATCCTCTTAGCTGAAGCTGCAGGCTTGGTGGAACCTCCAGTGAAAGGTCAGCAGTGCCCAATGTATTTGAGATTTGGCCCTAAAAATTTACAGAACCTCTTTTCAAACATACATGTACATCCTTATAAATTTTCAACAAAATCGGAGAAGGTCGAGTGGGGACTATTTTTAAAACTGGTCCACTAGATGTGGAATGACCCCTCTCCTAATTAGTTTATCCCACAAGTAGTGATTTCACTTTCTAGTTTGTCAGCTTTACTGCAGTTACGCTATATCCTGGTATACTCTCCCACTGGGATTGCTTTTATGGTGTGACACGGATGACTGCTTGCAGCATGCAGTATCGTATTTCCTGAGCGGGGTTTAGAAAATGTTGAAGTAGCTATAATTCCATTTCCCCCCTCCAGTCTGAGGTCCAAGAATGGAATTACAGTGGGGTGAGTATTGTATGTGAATGACAAATTAAAATCATTAAGATACTGTACAAATTCCGGTATGGCAGATATATTGCCCCTCCATATGAAGATCAAATCATCGATGTATCTGCCATACCAGAACAGACAATTCACATAAGGATTCGCAGAAGTATACAAACATTTATGCTCCCAGAAGGACATTATTAAGTTTGCGAGCGACGGGGAGTATTTAGCTCCCATGGAGACCCCCTTGCACTGAAGGAAAAAAACCTGCTTGTACATAAAAAAAAATATTAGTTATTAAAAATTGCACCAATAAGACAATATATTCACATAGATCAGAAGAATAAGCGCTGAATTTAAATATATGATACTTTAGTGTTTGGATAACAATATTATAGGGAATGCAAGTATACAATGACACTACATCGCAGCTAAGCCACGTGTAGTTAGGCTGCCATTCCATTTTAGATACCTGATTTAAGACATCCCTGGAGTCCTTTAAAAATCCTGCAGTTCTTTGAACTAATGGCTGCAATAAATTATCCTTCCAATCCCCTATTAATTCAGTAACTGAGTTTATACCCGATACTATGAGTCTCATCGGGGGAGGAATTATATTTTTTTGTATTTTTGGCAGACCATATAAACCTGGCAACATTGGTTGCTCCACAATTAAATAATCCCTTTCTTTTTCAGTTATAACCTCTAGGGCAAAACCCTCTTGAATAATAGAATGGGTATCTATAACTAGCTTTTGTAATGCACACGCCCGGACTGACTGGCGTGTGCGTGTATATGTAGTGATTCCACTGGACCATACCGGAGAGTGCCAGGAGGGGCGTAACTAAGTATCTGCCCGATCCGACCAAGGTCGCACGACGGCATACGACGCCAGTGCACCAGGGAGGAACCGAGCAGAGGGACCAGGGTCTACTCCAGGTCAGACTCCGGACACGGCGGTTGGCCCACACCGGGGAATACAGGAACTGGAATGTTAGGCTGGCACACAGACTGGGGGTATAGGCGGACACGGCTGGTAAGCACGACTGGTATGCAGGCAGGGAGGTACTGGCAGGTACAACAGGTTGGAGCACAGAGTGGATAGGACCCAGTACAGACTGGGACTTCCGGAACAGAACCGCAGATGCGGTAGACAAACACAACAGGGTGAGACCTCCCGGAGCGGCGGGCAAGAGCAGAGCAAGACACCGCCAGGAGCAGAGAGTAAAGGGTCAGAGCGGAGCAGGACTGCCGGAGCAGCGAGCAAGGGGTCAGAGCAGAGCGAGACTGCCGGAGCAGCGAGCAAAGGGTCGGAGCGGAGCGAGACTGCCGGAGCGGCGAGCAAAGGGTCGGAGCGGAGCGAGACTGCCGGAGCGGCGAGCAAAGGGTCGGAGCGGAGCGAGACTGCCGGAGCGGCGAGCAAAGGGTCGGAGCGGAGCGAGACTGCCGGAGCGGCGAGCAAAGGGTCGGAGCGGAGCGAGACTGCCGGAGCGGCGAGCAAAGGGTCGGAGCGGAGCGAGACTGCCGGAGCGGCGAGCAAAGGGTCGGAGCGGAGCGAGACTGCCGGAGCGGCGAGCAAAGGGTCGGAGCGGAGCGAGACTGCCGGAGAGGCGAGCAAAGGGTCGGAGCGGAGCGAGACTGCCGGAGCGGCGAGCAAAGGGTCGGAGCGGAGCACAGCGGAAACCGCAGGAGCGGTGAGCGAGACGGAGTAGGGCAGAGGAGAAGAGACGGCACTGTTCACACGGAACAGACAGGAAAGGAAAGGCGAACCAGATACACACTAGATACTTACAAAGAAGTAGCGAGTGAGCACTAAACTCACAACGGAAGTACAGCGACAACGAGTGGGAGTTAGGTACAGGTTCAGACAATGCAGGAAAAGGGAAGGGACAGACATAGAGGCAAAACAGGTAAAAGGTAGGGGAGTGTTCAGACAGGAACTGAGTGTTCGGGCAGAGACCGGCACTGCAGCAAGGAACATGAACGAGTCTGGGAATGCGGCCCCGAGAGAGGCGGGACAAACTGGCAAGGAGCGTGTTCAGACTGGCCTGGAAATGCAGCCTCCAGGAACGGCGGACAGACGGGCAAGAAAACACAGAAACAGGTCTAGGTATGCAGCCCCTAGAAGGCAGGACGAACAGGCTAGGAGCGTGTTCAGACTGGTCTGGAAATGCAGCCTAAGGAAGGCGACCGACAACAGGCTAGGAGAAAGTTCAGACAGGACCTGGCATATCAGCGGCAACAAGCCCACTGAAGGAACAAGATGCTCAGGCAGGGTTTCCTGGGAGGAGCTGGGTTAAATACCAGGTGACAGACAGCAATAGGCTGAGGACGCACAAGGGGTGTGCCTGCAGCACCTACAAGAAACAGGAAGTGATCGGGCGCCGCCCTTAGGCAGCAGAAACAGAGGCAAGCAGACGGCATGGAGGGAAGCCAGAGAGACAGTCTGGACTGGAAATCAAATGCGCGCTCTTGCACAGTGGGAGATGGACCACTATGCAAGGACGCCGCCAGGTATGTTACAGCTTTGATGTGGGATTATCTAGGACTTTTTTATATGTTTTATTATCTGACAGCATTTGTAAATCATGCATCTCTGCTTCCATTAACCGCTTCCGACCTCCCACTTGTAAGGCGGCGGTGTTCACACCATGCAGTAACTGAGGCAGTGACCCAAGCAAGTCCAACATAAGCAGCTTTTATTCAGCACTCACGGGTAAAACAGAAAGTCCTCTGGTTCTCAGCTGGGTTAACATAAGTCCATAACAACGGTTGCCGTGGGCAACGGCTGCGCCGGGCTGCTCAGAGCCTGACTGGTGCAGAGCCTACCCAGGCGTAGGTTCAGCTACACACAGGCCCGCTAAGCGTTCCTGCTATGTCCCTAGCGGGTCCCAACACTGAACAACACTAATCCTTAATTTAGGGTTTTTAAAGGACCTGAGGCAAGAGCCACTGGAAAACCCGGGTTGGAGGGAGGAATCCGCCCCACTGCCTTCCTGTAGTCTCCTCCAAGAAATGGAGGCTCTGCCGGGTTTTACTAATCTGCCTTAGCCAGATAGCCTGACCAGGTCAATGCTCACCTTCATTCCTGCATTGCAGCCGCAGCTGTGTCGGTGGCTGCAATGCACTTCAGTGGGTTTAATAGGTCTCTGTACACATTCTGTGGGATATATACCGTCCCTTGTATACGATCCCCTTCACTGCCTCACACACTGTACATAAACGTCGGCGCTGGCTGGGCTCTGTGCAGCGCCCACGTTTATGAACAATCAGCGGCCTCGCAGCGCTCAGGAACCCCAGGGTCCTGCAAGTGCTGCGGTTGCGGTGCAGAGCAACAGCTCTGATAGGTAACATCATCGGGACCTGATTGGATCAGGTCCCAATGATGCTAACCCTTTGCTATCTTCTATGCCGCGATCCATAGCGATTGCGGCATTTAGGAGATGGTGAGAGGAGAGGGGGTCGTCCACTCACCTTTCCGATGGCCCCCGTGATAGGACCTGGCGTTGTCATGGCAGCAGGAGGTAATATGATGACTTCCTGGTCTGCCATGCACTGTGTCCTGCTAGAATCAGCCAGCAGCTGAGTCTAGCAGGAGATCTGACAGTGTAAAACTGTCTGCTCTCATGCAATGCAATACATGTCTATTGCATTGCGTAAGACTAGTGATCAGAAAAATAAAAATTGGAGTTCCATACAGGGACTAAGTAAAAATGTAAAAAAAAGTATAAAAAAATGTTTTCAAACTGTTAAAAAAAAAAAATATATATATATATATATATATATCTCACAAAATAAAATTAAATAAATACGGTAAATAAACCAATAAATCAATATATTTATGCAAAAACAAAAAAAGTACATATATTTGGTATCGCCGCATCCGGAACAACCCTATAAAACTGTTACACTAATTAACCCCTTCTGTAAACACCATAAAAAATAAAAAACGGAGCAAAAAGCTATGCTTTTACATGATACTGCCAAACAAAAAATGGAATAAAATACAATCAAAAAGCTAAATGGAAATAAAAATGTTACCGCTAAAAACGTCATCTTGTCCTGCAAAAAAAAAGCCGCCATGCAGCTCCATCAGCTGAAAGATAAAAAAGTTGTAGCTCTTTTGTAATTCTTTTGTCTATAAAATAGTTTTTATTGTGTAAAAGCGCCAAAACATAAAAAAACTATGTGTGGTATTACTGTAAACATGCTGACCCGAAGAATAACGCTGCCTTATCAATTTTACACTTGTGGAACGGTATTAAAAAAAAACTCAAAAAAACAAATCCTGAATTGCTGTTTTTTGTTCATTCTACCTCCCAAAAAACAGAATAGGAAACGATCAAAAAATGTCACAAGCCCAAAAATGGTACCAATAATAACGTCAACTCGACCCGCAAAAAACAAGCCCTCACATGACTTTGTCGGCCAAAATATGGAAAAATTATAGCTCTCAAAATATGGCGATGCAAAAACTAGATTTTGCGAAAGAAAGCGTCTTTTAGTGTATGACAGCTGTCAATCATAAATACCCTATATAAATCTGGTATCACTGTAATCGCAATGACCCGAAGAATATAGTTGTCTAATCACTTATACCGCATGAGGAACGGCGTAAAAAATAAATAAAAACAATTTTTCACCTGCTGCTAATTTGTTCATTCTGCTTCCCAAAACAATGCAGTATGGCGCGTCTCACGTTTATTCTGCGCTAAGCGCTTACACCGGGGTTTCCGTGTAAATCTCTGAAATACATGATTCAGACGGAACTCCCGACGGAAGATTCCCTGTAATGAGGCAGATGGAGGCACCATGGACACCGTCTAGCCTATCATCCCACAGTGTCAGGTTTTTTTAGACATGCGTAAAAGTGTGATTGGCCACAATTTTGTGCACCTCTGGGAAAAAAAGGACACCGCTAAACAGAGCCAAGACTGAGTCCTGAGTAACTCTGCTGCCTCACTATATTGAATGGATCCCTCGGGGGTTTCATCTGAATTACATCACTTGGAGATTTAGATGGAAACTCCGATGTAAGTGCTCAGCGTAGAGAGCCGGATAAACGTTATGTAAAATGTTCCCAATAAAAGCTTCAACTCAATCCACAAAAAAAGCAAGTCCCCACTCAGGTCTGTCATCTAACGAAAATATAAGGGACTTTCAAGTTACTGGTAGCACAAAGGCTCTGGAAAAGCGAAATGGCCCTTGCCCCCCAAAAGAAATTCAGCAAATCCTGTGCTCCCAAGTCCAAATGCTCCCCTCCCTTCTGAGCCCCACAATGTGCCTAAACTATATTTAGGGTCCACATGTCTGGCATTCCTGTAGCGATGAGAGCCCGCCTAATTTACAGGTGCATGTCTACAGAAGCATGAGCTGGCCACAACGTACTGGTCACTACAACGTACTAGTCACTACAACGGCAGTTTGAAATTTTCACTCAGCAACATCCACTGCAGGATGTTTCTGGAAAACAAGCATGAAGTGAAAATTGTCACTACACCTGTATGTAAATTTCCAAAGGGGTATAATTTCCAAAATGGGGTCCCTTGAGGGGGGATTCTGCTCTTCTAGCACTTAGGGGCTCTGTATGGAGTCCTCAAACTACCGTATATTCCGGCGTATAAGACGACTTTTGAAGACTGAAAAATCTTCTGTCTAGTCTGGGGTCGTCTTATACGCCGGTAATGTTTTTGAACTTTCAGAAATTGACATGCGGGGATACTCTGGGGGTGTTAATAAGCTGCCGTGGCCGTATCCCTGCCATGTGGGAGTTAATATAAGGTGGAGGGAGTTAAAATACGGCGGCGGTAGGTCCAGACAGTCAGCGCTTCTGTGCTGAAACTGACACATCGCTGCGCTGTGTCTTCTCAGGCCTGGGATACAGCGCAGCGTATTCCCAGCAGCGGAGACAGACAGAACCTAGCGAACTTTTCTGACACATCGCAGTGTCTTCCCAGCTCCGGACACAGCGCAGGGCTTCTGTGCCGACAGCTTTCACTTGTCACAGAAGCGCTGCGCTGTGTCCGGAGCTGGGAAGTTCGCATCGCTTCTGTGACAAGTAGTGTTGAGCATTCCGATACTGTAATATCGGGTATCGGCCGATATTCGCGGTATCGGAATTCCGATACTTAATTCCGATACTTTTACAATATCGAATACCGGAATCGGAAGTTCCCATAATGCCTGCGCTCTGCAGTGTCTCTGAAGGATGACAAGCTGGATGGCAGAGCTCAGCTGAGATCCAGCCTGTCATCAGAATGCCATCCCAGCGTGGGAGAATTCTCCTGATTGTTTAAAAGCCGGCGGGCGGTAAAAAGCCGCCGGCTTTTAAACAATCACACAGCCCCATACTGCTTCCCCGCAGCCTTCCACCCCGATCCTCCGCTCCCCTCGCCACCTCCCATCCCGATCGTAAGTTAGGACCGGGCGGGGAGTGCAGCACAAAGGAGCGGGGAGCGAAGGACCCGGGCGGGGAAGCCGGCAGTGAAAAGACTTCACCGCCGGCTTTCCCGTTCTGTGCTGCGCTTTCCCGCCGGTTATTTCAAATGAACAGCTGAGGTATCAGGTGATGCCGATCAGCTGTTCATTTGAAGTCGCCGCGGTGCCCTCAGAGGGTTCATGTGAGTTCATACTTGACTGCATTGCATGAACTCACATGAACTTTCCCACGGTCTCACAGGTCAGCCTCACCTCCCAGACCCGTCATGATTGGTGTCTGCGAGTGTGTGCGGGTGTCTGTGCGTGTGTCTGCGAGTATGTGTGGGGTGTCTGTGCGATGTCTGCGGGTGTGTGCGGTGTCTGTGAGATGTGTGCGCGGTGTCTGTGCGATGTCTGCGAGTGTGTGCGGGTGTGCGCGGTGTCTGGGGGTGTGTGCGGTGTCTGTGCGGTGTCTGTGCGATGTCTGCGGGTGTGTGCGGTGTCTGTGCGAAGTGTGCGGGTGTGTGCGTGCAGGCAGACATAGGCCGATGTGACACTACTACTCCCATCGGCCTATGTCTGTCCCCCGTCCACTCCTGCCAGCAGGATCAGCTCTATGGGAGCAGTAGTTCCCATCAGCCTGATCCTGCTATATAAATTGCCCTACTGTGTCCCCAATAAATGTTAAATACATGTCATTGGTGGCCAGTGGTTACCTACAATAAATTAGTTCATACATTACCTGTCCCCGCCGATCGCCACCTAAAATAAAGTAAAAAATAAAAAACTACACCTATACTCACCTAGACACCTAATTCCCCGAAGCCATCGATCTCCTGTAATAAAATATAAAATAATAAACCACAACCTTATCCTTACCCCTCCGTAGTAGTCCACGAGTGTCCCACGAAGATCTCCAGTTCAGAGCAGCCACATAGAATGTGACCGCTCTGAACCGCTGCCGCCGCTAGAATGACGGTGCCGTAAAGCAGCCCCGTCATTGCATAAGCGGGTTCGCCGGAGTTCAGGCAGCGCTGCTCCGGTTAGCTGCTTTACGGCCCTGCTGTATCGTGAGAAATTCGCACGGTACAGCAGTGCCGTAAAGGAGGTCTTCGGAGCTGCGCTGACTGAATGCACTCCGGTGACCTCAGTCAGGGGCTCCCGCTGCCGGGAGCGGACATGTTCCCGGCAGCGTGAGCTTACAGCAGCCATGCACAGCTGTCACCATCTCCAGATGTGACAGCTGTGCATGGGAGATCAGCGCAGGAACGTGGACAGGTAACTATTTTTTTTTTTTTAGTAAACTAAGAATTAAATAAAATGGTGTGGTTTATTTCAAATAAATTATTTTTTTTCTTGGTGTAGTGTGTGTTTTTTCTTTTTAACACTTTGTAGGTTAGTAATGGGGGTGTCTTATAGACGCCCATCATTACTAACCTGGGCTTCATGGCAACTGGCGCTGACATGAACCCCAGCCCTATTACCCCCTGCCACCGCACCAGGGCAGCGTGGAAGAGCGAGGCTAAGTGCCAGAATTGGTGCATCCTATGGATGCGCCATTTCTGGGGCGGCTGACGGCTGGTGTTTCTAGCCTGGGAGGGGGCCAATATTCATGGCACCCTTCCTGGGCTATTAATATCAGCCCCCAGCTGTCTGCCTAGCCTTTGCTAGCTATTAAAATAGGGGGGACCCCACGTCATTTTTTTGGGGGGGTCCCCCATTTTAATAGCTAGTAAATAGTGTTGAGCCACCCCCGTAGTGTTCGAGTTCGGTTCGGTTCGTCGAACACCCGTGTGTTCGCCGAACTGTTCGTCGAACTGTTCGTCGAACACCTTCGAACACCGTTAAAACCAATGGCAGGCAAACAAAAACACATAGAAACACATAGAAAACACCTTCAAAGGTGTCCAAAAGCTGACAAACTGCTCAGAAGACATAACTAACACATGGAAAAGTGACAAGTACATATAGTCATGCGAAAATAAAAGAGGTGGAGGAGTAAAAGGAGGGGGAGACACAGATATAGGCATGTCATGCCCTTCTAAAATCCAAAAAGTGAGAAGCCGACACGGCCAGTCCGCTCCTGCCCGTGCCACCTCCGTGTCGCCGGGTTTGTGCCAGAGCCGCGGTGAACCCTGACGGCCAGCCCCCCTCTCCCAATACTGGTGCCTGTCCGCTGGTGGGTCGAGCGAGCCCCCCTGTGGTGGAGGCAGCTCTAAGCTTTTTAATTTAAATTGTCTCTCTAATTTGAATGAATACACTTTAAATCCATTTACAAGGATCTATTGGAGGGCAAGTCTCATGCCAGCAGCCGCGGTAATTCCAGCTCCAGTAGCGTCCACTAAAGCTGCTGCAGTTAAAAAGCTTTTATAAGGATCGAGCTCGGCTGTCCACCTCAAGGCATCCTACTGCCAGTCCCAGCCCCTATGCCTTGGGGTGCCTCCTGATGCTCTTCACTAAGTATCCCATGGTCCCGAAGCATTTCCTTTGAAAAAATTAAGTGTCTAAACTACAGGTGGTGCAGCTTGCTTAACAGCCGGGATAATCCGCTTACTAGCAGACACTGCTACTAGGCACAAAGTATTTCCTGGGCTAGATGCAGTTAAAAATTTGTAATTAGATACTCTCGTTGGATGCTGAGAAAGCATTCCATAGAGTCTCCTGGCACGCCATATATGATTCTCTTAAAAAGCTTGGGGTAGGGGTCTAGGGGACCCTTTTATAGCCAAAATCACGGCCCTGTATCGCAATACGTCACCTAGGCTGAAGATAAATGGAACTGTAGCACCCTGAGGGCTCGGTTGCTAAAGACGTATTGCACCTCACCCACAGGTGTGATATCTCACTCTCAGGTAAGGATGGAGTGTGGATCAGGACCCGACACCTGCATGCATTACACCACATTGCCGTGGGGCAGGGCGACCAATATGCCCCTGAGATGGGCACGACAGTCCCTGTCCCTGGCTGGAGTGGGGGGAGGGAACACTGAGGAAGGGGAACCCTGTAGTGCAGGAGCAGGGAGGAAGCAGTTCCTGGGTGCATTGAGAAGGGAGTATAAAAGGTGGGCACCATCTTAGTTCAGTGCAGAGAAGTCTGAGCAGAAGTGGCAGGGAGCAGGGGCTCTGCATGAGCTCTGCTCCGGAGGCGGGCCTAGTAACAGAGGCCCAGGCCTGGAAGAGGGAGAAGGAAGGAAGAGGAGCGGAGAAGGCTCCAGGAACGAGGAATGAAGGGATCCCAGGGGTGCGGACGGGCGAGTCGCCACCGCACGCCCGAATCCACCTGCGTGGAGGGGTCAGGCCAAAGGGGGAGACCGGTCCCCGAACTAGTGGAGGCAGGAAACGACCCTCAGCTAGAAACCGGAGGCTCTGACATTTTATGTGGCGCAGCCCCTCGCTACACCCGCTAGGAAGGCACCACATAGGGTCAGGGAAACTGGCGCCAAGTTTACCAAGAGGAGGCCCGAGGCAGCCGGACAGAAGTGTTGGTAAGAAAGGCCAGACAAAGGACACACAAAGGGGGTCCTGTGAAGTGCTCCAAAGTTATCTGGGAGTTGTCTGAGCCCCTCACCTGGTGAGCACAGTACGACGTGGGCAGCCGTTACCTGCAGACGTGGTCTGGATAATAAGAACTGTGAGTAAAGGCCCTGAACTGCATCACTGACTCCGTGTCGTTACTGCTGCTGCCCTGCACCATCACCCCCATCCTCCGCATACACTGCCCTGAGGCTATACTCCTCCCGTGGGGAGTTATGCTACGCTCTGCTGCACCCACAACACCAGCCTCGGTGGTCTGCCCTGTAGCGGCGGTTCACTCTGACCGCAATCCACGGGTGGCGTAGTCGGACATTTAAACATGAAAACCACATAAATAGTTCCGCCACTGGTTTGACCGCCCTGAGCCACGGAACTGGGTCGCCGCCACGAAGACTACAACCACCAGCATCCACCAAAAAGGGTCCGGCTCCGGGTGTCCCAAGGCCCAGGGGGTGCGTCAGAACATTTTCATCACCTTTCACAATCACCAATGGGACAAGGCAGTGATGTCCTCTGTCCCCTCTCTTATACATCCTAGTGACGGAGCACCTGCTCTCATCAATTCGCCATAACCCCAATATTAGGTGGATTGAGGTGGGAGGCACCGAGTACAAGTGCTCTCTATTTGCTGATGATGTCCTAGTATATATCACTCAATCACATATATCCATCCATGCTGTTATGGCTGAAATAGATCACTTTGTTACATGGTAAAATTTTAAAATCAATGCAGCGAAGTCTGAGGCCCTCGATGTCTCCCTCCCCAAATCCATATAGGATTCCATCCAGTCCAACTTTCCCTTTGCCTGGCCCTCACAGGGTATCAAATACTTAGGAATTCCTATTCATAGAGACCTCTCCCATCTATGTTATCTTAATTTTGGGCCCTTTATTGAACAACTCCATACAGACCACGGTTGGCAAGTTAGAACTGTAAGATTCACTACGTGGACCACTGGTGTTTTGTGGAAAAGCACATGTACACTGCGTTCCAAATTATTATACAAAAAGTGTTTAGGAGTGATAAGGGAAGAATTTGTTTGTTTGTCAGTTAAACTCATTGATGGTGATGTGTGTCAGGGCTCTTTATATCACTGTAAGCAATTGCAGACACCTGTGCTAATTAGTTTGGCAGGTGTGTCCAATGAAAGGCAAGACTACTTAAGAAGGCTCTCTCACATTATTAAGCAGCCTACATTTTCTGCCAAAATGGGAAAGAAAAAGGATGTGTCGGCTGCTGAGAAGCAACAAATTGTGGAGTGTTTAGGTCAAGGCATGACTACAATCAACATTGTGCGATGATCAGGATGAAGTGTCTTGGCAATCAAGAAGTATGTAGCTGATTCACAGTACACACGTGTGCGTGCTGATAAGGGCAAATTGAGGACTCTTTCCTACAGGCAATTACGTCAGGTTGAAAGAGCAGCGGCAAAAAAGCCTTGTCATAGCAGCAGACAAGTTTTTGAAGCTGCTTGTGCCTCCAACGTCCCCCGAACAACAAGATGCAGGGTCCTTCAGAGGTTTGCAGCTGTGCATGCGCCATCCTGTCGACCTCCTCTATCCACTTCACACAAGCAGAAACGGCTCCAGTGGGCCAAACATTACATGAAGACTGATTTCAAAACTGTTTTGTTCACGGATGAGTGCCGTGCAGCGCTGGATGGTCCAGATGGATGGAGTGGAGGATGGCTGGTTGATGGACACCCCACGCAAACACGGCTACAGCGCCAACAAGGAGGAGGTGGAGTAATGTTTTGAGCTGGAATCATGGGGAGAGAGATTGTCGGCCCCTTTAGGATCCCTGAAGGCGCTAAAGATGAACTCCATAATGTATGTGGATTTTCTCAAACAGCACTTCCTGCCATGGTTCAAGAAGAAGAACCGTGTATTTCACAGCAAGATCATTTTTCTGCATGATAATGCACCATCTCATGCTGCACATAAAACATCTGCATCTCTGGCTGATATGGGCATAAAAGGGGACAAACTTATGGTGTGACCCCCATGCTCCCCTGACCTCTACCCCATTCAGAACCTTTGGAGCATCATTAAAAGGAGTGTCTATGATGGCGGGAGGCAGTTCACATCTAAGCAACAGCTCTGGGAGGGTATTCTGTCCTCATGCAAAACAATTGAAGCAGAAACCATCCAAAATCTGACAAATTCAATGGACGAGAGAGTTCAGAAGCTCCTTTCGAACAAGGGGTCCTATGTGAAAATGTAACATCACCTAGAATAAAGTTTTGAGTTGAAAACTGTTTGATTTCAGTTTCTAACAACCTGCTAATGCTTATAATTTCAAAAATGACCATTTTTTTGGTCTTTATTAAAATGAAAAGGTTGATCGAAAAGTTTGGGGGATCTAAGAGTGTGGCAACCCAGTAGTCATGATTACTTCGAATTCTGACAATATGAGGGTCATGCTGCAGGTAGTGCAGCAAGAAGGCACTTGTGTGCCTTGCGCATCTCGGAGCCCCAAAATTATTTTCCGGGCTAGATGCAGCTAAAAATTATTTTTAATTTTAAATCTGGTGAAGCTTTAGTATAGATGGCCTAATAGGATCAGTGCTGCACACTGCTACAAAGCCCAAATTATTTTCCAGTCAAGATACAGATAAACATGATTAGTAATTTGAAAGCTTAAAACGGTTGGTAGGGTGATTTTAACCAATCATCAAGCTTTTACTCTCCCCAGGATGACACAGGGGTAGAAAAGTCGTTTCGGATCCATGATTTGTTCATCTTTATGAACGTGAGTCTGTCTACATTATCAGTGGAGAGCCGCGTGCGCTTATCTGTCAGCACACCACCAGCAGCGCTGAACACACGTTCAGACAGAACGCTGGCTGCGGGGCATGACAAGATCTCCAAGGCGTAAGTGGCTAGCTCCGGCCATTTATCCAGATTGGAAGCCCAAAAAGAGCAAGGGTCCAGTGACACAGTCGTGGCTTCAATGTTTACTTGGAGATACTCCTGTACCATCGTCTCTAGGCGTTGACTATGTGTCAGACTTCTTGTCTCCTGTGGCCTTGCAAAGGATGGGCTAAAAAAGTGGTGAAATGATTCCGCAAAATTGATGTTACCAGCAGATACTGTGGTTCTGTCACGGTTTGAGTGCTGAACACTTGACGGTCCCACGGTTGGCAAGTTGGAACTGTGAGATTCACTACGTGCACCACTGGTATTTTGTGGAAAAGCACATGTAAGATTCTGCAACAGTCTCTGCTGATACTCCTGCATGCGTGCATCCCTTTCTATGGCAGGAATAATTTCTGCAAATTTACTTTTGTACCGGGGATCTAACAGTGTGGCAACCCAGTAGTCAGGATTATTTCTAATTCTCACAATTCGAGGGTCATGTTGCAGGTAGTGCAGCAAGAAGGCACTCATGTGTGTTGCGCATCCAGGAGCACCAAGTCCCTGTTGTGTTGGTGGCGAGGTAACAATCATGCTTCCTTCCTCTGTCCTCTCCCCCCAACCTCGCACAACAGAAATGTGATCAAGGTCTCCCTCATCTGATGAGTCTTCCATCAGTTCGTCCTCCACTTCTTCCTGGGCTCCTGCACCTTCCTCACTAGTTTGGCTGCTACCATGCGCCCTGGTAAAAACATCTCCCCCACCCTCACATGCCTGCCGCCTTGGTGCTGCCGACCGTCTGGACCTTGCAGATGTTAGCCCTTCCGCATACAACTCCTCCTCCTCTACTTCCTCCACCTCCTCTTGTGCCACCACCTGACTCCGAATTCTGTTTAACATGTGCTCCAGCATGTAAATCACCGGAATAGTCATGCTGATAATGGCATCGTCAGCACTAAACATCTTCGTCGCCATTTCAAAACTGTGCAGAAGTGTGCATAGGTCCCTGATCTGAGACCACTCCTCCAGCGTGATTTGCCCCACCTCTGAATCTCGTTGGCCCAGGCTATACGTCAGAACGTATTGCACCAGGGCTTGTCGGTGCTGCCACAGTCGCTGCAACATGTGCAGAGTTGAATTCCACCAGGTAGGCACATCGCATTTTAGCCGGTGAAGTGGCAGGCCCAACGACTTCTGTAGAGATGTAAGTCGCTGAGCTGCGGGATGCGAACGGCGGAAGTGAGCACACAGCGACCGTGCCCTCTGCAGAAGGCCATCTAGTCTGGGATAGTGGGCTAAAAATTGCTGGACAACCAGGTTCAACACGTGAGCCATACAAGGCACGTGTGTGACATTGCCCCGGCGAAGGGCCGCACCCAGGTTTGCAGCATTGTCGCACACGGCCTTCCCTGGTTTCAGGTCCAGTGGAGACAACCATTCATGAAATTGGTTCTCCAGAGCTGACCACAACTCCTCAGCTGTGTGACTCACATTTCCCAGACATTTCAATGTAAAAACCGCCTGATGACGTTGAGCCCTACTGCCAGCATAGTAAGGAGGTGTGCAGGATCCCTTCTGCGCAGTTAGAAAGCTTGTGGCATGACCAGACAGGCTTTGGGTGCAGGTGGAAGACCGAGAGGAGGTTGAGGAGGCAGAAGCAGTGGTGGAAAAATGACATAAAGAGGATTGACGCACAACTCGTGGGGACGGCAAGACTTGGACAGCAGCCCCTTGTCCTGCTGTCACCATAGTTACCCAGTGCCCAGTCAGCGACATGTAACGCCCCTGTCCATGCCTACTCGTCCAAGTGTCTGTGGTGAAATGCACCCTGTCACACACAGAGTTTCTCAAAGAAGCGGTGATGTTGTGTGCGACATGCTGGTGGAGCGCAGGCACACCTTTCTTTGAGAAGTAGTGCCGACTGGGCATCTGGTACTGGGGCACTGCGACGGACATAAGGTCTCGAAAATCCTCTGTGTCCACCAGGCGGAAAGGCAGCATTTCTGTAGCCAAGAGCTTGCAGATGGTGAAATTCAACCTCTTAGCTTTCTCATGGCTAGGAGGAAATGGTCTTTTACTTGTCCACATCTGAGGGACCGAGGGCTGGCTATTGTGCTTAGACGGGGTTGATAAGGGTGTCCCCGGCAAACTGCCGGTCTGTGAGGAAGATGCAGGCGGACATGTTAGGTTGCCTTGATCCAAAGGTGGTGCTATCGATGTCGGACAGCGCTCAAGACCAGCTGGTGTTACCACCTCCAAAGAAAATGATGACCTGCCAATCACGCTGGCTGTTGCGGGTAAAGAGGTGGCAGGTCTGCGCCCCAAAACAGGTGTGACTGCTGTCCCCCCAGTCACAGAGGATGAAGAGGCCGCGGATGCACAAGATATGGCAGACGGTGGTTGGCCCGGCCGGCTAGACCGCATTGTAGCACACTGAGCTTCCCACTGCAACTTATGCTTCATGTCCATGTGCCGGTTCATGCATGAAGTACTCAAACTATGTATTTTTTGGCCTCTACTTAGCTTTTGCTGACAAATGTTACAGATAACACGAGTTGGGTCATCTTTATCTATCTGAAAAAATGCCCAGGCTATGCAAGGCTTAGCACCCATGCGACCTGAAGAGCCACCACGACTTGTGGTGAGAGGCAGAGTTGTGTTTGAGGATGCAGTTGTTGACGTGCTTCCAGTACTACGTCTCTGTCCAGGAAGGCGCAACCTGACCTCGTCGTCACTAGCATCTTCCTCCACCTCCTCTGCTGACCTCATCTCTTGGCTGACTGTGGGTTGACAGTAAGTGGGATCTCCGACCTCGTCATCATCACCCTGTGCGTTATCACACCCGTCGTCCTCAGAGCCAACCTGTTCCTGCCCTGACAAAAAACTAAAGTTGTCGCTCCAATCAGGTATTTGAGTCTTATCATCGTCTTCCTCATTGTCTCCACCAACAGGAGTTACAGTTTGGGAATGAGGGTCTACATTATGGTCAGAACCTTCTGCGTTGGTCCTGGATCCGACTCATAAAGATTCTGGGCATCAGTGCAGATCATTTCCTCGTCTGGATTCACAGAAGCGCTGGAGTCGACCTCTGATTCCCAGGCTATAGTATGAGTAAACAGCTCTGCAGACTCAACCATCTGTTCTACCTCATACTCAGACGGGCAGCTGGAGATTTGGGAGCTGTGAGGAAGCAAGTGCGATTTGGGTGACACCTTTGAGGACTGGAGTATTTGTGATGTTGAAGTTGATGTGGAGGAGAGCCCACTTAAAGGAGCACTTGATATCCGTTGAAGCACCTGCTGTTTTTGTGCCTCATCTGGAATTTGTAGCGATTGGCGTGGCCGTAAGAAAGGGATCTTATCACATTGTCCGCTAAAAGAAGTAGACATTTTAGTTTGGGTGGAAGATGGTCTTTCTTCTGCATCTACCCCACGGACACAACCTTTTTTCCCCTTCCCAACACGCCTATTCCCCTTTCCACCAGCAGCAGGCCTTTTTCCACTCATTTTGGTGGTTAACTAATTCACAACTCTGGAGTTGTTTGCACAAAAAAACAATGGATGGTAACCGAGCAGAGCTGAGTGGCCAAACTGTGGTATTAGGCCAAAACTATTGGCTGGGTTAGATGCAGAAAAAAATTATTTTTAATTTGCAACCTGATGGAGGTCAGTATAGATGGACTAATAGACCAAGTCCCACACACCGCTAGAAGCCCAAATATTTTTTCAGAGCTAGATGCAGAAAAAAATTATTTTTAATTTGCAACCTGATGGAGGTCAGTATAGATGGACTAATAGACCAAGTCCCACACACCGCTAGAAGCCCAAATATTTTTTCAGAGCTAGATACAGAAAAAAATTATATTCAATTTGCAACCTGCTGGAGGTCAGTATAGAAGGACTAATAGAACAAGTCCCACACACTGCTAGAAGCCCAAATATTTTTTCAGAGCTAAATGAAGAAAAAAATTATTTTTAATTTGCAACCTGATGGAGGTCAGTATAGAAGGACTAATAGACCAAGTCCCACACACCGCTAGAAGCCCAAATATTTTTTCAGAGCTAGATGCAGAAAAAAATTATTTTTAATTTGCAACCTGATGGAGGTCAGTATAGATGGACTAATAGACCAAGTCCCACACACTGCTAGAAGCCCAAATATTTTTTCAGAGCTAGATGCAGAAAAAAATTATTTTTAATTTGCAACCTGATGGAGGTCAGTATAGATGGACTAATAGAACAAGTCCCACACGCTGCTAGAAGCCCAAATATTTTTTCAGAGATAAATGAAGAAAAAAATTATTTTTAATTTGCAACCTGATGGAGGTCAGTATAGATGGACTAATAGACCAAGTCCCACACACTGCTAGAAGCCCAAATATTTTTTCAGAGCTAGATGCAGAAAAAAATTATTTTTAATTTGCAACCTGATGGAGGTCAGTATAGATGGACTAATAGAACAAGTCCCACACGCTGCTAGAAGCCCAAATATTTTTTCAGAGATAAATGAAGAAAAAAATTATTTTTAATTTGCAACCTGATGGAGGTCAGTATAGATGGACTAATAGACCAAGTCCCACACACTGCTAGAAGCCCAAATATTTTTTCAGAGCTAGATGCAGAAAAAAATTATTTTTAATTTGCAACCTGATGGAGGTCAGTATAGATGGACTAATAGACCAAGTCCCACACACCGCTAGAAGCCCAACTATTTTTTCAGAGCTAGATGCAGAAAAAAATTATATTCAATTTGCAACCTGCTGGAGGTCAGTATAGAAGGACTAATAGAACAAGTCCCACACACTGCTAGAAGCCCAAATATTTTTTCAGAGCTAAATGAAGAAAAAAATTATTTTTAATTTGCAACCTGATGGAGGTCAGTATAGATGGACTAATAGACCAAGTCCCACACACTGCTAGAAGCCCAAATATTTTTTCAGAGCTAGATGCAGAAAAAAATTATTTTTAATTTGCAACCTGATGGAGGTCAGTATAGATGGACTAATAGACCAAGTCCCACACACCGCTAGAAGCCCAAATATTTTTTCAGAGCTAGATGCAGAAAAAAATTATTTTTAATTTGCAACCTGATGTAGGTCAGTATAGATGGACTAATAGACCAAGTCCCACACACTGCTAGAAGCCCAAATATTTTTTCAGAGCTAGATGCAGAAAAAAATTATTTTTAATTTGCAACCTGATGGAGGTCAGTATAGATGGACTAATAGACCAAGTCCCACACACTGCTAGAAGCCCAAATATTTTTTCAGAGCTAGATGCAGAAAAAAATTATTTTTAATTTGCAACCTGATGGAGGTCAGTATAGATGGACTAATAGACCAAGTCCCACACACCGCTAGAAGCCCAAATATTTTTTCAGAGCTAGATGCAGAAAAAAAATATTTTTAATTTGCAACCTGATGGAGGTCAGTATAGATGGACTAATAGACCAAGTCCCACACACTGCTAGAAGCCCAAATATTTTTTCAGAGCTAGATGCAGAAAAAAATTATTTTTAATTTGCAACCTGATGGAGGTCAGTATAGATGGACTAATAGACCAAGTCCCACACACTGCTAGAAGCCCAAATATTTTTTCAGAGCTAGATGCAGAAAAAAATTATTTTTAATTTGCAACCTGATGGAGGTCAGTATAGATGGACTAATAGACCAAGTCCCACACACCGCTAGAAGCCCAAATATTTTTTCAGAGCTAGATGCAGAAAAAAATTATTTTTAATTTGCAACCTGATGTAGGTCAGTATAGATGGACTAATAGACCAAGTCCCACACACTGCTAGAAGCCCAAATATTTTTTCAGAGCTAGATGCAGAAAAAAATTATTTTTAATTTGCAACCTGATGGAGGTCAGTATAGATGGACTAATAGACCAAGTCCCACACACCGCTAGAAGCCCAAATATTTTTTCAGAGCTAGATGCAGAAAAAAATTATTTTTAATTTGCAACCTGATGGAGGTCAGTATAGATGGACTAATAGACCAAGTCCCACACACCGCTAGAAGCCCAAATATTTTTTCAGAGCTAGATGCAGAAAAAAATTATATTCAGTTTGCAACCTGATGGAGGTCAGTATAGATGGACTAATAGAATGATGCTATGCCCAAAAGATTTTACTTCACTAGGTGCAGTAAAAAAATTGGTATTCTATACACAGGTGGTATATCTTGCAACACAGATAGGCTACTCCACTGACTAACACACTCTGCAATAGGCCAAAAAGGATTAGCTTTGCTAGATTCAGCCAAATGCTGTGAAAAAAACTTGCACAGCACTGGCACAGACCTGCCTGGCAAAAACTGATAGGAACTCATGTAACCTAGTCCTGAAAAGGACTCCAATTACAATTAGTCTTTACTCCCACAACCTATCTATTTAAGAGCACAGACCTCCCTGATAAAAGTCGTAGGAAATGCTGTAACCTAGTCCTTAAAAGGACTGCAATCACAACTATTCCCTACTCCCAAGCTATCTGTATATTTGTGCGAAAATTGGCTTGAAATTAACAAGGTATAGCACACACAGCAACAGCGGTGCCGTCTAACACGCAGCTGCAGCAGTGAGAAAATGGTGGCGACGGGGAAAATGGCTTGGTCTTATAGGGCAAGGACATGTGACATACACTGCCAATCACACATGCCCTTGCTTGTGTGAAAAAAAGCACTTCGCTCCGTGTGTGCGCTGCTGATAGGCTGACAGATTGCACCTCCCCACTGCAAATGCGGGAAAGAGAAAAAAAAATGGAGATCTTCATTGTTCCTGCAGAGATCCATCCCCTGCCCCTCCCCCCGCCCCGCTGTACACTCAAACTGCGTATTAACATTAATTTTCATCATTACTGAGAAAAAATCCAGTTATGATTTTGGTGCACGAACAGTTATCGAACATAACCTCGAACAGCCGAATTTTTCTCAAATTGTTCGTGTTCGCCGACCGGCTCGAACACCGCCCAAAACAGCTCGAATTTGAGATTGGCGAACAGTTCGAGTAGAACAACGCTCATCTCTACTAGTAAAGGCTAGGTATTCAGCTGGGGGCTAATATTAGTAGTCTGGGAAGCTCCGTGGGTATTACCCCCTTCCCAGGCTTCAAACATCTGCCCCAGCTGTCTGCTTAACCTCCGCTAGAGACTAAAATTAAGGGGAACCCCACGCCAATTTTTTTTAAAATAAATCCTTTATTTTAACACTAAATGACAAGTACAGTAATCAACACTGTCACTGTACTTCATATATATGTGACTGACATGTTTCTATCTATCTAATCTATGTATGATTCTCTATTCCTTCTATTCTAAATTGTCGGGTACAGATGCTGAATTGCCGGCCGGCTTTTTTAAAGAGACGGTGCACGAAAACACTATTATATTTTTTAATAAATCCTTTACACTAAATGACAAGTACAGTAAGCAACAATGTCACTGTACTTCATATATATGTGACTGACATATTTCTATCTATCTAATCTATGTGTGAAGCTCTATTCTTTCTGTTGTAAATTGTCGGGTACCGGTGTATGCCGCTGATGAAAATGGATGATAGTAATGTTGTAGTTGTATGCCTTATGTTTATCAGTGACCGTTTTCCTGCTATATACCTGCATGTCATAAGAATTTAAATTAAAAAAGGACCATGTTAAATTCAAATCTGTTTTTTTAAAATTTTTACCGGTGTTTGGTATGCGTTGGAAAAGGGGTAGTCTTATACAGTGAATATATCCTAAACTCTATATTTTAACAGGAAAGTAGGGGGGTCGTCTTATACACCAGGTCGTCTTATACGCCGGAATATACGGTATTCTACAATAATTTGTTCTCCAGGAGTCAAATAGCGCTCCCTCCCTCCTGGGTCTTGCCGTATGGCTAGGCGGTACTGTACAGCCACATATGGGGTATTGCCACGTTTAGAAGAAATTGTGTGACACATTTCGGCACCATTTTTACCCATTCCCCTGTGTGAAAATGTAAAATCTGAGGCTAAAACAATTTTTGTGGTAAAAATTTAATTATTTTTTCCTCACTGCCAAATGGTATAAATTTCTGTCACATGCGATGTAAATATGATCACTGCACCCCTAGATGAATTCATTGAGAGGTGTCGTTTGTAAAATGGAGTCATTTATGGGGGGGTTTCTTCTGTTCTGGGACCTCAGGGGCTCTCCCAGTGGGTCATGTCACCTGCAAACCACAACAGTAAAATCTGCGCTGTAACATGGCGCTCCTTACCTTATGAGCTTTGCATTGTGCCTGCAAAGTAGTTTTCGACCACTTATGGGGTATTGATGTACTTAAGAGAAGCTGTGTAACATTTTCTCTTATTACCCCTTTTGAAAACTGCAAACTTGGGGTCAAAGCAACACTTGAATGGAAAAAAATAGTAATATTTCATTTACTCAGCCCAATGTTATACAAGTTTGTGTATCGCCTGAGGGTTAAAAAATACTCACTACTCCCCTAGATGAATTCCTTGAGAGGTGTAGTTTACAAAATGGTGTCACTTGTGGGGGTTTCTGCTGTTTTGGTATGTCAGCGACTCTTCAAATGTGACATGGTGTCTGCAACCTCTTCCAAGCCCTGCCGTGCGCTAAAGCAGTAGTTTTCCTCCCCATATGGGGTATCGGCTTAATCAGGAGGAATTGCACAACAAACTGCATGGTGCAATTTCTCCTGTTACCCTTATGAAAATGTAAAATTGGGGGCTGAAAAACATTTTTGTGGGAAAAATGTGAAAGTTTTATTTTTACGGCTTAATGTTATAAACTTCTGTGAAGCACCTGGGGGTTTAAGGTGCTCACCACACATCTAGATAAGTTCACTGAGTGGTCTGGTTTCCAAAATGGTGTCACTTGTGGAGGGTTTCCACTGTTTAAGCACATCAGAGGCTCCCCAAACACGAGTTGGCGTCCACTATTTATTTAAGCAAATTTTACATTCAAAAAGTCAAATGGTGCTCCTTCCCTTCCGAGCCCTGCCGTGCGCCCCCACAGTAGTTTTCCCTCACATATGGGGTATCAGCGTGCTCAGGAGAAACTGCACAACACATTTTGTAGTTCATTTTTTCCTGTTACCCTTACGAAAAAAATTTAAAAAAAATTTGGTCTAAAGTAACATTTTTGTGAAAAAAAGTTAAATGTTCATTGTTTACTTCCATATTCCAAAAATTCCTGTGAATCACCTGAAGGGTTAATAAACTTATGGAATGTGGTTTTGAGCCCCTTGAGGGGTGCAGTTTTTAGAATGGTGTCACTTTGGATTATTTTCTGTCATAAAGGCCCCTCAAAGTCACTTCAAATAAAATGTGGTCCCTAAAAAATGGTTTTGTAAATTTTGTTGGATAAATGAGAAATCAATGGTCAACTTTTAACCCCTATAACTTCCTAAGAAAAAAAATTTGGTTCCAAAATTGTGCTCATGTAAAGTAGACATGTTAGAAATGTTATTAACTATTTTGTGTGACATATCTCTCTGATTTAAGGGCATAAAAATTCAAAGTTTGAAAATTGCAACATGCCAAATTTCCGATTTTTTTCACAAAGTAACGCAAGTCATATCGAATAAATTTTACCACAATCATGACATACAATATGTCACGAAAAACAGTCTCAGAATCGGTGGGATCCGCTGAAGCGTTCCAGAGTAATTACCTCATAAAGTGACAGTGGTCAGATTGACCAAAAATTGGCCTGATCACGAAGGCGAAAACAGGCTCTGGCGTTAAAGGGTTAATACTACTACTCCTCCCTTGTCTGACATTCTTATGACAAGATCTTTCATACATTTTAATTCTTGAAGGGCAATCCGTTCTTTCTTGGTCACATTTCACTTGGCAGTCCCCATATTTGAGATGAATGCAACACCTTTAACTCTTGCTGCACAACATCCTGAAAAATATCCATTGAATCAGATCTGCACTGAATAGGATAAAATCCTAAAAATTTGACTTTGGTTTCTTTGGATATGGGTCACACTATGACTAAGAACATCTGAGTTCGAAACATGTTATTGTGACTCCTAAGTCCCATTGTCTTGTTTTAACTTTTTCACAATAAATGGAGTTTTAGCTTTTTTCACATTACCTGGATTTCGTGCTGGATTTTTCGCCCTTCTGTGGAGTGGGTACGGAAAGTATTCAGACCCCATTAAATTTTTCACTCTTTGTTTCATTGCAGCCATTTGGTAAATTCTAAAAAGTTCATTTTTTTCTCATTAAAGTACACTCTGCACCCCATCTTGACTGAAAAAAAACAGAAATGTAGACATTTTTGAAAATGTAAAACTGAAATATCACATGGTCATGAGTATTCAGACCCTTTGCTCAGTATTGAGTAGAAGCACCCTTTTGAGCTAGTACAGCCATGAGTCTTCTTGGGAATAATGCAACAAGTTTTTCACAGCTGGATTTTGGGATCCACTGCCATTCTTCCTTGCAGATCCTCTCCAGTTCTGTCAGGTTGGATGGTGAATGTTGGTGGACAGCCATTTTCAGTTCTCTCCAGAGATGCTCAATTGGGTTTAGGTCAGGGCTCTGGCTGGGCCAGTCAAGAATGGTCACATAGTTGTCCTGAAGCCACTCCTTTTGTTATTTTAGCTGTGTGATTAGGGTCATTGTCTTGTTGGAAGGTGAACTTTCCACCAAGTCTGAGGTCCAGAGCACTGTGGAAGAGGTTTTCATCCAGGATATCTCTGTACTTGGCCGCATTCATGTTTCCTTCAATTGCAACCAGTCGTCCTGTCCCTGCAGCTCAAAAACACCCCCATAGCATGATGCTGCCACCACCATGTTTCACTGTTGGTATTGTATTGGGCAGGTGATGAGCAGTGCCTGGTTTTCTCCACACATACCGCTTAGAATTATTACCAAAAAGTTCTATCTTCATCTCATCAGACCAGAGAATCTTATTTCTCATAGTCTGGAAGTCCTTCATGTGTTTTTGAGCAAACTCTATGCAGGCTTTCATATGTCTTGCCCCGAGGAGAGGCTTCCATCGGGCAACTCTGCCATAATGGCCCGACTGGTGGAGGGCTGCAGTGATAGTTAACTTTGTGGACTTTTCTTCCATATCCCTATTGCATCTCTGGAGCTCAGCCACAGTGATCTTGGGCTTCTTCTTTACCTCTCTCACCAAGGCTCTTCTCCCACAGTTTGGCTGGATGGCCAGGTCTAGGAAGACTTCTGGTGGTCCCAAACTTCTTCCATTTAAGGATTATGGAGGCCACTGTGCTCTTGGGAACCTTGAGTAAAGCAGAAATTCATTTGTAACCTTGGCCAGATCTGTGCCTTGCCACAATTCTGTCTCTGAGCTGCTTGGGCAGTTCCTTTGAGCTCATGATTCTCATTTGGTCTGACATGCACTGTGAGCTGTGGGGTCTTATATAGACAGGTGTGTGCCTTTCCAAATCAAGTCCTATCAGTTTAATTAAACACATTTGGACTCCATTGAAGGAGTAGAACCATCTCAAGGAGGATCACAAGGAAATGGACAGCATGTGACTTAAATATGAGTGTCTGAGCAAAGGGTCTGAATACTTATGACCATGTGATATTTCAGTTTTTCTTTTTTAATAAATTTACAAAAAATGTCTACATTTCTGTTTTTTTTTCAGTCAAGATGGGGTGCAGAGTGTACTTTAATGAGAAAAAAATGAACTTTTTAGAATTTACCAAATGGCTGCAATGAAACAAAGAGTGAAAAAAATAAAGGGGTCTGAATACTTACCTTGACTTCTCCAAAGCGTTTGATACCGTGCCACACAAAAGGTTGGTATATAAAATGAGAATGCTTGGTCTGGGGGATAATGTGTGCAAGTGGGTAAATAGCTGGCTGAGGGATAGAAAGCAGAGGGTGGTTATCAATGGAGTAAGCTCAGGGTGTGTCAGGGTTACTAGCGGGGTGCCTCAAGGGTCTGTCTTGGGCCCTATATTATTTAATATATTTATTAATGATCTAGTGGAAGGGTTGCATAGTAAAATAGCAATATTTGCAGATGATACTAAACTTTGTAAAGTAGTTAATACAGATGAGGATAGGGCACAGCTACAGGAGGATTTAGATAAATTGGGGAGTTGGGCCAAAAAATGGCAAATGGGGTTCAATGCCGATAAATGTAAGGTCATGCACATGGGAAAGAAAAACAGCAGTCACCCATACATATTAAATGGGAAACCGTTGGGGAAATCTGACATGGAGAAGGACCTGGGCTTCTTGGTTAACAGCAAATTAAATTGGAGTGCCCAGTGTCCGGCTGCAGCTGCGAAGGCAAATAGAGTCATGGCATGCATCAGAAGAGGAATAGGGGCATATGATGAGAACATTGTTCTTCCTCTGTATAAAGCGCTGGTAAGGCCGCACTTAGAATATTGTGCACAGTTCTGGGCTCCGGTGCTCAGGAAAGACATATTGGAGCTAGAGAGGGTGCAAAGGAGGGCGACTAAGGTAATAAAGGGAATGGAGGGACTAGAATACCCAGAGAGGTTGTCAAAATTAGGCCTATTTACGTTGGAAAAGAGAAGGCTTAGGGGAGACCTCATAAACATGTATAAATACATCAGGGGGCAGTACAGAGATATCTCCCATGACCTGTTTATACCAAGGATGGTGACAAAGATGAGGGGGCACAATATGCATCTGGAGGAAAGGCGGTTCCTGCACCAGCATAGAAGGGGATTCTTTACGGTCAGAGCCGTGAGACTCTGGAACTCTCTGGGAGAGGAAGTGGTGATGTCCAACTCACTTAATGAGTTCAAGAGAGGCCTGGACGCCTTTCTTGAGAACAATAAAATTACATCTTATGCTTAGTGATAGTTAATTAATCCAGGGATTTAATCTGACTGCCAGATTGGAGTCGGGAAGTGAATTTTTCCTCAATGATGTAAATTGGCCTATACTGCATGGGTTTTTTTTGCCTTCCCCTGGATCAACGCTGTGGAATAGCTGCCGTGCACAAGAAATAGGCTGAACTGGATGGACGCTTGTCTTTTTTCGGCCTTATAAACTATGTTACTATGTTCCATACCCACTGTGTGTGTGTGTGTGTATGTGTGTATATATATATATATATATATATATATATATATATATATATATATATATATATATATATATATATATATATATACATATATACAGTACAGACCAAAAGTTTGGAAACACCTTCTCATTTAAAGATTTTTCTGTATTTTAATGACTTTGAAAATTGTACATTCACACTGAAGGCATCAAAACTATGTATTAACAGATGTGGAATTATATACTTAACAAAAAAGTGTGAAAGAACTGAAAATATATCTTATATTCTAGGTTCTTCAAAGTAGCCACCTTTTGCTTTGATGACTGCTTTGCCCACTCTTGGCATTCTCTTGATGAGCTTCAAGAGGTAGTCACCGGAAATGGTCTTTCAACAATCTTGAAGGAGTTCCCAGAGATGCTTAGCACTTGTTGGCCCTTTTGCCTTCACTCTGCGGTTCTGCTCACCCCAAACCATCTCGATTGGGTTCAGGTCGGGTGACTGTGGAGGCCAGGTCATCTGGCGTAGCACCCCATCACTCTCCTTCATGGTCAAATAGCCCTTACACAGCCTGGAGGTGTGTTTGAGGTCATTGTCCTGTTGAAAAATAAATGATGGTCCAGCTAAACGCAAACCGGATGGAATAGCATGCCGCTGCAAGATGCTGTGGTAGCCATGCTGGTTCAGAATGCTTTCAATTTTGACTAAATCCCCAACAGTGTCACCAGCAAAGCACCCCCACACCATCACACCTCCTCCTCCATGCTTCACGGTGGGAACCATGCATGTAGAGTCCATCCGATCACCTTTTCTGCGTTGCACAAAGACACGGTGGTTGGAACCAAAGATCTCAAATTTGGAATCATCGGACCAAAGCACAGATTTCCACTGGTCTAATGTCCTTTCCTTGTGTTCTTTAGCCCAAACAAGTCTCTTCTGCTTGTTGCCTGTCCTTAGCAGTGGTTTCCTAGCAGCTATTTTACCATGAAGGCCTGCTGCACAAAGTCTCCTCTTAACAGTTGTTGAAGAGATGTGTCTGTTGCTAGAACTCTGTGTGGCATTGACCTGGTCTCTAATCTGAGCTGCTGTTAACCTGCGATTTCTGAGGCTGGTGACTCGGATAAACTTATCCTCAGAAGCAGAGGTGACTCTTGGTCTTCCTTTCCTGGGGCGGTACTCATGTGAGCCAGTTTCTTTGTAGCGCTTGATGGTTTTTGGGGAGACTTTCAACGTTTTCCCAATTTTTCAGACTGACTGACCTTAATTTCTTAAAGTAATGATGGCCACTTGTTTTTCTTTACTTAGCTGCTTTTTTCTTGCCATAATACAAATTCTAACTGTCTATTCAGTAGGACTATCAGCTGTGTATCCACCAGACTTCTGCACAACACAACTCATGGTCCCAACCCCATTTATAAGGCAAGAAATCCCACTTAATAAACCTGACAGGGCACACCTGTGAAGTGAAAACCATTTCCGGTGACTACCTCTTGAAGCTCATCAAGAGAATGCCAAAAGTGTGCAAAGCAGTCATCAAAGCAAAATGTGGCTACTTTGAAGAACCTAGAATGTAAGACATATTTTCAGTTGTTTCACACTTTTTTGTTAAGTATATAATTCCACATGTGTTAATTCATAGTTTTGATGCCTCCAGTGTGAATGTACAATTTTCATAGTCATGAAAATATAGAAGAATCTTTAAATGAGATGGTGTGTCCAAACTTTTGGTCTGTACTGTGTGTGTATATATATATATATATATATATATATATATATATATATATATATATATATATATGTATATATATATATATATATATATATATATATATATATATATATAATATAGGAAAAAAGTATTTAGTCAGCCACCAATTGTGCAAGTTCTCCCACTTAAAAATATGAGAGAGGCCTGTATTTGACATCATAGGTAGACCTCAACTATGAGCGACAAAATGAGAAAACAAATCCTGAAAATCACATTGTCTGATTTGGAAATACATTTTTTTCAAATTTTGGTGGAAAATAAGTAGTTGGTCAATTACAAACAAGCAAGATTTCTGGCTCTCACAGACCTGTAACTTCTTCTTTAAGAGGCTCCTCTGTCCTCCACTCATTACCTGTAGTACTGGCACCTGTTTGAACTTGTTATCAGTATAAAAGACACCTGTCCACAACCTCAAACAGTCACACTCCAAACTCCACTGTGGTGAAGACCAAAGACCTGTCGAAGGACTCCAGAAACAAAATTGTAGCCTCGCACCAGGCTGGGAAGACTGAATCTGCAATAGGCAAGCAGCTTGGTGTGAAGAAATCAACTGTGGGAGCAATAATTAGAAAATAGAAGACCTACAAGACCACTGATAATCTCCCCCGATCTGGGGCTCCACACGAGATCTCACCCCGTAGGTCAAAATGATCTCAAGAACGGTGAACAAAAATCCCAGAACCACACGGGGGGACCTAGTGAATGACCTGCAGAGAGCTGGGACCAACGTTACACAGGCTACCTTCAGTAACACACTACACCGCCAGGGACTCAGATCCTGCAGTGCCAGACATGTCCCCCTGCTTAAGCCATTACATGTCCAGACCCTTCTGAAGTTTGCTAGAGAGCATTTGGATGATCCAGAAGAGTATTGGGAGAATGTCACATGGTCAGATGAAACCAAAGTAGAACTGTTTGGTAGAAGCACAACTCGTCGTTTTTGGAGGGGAAAGAATGCTGAGTTGCATCCAAAGAACACCATACCTACTGTGAAGCATGGGGGTGGCAACATCATGCTTTGGGGCTGTTTATCTGCCAAGGGACCAGGACGACTGATCCGTGTAGATGAAAGAATGATTGGGGCCATGTATCGTGAAATTTCGAATGCAAACCTCCTTCCATCAACAAGGTCATTGGAGATGAAACGTGGCTGGGTCTTTCAGCATGACCATGATCCCAAGCACACCGCCAGGGCAACGAAGGAGTGGCTTTGTAAGAAACATTTCATGGTCCTGGACTGGCCTAGCCAGTCTTCAGATCTAAACCCTATAGAAAACCTTTGGAGGGAGTTGAAAGTCTGTGTTGCCCAGTGACAGCCCCAAAACATCACTGCTCTAGAGGAGATGTGCATGGAGGAATGGGCCAACATACCAGCAACAGTGTGTGCCAACCTTGTGAAGACTTACAGAAAACGTTTGACCTCTGTCATTGTCAATAAAGGATATATAACAAAGTATTGAGATGAACTTTTGTAATTGACCAAATACTTATTTTCCACCAAAATATGAAAAAAAAATCTTTCCAAATCAGACAATGTGATTTTCAGGATTTGTTTTCTCATTTTGTCGCTCATAGTTGAGGTCGACCTATGATGTCAATTACAGGCCTCTCTCATCTTTTAAAGTGGGAGAACTTGCACAATTGGTGGCTGACTAAATACTTTTTTTCCCCACTGTATAATATAGTGTGTGTGTGTGTGTTTGTTTGTGTGTGTGTGCTAATTATACGTTCTATAGGGCTTCTGAGGGACACAATTGTCGTTCCTTAGGGTGCCAACCTCCTCTTCTAGGCAGCATCAGCTTAGTTTAGGTACAGGATTGGGTAAGGTAGTGACTGTATCATCTTCATTGTTTACATCTGTTTATATACAGTACATCCACAACAAGCCATTGAGCTTGTAATTTTGCTTGTGTTAACCCCTTCATGACTGGGCCATTTTCCATTTTTGCATTTTCTTTTTCTGCTCCCTTTCTTCCCACAGCCATAACTTTTTTATTTTTTGGTAAAAAAACAAAGCCACAATAAGAAGAATTAAAATTCCCCCAAAATTGAAGAAAAAAAGAAAAAAAATTTCTTCTTATTGTGGCTTTGCTTTTTATGTTTAGAGTAGGGACTCATAAGCATGAGGACCCTTGACGCGGGTTACGAGCTTGAGTATTTTGCCCAAAATATCGGCCAATACGTCATATATTATATATGCATTTTTATTATTAATGCAGAAGAAACATTCATAAAGTGTTGTGCCTGCTATCTGATGTATATACTGTACTTCTCATCAAGTTCTTGTTAAGTGTGGAAAAGTTTGCCTTTGGACTTTTCCCTCATTAATCTCCATACCATCTGGTCCGTGCCTGCCAAGTACAGCAGCGGCATGCGGTCTGCAGAGTCGGGAGATATGACTCCACCAGATATACAGTATATATTTATAGATACAGTACAGACCAAAAGTTTGGAAACACCTTCTCATTTAAAGATTTTTCTGTATTTTCATGACTTTGAAAATCGTACATTCACACTGAAGGCATCAAAACTATGAATTAACACATGTGGAATTCTATACTTAACAAAAAAGTGTGAAACAACTGAAAATATGTCTTATATTCTAGGTTCTTCAAAGTAGCCACCTTTTGCTTTGATGACTGCTTTGCACACTCTTGGCATTCTCTTGATGTACAGTTGAAACCAGAAGTTTACATACACTATATAAAGACACACATGCATGTTTCTCTCAATATCTGACATGAAATCAGAATAAACCTTTCCAGTTTTAGGTCAAATAGGATTACCATAATTTACCATAATTTTTAATATTTGCCAGATGAGAGAGAATGTTTTAAGGCATTTTTATTACTTACTGCAAAGTTAAAACATTACATACATTTCATTAGTATTTGGTACCATTGCCCTTAAACTTGTCTTGTGCTTTTTGCATGTTTTTACTATTTCTGCTCTTATCTGGTGTCTTTCTTGTAACATAGGAAAGACTAAGGCCAGAAATAAACACCATAAAACAATGTACATGAAGACTTTGGTATCAATTAATTTCTGTCCGAGGTGTTTGTGTGAACAAAAAAGCTTTTAGAAAAGCCTCAAACTTCTGTGTGTGAATCAGACATGAGATCATATGATACAAGATTACAATACGGGGAAGACGGGAAACATTCATATAGACGACCGGTGGAGATGTAGTCGGTGACGGATTCTGGCCCAATATGTTTCTAGAGCCGTAGTAGAAAATGAAGATGCCGTCCTCCTCATGAAGTAGTTATTTCTCATGTCACGTGCAATGAATATCTCCTGCAGTATTGCTAATACTGATTCCAGTGTCTGTAAATGAGACGAGAATTAGCTTTATGAAAGATGAGTCTATGAGAAACGTGTTCAGCTGCAGACTCTGAGGAAGAAACTGCTTGTTGTCTGTGGCCTAAAATACACTGCTCAAAAAAATAAAGGGAACACTTAAACAACAGAATATAACTCCAAGTAAATCAAACTTCTGTGAAATCAAACTGTCCACTTAGGAAGCAACACTGATTGACAATCAATTTTACATGCTGTTGTGCAAATGGAATAGACAATAGATGAAAATTATTGCCAATTATCAAGACACCCTCAATAAAGGAGTGGTTCTGCAGGTGGGGACCACAGACCACATCTCAGCACCAATGCTTTCTGGCTGATGTTTTGGTCACTTTTGAAAGTTGGTTGTGCTTTCACACTCATGGTAGCATGAGACGGACTCTACAACCCACAGAAGTTGCTCAGGTAGTGCAGCTCATCCAGGATGGCACATCAATGCGAGCTGTGGCAAGAAGGTTTGCTGTGTCTGTCAGCGTAGTGTCCAGAGGCTGGAGGCGCTACCAGGAGACAGGCCAGTACACCAGGAGATGTGGAGGGGGCCGTAGGAGGGCAACAACCCAGGAGCAGGACCGCTACCTCCGCCTTTGTGCAAGGAGGAACAGGAGAAGCACTGCCAGAGCCCTGCAAAATGACCTCCAGCCGGCCACAAATGTGCATGTGTCTGCACAATCAATAAGAAACAGACTCTATGAGGGCCCGACGTCCCAACACCGTGCAGAACGCTTGGCATTTGCCACAGAACACCAGGATTGGCAAAGTCGCCACTGGTGCCCTGTGCGCTTCACAGATGCAAGCAGGTTCACACTGAGCACATGTGAGAGACGTAACAGAGTCTGGAGACGCCGTGGAGAGCGATCTGCTGCCTGCAACATCCTTCAGCATGACCTGTTTGGCAGTGGGTCAGTAATGGTGTGGTGTGGCATTTCTTTGGAGGCCCACACAGCTCTCCATGTGCTTGCCAGATGTAGCCAGACTGCCATTAGGTACCAAGGTGAGATCCTCAGACCCCTTGCGAGACCATATGCTGGTGCGGTTGGCCCTGGGTTCCTCCTAATGCAGGACAATGCCAGACCTCATGTGGCTGGAGTGTGTCAGCAGTTCATGCAAGATGAAGGCATTGAAGCAATGGACTGGCCCGCCTGTTCCCCAGACCTGAATCCGATTGAGCACATCTGGGACATCATGTCTCGCTCCATCCACCAACGTCACGTTGCACCACAGACTGTCCAGTAGTTGGCGGTAGTCCAGGTCTGGGAGGAGATCCCACAGGAGACCATCCGCAACCTCATCAGGAGCATGCCCAGGCATTGTAGGGAGATCATACAGGCACGTGGCTACACACAATACTGAACCTAATTTTGACTTGTTTTAAGGACATTACATCAAAGTTGGATTAGCCTGTAGTGTGTTTTTCCACTTTCATTTTGGTGGTGACTCCAAATCCAGGCCTCCATTGGTTAATAAATTTGATTTCCATTGATGATTTTTGTGTGATTTTGTTGTCAGCAAATTCAACTTTGTACAGAACAAAGTATTCAATGAGAATATTTCATTAATTCAGATCTAGGATGTGTTATTTGAGTGTTCCCTTTATTTTTTTGAGCAGTGTATATAGGTTTTATTTCTAGATGTAAAGAAGAAAACTAAATACTGTAAAATTATAAATCTCATGTTTTCCCAGATTATCTCCAGTAATTGTATTATTACACAGGATTTTTATGATGTTACATCAGCTCATCGTGTTCTCGTTCAGGTCTCTACAATATCGGATCCTCTCAGTAAAGATCGTCTATACAAGTGAATTTTCCTGATTTATCCATCAAAGATGGATATGGACAGAGACAAGATGGCGGAGAGGATATTACACCTCACCCTAGAGATCCTCTTCCGGCTTACTGGAGAGGTGAGAGATTCTGATGACGTCACATTACATCATTCTTATCTATGGGAATAACAGATGGACAGAACTGGAGAGGTGAGGACTCTGGAAATGTCTGGAGTGAGATTTATTATTGTGTCTCTCCATAACCAGGATTACACAGTAGTGAAGACCTCTAGTGAGCACTGTCAGGACCCTGTGTCTGAGGGATGGGGAAGACCCCTGAGCCCAATCACGGGGCCTCCATCTCACCCCTTCATACATGAGGACATCAATGACCAGAAGATCCTAGAACTCACCTACATGATGATTGAGCTGCTGACTGGAGAGGTGACACTGCTGGGAATGCTGGGACATTATACAGTAACGCTATGAAGGGATCGGTGGGTTGACTGTATCATTGTATATGTCAGGTTCCTATAAGGTGTCAGGATGTTGCAGTCTATTTCTCCATGGAGGAGTGGGAGTATTTAGAAGGACACAAAGATCTGTACAAGGACATCATGATGGAGGTTCCTCAGCCCCTCACATCACCAGGTAATAGACAGGACTAAATACACACGGCCTATAATTATCTGTATGTAAAGAATGAATTCAGTCCATATATGTGTTTCCTCCAGTTTTATCCAGTAAGAGGACAACACCAGAGAGATGTCGTCGTCCTCTTCTTCCACAGGACTGCAAACAAGAAGATCCCAATGCTCCTCAGGATCATCAGGTAGATGGAGAGAAGGTGTCATGAGATCTCCCCTATGATGTGTAGACAGCTGTGAAGATCTTGTGCTCAGTCTTGTTTTATCCACAAGTATTATATGTTTTATACTTGTGTAATGAGAACGGTGGAGATGGCAGGATTAGAGCTGATCATAGATGAGACTTCTCCATCTGTCTGTGACTTTTACAATATTTGTTTCAGGTTGAAGATCTGACCCATATGAATACTACAGAGACATATGTGAGGGGTGATGAGCGGTGTAAAGAGATGATTCCTACAGATAACCTCCCAGGTGAGTAGTAACCACTAAATGCAGAGAAGTTTCAGATTCTTGTAAGTCACCGGCTGTGGCTGCTTTATCGGTTGTGTAGTCCGGCCGTATCACAATCGTGTGATCACCATTTTGCCTCTAGACCACAACATTCTCCTCCACCCAAAACTGTTCAAATGATTTTGGCTATTGAAAGCCCTTTTCTATAGAACTTATAACTTGGAGGATCCACCTACTCCCTGTGATTAGAAGACGCTGACCATTACCTCCTCAGATCTGTAAACTACAAAACCAGATGACAATGTACGTAGAATGTACAGACAGTTTAGAAAATCACTTGAAGAAAATATTATGATGGGCCTGTAAGAGAAAGCGGAGGGTAATGATGCTGTTGGCTTCCTAGAACCCTGATATCTTATTGGATGAATCTACTTTCTCTCCCTTCTGTGCTGCTGAATATGGTCCCTACAAGACCAGGTCCAGTTTTAATGACCAAACTTCACTTTTATGATCGACAACATTAAACGTGCAGTGAGGGACAAGTGTGAATTTCTGTACAATAACAACAGAGTTTCCCTTTTGTCCTGATTTTTCAATTTCTTTTAAAACCGACTGACTTCATACAGGATCGCGATTAACTATGCAAAAAACATTACACCTGTGCCATGATATACAGGTGCTTCTCAATAAATTAGAATATCATCAAAAAGTTAATTTATTTCAGTAATTCAAAAAAGTGAAACTCATATATTATATAGAGTCATTACACACAGAGTGATCTATTTCACGTGTTATTTCTGTTAATGTTGATGATTATGGCTTATAGCCAATGAAAACATGAAAGTCATTATCTCAGTAAATTAGAATACTTTATAACAACAGCTTGAAAAATGTTTTTAAAATCCGAAATGATGTCCCACCGAAATGTATGTTTAGTAAATGCACTCAGGTCGGGGATCCTTTTGCATCAATTACTGCATCAATGCGGCGTGGCATGGAGGCGATCAGCCTGTGGCACTGCTGAGGTGTTATAGCTGCCCAGGTTGCTTTGATAACAGCCTTCACCTCGTCTGCATTGTTGGGTCGGGTGTCTCTCATCCTCCTCTTGACAGTACCCCATAGATTCTCTATAATAGATTCTCTATGGGGTTAAGGTCAGGCGAGTTGCTGGCCAATCAAGCACAGTGATACTGTTGTTTTTAAACCAGGTATTGGTACTTTTGGCAGTGTGGACAGGTGCCAAGTCCTGCTGGAGAATGAAATTTCCATCTCCAAAAAACTTGTCGGCAGAGGGAAGCATAAAGTGCTGTAAAATGTCCTGGTAGACGGCTACGCTGACCTACACCAGCAGATGACATGGCTCCCCAAACCATCACGGATTGTGGAAACTTCACACTAGACCTCAAGCAGCTTGGATTGTGGCCTCTCCACTCTTCCTCAAGACTCTGGGACCTTGATTTCCAAATGAAATGCAAAATTTACTTTCATCTGAAAACAACACCTTGGACCACTGAGCAACAGACCAGGTCTTTTTCTCCTTGGCCCAGGTAAGACGCTTCTGGCGTTGTCTGTTGGTCATGACTGGCTTGACACAAGGAATGCGACACTTGTAACACATGTCCTGGATAAGTCTATGTGTGTTGACGCTCTTGAAGCAATGACTCCAGCAGAAGTCCACTTCTTGTGAATCTCCCCCCAAATTTTTGAATGGCCTTTTCTTAACAATCCTTTCAAGGCCGCAGTTAACCAGGTTGCTTGTGCACCTTTTTCTACCACACTTTTTCCTTCCACTCAACTTTCCATTAATATGCTTGGATACAGCACTCTGTGAACAGCCAGCTTCTTTAGCAATGACCTTTTGTGGCTTACCCTCCTTGTGGAGTGTGTCAATGACTGCCTTCTAGACATCTGTCAAGTCAGCAGTCTTCCTCATGATTGTAGAGCCTACTGAAACAGACTAAGGGACCTTTTTAAACGCATAGGAAGCCTTTGCAGGTGTTTTTTGTTAATTATTCTAATTTACTGAAATAATGACTTTTGTGTTTTCATCGGCTGTAAGCCATAATCATCAACATTAACAGAAATAAACACTTGAAATAGATCACTCTGTTTGTAATGACTATATAATATGAGTTTCACTTTTTTTAAGAACTGAAATAAATTAACTTTTTGATGATATTCTAATTTATTGAGAAGCACCTGTATCTCTAAGCTGTGCGAGGCTGATAGCTGTAATATACTGTAATATTTACACCTGCATGAATGTGTTGGCATGGCTCGAGCCCTGGTATGTTGGATTCACTTGCATAAAATACTGATTGAAATAATGGACAGAATTCACACTAGTGGTCACCACTGATACAGATGGCTAGTATAAATTGGGAAGGGTAAGTAGAAAGGGAAAGATGTGTGAATAAAATTTAACTTTTATTAATATAATTAAAAAACTCTTATTATTTAAACTTTTTGTGAATAAATATTCATACATCAAATGATGTATATAGGGCTACTGCTGTGTAGTTATAAGCAGTTCTAGCCCACAAGTTACTTATTTCAAATGTGAGGACACAAGAATAAATTATCCACAGCCGATGTCCCTATAATTATTGGCTGGGTGTTATAAATTGTGTGTCCCAAGTATCCCAACACTCTTCGTCATAAGGTTTAATAATTGTAAATTCCATATGTGGGATGCCGTAAAAATGTGAGGGATAATGGTTGATTCTCCACCAGTGAGCCTTAATGGCTTCTTTTATTCTCTGCACTGTTAGTGAATTATTAACAGTATACAAAAATAAGATATTATACTTGTGCGATCTCACTGCTATAGATGACATTAAAGAGACAGCTATATAGCTGAACTTGCATCTATGGGCCAAGCACTAATCTAATGTGGGTAATATATGCGGTTAATACCGCTGATCTGTCCAATCATACCCATAAAGATAAGAGTGCTCATTTACTCCCACCGCATATACATCCTAGCTGTGTGCGAGTGGTCTGCTTGCAGTCACTGTTATTTGTTGCAGAGATTAAACGTACAGATAACTGCCAGTGTGTATCATTAGCTTCACGTGGAGATCAAAGCACCCAATCTCCCCCACAGCGTTCTCACTCAAGTTACGTGCAGGTAATCTGCACGCTGTCAATGCCGCTTCATATATTGAGCCGGCAGGATAAAAGTAATTTATTGTAGAGATCGTGCAGTTAGCTGCCAGTTTGTATCACTGGCTAGAGCACGTGGAGAGCAAAACACCTTATCTCCCCGACAGCGTTCTCATTCAGATTGCGTGCAGATAACCTGCACGCGGTCACTGCCGCTTTGTATATTAAGCCGGCAGAGTAGAGATCAGAGATTAGAGTGAGATAACAACGGCACCTAACATGACAAAGAGTGGTGTGTGGATCCTGGAGTGTGTCACCACATTTAGAATATAAGAGTAAACATCCCTGACGCGCGTTTCGCCGTGATTACCGGCTTTTTCTAAGGGGAGATAAGGTGTTTTGCTCTCCACGTGCTCTAGCCAGTGATACAAACTGGCAGCTAACTGCACGATCTCTACAGTAAATTACTTTTATCCTGCCGGCTCAATATATGAAGCTGCATTGACAGCGTGCAGATTACCTGCACGTAACTTGAGTGAGAACGCTGTGGGGGAGATAGTGTGCTTTGATCTCCACGTGAAGCTAATGATACACACTGGCAGTTATCTGTACGTTTAATCTCTGCAACAAATAACAGTGACTGCAAGCAGACCACTCGCACACAGCTAGGATGTATATGCGGTGGGAGTAAATGAGCACTCTTATCTTTATGGGTATGATTGGACAGATCAGCGGTATTAACCGCATATATTACCCACATTAGATTAGTGCTTGGCCCATAGATGCAAGTTCAGTTATATAGCTGTCTCTTTAATGTCATCTATAGCAGTGAGATCGCACAAGTATAATATCTTATTTTTGTATACTGTTAATAATTCACTAACAGTGCAGAGAATATAAGAAGCCATTAAGGCTCACTGGTGGAGAATCAACCATTATCCCTCACATTTTTCCGGCATCCCACATATGGAATTTACAATTATTAAACCTTATGACGAAGAGTGTTGGGATACTTGGGACACACAATTTATAACACCCAGCCAATAATTATAGGGACATCGGCTGTGGATAATTTATTCTTGTGTCCTCACATTTGAAATAAGTAACTTGTGGGCTAGAACTGCTTATAACTACACAGCAGTAGCCCTATATACATCATTTGATGTATGAATATTTATTCACAAAAAGTTTAAATAATAAGAGTTTTTTAATTATATTAATAAAAGTTAAATTTTATTCACACATCTTTCCCTTTCTACTTACCCTTCCCAATTTATACTAGCTATGTTGGATTCACTTCACGTCATAAATTACATTATGTTTTCAATCCTAAGGAATTCAGATTACTGCACAATCTCTCCTGAAATGGGGGCACTAATACTTTCTCTACTCTTCTGATCAGGTTATTGTAGCTCCAGTGGTCCATCATAAATAAGTGTAAGTCCGCTTTAATGTTGGAGTTCTCCCCTCATACATATGTTCTTGTTGAGGATGTAACATATTTTTTATGTCTTTTTTTCCAGGTTCATTCTCTATGATAGTTTGATTGTGGTGGGATCGGCCGGCCTCACTTATGTGAATCTGTAACTCCCTGGTAGTCTTTAAAAAAAGGTCTCCATTACCTCTTCCCAATGCCCGAGGTCTAAATATAAGACACCTCAGCTCTGCACTATTATAAAAAGTTCATTTAAAATGTCTAATATTTCTTCTTGAAACTCATCTGACAGAAAATATTGGCACTTAGCGATAATTTAGATTGCCAAGAGCCACATGCTCTAATTACCCCCGAGAGGTTTCACCACTATTTACTCATTTTTTTTACTAAAGAAGCCTGTTCAGCTTGATTTCTTCAGTTCTTCAGTAGATGTGTTATGGTCTATAGTCACAGTTTTGCCCATCACCCCTTTAACTTCTTTAAAGGAAAGCTCTCGTCCCCTGGGAGATGTGAGACCTCTAATATGGTCATACAGGTTATAGAAAAGTAAATCTATACATACCTGTAGGGCACATAGTAGAGGTCTGCTTGCAGTGAAATTGAGTTTTATAAAATCTGTCTTCATATGCTTGGCGTCCCCCGGACACCAAGAAATCCCCGCCTATCTCTTTAGTTAGCCCAGAAATCCCCGCCTATCTCTTTAGTTAGCCCCGAAATTCCTGCCTATCTGCTTATTTAGCATGTCCCCCCCCCCCTCCCCTGCACGTCACAGGGCCCTGTGATGTGCGCTCTTGTCACTCACTTCCCACTCATGCGCGTTGCGACGCTCACATCGGGAGCGCTTTGTTTCCTCCCAGCCCGTTTGTCTCTGCACTGTCCCGCAGTGTTCTGGTGCACCGGGGAGGCTGCATCGGGGAGCCTGCGCACCAGAACACTGCGGAGCAGTGCAGAGACAAACGGGCCGGGAGGAAACAAAGCGCTCCTGATGTGAACGTGGCATTGCGCATACGCAGGAAGTGAGTGACAAGAGTGCACGTCACAGGGTCCTGTGACGTGCAGAGGAGGTGGGGAACATGCTAAATAAGCAGATAGGCGGGGACTTCTTGGCGTCCGGGGGACGCCAAGCATGTGATAACGGATTTTATAAAACTCCATTTCACTGCAAGCAGACCTCTACTATGGGCCATACAGGCATGTATAGATCTACTTTTCTATAACCTGTATGCCCATACTATAGGTCTCAAATCTCCCAGGGGGTGGCAGATTCTCTTTAACCCCTCTACATGGATCTGGACTTACACAGAGACCCCTAGCTTGGGCCACTGTGTTACCTGCTGTTCTGTTGTGTCAGATGGGAAGAATAGTCAGGTATTCGGGTCAGAACCAGGAGGGCAGAGAAAATACAAAATCAGAAGAAACGAGTAGTCCGTAAACGGGCCGAGGTCACAACAGGAAACAAATACACAAGCCGGGAGCTGAGCACAGAGGACTGAACCAGAGGAGAACAAGGCTGTATCTGGCAGCTTCCGGCAATATGCTTCCAGCTTTAGTAGGGTGCGGTGCTTTCCAAATGGCTGAAGCAGGGAGCAGATTACTCCAGCTGGACAGCACACACACCCATACTGCCAGACTGGATGGTACTACTGGTCCCAGCAACCCTAATCTTAATGGCTGGACAGAGCCTGCGCCTCCAGAGCTTCTGGTTCCGACGTCTCCTCCATCACCAGCGCCACCTGCAGGATGAATAAGGCTCCTGGTGAGAGAAGCAGACGTTGCAGGAGCAGATCCCAGAGAAAATGGGACACACCATTTGCAGAAACCTTGATATGACAAAATGAAAGAAAACCAGAGCAGTAGAAATCCCCATAAGGTGACTCCATCTTGGGAATTAATCTATAGGAGTAGTGACTATTTTGACTCCACAGGCACTTTCCCTAAATTAGCACGCAGTGGATGTTGGAGAGTAAAAATTGCAAAAATGCCATTTTATTACCCAACACACAGTGCCCAGATAAATTAAGTGGGTTCTTCTCACTATAGTAATGCCAAATACATGAATGCTAAATGTGGTTTGGGCACAGTCTTTTAGACTGTGAACTGTACTTGGTGAATAATTCTTTTTTTTTTTTTTTTTTTTTTTTTTTTTACGTAGCTTGCCATTTTTACAGACACTTTAAGTAAAAATGTTAAAAAAATGTAAGAATATTTTATTCAAAAATAATACTTAATTTTATTCTTGTCAGATGACTGTACCTGGAGATCAGAAGGACAACTGACATCTTCAATTTTTAAATCACATGAGATTGAGATCCAACAAGATGCAATTGAAATGAATGCCATTACTCCAGATATACCATCATCCCTTCACAGCAAAGATCAATCATCTAATCCTTTGAAACAGGTCCTGTCTTCTGATTCATTAGCGACTACTAAGGAAAATCAAAGTTGCAAAATAAGCATTAAAAAACGAACTGCTCCTAAAGCAAAGAAGCCATTTTCACGTTCAGAATATAGAAATACTCTTCTTAAACAAGAAAAAATTTGCAGATCAGATCTTGCGAGGCAGAGAACTCACACAGGGGAGAAGACATTTTCATGTTTGGAATGTGGGAAATGTTTTAACCATAAATCAGTTTTGATTAATCACCAGAGAACTCACACAGGGGAGAAGCCTTTTTCCTGTTTAGAATGTGGGAAATGTTTTAACCATAAATCAGTTTTGATTAATCACCAGAGAACCCACACAGGGGAGAAGCCTTTTTCCTGTTCAGAATGTGGGAATGGTTTTAACTACAAATCAGAGCTTGTTATACATCAGAGAATCCACACAGGGGAGACGCCTTATTCATGTTCAGAATGTGGGAAATGTTTTAACCATAAATCAGTTTTGATTAATCACCAGAGAACTCACACAGGGGAGAAGCCTTTTTCCTGTTCAGAATGTGGGAAATGTTTTAACCTAAAATCAGATTTAGCTATACACCAGAGAACTCACACAGGGGAGAAGCCTTTTTCCTGTTCAGAATGTGGAAAATGTTTTAACCATAAATTGGTTTTGGTTAATCACCAGAGAACTCACACAGGGGAGAAACCTTTTTCCTGTTCAGAATGTGGAAAATGTTTTAAACAGGAATCAGGGCTTTATAGACATCGGAGAACTCACACAGGGGAGAAGCCTTTTTCTTGTTCAGAATGTGGGAAATGTTTTAACCTAAAATCAGATTTAGTTATACACCAGAGAACTCATACAGGGGAGAAGCCATTTTCATGTCCAGAATGTGGGAAATGTTTTAACCATAAATCGATTATGGTTAATCACCAGAGAATCCACACGGGAGAGAAGCCTTTTTCATGTCCAGAATGTGGGAAATGTTTTAACCATAAATCGGTTATGGTTAATCACCAGAGAATCCACACGGGAGAGAAGCCTTTTTCCTGTTCAGAATGTGGAAAATGTTTTAACCAGAAATCGGGGCTTTATAATCATCAGAGAACCCACACAGGGGAGAAACCTTTTTCCTGTTCAGAATGTGGGAAATGTTTTAACTATAAATCGGTTATGGTTAATCATCAGAGAATCCACACAGGGGAGAAGCCTTTCTCATGCTCAGAATGTGGAAAATGTTTTACACACATGGCTAGTTTTATCAGACATCAGAGAACCCACACAGGGGAGAAGCCTTTTTCCTGTTCAGAATGTGGGAAATGTTTTGTGAAGAAATCATCACTTCTTAGTCACCAAAGAATTCACACAGAGGAGAAGCCTTTTTCATGTTCTTAATGTGGGAGATGTTTTACATGGAAATCAATTCTTAATAAACATCAGAGAAGCCACAGAGGAGAAAAGCCCCTTTTCATGTTCAGAATTTTGGAAATGTTTTAATCGAAAATTGTATCTTCTTAAAGGGGTTACTAAGAAAAAAAACAAATTAAGTCAGCTCACCCATTGAGGAATCCAAAGCTCAGGAAACCAGCCGTGCAGCAGGAATACGAATCGAGAGCAGAAAAAAATCCAGCTTCAATGACTAAAGACCTTACTGTCTGAAACGTGTCTGCTAGAAAATATTTCCCCCTCTAGGGTAGTAACATCCATGCTGTTATCTCAGATTTTTATATTTACTCAATAAAGCAGTGTTTTAAGAGGATCATTGAAGCTGTATTTTCTTCTGCTCTCGATTCTTAAAGGGGTTGTCCACTACTTGGACAATGCTTTGTCATTCCTCCTGTTTGGCCTCGTTAAATGTGACGCCAGCGCTGATTGGGCTCACATGGTGCAACAACCTGACCTGAGCCCCGGGAACACAAGTGCTGACACCGATGGAACGGCACAAGTATGGGAGGTTTGTATAATTCTTATAATAATTTTTGTAATAAGTATATTGTTTATCCATTATGTATATATTCAGTGTGTTCATTAATAGAGATTTGAATCCTTAGTTATAGAAATATAGGTTTATCAAAAGATCATAACAGGTCTACTTTTCAGTCATGCTCTTTGCGGTCAGAAGCATCTAACATTCTGAGATACAGTTGTGTAAAACAAAGTGTTTGCCCCGTCCTGATTTCTTATTCTTTTGCATATTTGTCTCACCTAAATGTTTCAGATCATAAGATGTAAATATTAGACAAAGATAACACAAGTAAACACAAAATGCAGTTTTTAAATGAAGGTATTTTATTATTAAGGGAAAAAGAAATCCAAAGCTCCAGGGCCCTGTGTAAAAAAGGCCCCACTCCTATACACACACACACACACACACACACACACACACACACACACACACACACACACACACACACACACACACACACACACACACACACACACACACACACACACACACACACACACACACACACACACACACCCCCCCCCCCCCCCCCCCACTTAAAACTTAAATTAACTGTGGTTTATAACATCTTTGGGAACCTGAGTTAAATTTCCCTAGCCACAATCAGGCCTGATTCCTGCCACACCTGTTCTCAATCAAGAAAATACTTTAATAGGAATTGCTTGACAAAGTGAGGTAGACCAAAAGATCCTCAAAAGCTAGACATCATGCCGCGATCCAAATAAATTCAAGAACAAATGAGAAAAAAAAGTAATTGAGATCGATCAATTTGGAAAAGGTTATAAAGCCATTTCTAAAGCTTTAGGACTCCAGCGAACCACTGTGAGAACCATTATCCACAAAAGGCAAAAGCATGGAACAGTGGTCAACCTGCCCACCAAAATTACTCTAAGAGCGCAGCGGCCACTCATCCAAGAGGTCACAAAAGACCCTGCAACAACATCCAAAGAACTGCAGAGCTCACTTGCCTCAGTTAAGGTCAGTGTTCATGACTCCACCATAAGAAAGACAGTGGGCAAAAATGGCCTGCATTGCATAGTTCCAAGACTAAAACCATTGCTAAGCAATAAGAACATGCTTTTCTCAGTTTTGTCAGAAAAAATCTTGATGATCCCCCAAGACTTTTGGGAGAATACACTGTGGACTGACAGGACAAAAGTTGTACTTTTTGAAAGGTGAATGTGCCATTACATCTGGCGTAGAAGTAACACAGCATTTCAGAAAAGGAACATCATACCCACAGTAAAATATGGTGGTGGTGGTAGTGTGATGGTCTGGGGCTGTTTTGCTGCTTCAGGACCTGGAAGACTTGCTGTGGTAAATGGAACCATGAATTCTGCTGTCTACCAAAAAAATCCTGATGGAGAATGTCCAGCCATCTGTTCGTGACCTCAAGCTGAAGTGCATTTGGGTTATGCATCAGGACAATGATCCAAAACACACCAGCAAATCCACCTACCTCTGAATGACTTAAGAAAAACAAAATTAAGATTTTGGAGTGGCCTAGTCAAAGTCCTGACTTTAATCTGATTTAGATGCTGTGGCATGACCTTAAAAGGGTGGTTCATGCTCGGAAACCCTCCAATGTGGCTGAATTACAAAAATTTAGCAAAGATGAGTGGCCAAAATTCCTCCAGAGCGTTGTAAAAGACTTATTGCCAAACTGCAAACGCTTGATTCCAGTTGTTGCTGCGAAGGGTGGCTCAACCAGTTATTAGGTTTAGGGGGCTATCACTTTTGCACACAGGGTCTTGTAGGTTTGGCTTTCTTTTTCCCTAAATAATAAAGACCTTCATTTAAAACTGCATTTTGTGGTTACTTGTGTTATCTTTGTCTAACATTTAAATTTGTTTGGTGATCTGAAACATTTAAGTGACAAACATGCAAAAGAATAAGAAATCAGGAAGGGGAAACATTTTCACACCACTGTATGTGTAGAAGCAGTAACCGTATCTTTTGAAGCACAGTATGCTTAGAATATTATCTATAGTCGGCAGCGAGTATTAGTTTTAGCTGCCTGTCATATCTGATTGTGTATATTTTGCATTGCCTGTATAAGCTTGATCGGAATGAATTAGCGTCAGACAGCCCGCTGAGTATATCACTTGTCTCCTTGTTAAACAAAATAAACAGATTTTTACTCCGGAATTCAGATGATCTCCTATCTCACTTGGTAGAAAGTGAAATATTTCTGTCAATAATTGTTTTTATTTTAGGGTCAAACATGTGGAATGTTTGTCCACTACTTGGACAATCCCTTTAAACATCAAAATTCCCACAGCGGGAGAAGTTATTCTCATACCAAGAGTGTGAAAAATGAAAAATTAATTACTGGAAAATCAATTTTGTTGACCATCAAAAATAACTCCGATGGGGAGAAACTATATATGTTATTAACAAATTATACAAAAACATATAACATAATTAACCCCTTAATGACCACCAGTACTTCTTTACTGACCTGAGATATAAGAGACTAGCGTCCTCCAACCGGTGACAGTCCAGCTGTACACTATAGCTGACAACTTGCTGCATTGGCCACAATCAGTGTTGGAACCGACCATGACTGTTTAACTCCTTAGATGCTGCTGTCAATAGTAACTACAGCAATTAGATGATTAAAGGGAAGGTGGCATAAAAAATGTAAACAATTAAAAAAATGTAAAGTATTAATGTTTTGATTTTTTTTAAATATCATTTGTTTTTAATGAAGTAAAATATGAAAAATTTAACAAGGTTTGGTATTTCCACTTTTAAACACTAGGGGGAAGAGCTGCTGAAATTTGCCATGAAAACCTAGTGTACAACTAGCTCACATTACGACTGCAGTAAATGTGGGCTGGATCTGCTCTCATGTGTGTGATGTCGCTCCTCTCCTCCCCTTCTGGGTGTTTGTAACAGGATAAGAGAGGATGAAGCATAGGATCACAGTGTGGAGCCATTTTGTTGGTGACTGCCAGTGATACTGACAAGTACAGTGTCACCGAGGACGGCCGGCAGCGCCACTTCTGTTAGTGCTGCTCTCTGTATCATAAGCTGGGGTTAGATACTGTCGTGGTAGCCCTTCCAAGAATTTGGATTGAGATAATTATCTCCCAAATCTTCAATTTTTGGTTCAAATTAAATAAATAAATACGATGCATCGGAGAAATAAAATAACACACAGCCAGTGTCTGAGTGTACAATTCTTGTCTGCCCTCAGAACCCAAGCAACAAGTACTTTATTACACCCCCAGAAGACAGGGGTGGCTAACATTACCTAAGAAAGAAAGTATTTTAATTGGAAATAACAGTCGTCCTTGAAAGCAGCTCCGTCTAATTTACTATACTTTTAAAAACTAAGGAAAGCTTAACACGAAGACAGCTCTATATTTCATACAATGCCGTGTTATCGCTTTTATGAGTAACACTTATAAGGCTAATATTAAATTAGCAAAAATATATAGGTAGATTTAATTGCCTAAAATAATAAAGCAAAGTATAAATATTTACCATAACAATACGCGGAGTGTTACACACACTGGGATTATTCACAGCACATGATACACTACACTGAGCCCTATATCTAGATATGTGTAGTGTATCACATGATGGGATTAGATACACCAGTCCGGGGTGTATCGCACACGACGGGATTAGATACATCGGTCCAGGGAATATAGCACACTATGACGGGATTAGATACACCGGTCTGGGGAGTATCGCACATTTTGTTGGTGACCGCAAGAGATACTGACAAGCACAGTGTCACTGAGGATGACCGGCAGACCTGATCCTGATAGATGGTGCTGCTCGCTGCATCATAAACTGGGGTTAGATATGTGGACTGTATCACATGCACGATTAGATACGCTTAGAGTAACACATGCTGCTATTAGATACAGGACTAAGTGTAGTGTATCACATTATGGGATTAGATATTGAGCTCAGCAGAGTGTATCACACAGGATGGAATTACATACACAGTTTCTAATGTATGTATGTTACACCACTGCTCCCATAGAAGTGAACAGAGCGGGGTCAGACATTACACCACTGCTTCCATAGAAGTGAACAGAGCGGGGTCAGACATTACACCACTGCTTCCATAGAAGTGAACAGAGCGGGGTCAGGCATTACACCACTGCTTCCATAGAAGTGGACGGAGCGGGGTCACACATTACACCACTGCTCCCATAGAAGTGGATGGAGCGAGGTCAGACATTACACCACTGCTTCCATAGAATTGAACAGAGCGGGGTCAGGCATTACACCACTGCTTCCATAGAATTGAACAGAGCGGGGTCAGGCATTACACCACTGCTTCCATAGAAGTGTACAGAGCGGGGTCAGACATTACACCACTGCTTCCATAGAAGTGGACAGAGCAGGGTCAGGCAAAAAAAAACAAACTTGTCCAAGTCTCAGGAATTCCACATATTCACAAGGATCAGACGGAATCTACAGGACGGTGAGGAGTGTGTCTCCCAGCATACAACCACTTGGAGATCTGCGGAACACAGAAAAGCCACAAAGGACCATCCATTGACGATTGGATCAATCCAGGAGAGGAAAAGCCATTCCATAGGTGAGAAATGGATGTTATTCATGACTATCCTAAGAAAAGTAACATACAGTTTAAGTTTGTTCATAGTCATACAGATGCACAATTATGGTCTATTTGTATAGCCAGTGTGAAGCAGAGAATCTTAGTATTGATAAAAGGTGCATATGGTCTGTGTGTACAATAAGGCTGTGTGCCCACGATGTGTTTTTTAAACGTTTCCGCAGCGACAAAAACGCTGCAGAAACGCTTAAAAAAACGCATGGTAGAAGGTCTGCCATGTTCCCCAATGATAATCTGCATGTGCTATGCACATGCCGTGGAAATTTCCGCTGCGGATTATCATTGCGGAAAAAAACGCAGCACTACCAATTATTTTGCGGAAGTACTGCGTTTTCGCCGCCATTGACTTGCATTGAAACGCATGGAATCCGCATCACTGGATCTGTACATGCACATTCCACGCGTTCCAATATGCGGATGGTACCCGGGTGTGGAGGACAGGAGACTCTCCTCCGGACCCAGGTACCATAGTACCTGTAAAAAAAGAATAAAATAAATGTTATATTTACCTTCTGATGGCCCCCGCTGCGCTCGTCCTCCCATGCAGCTCGCAGTGAACTGTAGGACCTGGGCTGTTGTCATAATCATGTGACAGCAGGTCCTTCAGTGCAGTGTACTGCGATCTGCCGGCAGCCAGGACCGAGCGAAGCAAGACTCCGGGGGCCATCGGAAGGTACTGTAAGTATAGATTTTATTTTTTTATTTTTAACCATTCTTTAAGGTCACACTATATAAAGAATAAAGGTTTGCATGGATTTATATAGTGTGACCAAGTTGACAAGCACTTTCCAAGTGATGCTAAAAACGCTTGGAAAGCACTTGTCAACCCGCATGCAGAAATGCATGTGAAGAACGCTTCACATCCGCTTGTCCCTGGCAGGAAAATGCATGTATAATCCGCATGTACAATCCGCATGTACAATCCGCATGTACAATCCACATGTAAAATCCGCATGTACAATCCGCATGTAAAATCCGCATGTACAATCCGCTTGCGTTTTTTCTGCCAGGTAGATGCAGAAACACTCAGGAAAAATCCGGAGCATTTCTGCATCGTGGGCACATAGCCTAATTTAGTCTTTGAAAAAACTGACACACAGAAAGCATGGATTATCACACAAGACATCAGTCATACTGACAAACAGGTGGACACACAAGAGACCAGTCATACTGAGACACAAGAGACCAGTCATACTGAGACACAGGACACTGACGGGGATTACTTTGATTATCCAAATTGCTTGATTTTGGCAGAACATATTGAACAATTGGATCAAATTTATACTCGGACAGAGTTATTGTCCAAAATACACCAAGACATAAAAAAGGTTTCTGTAAATACAAGATTAAATAGTAAAAGTGAAGAAAGTGCCTCCACATCATTTTTACCAGACACACAAGATCCAGATATTTCAGTAGAAAGTTTACAGGGAAATGAATTAGAAAGAAAAAAATTACATGACAGAGCAGCACGGATCAATTAATGAAAATTGTAAAAGACATTCCAAATTACAATGAGAAGATGGATGCTTTTGATAATGCTGACATTTTTGAATCCAATACAGATAAATTCAATCTTAGGCTGCGTTCACACATTGCGTATTTTCGCGTGCTTTTTTGCACGCTCTTTTTGAAAATACGCAATGTGCCTTGTGTCTGCCAGCAAAGTGAATGGGAAATTCACTTTGCCGTTCAGACACTGTGTGATTTTACGCAGCGAGAAAGCGCAGCTGCGTAAAGAATTGGCAAGTCAATTCTTTACGCAGCTGCGTCCCGCGCTTTCTCTCTATTGTGCCCATTATAAGCGATGGAATTACGCAGCGGTGTTCACACACTGCGTAATTCCATCGCTTTTTTACGGAGGCGCAGGATGGATACTCACCTACCCGATGTCAGGGGAGAGGCGCCCGGTCCGCTCCAATCCCGCGCTTCCAGCATCTGCCGGTGAGCCGATCAGCTGTTAGCTAACCGGCTTGTAACCGGACGGTCAGCTGATTACAAGCCGGTCACGTGACCGTCTGCTGATCGCTTCACGGCAGATGCTGCAAGCGCGGGACGGAGCAGACGCATCTCTCATCCATCGGGTAGGTGAGTACCCATAGTCTGTACATACACTGCTAGGGACACACAGGACACATAGACACAGACAGTACACACACGACACACAGACACAGACAGTACACATGTCACCCTTCATTTTCACACTGCGTTTTTTGCTGCGCTTTTTTATGCAGTGTGTGAATGGAGGTGCTTTTTTTACCTGCTTAAAAAAACGCAGGTAAAAAAAGCAGGAAAATACGCAAAGTAAAAAAACGCAGGGAAATACGCAATGTGTGAACGCAGCCTTAATAACGAACAAAAAAACAAGACATTCAGAGTATGGTTACCCTCACATATGGCAAAAAGATTACAGACCACACACAGATTAAATGATGATAATGAACTGACACATACTACAAAAGAAGACAGACTTAGACAATTGCTATTATTTACCACAGGAGAGTCTCCCTCAGTTGACATTTTGCGTCATTTGAGTGCGAGTGTCCATGATGACCTCTTTGCATTTTTGGTCAAATTTGAACAGGCCTATAGAATGGTGATGCCTGATGTGGGGCCTAATGAGGAACCAACATCCATGATCAAATTGTATGTAACAAAATTCAAGTATCTAGATCCTGTTTCAGTGCAATTGACTAGTGTTCAGACATCATTGCAGGAGGCAACGACTTTTATCGACAAAATTAGGAGATCCATGAAGCAGAATCAGGTCAAGGCAAAAATAGCTGTAGTTCATAAGGAAAAAGATAGACAGCTGACATCAGAGAAAACTCAACCAAAACCTAAACCCACATTAACATCTAGGAACTGAGATTACACTGAACATAGAGGTAAAAATATCACACAGAGGAGCAATATTAATTGTTATTTTTGTTGTATACCTGGACAATTTGGCTGCGTGCCCACGTTGCGGATTACAAACGTTTTTGATGCGGAATTTCCGCAGCGGAAGCGCTTGTAAAACACTTGGTAATCCGCACTCCATGGTCCCCAATGGGATTCTACAAGTTCTATGCACATGCTGCGGATTTTTCCGCAGCGTTTATGCTGCGTTCAAAAATCCGCAGCATGTCAATTAATTTTGCGTTTCCGCAAGCGGAATTGCCTTTGTCCAATGCATAAAAAACGCAAGGCAATTCCGCATGTGGAAAACGCGCGATAAACGCGAGAAAAACGCGCGATAAACGCGTGCGGAATTCCGCATGCATTTTTCCGGGAGAGGACTTGCAGAAATGAAGCAGAAATTTTCTGCTTCATTTCTGCAACATGGGCACATAGCCTTAAATTGGCAATGCAGAAAATTTTTTAAGGCAGAATCAGAGGCAGGTACACTGGGAACAGGTAAGCTTGGAAGGGAAAACTGACTTATTCTAAAATCATCCATCAAACCTTCCGCCCCTCCATTCAATTCTCTCACATACGCTGACAGTACACAAACACAGTCACCATATGCTCCATTAATCAGACAGATCAGAGAAATGACAGTGAAAGAGTCAGATTCCAGGGACACTGGTCTGCACCCCTTTCATTGGAATTTGTGACTCGAGTTACATTGGATGACTGTGGAAGTCCATTTCTCAATGTGATTTTGGCAGAACAAAGTGCTGTGTTTCTTATTGATACAGGGGCACAATTAAGTGTTACTAACCTTGATTTGATGGTAAAACCAGAATCTTCATGTTGTAATATTATCGGATTCAGCGGAAAAGGAAAAACTAAAGCAAAGCTCGTTCCCAATGTTATGTGGGAAATACCAGGTTCATTCAAAACAGGAATTGACATTTGGCATTGTCGTGATTCTGAGAATATACTTGGCACAGATTTTATGCAGAGATTCGGATGGTAATTGATCTAGGGAATCAAGTGATCTGGAAAGATTCTAATGGATGTAAACCTGTATTCATTGACCCTAGTGAATATAGCCATGTTGGAAGCATTTGCTTGAATGATGTTGTGTCATCAGACCATTTATGGCCTGAAACTGGTGGTGATGAGGTACTGACTGAAATTGTACAATGTTTCCCTTCTCTTTGGGCTCAGTTCAGAAATGAGGCGGGTACAATGAAGGATGTAATTGTGAATGTAGAAGGACGTGATCCTCCTCCACAGCGTCAGTATAAATTGCCTCCAGATTCAATTGGTTCTATGTCTAAGATCATACAGGAATTGTTAGCTCAAGGTGTCATACCTAAGGCTAACTCTGTAAGTAACAATCCTTTATGGTGTATTGAAATCTGATAATATTGGATTTGCGGATGTTTACTAAACATACTCCCAATGTTGCTCCCATTGTTGCCGATACTCATGACATGATGGCAAAGCTAAATGCAAAGGCAAAATATTTCTCTGTACTACACATCAGTAATGTTTTTTTCAGTATACCTCTTGAAAGGATCTGTCAGTACAGATTTGCATTTACTTTCTTGGATGAGCAATATCTGTTTTGCAGGTTACCTCTAGGAGCACATTTGTCACCTAGTGTTTTTCATCAGGTGTTGGTAAAGGTATTATCCAGATTTTCTAGGCCTGATTGCATACTGCAATATGTGGATGATATTCTGTTGTCTGCTGAGGATAAGGAGTCACATGTTTCTCTTTTGGCAGAATTGTTTGAACTGTTGTATGACGCAGGGTTGAAATTGAACACTAAAAAGGTCAAATTGATGCAGACCGAGGTCAGGTTTCTGGGAGTGTTGTTGAGCCCAGGAAATAGACAGCCATGGCAGGAAAGAATAGAGGCGATCGCTTCTCTCCCAATCCCAGCCACACACAAGGCATTGTGACATTTTTTGGGTCTTGTAAACTATTCTAGGGATTTCATTGAGGATTTTGCTGATAAGGCCAGGCCTTTGTATGATCTTTTGAAAGGTGAAAATAATGATTATTTTGGTCCTTGGGATGTTGAACAACAAACCTCATTTAAACAATTGAAAATGAATTTACAGAATGCACCTGCTTTGTCCACAGTAGATCCTTCAGCTCCATTTGTTTTGCAAGTTCACACATCAGAGACAGCGGTGTCGGCTGTTCTGTTACAATTGCAGGTAGAAGAGTGGAGAATTTTGGGCTATTTTTCTAAGCTTCTCTCATCTGTTGAAAGAGTTTTTGAAACTTGTGCCAGACACTTGGTAGGCATCTACTTTGCAGTCAAAGCAACTGAACACATTGTTGGTTTCAACGAAATCATTCTGCAAACTCCTCATTCTACACTAAAGCTTCTCTTTGAAAAAAATATCCCAGGTGTGTCACATCAGAGATTTGCCCATTGATTACGGTCATTGTCTCCCAATCAAATTGAGGTAGATTATAAAGCAAAATATGTTCTTCCTCAGTTGATGCAATATGAAGGGCAAACTCATGATTGTCTCCAGTCATTTCAGGATCTGATTCCATCACTTTTCAGACGGTAGGCAGAGGTAACAGATGAAGCAGTCTTTGTAGATGGTTCCAGATTCTATTCACATGGGCACTATTATACAGGATATGCCATTTTTTATCCCACAAGAGGACAGGTGGTAAAGCACAAGTTACCGAGTAATTTTTCAGCCCAGAGAGCAGAACTAGAAGCAGTAAAAATGGTGCTACAGCTGAATGAGGCTGAGGATCAGTGTCCCATTGTAATCTACAGTGATAGCTCCTATGGTGTGAGTTCACTGACAGATTACCTGCCAGTTTGGGAAAAAAGAGGCTGTAGATTCTTCTAACAAGACTCTTGTACATAGTGACACACTGAAAACAATTTTTGAAATAGCTTCAAAAACCCCTAATGGTTTTGCTATTGTCAAAGTTCCTGCCCATAAAAAGTCTGATGATGAATTATCTGTCGGAAATGCAACCGCAGATATGTTAGCCAAAGAGGCAGCCCTGACAGGAGAAGAAGTGTTTGAACCTGAACCTCTCGAGGTTTCAGCAGTTCAAAGAACAGACACGCATATCCCTTCTTTTGCGGAAGAACAAGAAAAAGATACAACTCTTGTTGCTTCCCGGGTTGATCCAAAACCTCCCTTTGTTTGTGAAAACGGGGTTTTGTGTCATGACTTAACCGGTTCAGGACCGCCCACTGTACATAAATGTCGGCGCTGCCTGGACTCTGTGCAGCCCCGACGTTTAAAAATGGTGGGTGGTCCCGCAGCGCTCAGGACCCCCAGGGTCCTGCTAGCGCTGCGGTACCGGTTCAGAGCGATAGCTCTGACATGTGGCATCATGGGGACCTGATTCGATCAGGTCCCCATGATGTTAACCTGTTCCTATCTTCTAGATGCCGCGATCCATAGCGATCGCGGCATTTAAAAGATAGGGACAGCCGGTGGTCGGCAATCTGGACCCCCCACATACCTGTCAGTGGCGGGGATCCCGGTGCTGTGATCTCTGACATCATCGAGACCTGATTGGCTCAGGTCTCGATGATGTCAGCGTCACACCAGGCAATCAGAGAGATCACCAGGGAAGTTTGTTTTAGCAACAAACTTTCCCGGGCGATCTGCCTGATAAATGCAGTTTCTCCTCCGATCTCAGTGAGAGAGCAGAGGAGAAACAGTGTGACAAGAGCTGTCAGCCTTGCCACTGTGAAAGTAAAAAAAAAATAAAATAAAAAAGAAAGTAAGAGTTAGGGTTAGTGAGTCTGTCAGATCAGTCAGTCCTGTCAGATCAGTCCAGTCAGATCTGTCAGTCCTGTCAGTCAGTCCTGTCAGTCCTGTCAGTCCTGTCAGATCTGTCAGTCAGTCAGTCCTGTCAGATCTGTCAGTCAGTCAGTCCTGTCAGTCCTGTCAGATCTGTCAGTCAGTCAGTCCTGTCAGATCTGTCAGTCAGTCAGTCCTGTCAGATCTGTCAGTCAGTCAGTCCAGTCAGATCTGTCAGTCAGTCAGTCCTGTCAGATCAGTCCAGTCAGATCTGTCAGTCCTGTCAGATCTGTCAGTCAGTCCTGTCAGATCTGTCAGTCAGTCAGTCCAGTCAGATCTGTCAGTCAGTCAGTCCTGTCAGATCAGTCCAGTCAGATCTGTCAGTCCTGTCAGATCTGTCAGTCAGTCAGTCCTGTCAGATCTGTCAGTCAGTCAGTCCTGTCAGATCTGTCAGTCAGTCAGTCCTGTCAGATCTGTCAGTCAGTCAGTCCTGTCAGTCCTGTCAGATCTGTCAGTCAGTCAGTTCTGTCAGTCAGTCAGTCCTGTCAGTCAGTCAGTCCTGTCAGATCTGTCAGTCCTGTCAGTCCTGTCAGATCTGTCAGTCAGTCAGTCCTGTCAGTCAGTCAGTCCTGTCAGATCAGTCAGTCAGTCCTGTCAGATCTGTCAGTCAGTCAGTCCTGTCAGATCTGTCAGTCAGTCAGTCCTGTCAGATCTGTCAGTCAGTCAGTCCTGTCAGATCTGTCAGTCAGTCAGTCCTGTCAGATCTGTCAGTCAGTCAGTCCTGTCAGATCTGTCAGTCAGTCAGTCCTGTCAGATCTGTCAGTCAGTCAGTCCTGTCAGATCTGTCAGTCAGTCAGTCCTGTCAGATCTGTCAGTCAGTCAGTCCTGTCAGATCTGTCAGTCAGTCAGTCCTGTCAGATCAGTCCAGTCAGTCCTGTCAGATCAGTAAGTCAGTCCTGTCAGATCAGTCAGTCAGTCCTGTCAGATCAGTCCGGTCAGTCCAGTCCGGTCCCGTCCTTTCAGTCCGGTCCGTTCAGTCCAGTCAAAAAATATAAAAATAAAATGGCCCGTCAGACTTATACCGCAGAGGAGGTGTATGCCCTGCTGTGTTCTGACACTGATGACAACGCAATCTCAGATGGAGATATGGATTTTGAGGGCTTTAGTAGCGGCGACACTGAGAGCCCAGAAATGAGCAGTGATTCTGTTCCATCCTCAAGCCCAAGGACCAGTACAGCAATAGGGGCAAATAGCGCTACTGGAGAAACATCTCCAAATCAGGGAACCCTGCCCAGTACAAGCGCTGTCCCTGCTACCAGTGAATTGGCGCACGCCAGTGTACAAGGGGCTTTGCCACATGATCTAGCATTTCCCAGATGGGAGGCTTCAGATTCGGCTGCTCCATTCAGCCCTGATTTCAACGCCATTCCTGGTATAAATGTGGAGGTGGAAGATTTTGGACCAATTCATTTTTTTAATTTGTTTTTTACAGACAGCTTGCTAGAGCATATTGTCGTGCAAACAAATTTATATGCAACCCAATTCATAAGCCAGAATCCCCGATCTTACTATGCTAGGGCAAATTTCTGGACACCAACTAATGTCCCGGAAATAAAAAATTTTTTAGGACTTACATTTGCCATAGGGCTTGTTAAAAAACCGAGCATTCGATCCTACTGGTCCAACCACCCTGTTCAAGCCACCCCTATGTTTTCAGTCATTCTGCCTAGGACCCGTTATGAAATGCTCATGCGGTTTTGGCATTTTAATGACAATAGTCAATGCCTGCCCAGAAATGCCCCAGAACATGACAGGTTATATAAAATTAGACCCATCATTGAAAATTTGTCAGAAAAATTCTTAAGCCTCTACACCCCAACACAAAATATTTCTATAGACGAGTCCCTTGTAAAATTCAAAGGAAGACTGCACCTCAAGCAATTTATCCCATCTAAAAGGGCAAGGTTTGGAATAAAGCTCTATAAAATGTGCGAAAGTTCAACCGGATACACATCCGCTTTTCGCATATATGAGGGGAAAGATAGCCAACTAAACCCACCAGGATGCCCTACTTATCTGGGGACATCTGGAAAAATTGTTTGGGAGCTGATAAGTCAATTTTTTCAAAAAGGCTACAATCTATATGTGGACAATTATTACACCAGCATACCCCTATTTAAAAGTCTGGTTGAACACAACATCGGGGCTTGTGGGACCATCCGTAAAAACCGTCAGGGGTTTCCACAACCATTGGTCAACCAAAAGTTTCAAAAGGGGCAGTCAGGGGCTGTACGCAACGGAGAGCTGTTTGCCCTGAAATATAGGGATAAGAGGGATATTTTTGTCCTCAGCTCGATCCACACAGATGCCACAAGGGCCACTGTACAGTCATGGCCAAAAGTATTGAGAATGAGACAAATAGTAATTTTTCCAAAGTTTACTGCTTCATTTTTTGTAATGGCAATTTGCATATACTCCTGAATGTCAAAGAGTGATCAGCTTAACAGCAATTACTGTACTTGCAAAGTCAATATTTGCCCAGAAATGAACTTTAACCCCCAAAACACATGTCAACATCATTGCAGTCCTGCCTTAAAAGGAGCAGCTAACATTGTTTTAGTGATTGATCCATTAACACAGGTGTGGGTGTTGATGAGGACAGGGCTGGCGATCAATCAGTCATGATTAAGTAAGAATGACATCACTGGACACTTTAAAAGGAGGCTGGTTCTTGGTATCATTGTTTCTCTTCAGTTAACCATGGTTATCTCTAAAGAAACACGTGCAGCCATCATTGCACTGCACAAAAATGGCCTAACAGGGAAGAGTATCGCAGCTACAAAGATTGCACCTCAGTCAACAATCTATCGCATCATCAAGAACTTCAAGGAGAGAGCTTCCATTGTTGTCAAAAAGGCTCCAGGGCGCACAAGAAAGACCAGCAAGCGCCAGGACCGTTCTTAAAACTGTTTCAGCTGCGGGATCGGACTACCAGCAGTGCCGAGCTTGCTCAGGAATGGCAGCAGGCTGGTGTGAGTGCTTCTGCACGCACTATGAGGCGGAGACTCTTTGAGCAAGGGCTGGTTTCAAGGAGGGCAGCAAAGAAGCCACTTCTCTCCAGAAAAAACATCAGGGACCGACTGATATTCTGCAAAAGGTACAGGGAGTGGACTGCTGAGGACTGGGGCAAAGTCATTTTCTCTGATGAATCCCCTTTTCGATTGTTTGGGACATCTGGAAAACAGCTTATTCGGAGAAGAAGAGGTGAGCGCTACCACCAGTCTTGTCTCATGCCAACTGTAAAGCATCCTGAAACCATTCATGTGTGGGGTTGCTTCTCAGCCAAGGGAATCAGCTCACTCACAGTCTTACCTAAAAACACAACCGTGAATAAAGAATGGTACCAGAATGTCCTCCAAGAGCAACTTCTCCTAACCGTCCAAGAGCAGTTTGGCGCCCAACAATGCCTTTTCCAGCATGATGGAGCACCTTGCCATAAAGCAAAGGTGATAACTAAATGGCTCATGGAACAAAACATAGAGATTTTGGGTCCATGGCCTGGAAACTCCCCAGATCTTAATCCCATTGAGAACTTGTGGTCAATCATCAAGAGACGGGTGGACAAACAAAAACCAACAAATTCTGGCAAAATGCAAGCATTGATTATGCAAGAATGGACTGCTATCAGTCAGGATTTGGTCCAAAAGTTGATTGAGAGCATGCCAGGGAGAATTACAGAGGTCTTGAAGAAGAAGGGGCAACACTGCAAATATTGACTTGCTGCATTAACTCATTCTAACTGTCAATATAACCTATTGGTACTCATAATATGATTGCAATTATATTTCTGTATGTGATATAAACATCAGACAAACACTAATAAAAACCAGAGGCCAGCAGATCATGTGAAAATATAATTTTGGTGTCATTCTCAAAACTTTTGGCCATGACTGTAGAACTAGGATCCACCACTCCGAAGCAAAAACCTGTGTCAGTCATTGACTACAACAAACACATGGGGGGTGTGGACCTTGCAGACCAGGTTCTACAGCCATACCAGGTATCAAGAAAGTCCTATACCTGGTATAAAAAGTTGGTTATTTATTTGTTTCAGGTGGCCACATACAATTCTTTTGTGTTGTACAAAAAAGCAGGAAATTCAGATCCTTTTCTTGATTATCAAGAAAAGGTAATTGAAAATCTTGTCTTTCAAAGTGTTAGCCCCGCTCATCCATTAGAATCTGAGGATGTGAAAAGACTCACTGAGCGACATTTTATTGCACTTATTCCAGCAACGGAAACAAGAAGGAACCCCCAGAAAAGATGTCGTGTATGTACTAAGAGAGGAATGAGGCGTGATACCCGCTACTATTGCCCACAATGCCCATCATTGCCAGCCTTATGCGTCACTGACTGCTTTAAAATCTTCCACACAGAACCACGTTTTTAAACTGTAAAAATGTATCCCAATTTGTCATTCAAACATTTGGTTCATTTAGTGAATGACACATTCGAGTAGAGCTCACTTAATTTCCAGGGGGGGTTCTCCAGAATCTAAACCTTCCATTGCGTGCTTGTTTCTGGAAATCATCCATTGAGTTAAAATGGTCACTAAACCCATAGATGAATTCCCAGAGGGGTTTCATTTCCAAAATGGGGTCACTTCAGGGGGGATTCTTTAGCTCTGGTACTCTGAAAAGTGCCAGAACAGCATAATCCCCCCTGAAGTGACCCCATTATAGAAATGACACCTCTGTGGGAATTCATCTATGGGTTTAGTGACCATTTACCTATCTACTTATTTTCCCACCACTAGATTAATTTATACAGAGGAGTAGATTGTAAAATTTGGTCACTTGTTGTGGGTTTCCTCTGTTTAGGCACCTCAGGGGCTCTCCAAATGCAACATGGCGTCCGCTATCCATTCCAGTCAAATTTCCATTCCAAAAGTCAAATGGCGCTCCTTACCTTCCAAGCCATGCCGTGCGCCCAAACAGTGGCTTTGCACCACATATGGGGTATCAGCGTGCTCAGGAGAAATTGCACAACACATTTTGGGGTCCATTTTTTCTGACTGCCCTTGTGAAAATTAAAAATTTGAGGCTAAAGTAGCAGTTTTGTGTTAAAAATGTGTTTTTTTATTTTCACACTTCAACATTATAAAATTCTGTGAAGCCCCTGGGGGTTCAAGGTGCTCACCACACATCTAGATAAGTTCCTTGAGGGCTCTAGTTTCCAAAATGGGGTCACTTGTTGGGGGTTTCCTCTGTTTAGGCACCTCAGGGGCTCTCCAAATGCAACATGGCGTCCGCTATCCATTCCAGTCAAATTTCCATTCCAAAAGTCAAATGGCGCTCCTTACCTTCCAAGCCATGCCGTGCGCCAAAACAGTGGCTTTGCACCACATATGGGGTATCAGCGTGCTCAGGAGAAATTGCACAACACATTTTGGGGTCCATTTTTTCTGGCTGCCCTTGTGAAAATTAAAAATTTGAGGCTACAATAGCAGTTTTGTGTTAAAAATGTGTTTTTTTATTTTCACACTTCAACATTATAAAATTCTGTGAAGCCCCTGGGGGTTCAAGGTGCTCACCACACATCTAGATAAGTTCCTTGAGGGGTCTAGTTTCCAAAATGGGGTCACTTGTTGGGGGTTTCCTCTGTTTAGGTACCTCAGGGGCTCTCCAAATGCAACATGGCGTCCGCTATCCATTCCAGTCAAATTTCCATTCCAAAAGTCAAATGGCGCTCCTTACCTTCCAAGCCATGCCGTGCGCCCAAACAGTGGCTTTGCACCACATATGGGGTATCAGCATGCTCAGGAGAAATTGCACAACACATTTTGGGGTCCATTTTTTCTGGCTGCCCTTGTGAAAATTACAAATTTGAGGTTAAAGTAGCAGTTTTGTGAAAAAAAGTTAAATGTTCATTGTTTTCTTCCACATTCCAAAAATTCCTGTGAAGCACCTGAAGGGTTAATAAACTTCTTGAATGTGGTTTTGAGCACCTTGAGGGGTGCAGTTTTTAGAATGGTATCACTTTTGGGTATTTTCTGTCATAAAGGCTCCTCAAAGTCACTTCAAATAAGATGTGGTCCCTAAAAAAATGTTTTTGTAAATTTTGTTGTAAAAATGAGAAATCGCTGGTCAACTTTTAACCCTTATAGCTTCCTAACAAAAAAAAATTTTGGTTCCAAAATTGTGCTGATGTGAAGTAGACATGTGGGCAATGTTATTTATTAACTATTTTGTGTGATATATCTCTCTGATTAAAGGGCATGAAAATTCAAAGTTTGAAAATTGCAAAATTTTCTAAATTTTCGCCAAATTTCTGATTTTTTCACAATCAAATGCAAGTGATATCGAAGAAATTTTACCACAATCATGAAGTACAATATGTCACAAAAAAACAATCTCAGAACCAGGGGGATCCGTTGAAGCGTTCCAGAGTAATTACCTCATAAAGTGACAGTGGTCAGAATTGAAAAAATTGGCCTGGTCACGAAGGCAAAAACAGGCTCTGGCGCGAAGTGGTTAAACGGGGACTTGCGTCCTGTTGTACCAAAACATCTACAGGATGAGTTTACAAGATACAATCATGAAAGCTTGGGTCATTTGGGCCAACAGAAATTGTTAGGCATTCTCAGAGAGAAATTTTACTGGGAAAAGATGGAAGAGACTGTACAAAGTATTGTTCAATCATGTCTCATTTGTACCCAAATTAATCCAAGACCAAAAGGACAGAAACCGCCACTACTGCGAATCCCACCTGCAGATGGTCCATGGTCTACATTACAAATCGACTACATTGGTCCATTACCATCAGGTAAAAATGGTCTCAGGTATGCATTGGTTGTAGTAGATGTTTTTTTCTAAATGGGTTGAAATTTTACCTGTCAGGAAAGATGATGCTTTGTCTACAGCTAGAGCATTCGTTAATCATGTCTTTTGTACTTTGGGGGATCCCATGAATGATTGATTATCTCTGATCGAGGAAGTCACTTCACAGGAAAAATCATGCGAGCAGTTTGTACTATTCTAGGGGTACAACAACAGTTTCATGTCCCCTATCATCCACAGTCTGCTGGTATTGTGGAAAGGATGAATAGAACAATAAAATCCAGAATTGCAAAAATGTTATTGGACAAAGGTAATACTTGGGTGGATGCAGTACCTTTTGTACTGTTGAGTGTTAGAGGAACAATTTCCTCAACAACTCAGTTTACGCCCTTTGAACTAATGACAGGAAGGAAAATGCCATTGATTTTCCCACATGAACCATCTTTGTCCACACCTCAAAAAGATGTTGTTGCAAGGTCCAAATGGTTGCAATTGTTGCAGGAAAACTTGAAAACCATTCTTCCACATGCTGCATCAAGAATGCAGAGGATGGAGCCACCATATGAATCTAAATTCAAAAAAGGGGCTCTAGTCATGATTAAAACTTTCAGGAAGAGTGGACCTTGGGAAAGTAACTGGGAAGGTCCCTTTGAAATAATCGATACCATGGGACGAGTTATGATCCTAGTGCAACCAGCATCTAACATGGTTAAAAATACCCGCAGACAACAAAAAGTGTGGGTACATGTTGATCAATGCAAATTGTACATTGCAAAATAATGATACTGCATTTCTTTTAGGAAGAAATGGATTCCAATAAGAGCTGGAATACAGAATACCATGTCCTTGATGGAAAGAATTCAATACCAATCCTTCAAGAAAAGAAAAAGTTTCCCAGGAAAAGCTACTATCTGATGGAACTACATTTCTGCTACTTTGTACTATTTTAATTGTGATCTACGCAGAAGACATTTTATATCATGGAACAAATACTAGTGAAGTGAATGGACATATCAAAGGAACTTTACATTCACGGAAACCAAGAGGATCAAGTATACAAAATCTAATAGATGAAGACATACCGGACGATTCAGTAGATATTACTGGAAACATTTGCATGGGTTATGGTGTAAAATGCTGTATTGAGCTACACTTCATACACGACACTTAATATTACATGCTGCCACAGGACCCAAGTCTAAATTTACACAATTACAAGGAAATTAGATGCATGATAATAAGACAGGCACATGGGAATGCAATCCTACAGATGTGTTATACTGGATTATAGAGATAAGAGGTGAAGAGAAAGCTGTGTGGTCGGGTGATATTACAAATGATATGATCGCAAAAGGGACAGTTAGAACATCCGAAACAGAGATTATGTTAAAGACACAACTTTTGGGGAAATTTTTTTATCCTTCATTACTTTCTATTACAGAAGGAGATGAAGATTGGGTAAAAACATGGAACTTCCAGAGAACCAGAGAATCAGTACATGTACGAGTATCTGTAGTCTTTACAGTAACAAATACTATCGCTCCAGAAGTAAGGGTTGCACCACAAGCAATACGTAGTCAAAAAAATATGTCTCTTCTTTTATTGAAATGCAACACAAGGTTAGAGTTACCTCCCGAGTCTTTGTTAACATTTGCCAGAAACAAATTATTTTTGGGAAGTTTTTCAAATGGACCAACAAATGTTATACACAGAAGTCAATACGGGAATGTGAGATGGTTGGATAAGAATTTTGTTTTTTCTCTAGATAATCCATCTTGTTAGGGGGACGGTTGCAAACACTTTATTAAATAGGAACGCAACCGACCCCGGGGTCCGCGATACAGCCTGGTGGACTGCTGCCGAACTCTTCCCGGGAGAGAAGGGAAGACAACCAACTAAAGATAACCCTTCCATGTTAACTTCACACCGGACAGGGTATAGCGGTATGCTCTATCTCCGTTAACTGCACGGAGGGAGAGCGACCGGCGACGCACCTAACAACAATCTTAGCCCTTCGTGTTAAAGCACACGAAAGGGTAAGACGGTTCGCACAATCTCCAAGAACCGCAGGGAGACGTGCGACCGTGGGAACAGCAGTAGCCCTGTCTTTGATACAGGCGCTACGCTATGGGGATTGGCGCTAAAGCGGTTCACACTATCTCCAAGAACCGCAGGGAGATGTGTGACCGGACTAGGAGCAGTAGCCCTGTCTACGGTACAGGCGCTACGCTATAGGAGACGACGCTAGTGTGCGGGAGTGATTTCCGCCAGGTACTCGTGCACTCAGCTGGCGAGCTACCGGACTGAGCCGACCCGCTCAATATGGCTCTTAGAGGAGCTCTGGAGAGATGCGTGCACAACCAAACAACTAGCTCAAATGATCTGAGCGCGCCACCATGTTTGTGGGCGGACCTTTTAAAAACTAAGCCCTGCCCCACTGTCGCACCATTGGTGACGTCGCCTGTGACCAATCAGGCGGTGCCAGGTCACCGGGTCAGCTGGTTCCTGAACCACCAATCACGGTGCGCCATGTCACGGGCATGCTCAGTGCAATGCATTTTAGACTTAGGCTGCGGTGGCTTAGTCTCTCTCCGCAACCTGTGCTTCATGTTGCTAGGCACAAATACACAAGATACCACTTGTACCTCTCGTGCATTGGCTAGGCGTTGGGACCAACGGTGATGCTGAGCAGCATCAGCCCTGGCTGAACCAGAATGGGAGACCACAGAATCCACTGATGATTCAGAACCCATTTCTGATCCCGCAAGTGCCTGGCGCCTAACACATCTCTTAAAGATTCTGGACTTTATCAATGTTGTGTTTTAACTAAAAATAATTACAAACAATGCAAAGATGTAAATGTTTGGTCAGCAGTAGATAATGTATGTACACAGACAAGGTTTCAACCATCTACTCCTTTCCAAATCAATCAATTCCAATCTAAGGCTGTGTGCCCACGTAGCATTTTTCAAGCGTATATGCTGCGGAATTTCCGCAGCGTAAACGCTTGAAAAACGCATGTATATCCGCTCCCCATGGTCCCCAATGGGATTCCACAAGTTCTATGCACATGCTGCGGATTTTTCCGCAGCGTTTATGCCGCGTTCAAAAATCCGCAGCATGTCATTTAATTTTGCGTTTCCGCAAGCGGAATTGCCTTTGTCCAATGCATAAAAAACACAAGGCAATTCCGCATGTGGAAAACGCGTGATAAACGCGCGAAAAATGCGCGATAAACGCGTGCGGAATTCCGCATGTGTTTTTCCGGGAGAGGACTTGCATTTATGCAGCAGAAATTTTCTGCTTCATAAATGCAACGTGGGCACATAGCCTAAACCTCTATTAAGGGATGGAGTGTTGATGGCTATGGTCTGGACTTTTAACATGTCTAGTTGGAAAATCTCATCCAGATATCCCCAATGTCAATCACATCTCATTAACATGGAGATGGGAATAGAACAATGGTTTGGTAAAAGAACTTCAACACAGGTTAGAAGTAAGAGGGGGATATTAGAAGGTATTTTGGGGGGATTAGGAACAGTGGGGAGTTTAATTAATACTATGGACATTCATACACTTAAATCAGATTTGGAAAATATTGGGTATATTGGAGGTAAAGGGGTAAAAATTCAGAAAAGTTTCCATCAACTCCTTGAGAAGATGGTTTTGAACACGGCTGCTGTGCTGGGATCTTCAGTGTCACATCTACAAGATGCTACTTTAGCTCTAATAGAAAGTGAACAGGAATCCCAAGTGGCCGGAGCATGTCTAGAAATTCAGATTGAATACTCCACCAATCTGAAAATGATTGCACAGGCATTGCAGAGTGGAATTACACCTTTAGGAATAATGAGAAATTTGCCTACAGAATATAATTTTGCGTTAAATCACACAGATTTGTGGGTAAATAAGTGGTTAGGATGTGAACAGAACATTTGTATAGGAATATGGCTAATCCCAATATCTGGAAGAGAAGAAACCATGGCTCCTATAACTGTTATGGGAATTCCTGTTAGTAATACACAATTACTATATTATCAATTACAGGACACAGATTTTGCATTTGATGGTACAAACACTGAACAATTAGACATTTCTTCATACTTACATTTTGTTTGTAAGGTAATGTGTCTACCTGGACAGGATAAAGTCATTAATAACTCATGTTTCCATAATCATACCTCATATCATGCCAGAGTTGAGAATGTGCCCACGATACATGACTTGGTGACCCCAATAAGCTCGAACAAAATTTGTTTACTAGTTATGTCCGAAAAAGAAGTGTTTCTGCATTCTTCTCATCTTGTGTACATGCTGAAAATCTGACCATAGGTTTATATTGTATGGAGGGAAATGTGAAAACTATCTACAAGAAGGAAGGAAGTATTAATATTACATCAATAGGGACAAGAAATATGAAAATCCTTCCGATACAGTTCAATTTGTTCCAAATAAATAATTTCCCGTGGGATATGTGGACAAATGAGATAAAGAAAGACAAAGGTTTGTTAAATTTGTTAACAAAACAATTAAAAGAAGCTGAAATTGTATTCAAGCATGAACAAGGTAACTTAAATGATATTGAACATGAGTGGACAAGTATGTCAGGCTCATCTTGGTGGAGAAATCTAGGAAGATCAGTAACTAGTTGGTCACAGTCTTCAGCGAAAATGGCTGCAGAAAATGTATTAACAAATCCAATCATAATCATATTTATTTTGATCTTGCTGTGCATTTTTTATCAGATTTTTATGTGTAAAATTAAGAAAATATATTAAAAGATAAAGACAGAAATGAAAAAGGAAGATGGTCTTTTAAGAGAAATGTTAAAAAAAAATATAACCTTTTAAGTGAATTTTTATTTTTAATTTAGAAGTTTTTGGGAACTCAGATGACATTCAGTACAGGAGTTGATACAAGGTTTTCAGAATAAAGAATGAATGTGATACAAATGGTGAGAGAATGAGTTTAGGATTGATTATGATATTTCTTAAATCATAATCAGGGGGACTGTAAAATATTAATCTCTTATGATATAAAATATTACATATAAGCTCTCAGAAGCTTAGTCTCATGCTTAGGAGTTTCAGAGCGTGACAGAGGTTATTCTGAGAACCTTGGCAGGCACACCTGTTCTGTACATCAAATCTATAGGACTCGTTGTCAACATGGGTTATTTAGAGATAACTAATGATGAAAAGTCCTTAGCCATATGTTTGAAATATGCCAACATGAAGTAATGGTACACAGTCGAAAATACATACTCTATTATAGGTATGGAGGTTACTGCCATATCAGCAAACCGCCATATTGGGTTATGTAACTGTAAAAATAGTCTCCAATGTATATCCATGAGGCAAGATGGTATATAAGGAGAGACATCAGTATGGTGGGTAGATTCTCATACCTTGAGGTCTCCACAACGGACCATCACATACTGCCAAAACTGGATACGTAAGAACTTATAATTGTTTCTATTTTAACCTGATACCTCTTTTGTTGTGTGCTATGAACTATTTTCTTTCCATTTTTTGTAATCACCTTTTTGAATGAACATTAAATAAGCTTTTGTTTTATCCACACAATTCAAAGACTGATTTCCCTCACTGTGCCCTTATCTAAGATAAGGAAGTGTTAATTTTTCTAACAGTGGACAGCCATTTTCAGGTCTCTCCAAAGATGCTCAATTGGGTTTAGGTCAGGGCTCTGGCTGGGCCAGTCAAGAATGGTCACATAGTTGTTCTCAAGCCACTCCTTTGTTATTTTAGCTGTGTGCTTAGGGTCATTGTCTTGTTGGAAGGTGAACCTTTGGCCAAGTCTGAGGTGCAGAGCACTCTGGAAGAGGTTTTCATCCAGGATATCTCTGTACTTGGCCGCATTCATGTTTCCTTCAATTGCAACCAGTCGTCCTGTCCCTGCAGCTGAAAAACACACCCATAGCATGATACTGCTGTTATGATCTGCTACAAGAACTAAGGAAAGAGAGGAAATCTGTCCATACAATAGGACTAAGCTGATTCCCTACGATGCAGTGGGCAACCTGTTCCTTGTGAACAGACCCGCCTTCGTCCGCGGCTAGTCTGAACCCAGACCTATAGATTAAAGGGAGGGGTCCCTAAAAGAACTAAGGACTGGGACTAAATTGGACACCTCCTGGCAGAAGAAGTAGCAGAAGAAGACAAACAGACAAAAGGACTTAGCGGTCCAAGGACCAAACAAACTAGAGAGATACAGTAGGTACAAAGCACCTGGCTAGATTAAGAGTCAAAGTAACACTGAAGTCCAGCAAAGCCTGAAGGGCGGAGCTGGAATAAATAGACAGAAGGTCACGTGACCACAAAATAGAAAAAGCTAACAGGAGGGTTCTAACAACTGCCACCACCATGTTTCACTGTTGGGATTGTATTAGGCAGGTGATGAGCAGTGCCTGGTTTTCTCCACACATACCACTTAGAATTATCACCAAAAAGTTCTATCTTTGTCTCATCAGACCAGAGAATCTTATTTCTCATAGTCTGGGAGTCCTTCATGTGTTTTTGAGCAAACTCTATGCGGGCTTTCATACGTCTTGCACTGAGGAGAGGCTTCCGTCTGGCCACTCTGCCATAAAGGCCCAACTGGTGGGGGGCTGCAGTGATAGTTGACTTTGTGGAACTTTCTCCCATCTCCCTACTGCATCTCTGGAGCTCAGCCACAGTGATCTTGGGGTTCTTCTTTACCTCTCTCACCAAGGCTCTTCTCCCACGATTGCTCAGTTTGGCTGGACGGCCAGGTCTAGGAAGACTTCTGGTGGTCCCAAACTTCTTCCATTTAAGGATTATGGAGGCCACTGTGCTCTTATGAACCTTGAGTAATGCAGAAATTCTTTTATAACCTTGGCTAGATGTGTGCCTTGCCACAATTCTGTCTCTGAGCTCCTTGGGCAGTTCCTTTGAGTTCATGATTCTCATTTGGTCTGACATGCACTGTGAGCTGTGGGGTCTTATATAGACAGGTGTGTGCCTTTCCAAATCAAGTCCTATCAGTTTAATTAAACACATTTGGACTCCATTGAAGGAGTAGAACCATATCAAGGAGGATCACAAGGAAATGGACAGCATGTGACTTAAATATGAGTGTCTGAGCAAAGGACCATGTGATATTTCAGTTTTTCTTTTTTAATAAATTTGCAAAAAAATTCTACATTGCTGTTTTTTTCAGTCAAGATGGGGTGCAGAGTGTACTTTAATGAGAAAAAAATGAACTTTTTAGAATTTATCAAATGGCTGCAATGAAACAAAGAGTGAAAAATTTAAGAGTCTGAATACTTTCCGTACTCACTGTATCCAAAAATAAAGGGAACACTTAAAACAACAGAATATAACTCCATGTAAATCAAACTTCTGTGAAATCAAACTGTCCACTTAGGAAGCAACACTGATTGACAATCAATTTCACATGCTGATGTGCAAATGGAATAGACGATAGATGGAAATTATTGGCAATTATCAAGACACCCTCAATAAAGGAGTGGTTCTGCAGGTGGGGACCACAGACCACATCTCAGTACCAATGCTTTCTGGCTGATGTTTTGGTCACTTTTGAATGTTGGTTGTGCTTTCACACTCGTGGTAGCATGAGACAGACTCTACAACCCACAGAAGTTGCTCAGATAGTGCAGCTCATCCAGGATGGCACATCAATGCGAGTTGTTGCAAGATGGTTGGCTGTGTCCAGAGGCTGGAGGCGCTACCAGGAGACAGGCCAGTACACCAGGAGATGTGGAGGGGGCCGTAGGAGGGCAACAACCCAGCAGCAGGACCGCTACCTCCGCCTTTGTGCAAGGAGGAACAGGAGGAGCACTGACAGAGCCCTGCAAAATGACCTCCAGCAGGCCACACATGTGCATGTGTCTGCACAAGCGGTTAGATACTGACTCCATGAGGGTGGTATGAGGGCCCGACGTCCCCAGATAGGGGTTGTGCTCACAGCCCAACACCATGCAGGACGCTTGGCATTTGCCAGAGAACACCAGGATTGGCAAAGTCGCCACTCGCGCCCTGTGCTCTTCACAGATGAAAGCAGGTTCACACTGAGCACATGTGACAGACGTGACAGAGTCTGGAGACGCCGTGGAGAGCGACATCCTTCAGCATGACCGGTTTGGCAGTGGGTGAGTAATGGTGTGGGGTGGCATTTCTTTGGAGGGCCGCACAGCCCTCCATGTGCTCGCCAGAGGTAGCCTGACTTCAATTAGGTACCGAGATGTACTGTAGATATAGTATATCTTGACTTCAGCAAAGCATTTGACAAAGTATCTCACACCATCCTTATTGAAAAAATGACCAAGTATGCAATGGACCAGGCAACTGTTAGGTGGATTCATAACTGGCTTAGTGATCGGACTCAAAGGGTGGTTGTAAATGGCTTCACATCCAGCTGGATAAATGTCTCAAGTGGGGTACCACAGGGCTCCGTCCTGGGACCTGTATTGTTCAACATCTTTATCAATGATTTAGATGAAGGAATTGAGGGTAAACTGATTAAATTTGCTGATGACACAAAGCTAGGAGGGATAGCTAATACTAGAGAAGAGAGAGAGAGGATTCAAAAAGACCTAAATAAACTGGAGCAGTGGGCAGCAACCAACAGAATGGTTTTTAACAGGGAAAAATGCAAAGTACTACATCTGGGCAATAAAAATGAAAAAAGCATATACAGAATGGGAGGAATAGAGCTAAGCAACAGTACATGTGAAAAAGACTTAAATATACTAATAGATCATAGACTGAACATGAGTCAACAGTGTGATGCAGCAGCAAAAAAGGCAAATACAATTCTGGGATGTATTAACAGAAGCATACAGTCTAGATCACGTGAAGTCATTATCGGTCTTTACTCCTCTTTGGTCAGACCTCATCTGGAATACTGTGTACAGTTTTGGGCACCACATTTTAAAAAAGACATAGACAAACTGGAGCAAGTTCAGAGAAGAGCGACCAGAATGGTGACTGGTCTGCAAACCATGTCCTATGAGGAACGGTTGCAGGATTTGGGAATGTTTAGCTTGCAAAAAAGAAGACTGAGAGGAGACTGAATAGCTGTCTACAAATATGTCAAGGGCTGTCACATTGTAGAAGGATCATCTTTATTCTCATTTGCACAAGGAAAGACTAGAAGCAATGGGATGAAACTAAATGGGAGGAGACACAGATTAGATATTAGAAAAAACTTTTTGACAGTTAGGGTGATTAATGAGTGGAACAGGCTGCCACGAGAGGTGGTGAGTTCCCCTTCAATGGACGTCTTCAAACAGAGGCTGGACAGACATCTGTCTGAGATGATCTAGTGAATCCTGCTTTGAGCAGGGGGTTGGACCAGATGACCCAGGAGGTCCCTTCCAACTCTACCATTCTATGATTCTATGAGATCCTCAGACCCCTTGTGAGACCATATGCTGGTGCGGTTGGCCCTGGGTTCCTCCTAATGCAGGACAATGCCAGACCTCATGTGGCTGGAGTGTGTCAGCAGTTCCTGCAAGATGAAGGCATTGAAGCTATGAACTCGCCCGCCCGTTCCCCAGACCTGAATCCGATTGAGCACATCTGGGACATCATGTCTCGCTCCATCCGCCAACGTCACGTTGCACCACAGACTGTACAGGAGTTGACGGATGCTTTAGTCCAGGTCTAGGAGGAGATCCCACAGGAGACCATACGAAACCTCATCAGGAGCATGCCCAGGCGTTGTAGGGAGGTCATACAGGCACGTGGATATATATATATATATATATATATATATATATATATATATGCCTTTTTGTCATTCTAGTAGTAGGGCCATAATTAAGACATGATTTGTTGAAACACGTAGGTCTGTAAGCTATGATAGTTGCACATTTGCTGTATTCTTTGTGGAGCAGTGTTTTATATGGCTAATAAAAGCTAAGTTTTAATATTTTTTCTACTAAACAAACCTTTACGCTGGATCATTTGCACTTTTGCCTTGTCTGACTACACTTACGTTTCGCCCTGGTACCACTTATCTGCATCTCCAGAAGTTTCCCATTTCTCTATTATACTCTTCAAATGACATTTTGAGACTTTCTCCTCCTGTTGTTGCACATATTTTTTTTCCCTTCATCTGCACAGGTATCATTAATCTATCAACTATAATGGCCCTACCAGGTCCTGCAGGTCCTGTATCCCGTACACATGACGTGGGCAGTGCACGGCATGCCGCTAGTTTTTATTCTGAGTGCTCTTATATACGGTGGTAGTTTTACACAATGTTGAGCCTGTGATTTGCAGAGTGAAATGTCTGACTGCTAGAACAGAAGTATACGGCAGATTCTACAGCATGGATACATAAAGGACGTCCTGGGGGAATATACCTCCCTCCAACACTCGTCCAGTCCCTGCCTCACACTAGAGACATTTATAATAACTCCAGGACTATGGAGCTGGTCATTTTCTCATAATCTGTGGTCATTATTAGTGATCTCGCATTGTACGGTAATATCACCCTGGAGGTTGTGATGTATTTAGTGTAATAGCGCCATCTAGAATATACAGTATATATCAGGCGATACCATGCTTTCTATAGTTAGTCGTCTTCTGTGCCCTCTATAGCTATCTATTATACTTTATATTTCTTTATAATAATTTATAATAAATTACTCGATAGTTTGACAGCTTTATGATGTTTATTAATCTGCTGTAATTATAAAAGAAAGTCCAACCTTACAGTGGACACAGGTGGAAGTGTCCTCCATGATGGTGTAGGCTGAGGTGGAGCAAGTATATAGTCAGTGGGGGATCAAGATGACCAGTATTCCCCAGGGTTCCTTGTTATCAGGGAGGGACCCGGTGTATGCAATCAAAAGATCTTATCCTCTGACCGGCTGTGTGCCATCAACAGGTAATGATCCTCTGTCCGGCTGTGTGCCATCAACAGGTAATGACCATCCGGCAGTGCGACATCAACTGGTCATCACCCTCCAGCTGTGTGCCATCAACAGGTAATGACCATCCGGCAGTGCGCCATCAACAGGTAATGACCCTCTGGCTATGGCCATCAATAGGTCATCACCCTCCGGCTGTGTGCCATCAACAGGTAATGACCATCTGGCAGTGCGCCATGAACAGGTAATGACCATCCGGCTGTGTGCCATCAACAGGTAATGACCCTCTGGCTATGGCCATCAATAGGTCATCACCCTCCGGCTGTGTGCCATCAACAGGTAATAACCATCCGGCAGTGCGCCATGAACAGGTAATGACCATCCGGCTGTGTGCCATCAACAGGTAATGACCCTCTGGCTATGGCCATCAATAGGTCATCATCCTCCGGCTGTGTACCATCAAATGTTTTTATCTTCGGTCCAGTTTTGTGCCATCAAGAGGTAATGACCCTCCTGCTGTGGGCCATCAACAGGTCATCACCCTTCGGCATTTAGGCTTCTTGTCTTCTGTAAGATGCGATTCTTGAGTCACCTGATGTTAAAAAATATTTAAAAAATCACCGATTAAACTAATAATCTATCTTGTACATAAGCATCACAATTTATAATCTATCTAGTGCATAAGTATGACAATTTAGTTCACAGAACATACACTATGCTAAAACATTAGACCCTACAAGCAGAAATTTGCTAAACTAACATAAATATAACTGACAAATCAGTAGAAAAATTGCTACCAATGGCACAGCTCTCTTCACATCAACCTGTAGCCATAGTAGATAAGAAATAGAGGACAATGCTCATAGTCAGTTATCAACAATTCGGCATGGGGCATCCCACCAGAGACATTATAATATCTAGTAGATTATAGATGGCAATAGAATTTACCAACAAGCACATAGTACGCCAAACTCAAGTACATAGTATGCCAAACCTCGACACGTTTTCCTAAAATAGGTTCATCAGAAGCACATACTAGACAGTGATACTTAGCAAAGCGTTCATAGATATATGCGCCATATGATAAGGTGCTAAAGTGCAAGTGTGTGACAAAATATCCATTCGATTTCAGGTGCAGTGCTGCCTTGTATGTAGTAAGATGGTGCCCATCAGACAGCATGTATATGACTAACCTGTGATGAAAACACGAGCAATGGGAAAGTTCAAGCAGTTGCCTTCTCAATCTTCCTCGCCTCTAAGACATCTAAGGAAACATCTTCTCCTCTTGATTTTGGGTGGAGGTGTTGTAGGCATTTCAGGCTCTGGCATTCTAGGTTCTGACATACTAGGTTCTGACATGGTAGGTTCTGGTGTTCTAGGTTCTGGTGCTCTTGGCTCTGGAATTCTGGGTTGTTGGCTTCTCTGAAAAATCTGTAACCTCTCTTTATGCTCCGTGGAACTTCGAGCTCTTCTTCCTATATTGTTGTGAGGGATCGTTCTGACCCAGACAATATCACTGAACGCCACTTTATAGTTGCAACTAGGAACCTTTTTCGCATCCTGCGGTGCAGGAGCCATGGATGGAGTAGAACATTTGCCATTGGGCAGGACAGGTGTTCTCCTGGAGTCTTGCTCCTGAATCTGAGGGATGCAAATCGGCTCCTTACAAGCACTTTGTTCCTTCAGAATGGTTTTGTTCTCAGGAGTTTTCTGATTGTTTCACCAGGTTCAGACATTGCCCACTTGCTCAGGACAAGACTTAAGGCCAAATACTCTAGTATTGTCAGTAGTGTCATCACCGCAACAAAAACTGCGTCACGGAAGAGCCAAAGAGGAAGATTGATGGAAGCTTGATAGGTGCTTCTCCTGAGATCCACGGGTAGTGGGTCATCCTATAATAAAGAAAAAAAACATAATAAAGTCCTGTATATTTATACCCAATCCAGTCAAACAGAGAGCCCTTGTTATTATACAGTGATGGATACATTATCAAGCAACTTTCAGAAATATCCCATTGAGAAGATCAGGAAGAAGTTTGGGATTCACCTCCAGGGTCCATGGAATATTATTTACAGTTGGACTTTCATATGACGGACGGTCACGTGTCCAGTATGAGAAGTCCTGCAAGAGGCGATATTCTCATTAGCTGATCCTTGTGACCTCCATATTGATGAGAACATACTCGCCCTCAGTGTACTGTAATGTGGGGGGTAGAGCAACGTAAAGCACAGAAATGATAGGATGATACTCATCATCTCCAGAGGTCTCTCAGCACCAAGGTATGGTCAATGAGATACAAGCTGCAGATGGGCCGAGGCTTCTAATATACCCAGGGGTGACATCACAAAGCCCTCTGTGACATCATTGCACAGTTCTATCCATCATGTCACTGATACTTTGGACCTAACTAAATGTCTAAAAGAGAACCCTTCCACATGATTTCCAATCACGGAGCAGCTTCAGTTTTTCAAGAAAAGTTTAAAAAATATAATCTGTGCTGTGATTGGTCACAATGGCACATGAAGCAGAACGTCTTTAGATCTTTTAAAGGGAAAGTGTCAGCAATTTTTTTACAATTGTAAAGTATTTATATTTATATAGAAATACACATATGTATTTAAAAAGGTTTCAATGGTATAAAATCTGAAAAAAATATTTTAACTCTTTTGATGTTTTCATCTTGTAAACACTAGGGGGAGCAGCTGCTGACATTTCCATGAAAACAGAATACAGCTAGCTCGCATTACGACTGCAGTAAAAGTGGGCGGGATCTGCTCACATGGGTGTGATGTCACTCCTCCCCTTCTGGGCGTTTGCAAAAAGGTAAATGAGACTGTAGTTTAGGATCATAGTGCGGAGCAATCACTGGTGACTGCAAAGTGATATATAAGGGACAACACCAAAGTCATTAATCACTACAAGGACAAAGCAGGAATGTGGGAGTCAGAGGGGTCACCCCACACTTATATCCCCTCTGACTGTCACTTCCTAAGCTCCTTTCCTTGCCATAACCTCTTATTCCCGCAGGTAAATTCTTACAGGACCCCCCTCCCCATCCCCTTCCCCTGCCGCAGCTGATTCTAAACGTCCTCCATATGTAATAATAGACAGGTACTCACCGGCAGCCTATGGTAATTCACAGGGTAGAACAAGGTACAGCACAGAAACAATATGGCGATCCTCATTGTCTCCAGGGGGTATCTCAGCACCAAGATATGGCCAATGAGATATGAGCTCCAGGTGGATGGAGCCCCCTTATATACCCAAAGGGTGACATCACAACGCCCTCTGTGACATCATCACCCACAACATTCCATCACATGACATCACTCAGCACCAGCATCATGTGACCCAGCATAAATAGAAACGGTCCCTGTTGCCTATAGCAACTATTCAAAACTAAGTTTAAACTTTTCCAACAGCTAAAGGCGGCTCTGTGATGGCAGTTTCTTCTTGTGGACGGTTGTGATAAATCTGCAGAACATCTACATAACGCGACATGTAGAAAATCCTGTCTTTTCCCCTCTGTTCTTCCTCTGGTGCTACAGAGACCGATAGAAGGAGCTTTTCCAGACCTTACAGTGCACAATATGGGACCTAGTCACTGATATCCCAGATCTCCTCAGTACAAGCATACCGCCAACCTATGAGGACTACAAAGAGGGCGAAACCATGCGGCACGCGTAGTCTGACCACGCCCCTATCCACACCCCAAGCCACGCCCTTTTTATACCTTGGCAGGAGGAGATGTCTGTACAAAGCGCAAGTTATCAAAAGGCTGAAGGAACACTTTATCAACATGAATGAAGGTTTTGAAGGGCATCCACTGTCCCGGCACTACCGGAAGTTCCACAACCAATCTTATAAGGACACTAAGTTTTGTGGGATCCGATTAGTCCCCAGAAAATGGAGGGGAGGTGATTACCTGAGATTAATGTCGCGGATGGAATCCAAATGGTTCTTCACATTAAATAGCTTGGCTCTGAAGGGCCTTAATCACGAGAGTCAGCTGTATGCCTTTAACTCGCAGCGGTATATACTGTATGTATTTTTTATCCCAGTACCAATTGAACATTTACATTGCACTTTTATGAACCTCCTTATATTTTATCAATATAATATGTCTTTTGGATATATTCCTTTGAATCCACCTATTTTATATATGTATTTGTTTCTATACATTGATACCCCTATTGGAGATACAATATAATGTTTTTATTTTTCTCCTTCATTTTTTCCTTTTTATCTCTGGATGGTACTAAGTGCCGAATTTATACTATCCTGGTAATATACACTGATTAACAGACTGTTTTTTATAGCCATCAGAAATATAAGTATATAATTTTTATTCATTTTTAACTAATTGTGAAAGTTTGAACAAAGTCTTTTTTATGATTATTTTTTTCACACACAGTCTATTCTTATTGGAATTCTATCTTAGTTCTATTGCACCTCCATATGTCCTTTTGCACCGTCTTGAGAGTATTGGATCTTCCTCCATTTCTTTGGTTGTATTATCTTTGTGGGGGGCGTTTGGACGTTATTAGGTTACCAGTTTGACTACCAGCGAGAAGCTGACGAAGAGGAACTGTGAGTCCTCGAAACGCGTAGTTTTTTTTGCCTATACAGGACATCGAAGGAGAAGGAGAGAGTCAATGCACAGGGATAAGCCCTCCTGATATCCAGAAGATATATATAACCATATCATATTATTGATGCAAAATATAAATGCACAGAGTCAATAAAATCACTTAAAAACACCAAACCCCATCCTTACTTTGCAAGATACCTATTCCAAAGATGTATCTAGGTTTTCTGGCACCCGGTGCAGCAGGGGCTGGCTGGCACATTTTAGCCTGGGGGGCAAGCACACAGCAGTGGCCCATGAGTAGCGGCCCATCCTTAACATGTTTATTACCAGATGCATCATAAGCCTATATTCACACGACCGTATTGTCTAAGTGTTGCCCGTGAAAAAAGCTGACAGCACTTGGACCAGTTCAGATGAGTGTTTGTAGTGGTCAGACATAGTACATATTATTCTTATGTATTACTATTTTTAAAGCAGATATACCTTTTTAGAGATGTAGTACCAGGGGCGGACCTACCGCCCGTGCAGCCGGTTCATTGAACGGGGGCCCCCGAGGGAGAGGGGGCCCCTCCAGCCTCCAGCAGGGCCGCCATCATGGCATGACTGCCCTGACTCCAGCATGGGGCCCGGCCAGTCGGGGCCCCCTCGGAGCCCCCCTCTTGTGCGTCTCCTCATGTTTCCCCCCGGAGGACCCCCCGCCGTCACATGACCGGAGATGTGCCTGCGCTCAGCTCTGCCCCGTCCTCGGACTGTGATGTCTCAGGTCAGAGGGCGTGGTGACGTCTTTACACCGCGCGCTCTCTCCTGAGCTGTCACATCACAGAGCGGGAAGACGCACGCAACGCTGGAGTCCGGATTAGCAGCAAGTAAGAAGTGAGGTGAGTATTTGATTTTTTTTTTATATGTATGGGGGCATGGGGCATTTAATGGTGGGGGGAGAGTGGGTGTGACATCCTGCATGGGGCATTATATGGGGGAGGTGGTGTGACATCCTGCATGGGGCATTATATAGGGGGGGGATTGGCATCCTGAATGGGGCATTATATGGGGGAGGGGGGAATTGACATCCTGCATGGGGGCATTATAAGGGGGTGGGGGGGAGGGATGTGACATCCTGCATGGGGCATTATAAGAGGGGAAGGGGGAAGTGACATCCTGCATGGGGCATTATAAGAGGGGAAGGGGGGAAGTGACATCCTGCATGGGGCATTATAAGAGGGGAAGGGGGAAGTGACATACTACATGGGGCATTATAAGAGGGGAAGGGGGAAGTGACATCCTGCATGGGGCATTATAAGAGGGGAAGGGGGGAAGTGATATCCTGCATGGGGCATTATAAGGGAGGGGGGGCGTGACATTCTGCATGGGGCATTATAAGGGAGGCGGTGTGACATCCTGCATGGGGCATTATAAGAGGGGGAGGGGGGAATTGACATCCTGCATGGGGCATTATATAGAGGGTGGGTGTGTCACATACTGCATGGGGCATTATAAGGAGGGGGGGTGACCTCCTGCATGGGGCATTATAAGGGAGGGGGTGGTCTGACATGCTGCATAGGGCATTGAAAAGGGGGGAAGCGACATCCTGCATGGGGCATTATATGGGGGGAAGAGGTGACATCCTGCATGGGGCATTTTATGGGGGGTAGATGTGACATCCTGTATAGTGCATTAAAAGACGGGTGTCATCCTGCATGGGGCATTATAAGGGGGGAACAGCCTGCATGGAGTGTTACATAGGGGCCAATATTCTGTATGGAGAGTTATATGGGGAGTCGGGACCAGTATCCTGTATGGAGCATTATATGGGGACCAGTATCCTGTATGGAGCATTATAAGGGGGTCAGTATCTTGTATGGAGCATTATAGGGTGCCCATATTACTGTATGGAGGACTATACTGTCCAGTCTGCACTGTGCGCTGTGAGGATTCGCCGGTTTCTGAGCTATTGTAGAATTTACAATAGATATCGCTTGTGTAATGGGGCATTATAAGGGGGGAACAGCCTGCATGGAGCGTTATATGGGGGCCAATATTCTGTATGGAGCGTTATATGGGGGTCAGTATTCTGTATGGAGCGATATATGGGGGACAGTATTCGGTAGGGAGCGTTATATGGGGGCCAGTATTCTGTATGCAGTGTTATATGGGGACCAGTATCCTCTATGGAGCGTTATATGGGGACCAGTATCCTGTATAGAGCATTATATGGGGACCAGTATCCTGTATGGAGCATTATAAGGGGGTCAGTATCCTGTATGGAGCATGATATGGTGCCCATAATACTGTATGGAGGACTATACTGTCCGGTCTGCACTGTGCGCTGTGAGGATTCACCGGTTTCTGAGCTATTGTAAAATTTACAATAGATATCACTCATGTAATGTAGTAAGTGAAATCCTTGGCCTTGCACTATATATATATATTTCTCTGCGGTATCTGTGTATCATGAATCATGGTATGTGTTAAAGGGGCCCACTGAAACTCTGTCGCCCAGGGCCCACAAAAACCTGGAGCTGGCCCTGGGGGTAAGTATAACAAGTTGTATTTTTTTTACATACAATTAATTAACTTGGAGTGGGGGGAATCAGAGATGCACGGGGGGATGAGAGATGCATGGGGGGGGGGCCCTTCATGCCCCCTATGAAGGGCGGGGGGGGCCTCAAAAAAATTCTTGCACAGGGGCCCACTACAGTCTGTGTCCGCACCTGTGTAGTACGCTGTGGTTTTCTACACTCCTAAAATAACATATCAGCAGAGTAAAGGTGGTCACACATAAGCCCAGGTCTGCTAGATAGATACCTATGAATTATTATTTTGTATATGTTTTCAAACATACTTGATCAATGAAATCATCATTGTAAACTTCAACTCCACATAATAGTATATGATGTAGCAGTCACTAATTATCTTGAGTGCTTCATCTGATGTCCGTGCACATAGTATACATAGTATACCACATACAGTACAATATATATAGGAGAATACACAGTATGACTGGTATATAGAGACGAGCAATTTGTAGAACCGTGGTCCAGTGGTCAGATGAATATTCTGTGGCTGCTGAACAGGAGCCACCACATAGTCTCCTTTTTACAGCCCCACATAGCCTTCCATATACTGTACAGTGTGAGCCCCACATAGCCTCCTATATACAATGTGAGCCCTCACACAACCTCCTATATGAGTATGAGCCCTCACATAGCCTCCTATATACAGTATCAGTCCCCACACAGCCTCCTGCATATAGTGTGAGGACCCACACAGCCTCCTGCATACAGTGTGAGGACCCACTGTGTGAGTACAGTGTGAGGACTGGTCGTCGGATATGTTGCACGCTTATTGAGATGTGTTATTGACAGCTCTATCATTTTTCTTGCCACTGTCTTGTTAAATATACAGGTTGGATACATTTGGTGTTCATGCCATATAAATTCCTGTTTATAACGAGTACATATTTATGATAGGTAGCTTTGTTTTACTACCATTGGCAGGCATTAACTGGATTTTAGGTCCTAGTGACGTTTTATATCTTTTTTACCTACGTATTCATTAAAGGTTATGTTTTAACCTCTTTCACTACTTTAATTGCTTCATATTACCTTTATTGAGTGGTGACCTGTATGATAGTGTGTGAGCACCAGCTCCAGGCGTCCCTGAAGAGGGGCAGGGAAAAAGTAAAGGGGGCAGTGGGAAGGGGTTTATCCAAGGAGGGGTGAGGTCAGCAGAGTATGAGAGACAGACTCATCCTAAACCAGGGGTCTCAAACACGCGGGTCGCATGTGGCCCTTCAGACTGGTTCATGCGGCCTGTGTGCACCATAGACCCCGATCGCGGCCCGGTCCAGGAGCTGCCGACAGCTGCACTTTAGTTCAGTGTATTGCTGCGCAGAGACCGGCTCACTGCATGATACAATACCAATGCCAGCCACCGGCCTATCAGAGGCCAGCAGCGGACATCCGCGTCCCAGCGCAGCGGTGCATGACATCACTAACATGGGTAGATGTCAGCTGCTGGCCTCTGATAGGCCGGTGGCAGGCACTGGTCTCTGCGCAGCAATACACTGAACTAAAGCGCAGCTGCCGGAAGCTCCTGGACCAGGCCGCGATCGTCAAGGGGTCTATGGTGCCTGCGCCCGCATATGCAGAAAGGACACAGAGGGAACGGAGGACAGGTGAGAAGAGACTTTTTTTTTTTCTTATATATGTATGTGAAGAATGGAACAGCGGACATTCCTACAATATAGGGACCTGAATGGGGACATTCCTACAATATGGGAACCTGGATAGGAACATTCCTACAATGTGGGACCTGGATGGGGACATTCCTACAATGTGGGACCTGAATGGAGACATTCCTACAATATGGGGTCCTGGATAGGAACATTCCTACAATGTGGGACCTGGATGGGGACATTCCTACTATGTGGGACCTGAATGGGGACATTCCTACAATATGGGGACCTGGATAGGAACATTCCTACAATGTGGGACCTAGATGGGGACATTCCTACAATGTGGGACCTGAATGGGGACATTCCTACAATATGGGGACCTGGATAGGAACATTCCTACAATGTGGGACCTGGATGGGGACATTTCTACAATGTGGCACCTGAATGGGGACATTACTGCAATATGGGGACCTGGATGGGGACATATCTACAATGTGGGGACCTGGATAGGGACATTCCTACAATGTGGGGACCTGGATGGGGACATATCTACAATATGGGGAACTGGATTAGGACATATCTACAATGTGGGGACCTGGATAGGAAAATTCCTACAATGTGGGGACCTGGATAGGAACATTTCTACAATGTGGGGACCTGGATGGGGGACATTCCTACAAGATGGGGACATTATAACAAGATGGGGACCTAGATGGGGGACATTACGACAAGATGGGGACCTGGATGGGGGACATTACGACAAGTTGGGGACCTGAATGGGGGACATTACGACAAGATGGGGACCTGGATGGGGCATTACTACAAGATGAGGACCAGGATGGTGCATTACTACAAGTTGAGGACCAGGATGGGGCATTACTACAAGATGAGGACCAGGATGGTGCATTGCTACAAGATGAGGACCAGGATGGGTCATTACTAAAAGATGAGGACCAGGATGAGACATTACTACAAGATGAGGACCAGGATGAGGCATTAGATGAGGCATTACTACAAGATGAGGACCAGGATGAGTCATTAACCCCTTTACAACCCAAGGTGGTTTGCACATTAATGACCAGGCCAATTTTTACAATTCTGACCACTGTCACTTTATGAGGTAATTCTGGAACGCTTCAACGGATCTCCCTGTTTCTGAGACTGTTTTTCGTGACATATCACTTGCGTTTATTTGTGAAAAAAATGGAAATTTGGCAAAAATTTTGAAAATTTTGCAATTTTCAAAATTTGAATTTGTATGCCCTTAAATCAGAGAGATATGTCACTCAAAATAGTTAATAAATAACATTTCCCACATGTCTACTTTACATCAGCACAATTTTGGAACCAAAAATTTTTTTTACTAGGGAGCTATTGGGGTTAAAAATTGACCAGCGATTTCTCATTTTTCCAACAAAATTTAGAAAACCATTTTTTTAGGGACCACATCATATTTAAAGTCACTTTGAGGGGTCTTTATGACAGAAAATACCAAAAAGTGACGCCATTCTAAAAACTGCACCCCTCAAGGTGCTCAAAACCACATTCAAGAACTTTATTAACCCTTCAGGTGCTTCACAGGAATATTTGGAATGTGGAAGAAAAAAATTAACATTTAACTTTTTTCACAAAAATGTTACTTTAGACCCATTTTTTTTTATTTTCGCAGGGGTAACAGGAAAAAATAGACCCCAAGATTTGTTGATCAATTCCTCCTGAGTAAGCAGATACCCCATATGTGGGGGAAAACCACTGTTTGGGCGCACGGCAGGGTACGGAAGGGAAGGAGCGCCATTTGACTTTTTAAATGTAAAATTTGCTTGAATAATTAGCGGACGCCATATTGCATTTGGGGAGCCCCTGATGTGCCTAAAAAGTGGAAACCCCCCACAAGTGACCCCATTTTGGAAACTAGACCCCTCAGGGAACTTATCTAGATGTGTGGTGAGCACCTTGAACCCCCAGGTGCTCACAGAAGTTTATAACATTGAGCCGTAAAAATAAAATTTTCACATTTTTCCCACAAAAATATTTTTCAGCCCCACTTTTGCATTTTCGTAAGGGTAACAGAAGAAATTGCACCATGCAGTTTGTTGCTCAATTTCTTCTGAGCAAGCAGATACCCCATATGTGGGAGAAAACCACTGTTTGGGCGCACAGCAGGGTTCGGAAGGGAAGGAGCACCATTTGAATTTTTAAATGTAAAATTTGCTTGAATAATTAGTGGACGCCATATTGCATTTGGGGAGCCCCTGATGTGCCTAAACAGTGGAAACCCCCCACATGTGACCCCATTTTGGAAACTATACCCCTCAGGGAACTTATCTAGATGTGTGGTGAGCTCCTTGAACCCCCAGATGCTTCACAGAAGTTTATAACATTAAGCCGTAAAAATAAAATTTTCACATTTTTCCCACAAAAAATGTTTTCAGCCCCCACTTTTGCATTTTCATAAGGGCAACAGAAGAAATTGCACTATGCAGTTTGTTGTGCCATTTCTCATGAGTTAGCAGATACCCCATATGTGGGGGCAAACCACTGTTTGGGCGCGCGGCAGGGTTCGGAAGGGAAGGAGCACCATTTGACTTTTTGATTGTAAAATTTGCTTGAATAATTAGCGGATGTGCCCCTGATGTGCCTAAACAGTAGAAACCCCCCACAAGTGACACCATTTTGGAAACTAGACCCCTCAGGAAACTTATCTAGATGTGTGGTGAGCACCTTGAACCCCCAAGTCCTTTACAGAAGTTTATAACATGGAGCCGTGAATATAAAAAAATCAAACTTTTTCCACAACAATGATGTTTTAGCCCCAATTTTTTTATTTTCACAAGGGTAAGAGGAAAAAAGGGACCGCAAAAAAATTTGTGCAATTTCTCCTGAGTACGCCAATACCCTATATGTCGGGAAAATACAGTGTTTGGGCGCACGGCAGAGTTCAGAAGGGAAGGAGCACTGTGTGACTTTTTGAACGCAAAATTGGCTGGAATCGATAGCGGACGCCATGTCGCGTTTGAAGAGCCCCTGATGTGCCTAAATAGTTGAAACCCCCCACAAGTGACCCCATTTTGGAAACTACACCCCTCAAGGATTTTATCAAGGGGTATAGTGAACATTTTGAACCCAGAGGTACGACACAAAATTTGATGACATTAGGTCATCATATTGAATAAGTTGTCATTAGTCTTGAGCGCAAGTGCTCGCTACTTGAGTTTGCATCGGGTACTCAGGTATGCACCATGTATCACAGGTGCTCAAGTGAAATGCTCGAGTCCCCTCCCGCATGTTTCACGGTTATTAGACACCCCCAAAAAAACATGCGGGGATCGCTCGAGCATGGCAGGCAATCCCCACGAGGTTATTTTGGCCGCGAAGCATATGGGGCGGAGACTCGAGCACCTGCGATACTCAATGCATACCCGAGTACCCGATGCAAACTCAAGTAGTGAGCACTTGTGTTCAACACTAGTTGCCATATCGTCATCTTTTTTTCTTTTTTTTTTTTAATAAAAAAAAAACAACCCTTACCCCCAACCCTAATCCTACCCTAGCCCAACCCTGACCCCAACCCTAACATTAGCACAACCCTAACCCCAACCCCAGCCCTAGTGTTTATTTTTTACGCCGTTACTCGTGCAGTATAAGTGATTAGATGACCTTATTCTTCGGGTCGGTGCGACTACAGAGATACCAGAATGATATCGGGTTTTTATGATTGACAGCTGTCACACATTAAAAGACACATATTTTGTAAAATCTAGTTTTTGCATCGCCATATTTTGAGAGCTATAATTTTTCCACATTTTGGCCGACAGAGTCATGTGATGGATTTTTTTTTGCGGGACAAGTTGACGTTTTTATTGGTGCCATTTTCAGGCACGTGACATATTTTGATCGCTTTCTATTCCAGCTTTTGGGAGGCAGAATAAACAAAAACCTACAATTCAGGAATTGTTTTTTTTTTTGTTTTTTTTATTCTACTCCGCGTGTGGTAAAATTGATAAGGTAGCTTTATTCTTCGGGTCAGTACGTTTACAGCGGTACCACATTTATATAGTTTTTCTATGTTTTGGCGCTTTTACACAATAAAAGACATTTTATAGAAACAATTATTTTTTTGCATCGCTTTATTCTGAGAGATATAACTTTTTGAATTTTCGGATTATGGAGCTGTATGGTGGCTTGTTTTTTGCGGGACAAGATTACGTTTTCAGCGGTACCATTTTTATTTATATTCATCTTTTTGATCGCGTGTTATTCCATTTTTTGTTTGGGGGTATGATGATAAAGCATTGTTTTTTGCTTCGTTTTTTTTTTTTTTTTACCGTGTTCAATGAAGGGGTTAACTAGTGGGACAGTTTTATAGGTCAGGTCGTTCCGGACGCGGTGATACTAAATATGTGTACTTTTATTGTTTTTGTTTTTTTTTCATAATAATATTTATTGATGGGTACATTATATTTTTATTTTTGGTGGATTATTTTTTTTATTTTTTTTAAAATATTTTTACAATTTTTTTAAAAAAAATTTTTTCACTTTCTGAGAGGTTTAACACTTTTTTACTTTGTCCCACTCTGGGACTTTCACTTTTTTTATTCTGATCGCCTGCATAGCATAGGGATGGAGCACCATCCCTGAGCCATGCAGGTAGTCAGCGCCGCACAGTGAGAAGAATGTTCGGTCATGCACTGCGCATGACCAAACAATCTTCCTGCTGTCTGGTGACCCGGATGTTGTCATGACGACATCGGGTCATCATGGCAACACCCGGGAAGCCGCGGCAGACAGCGCTGGAGGCCGGAAGAGGAGGTGAGTATTGCGATCACCTCCCCTTGCCACCGCAATGCTGCGATCAAGAGCATTGCGGGGGTTAATGTGCCGAGAGCGGTGCGGGACCGCTCCCTGCACATAGTACCGGGTGTCAGCTGTGACAATCAGCTGACACCCGGCGGCGATCGCGCCCACACAGCCTGTGTGCACGCACGATCGCCATGACGTACTAATACGGGTCAGACTCTTAAAGCCCAGGGCACAGACGCGTATTAGTACGTCATGGGCTGTAAAGGGGTTAATACAACATGAGGACAAATTCAAAAGGTGTATAGAAAAAAAAATGATATCACTAAAAATGTCATTTTGTCATGCAAAGAATGCGGCCCATCTACCCAGCCGAGTTGGAGACCCTTGCTTTATAAAGTATCTTTGCTTAACAAACAGTTGTTTCTGAGAAGCTAATGATAGCAAATTTTCAGGCAATATTTTCTGTGCATTTTCCCATTTCATTCTACTTGTGCCTCCTTTTTGCAAACATTCTGTTGCAATTTTTGGGTTAACTCCTTTATTTTGGATTTTATCTTATTGATCTCCCCTATGCATATTCCACGTACATATGCTTTCATAGCATCCCATATAAATCTCGTAGATGACGACCCATCATTAAAACGAAAATATTCTAAGATTCTAGAGCTAAGAGTAGGACCAATTAGTTGCAGCCAAAAAGGATTGATGTGCCATGTATATTCCCCCGGAGACCTCACAGCACCCATCTGCAGTTGTACCTGTATAGGCGAGTGGTCAGAGACACTCCTTGGCAGATACCTCACCGATTTAATATAGGGTATGATTGATTCAAAGCCAATAGCTTGGTCTATTCTTGACAAAGAATGATGGGAGGCGAAGTAACAGGAATATTGTCTGACATCAGGGTGCCGTATTCTCCATAGGTCCACTATGCCTACCTCCTCTAGCAGATAATGTAGAGATGTATATTGTGCATTTTGAAAAATATTTCCAGTATGGAATTTATCCCAGAAAGGGTGGAGGTAGGTTGTAAAATCCCCTCCCCCTGCGAGGTTGGGATTTATGAGGATGTTAGTTTTAGATCAGTTGCAGAACGGAGGGCACGGGAGGGGTGATAGACAGAAATGAGGGATGAGATATAGGGTGGTGCAGAACTGTGGAGGGCTTTATGGGTGAGAGAGATGAGTTTGTATTGTATTCTGTGGTTAATGGGTAACCAGTGCAATGACTGGCACAGGTTAGAGGCGTTGGTGAAGCGGCCTGATAGAAATACGACCCTGGCTGCTGCATTCAGAATGGATTGGAGAGGAGAGAGTTTGTTTACAGGGAGACCGATTAGAAGAGAGTTGCAGTAGTCCAGACGAGAGTGAATAAGAGCGACAGTAAGAGTTTTTGCAGTATCAAAGGTGAGAAAATGTGGGGTTCTGGAGATGTTTTTAAGGTGCAGGTGACATGAGTGAGTGAGTGATTGTAGCCCAGTCAAGAGAGCTTGTAAAAGAACTTCTACATGATGTTTCAAGGATGGAAAGAGACTGTCATCTACTCGCCAGACGCAGTCAAGCGGAACCAAGATATGCAAGGGAAATTGCAGGGAGAGCAAGTTCAGACGCTGGACCTGATCAGGTGACTTCCCGGAAGGAGTTCCGGAAAATAAGAGGCCAGCGCGCCAAACCTGAGGGGTCTTTGGCGCCAAGCAGCAGAAAGGAGCAGATGTGTTCCCTGCATCCTGAGAAACCCCGCGTGACAGGCCTAAGCCAGAGGCCTGTGAGGTGCCACAGCCGGGCACCGGTAAAAGAGCTCTGGATATCTCGCGGATGCTACCTCAGTGCTGTGCCTGCTGAGGAGACTAGGAACCTAATTGCGGTGCTGAGTGAGTTTGCGGAACCCGACGTCGCCCGCCGACAGACGAGGCCTGGACCCCCCTATCCAAGGCTCGAGAGACTGCCTCCAACAGACAAGCAGAGAGGAGTTGAGAGACTTTTGCCCCAGGAAAGTCACGCCAGCGGAAGCGGAGGAGCTGCATACGTGAACAGGGCCGTCACTTCCACTGTTCACCCACAGTACTGGGGACAATTGGGTTTAGATACTCAGGTTGGGAGGGGAACGGTTGGGACTAAAAGAGCACAACGTGATCTAATTGAATTTATGCGGAAGAGACTCAAGGCCTAGCGTGAATAACCGATGACCCCCGCTAGGACCAAATGTACTGTTAAAGAACTTACGTGGTGTCTCCCATGACTGAGGGCATCACCCTACTTAAGAGACTTCGCCTTACTTAAGAGACTTCACCTTACTTAAGAGTAGTGTTGAGCCACCCCCATAGTGTTCGGGTTCGGTTCGGTTCTTCGAACACCGGGATGTTCGAGGAACTGTTCGTCGAACTGTTCGTCGAACACCTTAGAACACCGTCGAACACCGTTAAAACCAATGGCAGGCAAACAAAAACACATAGAAACACATAGAAAACACCTGCAAAGGTGTCCAAAAGCTGACAAACTGCTCAGAAGACACTCTCTTTAAAAAAGCCGGCCGGCAAATTCAGCAGCGGCATACACCGGTACCCGACAATTTAGACAAGAAGGAATAGAGCATCACACATAGATTAGATAGATAGAAACATGTCAGTCACACATATAAGAAGCACAGTGACAGTGTTGGTTACTGTACTTGCCATTTAGTGTAAAGGATTTATTAAAAAAAATAATAGTGTTTTCATGCACTGTCTCTTTAAAAAAGCCGGCCGGCAATTCAGCATCTGTACCCGACAATTTAGAATGGAAGGAATAGAGCTTCACACATAGATTAGATAGATAGAAACATGTCAATCACATTTATAATAAGTACAGCGACAGTGTTGGTTACTGTACTTGTCATTTAGTGTTAAAATAAAGGATTTATTAAAATAAAAATTGGCGTGGGGTTCCCCGTAATTTTAGTCTCTAGCGGAGGTTAAGCAGACGGCTGGGGCAGATGTTTGAAGCCTGGGAAGGGGGTAATACCCACGGAGCTTCCCAGGCTACTAATATCAGCCCCCAGCTGAATACCTAGCCTTTACTAGCTATTAAAATGGGGGACCCCCCCAAAAAAAATGACGTGGGGTCCCCCCTATGTTAATAGCTAGCAAAGGCTAGGCAGACAGCTGGGGGCTGATATTAATAGCTCAGGAAGGGTGCCATGAATATTGGCCCCCTCCCAGGCTAGAAACACCAGCCGTCAGCTGCCCCAGAAATGGCGCATCCATAGGATGCGCCAATTCTGGCACTTAGCCTCGCTCTTCCCACTGCCCTGTAGCGGTGGCAGTGGGGTAATAGGGTTGGGGTTGATGTCAGCTTATAATGCCAGCTGACATCAAGCCCAGGTTAGTAATGGAGAGGCGTCTATAAGACACCCACATTACTAACCCCATAGTAAAAGTTAAAAAAAACACAAACACCCAGAATAAAGTCCTTTAATTGAAATAAACACACAATTCTTTATTGTTCTAAATTAAACCATACTTACCGTCACGCCCATTCCAGCTGAAGCCAACGATCTCCTGTAATAAAAATAAAATAATAAACCAACATCATCCTTACCTTTCGATGGTTCCCAGGACAGCTTCAGCTCTGCTACATCGAGATGACAGGCTGGACCGCAGGAGAAAGCTGCCATCCAGCCTGTCATCCCGCGGACACTGAGAAGCGCAGGCATGCTTGCGCTCCTCAGTGTCTCGCTGTGACGGCATCCAGATGAGCCGAGGTCATGTCCAATGAACTCGGCGCACCTCATGCACGTCACTGACAGCGTGGGAAAATTCTCCTGCACTCAGCGCTTCAGCGTGGGAGAATTCTCACGCTGAAGCGCTGAGTGCAGGAGAATTCTCCCACGCTGTCAGTGACGTGCATGAGGTGAGCAGAGATCATTGGACATGAACTCACCTCATGCACGTCACTGACAGCGTGGGAAAATTCTCCTGCACTCAGCGCTTCAGCGTGGGAGAATTCTCACGCTGAAGCGCTGAGTGCAGGAGAATTCTCCCACGCTGTCAGTGACGTGCATGAGGTGAGCAGAGATCATTGGACATGAACTCACCTCATGCACGTCACTGACAGCGTGGGAAAATTCTCACGCTGAAGCGCTGTCAGTGACGTGCATGAGGTGAGTTCATGTCCAATGATCTCTGCTCACCTCATGCACGTCACTTACAGCGTGGGAGAATTCTCCTGCACTCAGCACTTCAGCGTGAGAATTTTCCCACGCTGTCAGTGACGTGAATGAGGTGAGCTGAGTTCATTGGACATGAAACTCGGCTCATCTTTATGCCGTCACAGCGAGACACTGAGGAGCGCAAGCATGCCTGCGTTTCTCAGTGTCTGCGGGATGACAGGCTGGATGGCAGCTTTCTGCTGCGGTCCAGCCTGTCATCTCGATGTAGCAGAGCTGGAGACGTCCTGGGAACCATGGAAAGGTAAGGATGATGTTGGTTTATTATTTTTCTTTTATTGCAGGAGATCGTTGGCTTCAGCTGGAATGGGTGTGATGGTAAGTATGGTTTAATTTAGAACAATAAAGAATTGTGTGTTTATTTCAATTAAAGGACTTTATTCTGGGTGTTGTGTTTTTTTTAAATACTTTACTAGAAATTCATGGCGGTCATGTCTAATACTGGCGTGACCCCATGAATTTTGGGCTTAGGGCCAGCTGATAATACCAAGCTGGCCCTAACCCCTTTATTACCCAGTGAGCCACCGCACCAGGGCCCTGGATGAGTTGGGTACAGCGCCAGAAGATGGCGCTTCTATGAACGCGCCATTTTCCGGGGTGGCTGCGGACTGCAATTTGCAGCGGGGGTGGCCCAGAAAGCTTGGGCCTCCCTGCGCTGCAGATTCCAGCCCCCAGCTGCCTAGTTGTACCTGGCTGGACACAAAAATAGGGCGAAGCCCCACGTATTTTTTTTTTAATTATTTCATGAAATTCATGAAATAATTAAGAAAAAAAGGCCTTCCCTATATTGTTGTGTCCAACCAGGTACAAATAGGCAGCTGGTGGTTGGGGGCAGTCCGTTCCTGCCTGCTGTACCTGGCTGGACACAAATATAGTGCGAAGCCCCACATCAATTTTTTTAAATTATTTCAGGAAATTCATGAAATAATTTAAAAAAAATTGACGTGGGGCTTCGCACTATATTTGTGTCCAGTCAGGTGCAGCAGGCAGGAACGGGCTGCCCCCAACCACCAGCTGCCTATTTGTACCTGGCCGGACACAACAATATAGGGAAGCCCTTTTTTTCTTAATTATTTCATGAAATAATTTAAAGAAAATTGACGTGGGGCTTCGCCCTGTTTTTGAGTCCAGCCAGGTACAACTAGGCAGCTGGGGGCTGGAATCCGCAGCGCAGGGAGGCCCAAGCTTTCTGGGCCACCCCCGCTGCAAATTGCAGTCCGCAGCCACCCCGGAAAATGGCGTGTTCATAGAAGCGCCATCTCCTGGCGCTGTACCCAACTCATCCAGGGCCCTGATGTGGTGGCTCACTGGGTAATAAAGGGGTTAGGGCCAGCTTGGCATTATCAGCTGGCCCTAAGCCCGAAATTCATGGGGTCACGCCAATATTAGACATGACCGCCATGAATTTCTAGTAAAGTATTTAAAAAAAACACAACACCCAGAATAAAGTCCTTTAATTGAAATAAACACACAATTCTTTATTGTTCTAAATTAAACCATACTTACCGTCACGCCCATTCCAGCTGAAGCCAACGATCTCCTGAAATAAAAGAAAAATAATAAAGCAACATCATCCTTACCTTTCCATGGTTCCCAGGACGGCTCCAGCTCTGCTACATCGAGATGACAGGCTGGACCTGCAGAACGCTGCCATCCAGCCTGTCATCCCGCAGACACTGAGAAGCGCAGGCATGCTTGCGCTCCACAGTGTCTCTCTGTGAGGGCATCCAGATGAGCCGAGTTAATGTCCAATGAACTCGGCTCACCTCATGCACGTCACTGACAGCGTGGGAAAACTCTCCTGCACTCAGCGCTTCAGCGTGGGAGAATTCTCACGCTGAAGCGCTGAGTGCAGGAGAATTTTCCCACGCTGTCAGTGACGTGCATGAGGTGAGCTGAGTTCATTGGACATGAGCTCACCTTATGCACGTCACTGACAGCGTGGGAGAATTCTCCTGCACTCAGCGCTTCAGCGTGAGAATTTTCCCACGCTGTCAGTGACGTGCATGAGGTGAGCCGAGTTCATTGGACATGACCTCGGCTCATCTGGATGCCGTCACAGAGAGACGCTGAGGAGCGCAAGCATGCCTGCGCTTCTCAGTGTCCGCGGGATGACAGGCTGGATGGCAGCGTTCTGCTGCGGTCCAGCCTGTCATCTCGATGTAGCAGAGCTGAAGCTGTCGTGGGAACCATGGAAAGGTAAGGATGATGTTGCTTTATTATTTTTCTTTTATTGCAGGGGATCGTTGGCTTCAGCTGGAATGGGCGTGACGGTAAGTATGGTTTAATTTAGAACAATAAAGAATTGTGTCTTTATTTCAATTAAAGGACTTTATTCTGGGTGTTTGTGTTTTTTTTTAACTTTGACTATGGGGTTAGTAATGGGGGTGTCTTATAGACGCCTCTCCATTACTAACCTGGGCTTGATGTCAGCTGGCATTATAAGCTGACATCAACCCCAGCCCTATTACCCCACTGCCACCGCTACAGGGCAGTGGGAAGAGCGAGGCTAAGTGCCAGAATTGGCACATCCTATGGATGTGCCATTTCTGGGGCGGCTGACGGCTGGTGTTTCTAGCCTGGGAGGGGGCCAATATTCATGGCACCCTTCCTGAGCTATTAATATCAGCCCCCAGCTGTCTGCCTAGCCTTTGCTAGCTATTAAAATAGGGGGGACCCCACGTCAATTTTTTGGGGGGTTCCCCATTTTAATAGCTAGTAAAGGCTAGGCATTCAGCTGGGGGCTGATATTAGTAGCCTGGGAAGCTCCGTGGGTATTACCCCCTTCCCAGGCTTCAAACATCTGCCCCAGCCGTCTGCTTAACCTCCGCTAGAGCCTAAAATTAAGGGGAACCCCACGCTAATTTTTTTTTAAATAAATCCTTTATTTTAACACTAAATGACAAGTACAGTAATCAACACTGTCACTGTACTTCATATATATGTGACTGACATGTTTCTATCTATCTAATCTATGTGTGATTCTCTATTCCTTCCATTCTAAATTGTCGGGTACAGATGCTGAATTGCCGGCCGGCTTTTTTAAAGAGACAGTGCATGAAAACACTATTATTTTTTTTAATAAATCCTTTACACTAAATGGCAAGTACAGTAATCAACACTGTCACTGTACTTCTTATATATGTGACTGACATGTTTCTATCTATCTAATTTATGTGTGATTCTCTATTCCTTCTATTCTAAATTGTCGGGTACCGCTGCTGAATTGCCGGCCGGCTTTTTTAAAGAGACGGTGCATGAAAACACTATTATTTTTTTTTATAAATCCTTTACACTAAATGACAAGTACAGTAATCAACACTGTCACTGTACTTCATATATATGTGACTGACATGTTTCTATCTATCTAATCTATGTGTGATGCTCTATTCTTTCGGTTCTAAATTGTCGGGTACCTGTGTACGCCGCTGCTGAATTGCCGGCTTTTCATGTTTCACTGTGAGCACAGTTCCCATCGATTTGGGCAATCACTCTAATGCCACAACTACCATGGCTGTGGCATTACAGTGAGTGGCAGACAATCCCTGCATGATTGGTGCTCTAAATAGCGCCAGACATGCAGGACACGCTTTTGGTGCACGAACAGTTATCGAATTTTTTGCAAATCGTTCGGGTTCGTCGAACATCTCGAACACCGCCCAAAACAGCTCGAATTTGAGATTGGCAAACAGTTCTAGTCGAACACCGCTCATCTCTACTTAAGAGACTTCACCCTACTAAAGAGACTGCACCTTACTTAAGAGACTTCACCTTACTTTGAGAGGCTTCACCTTACTTTGAGAGACTGCGTCTTATTTTGAGAGATTTTGCCTTTTGCTGATATATTGAATTACTGTTCATTACCCTTGTTACTAATCCCTTGTTCAGAATACCTGTTGCATAAAATTGTTTATTTTCATCTCAGACTGTTCTCGCCTTGTGTCTTTGTGCGTTGCATTCCCTCACCTGCATTACATGATTGTATATGGGGGATAAAGGAAAGTTGTGTGTCAAATATGACTCCAAGACATCGAGCTTGCTGCTTGGGGGTTATGGTGGCGCAACCCAAGAAAATTAAAAAGTCAGGTATAGGTAGGTTAGTAGAGAGAGAAAAAACAAGGAGTTCAGTTTTGGAGAGATTCAGTTTCAGATAGAGGGAAGACATGATGTTGGAGACAGCAGACAGACAATCACTGGTATTTTGTATTAGAGTGGGGGTGATATCAGGTGAAGAGGTGTATAGTTGGGTGTCATCAGCATTGAGATGGTACTGGAAATCAAATCTGCTGATGGTTTGTCCAATAGGAGCAGTATACAAGGAGAAGAGGAGGGGACCTAGGACTGATCCTTGTGGAACCCCGATAGTAAGTGGAAGATTAGAGGAAGAAGAGCCGGCAAAAGATACCGTGAAGGAGCGGTCAGAGGTAGGAGAAGAACCAGGAGGGAGCGGTGTCCTTGAGGCCTATACAGCGGAGCATAGTGAGGAGGAGCTGATGATCTACAGTGTCAAAAGAGAGATCCAGGAGAAACAGCAGGGAGTAGTGACCATTAGATTTAGCTGTTAGTAGATCATTAGAGACTTTAGTGAGGGCAGTTTCAGTAGAGTGTGAGGAGTGGAAACCGGATTGTAAAGGGTCGAGAAGAGAGTTATCTGAGAGATAGCGGATTAGGCGGGAATGGACCAGGCGTTCCTGGAGTTTAGAGATGAAGGGAAGATTAGAGACCGGTCTGTAGTTAGCAGTGCAGTTCTGGTCCAGGGATGGCTTTTTCAGTAAAAGGGTTATGATGGCATGTTTAAGTGAGGAGGGAAAGATACCTGAAGAAAGAGAGAGGTCAAATATTTTAGTTAGGTGGGTAGTGATGTCAAGGTAAATTATATATATTATAGAAAATCAATTATTTTATTTTAATAGATTACCTAATCAGTGTGAATTAATATAGAGATGATGGAATAATCTATGTGTATGTATGTATGCAAATGTGTATATGCACATTGATTATGTTAATAGTTAATGATATATAACAGTTTCTGTTCTCAGGCTATGTGCCCACGATGCAGAAATGCTCCGGATTTTTCCTGAGCGTTTCTGCATCTCCCTGGCAGAAAAAATGTAAGCGAATTGTACATGCGGATTTTACATGCGGATTGTACATGCGGATTTTACATGCGTTTTTCCTGCCAGGGACAAGCGGATGTGAAGCTTTCTTCACATGCATTTCCGCATGCGCATTGAAAAGCGCTTTCCAAGCGATTTTAACATCACTTGGAAAGTGCTAAATCCATGCAAACGGCATGGATTTATATAGTGTGTCCGAAAGAATGTTAAAAAATAAATGTCATACTTACCTTCTGATGGCCCCCGGTGTCTTTATCCGATGCGTCTCAGCTTGCCGGCAGCTCGCGGTACACTGAAGGACCTGCCGTCACATGACTAAATGACGTCAGCGCAGGTCCTTGAGTCCACCGCGATCTGCCGGCAAGCCAAGACAAGCACACCGGGGGCTATCAGAAGGTAAGTATAATATTTATTTTTTATTTTATTCTTTTTTTACAGCCACTATGGTACCTGGGTCCGGAGGAGAGTCTCCTCTTCTCCAGACCCGGGTACCATCCGCACATTGAAACGCATGGAATGCGCATGTACAGATCCAGTGATGCGGATTCCATGCGTTCCAATGCAAGTCAATGGCGGCGAAAACGCAGCGCTTCCGCAAAATAATTGGTCATGCTGCGTTTTTTTCCGCAATGATAAGACGTAGCGGAAATTTCCGCAGCATGTGCACAGTACATGCGGATTATCATTGGGGAACATGGCAGGCCTTCTACCAAGCGTTTTTTAAGCGCTTCTGCAGCGGAATTGCCGCTGCGGAAACGCTTAAAAAACGCATCGTGGGCACACAGCCTTATTGTAGACATGAACAACTAAATGATTTCCTGGGAATGACATATGTATGTGCATGGCTGATAACAGAGAGATTCATGTCGAGTTGGCAAAGATGGCGCTGAGAGACGACTTCACCCCTCCCATCAGAATTCCTAAGGTGTTACTGAGGCCAGGAGATACATGGATGAGCAAATTGCAGTGTGCCAAGTTATCAGAAGGGGCAATGAATTTTACTAATCCCACCTAAAAGTAGAATACTATATAACCCCATGTCTACATAATAAAGTACGTCATTTTGCGTGGTTTAGTCTCTGAGTGAAGTTTTTCAACCATATTAGCAAATTTGCTTGATTTGCATTCACTCGGACATCTTTAATTAGGAGGAGAGCAGTTACCTAGTGTATCTTAAATTGGTGAAACCTCTACAGTGACAGCTGGGGAAAGGAACTGAATGAGCTGTGAGGGAATAGGGTCACTGTTGCAGGTTGTAGGGCGGGAAGAAGTGAGGAGTCTGGTCACTTCTTCTTCTGTGACCAGCTCAAAGATGGAAAGTGAACTTGAGGTGCGGGAGGGAAGGGAATCCAGACTCTGAGGGGATTGTGTAAAAATGTCTTGACAGATATGATTGATTTTTTGTAGGAAATACGTGGTCAGATCGTCAGCGCTTAGGTTGGTGATGGGGGTCTGTACTTTAGAGCTCAGGAGGGAGTGGAAGGTTTCAAAGAGTCGTTTAGGATTGTTGGCTAGACATGTGATGAGAGTGGTAAAGTAGACTTGTTTAGCCGGATGGAGAGCGGAATTATAAGTTTTGAGCATGAACTTATAGTGGATGAAGAGAAACCAAAAACAAGAAAAATACCCAAATAATTGAAAGTAAATGTATAGTGGATGAAGTTTTCTGTCAAAAAAGATTTTCTCCACAGATGCTCCACTCACAAAATAAGAATACTTTGTATGTACAATAAGGCAGGTACATAACTCATCATAGCTCAACATTTCCAGCTCATAATAGAATAACGGAATAGATTCAGGGATAGGCATTTTTTCATAATGGTATATGAAAAGTGCTTGGAGAAAACCGCCTCAAGGAGAAGTCTCTCATCCAGCTCCATTTCGCAGAGATCTCTTTTTGGCATCCATTCATGATAAAGCATCTGGAAGGGAGTCAAACATATGAATTCCACCCTAAGCCGAGCAGGGTAGATTATAGAATAGGAAATTTGCTTTTCACAGAGCCTCCTTTTTCTATCCCAGAACTTGACCCTCTTCTTCTGAACTTTTGTTGAAAAGTCAGGATAAATAGATATTTTCCTTCCATCAAGGGTAAGTGAAGAGTGGTCCCTGGCCTTTCGTAGGATAAGGTCTCTCTCTTTAAAATTTTGTAATTTGATGAGTACAGGTCTTGGTGGAGCACCCAGTGGCAAAGGACGTGTAGGAACTCTGTGAGCTCTTTCAATTGCAAAAAATTGAGAGAGAGTGTCTTTGCCGAACATTGTAGTCAGCCAGGATTAAAAAAAAATCAACTGAATTACGACCCTCCGCTTTTTCATGAACCCCGACTAAACGTATGTTATTTCGCCGATGCCTATTCTCTAGGTCATCAACCTTCTTGAGAAGGGCATTGATATTCTGAAGACCTCTCCTGAGATATTTATGTATAGTAGGCATTTGGTCCGCAACAGAACTCACTCTTTCCTCCAACTCATTTTCTTCATGTTTTGTCTGATGAGATTAATGTCCTCTCTAAGCCCTCCCATGTGTTTGTTGAGAATTTCTAATGAGAAGCTACAGGATTTTCCAGCAGAGAAAACATCTTGTCGTGTAGGCTCTTGCCCAGAATCATTGACTTCTCCATAGGTGTTGTTAGTGCTCTGCATTTCCTGCACTTCTCTGTTTAACTGTTGCTGTGAGAGTGGTGCCACATTGCCTCCCCTGCACAGTCTCTGTATCTCTCTTCCTCTGTGAGCATACCTGATCAGGTTGTAAATCATCTGAAGGGTCAGAATCCAAGGTCAGTCTGGCAAATCTCCCCAGCTTTGCTGCAGCAGCCTCAGCATCTCTCACTCTGGCTGGTGTGGGGGAGGAGGCGCCATGTTGGAAGGCCCACTATCTGGACTCTGCTCCTTCTGATGCTTGCTTCTGGTCATGTCTGAGTGCACTTTAAGCTTCTCTGTGTACTTTCCCCCAGCCTTTGGTGTGAAGGAATCAATATTTCACTGCTAATAGGTGGAAATGAAAGGATGCAGAGCAGGAGCAAAGCACAGAGCTTCCATGTGAAGAGGCTGTCAGCAAAAGGTCCTTTTTAAAGGGGAATCTGTAACACTCCCATCATCTGCTCCTGAGCTCACATCAAAGACAGTCTGTATTATATGTATTTTATATGAGCACTGCACTTGGCTTTTTCTGGCAGAGAAGATGACACACCCGATCTGCCGCTCCATTTTACAATAGGAATAAAAGTGCCCTGTCAGGGATAAAAATTCCCCATTCTTCCAATCGGTACAGTCCCAAATGGTCAGACCAATCAATCACTGACCAATAAGATATCACCTCTCCTGTTGATCCTATGGAGTTATCACCTCTCCTGTGGATCCTATGATCATAACTTGTTTTCACCAACAAAGTCCTTTACTGCAAATTACCGTAATTGTACATCCCAGTTATGGTATCGCACAGTAAGAGGTGCAGGAGCCTCCTGTATTTTACAGCCGACGCTCCACTATAATCGAGATAATGGCTAACAGGTTTTCATATACAGCTGTAGTGTGGGCCCCTAGAATCAATTCCTATTGGTGCCCCAGACACCCCAGTTTGATCCTGGTTGGGGGTGGGGAGGGTAATTTTGCACCCTGTGGTAAAGAAAAATTGTAAAATCCAAAAAGACATCTCTGGAGAGGGGACATCTCACCCTCACATTGAACATAGAGGATTATAACTAGAAAAGTGAGAAAGAGCTGACACTTCAACCTCTATTGACGTAGGGCCTCCTGCCGTGGTCAGGTAAATTCAACAAAGAATCTGATGAGAACCAGCCAACAAGTCTAGAATTTGCATACTCAGAGGCGGATAAGTACATTTCTGAAGCAAGGGCTTCCTCTTTTCAAAGGACTTGTCTCAGACTCTCTGAAGACTGTGGTCAGTGATGAATATTGGGGTTTGCATCGATCCAATATTCATGGGAGATGTATTTTCGACATCGTAGCAAAGGGACGATCGTAACGCATTTATTCACATCATTGTAAGGCCAGCCGAACACCCCCAACTTAATATCGTTTAGATGGATAATGCTATCCATGCCATGTTTCATCTCTATAGAAAGGTAAAATCATGATAGAAAACATGACCATGATATTTCCCACCCGAGACCTCCATGGGCGAAGATATCCTGAAAGTTGGGGATCTCATAAACTTCTAAAAAATCTAGCACACCTATGACAAGTCCTCCTATGAGCTCACCAATAGAAGGTATGTGGGTGTAACCGTGATCTTATTAAATCAGAGCTTGGATTTTGGTCATTGGTCAGTCCTGGAAGGTACAGCTTGCTGTAGTTGTATCTGTTTTCCTAAGGAGTTCTTCTAAGGAGTGCTTCCTTGCGCTAAGCTCTGAGCTATTTCTCTGACACAGGTTTAGCACTTTTCTTTTATTATCTTTTTGATTTTATGTTAATGTATATATCATATTGTTTGTATCATCTTTGTGTATTTTTTATACACACTGCCTACTTTTCAAGATTAGATCACATGTTTTTAATCTGTTATTCCCACACCCTATCATTTCTTTACTTAGAAAATTTGGGCGTGAGGAACGATCAACACGCCCATATGATGGCGCGGTCGAGCATGTAAATTGTAACTCCCTACATGTATTTCTATAGCAGGACGAAGAACGTGTAGGTTTCACAGAGGTCTCCACCTTTATTTATTTTATTTTTGCAATGTGTATATCTTTTTAATGGATTAACAATAAAATCATAATTTTATCTGCAATTGGATCTGGAAGCTGGCGCATCACAATGTCGGTGGATATGCACCTTCTCTTTTTGGTTGAGGAGAAGGTGACTCCTACAGGGTGAGATAGAAAAATACAATGAGCCTAAGAACTATCAGGCAGGTAATTGCTTATTACGTGCTTGTTCTACCATGTGGTGGCTAAGATTGCTCCTGGACCGCTCCTAACAGCGATTCTGCTGCTTCACGTCAACAGAACAGCTCTTCCTCTTCCCGACTGCTCTGTCAAAGAGGCGTGACTGACAACTTTATGCTGATTGACAGACGGCTCCTTGCAGTTAGGCAGCAAGGAGCCAGCTGTCAATCAGCACGACACCGGCAGTCACACCCCATCAACAGATCTGAGCGGGAGCTGAAAAATCACTGTCAGGAGCGGTCCGTGACCACTCTGAACCAGCAGATATCGGCGCCTGGCACAACAGGCACATAGTTAGCAAATACTTGCCTGTTAGTTCTTAGGTCCATGGTAAAAAAAAAAAAAAAGTCCCGGACAACCCCTTTTAATATTAAGGAACAGGAATTCTCCGCATGATGCTATAATCAAGAAAACATGAAATTTTCTCCTGCCCAGTCAGTCTGCCCGATCTGTTACACCATGATTACCAAAACCTCGACTCATTCCACTGCCCACTTGTATTACCACTTACCCGGCTCTGCTTGGCCCCTGTTACCAGGCCATTGGCTTGTCTGACTGCAAGTGCACACTTCTGAACCGGGAGTCCCTGTGGATTTTCACATCCCCTCAATTTGACATAATGAATTTCAGTGACACAGAGGATTGTTCGGCTAGACTGAACAAACTAGCATCTATTTTTGATAATAAACCGTCAGTGGTGACAACAGAAACGGATGAATTTAAAGATCTCATGTTCCAGATGGAAAACAAAATGACCAGAGAACTTAAAGTTTGGTGGGATCTCACAACCTTGGACACACATATAATAAAGGAAATGATCCCTAGAGGTCTGCGTTTAAAAAAAAGTCGCCACCACTATATACAATGACGGTTTTCAAGAAGATCAGAATGCGATTCTTAGTCAATGTTCACTGAATCTTATGCACCTCATAATCAAACATGAGGATCTGGAACTGACTTAAATTAAATTGGATATTAAAAATATACAATCGTCTTTGGGGAAATATGTGCAACTAAAAGAATTTAATATTTGTAATGACAAACTGAAATCTAATTTGGCCAAGTTGGAGAACACCATTATGGATATAAAAAGATCCAAGTTCAAAAGGGACAGTGAGGACTATGCGCAGAACAAGATTTATAGTTGGAATAAACAATTACCATCCATCTTAAAAAAACGCTCCCACAAACGTTTTCAGAGATCTGGAAGAGGGAGTTTTAAGGAGCATGATGATGTTACGGATAATTCTTTTGCTGCCACCTCTGATGATTACTCAGATTCATCTATGAGTTCAATGGGAGAAATGCAACAATTGTATTTTGTCAAAAATAAATTATCTAGTGCTGGTGGAGCAATTACAAAAAACGGAGGAAGAGGGTGTGGCGCCCCTGAGGGTTCGGTCGCCACAGGGGGGTACTGCATCTTGTGAAAGAGGTGTGGTATCTCCTCTCCAAGGTTAGGATGGAGCACCTGTCAGGACCCCACCTCATCACTCAACACTACACACTCCTGTCCTATGGGGGGCTAGTATGCACTAGGGTGCTGCCCCAGCAGGATAATGGAGATGGGGGAACCAAAGATAGGGGGAACCATGTAGTGGGTGAGGGTGGAGGACGCATTTTTAGGTTACACTTGTAGATACATATTTAATAGCCAGCCATCTTAAGTTCAAGGTTGTTTGATTGTGGTCTTCACAGCTGGCAGTGGCCTTGTGTAGGAGCCTGCAGCGTGCTGGAGATGCACGGTCCTCGTGCTCTGGCCTTGAGACGAGGAGCAGGATAGAGTTAACGGAGGTCTCTACCCGGTCAAGGTCCCTGCTTAAGAAGGCCTGGAGGGGAGCTGAGGAGGAGAGCTCCACAGGCAAAAGGATCCCAGGGAATACGGACGGATCGGCATACGCCACCTGTACTCTCCATTCTGGCCTAGTCAGAGGGACTCCTGCTGCAAGAGGGGTACCGGCCCCCGATATCTGACTTTGTTACTTCACGTCTCAGTCGGAAAAGCCCGGAGGCAAACTGGTTCCCACCGGGTAACGGACGGAGTGGAGTCGCCACCCGTGCCCTTGTTCTGTGTATAGCCAGAGGGAGACCCAGCCTTGCAACACGCACTGCACACGGACAGGAGAGGCCCAAGGGGGAGATTTCTAGGAACACATTGGTGCTGGGGGTCCTGATAGACACACCTGAACTACCAGGGTCTGCCGAACCCCCTTTTCTGGTGGCCGCAGCACGCAGTGAGGAGTAAGGAGAAACCTCGCAGCTGACCTCTAAAAATGTGAGTAAAGCTTGGAAGACTACATCCATTGCCTCCGGTCCATTATTGCAGCGGGACACAACACCGCACCACTGCATCCTCCTGTTTCCTCTGCCTTGAGGCCCTGCTCCGCCTGTGGGGAGTAGTACTACCATCGGCTGCCACAACATCCCGCCTCAGAGGACTGCAGCAGCGCTGGTGGCGCATCACCAGACACCACAGGTGGCGTAGTCGTTTATCCACTCATAATTGCCACTCATCAACTAGCCCCTATTTTTAATGTGTGCGCCCTGGGCACGGACCGGGTCGAGGCTGCGACAGCATCCCCATTCTACCAACTGGGCCCGCCGTCCGAGTACACCCTTTCCCAGGGAGGGCTAGCTGCTACTGAAACAGCTAGTGGCGGGTCACACAAGGGCGGGACGTAAGAGCAAATGCAAACAAGTACCCGACACAGAGCAAAAACTGCCATTATTATAGTCACCTGTTTGGAATCTCTCTAGCTACATCTTATCTGAGAGTCAAATTTCTCTCCTGGCTAAAGGCCTGAGCTTTTCACCTTCTAACGAATTCGACATTTTCAGAACAATTCTGGATGTTAACAAACTAGCACGTAACCTCACCATCCGATGTCATTTTATGGACATGAAAAATCCACAGAATACAGCTTCAGAAGAAGTTTCTCCTAGGACAAGCCAGGATTCCATGTTATTATTCACAGAACAACAGTCTTTATTACAAATGAAACAATTCGAGACGGAATCTTTAATTCCAAATGTAAATTTAAATGACGACTTTCGGGCTGGTAATCCTTTCTTTTACCCACTTCAGTCCAGACCATTGGTTCTGGATCAGTTCCAGGACTTAATTGAAAAAGAACTAGTGGAATTAAAGAATGAATTATCTTCTACTAATCATTTGGACTCTAATCTGACATATAGAGAAAAAGACGCTCTGAAAAAATTAAAGGATAATTCAGACATACTAGTCCGCTCAGCGGATAAAGGTGGCACTATAGTACTGAATGCAGGATTGTATAAAAAATTGAATTTGATGGATTTAGAAAATAGGGATGTTTATTTGGAGTTAGCTAGAGATCCTACTGTTGAGTTTAATGCTGCTATGTATAATCTATTAAACGAAGGTTTGCACTGAGGGGCCCTAAAAAAAATTAATGGAATATTTATACGTAGATCACCCAATTGTTCCAGTTTACCATTCGCCTCCAAAAATTCATAAAAATATTTTCCCACCACCTTTAACCCCTTTACTACCCAAGGTGGTTTGCACATTAATGAGCAGGCCAATTTTTACAATTCTGACCACTGTCACTTTATGAGGTAATTACTCTGGAACGCTTCAAGGGATCCCCCTGATTCTGAGATATGTCACACAAAATAGTTAATAAATAACATTTACCACATATCTACTTTACATCAGCACAATTTTGGAACCAAATTTTTTTTTATTAGAGAGCTATAAGGGTTAAAAGTTGACCAGAGATTTCTCATGTTTCAAACAAAATTTACAAAACCATTTTTTTAGGGACCACATCACATTTGAAGTCAGTTTGAGGGGTCTTTATGACAGAAAATACCCAAAAGTAACACCACTCTAAAATCTGCACCCCCAAGGTGCTCAAAACCACATTCAAAAAATGTATTAACCCTTCAAGTGCTTCACAGAAATTTTTGGAATGTGGAAGAAAAAATTAACATTTAACTTTTTTCACAAAAATATTACTTTAGACCCAATTTTTTTTATTTTCACAGGGTTAACAGGAAAAACTGGACCCCAAAATTTGTTGATCAATTTCCCCTGACCACACAGATACCCCATATGTAGGGAAAAACCACTGTTTAGGCGTACGGCAGGGTTCGGAAGGGAAGGAGCGCCATTTGACTTTTTGAAAGTAAAATTTGCTTGAATAATTAGCGGACGCCATGTTGTGTTTGGGGAGCCCCTGATGTGCCTAAACAGTGGAAACCCCCCACAAGTGACACCATTTTGGAAACTAGACCCCTCAGAGAACCTTTACAGAAGTTTAAACATGGAGCCATGACAATAAATAATCAAACTTTTTCCACAAAAATTATGTTTTAGCCCCAATTTTTTTATTTTCACAAGGGTAAGAGGAGAAAATGGACCCCCAAAACTTTTTGCAATTTCTCCTGAGTACGCCAATACCCTATATGTGGGGAAAATACAGTGTTTGGGTGCACGGCTGAGTTCAGAAGGGAAGGAGCACTGTGTGACTTTTTGAACGCAAAATTGGCTGGAATTGAGGGCGGACGCCATGTCACGTTTGAAGAGCCCCTGATGTGCCTAAATAGTTGAAACCCCCCACAAGTGACCTCATTTTGGAACCTACACCCCTCAAGGATTTTATCAAGGGGTATAATGAACATTTTGAACCCGGTACGACACATAATTTGATAACATTAGGTCATCATATTGAATAAGTTGTCATTAGTCTTCTTGAGCACAAGTGCTCGCTACTTGAGTTTGCATCGTGTACTCGGGTATGCACCATGTATCGCACATGCTCGAGTGACATGCTCGAGTCCTGCCCACATGTTTCACGGTTATTAGACACCCAAAACTAACATGCAGGGATTGCTGGTGCATGGCAGGCAATCCCCGCACGTTTTTTTTGACTGTGAAGCATATGGGGCAGAGACTCGAGCACCCGCGATACTCAATGCATACCCGAGCACACGATGCAAACTCATGTAGCGAGCACTTGTGCTCAACACTAGTCGCCATATCGTCATCTTTTTTTTTTTGCTTTTGAAAAAAATCCCAACCCTAGCACAACCCTAACCCTAGAGTTTATTTTTCACACCGTTCCTTGTGCAGTATAAGTGATTAGACGACTTTATTCTTTGGGTCGGTGCGATTACAGCGATACCATAATCCTATCGGGTTTTTATGATTGACAGCTGTCTCACACTAAAAGACGCATTTTTTTGCAAAACCTAGTTTTTGCATCGCCATATTTTGAGAGCTATAATTTTTCCATATTTTGGCCGACAGAGTCATTTGACAACTTGTTTTTTGCGGGATGAGTTGACGTTTTTATTGGTGCCATTTTCAGGCACGTGACATTTTTTGATCGCTTTCTATTCCGATTTTTGGGAGGCAGAATAAGCAAAAACCAACAATTCAGGAATTGTTTTTTTAAATTTCTTTATGCTGTTCCGCGTGTGGTAAAATTGATGAGATAGCTTTATTCTTTGGGTCTGTACGTTTACAGCGGTACCACATTTATATTTTTTTTGTGTTTTGGCGCTTCTACACAATAAAAGCTATTTTCTAGAAAAAATTATTTTTTTGCATCACTTTATTCTGAGAGCTATAACTTTTTTATTTTTCAGCTGATGGAGCTGTATGGCAGCTTGTTTTTTGTGGAACAAGATGACGTTTTCAGTGGTACCATTTTTAGTTATATTCATCTTTTTGATCGCGTTTAATTCCATTTTTTGTTTGGCGGTATGATGATAAAGCATCGTTTTTTGCTTTGTTTTTTATTTTAATTTTTTACTGTGTTCACTAAAGGAGTTAACTTGTGACACAGTTTTATAGGTCAGGTCATTCCAGACGTGGCGATACCAAATATGTGTACTTTTATTGTTTTGTTTGTTTTATTTCATTATAATATTTATTGATGGGTACATTATATTTTTATTTTTGGTGGATTATTTTTTTTTTTTACATTTTTTTACCACTTTTTTTTTACTTTTATACTTTGTCCCACTATGGGACTTTCACTTTTTATACTCTGATCGCCTGTATAACATAGGGATGGAGCACCATCCCTGTGCTATACAGGCTGTCAGCGCTTTAGATGCAGAAGATACTTTGGTCATGCACTGTGCATGATCAAAGTATCTTTCTGCTGTCTGGTGACCCGGATGTTGTCATGACGACATATGGGTTACCATGACAACCACGGAACCCAGCCTCAGACAGCGCGTGACGGCAGGGAAGAGGTGAGTATGCAGTACTTACCTCCGCAATGCTGTGATCGACTTCGATCGCAGCATTGCGGGGGTTAATGTGCCGGGAGCCGTGCGTGACCACTCCCAGCACATAGAAAAAATCAGCTCACACCCGGCGGCGATCGCGCCCGCACAGCCTGTGTGTGGCCGAAATCAACAGGGCGTACTAATACGTACCTGGCTATTAAAGCCCAGGGCGCAGGTACAGTACGTATTAGTACGCCCTGGGCTGTAAAGGGGTTAAGACCCATAGTGGTGGGGATTGGTTCCCATGGTGAAAAATTAAGTGCCTGGATGGATTTTTACCTACAGCCTCTGGTTCAGGAAACTCCGAGTTACATTAGCGATTCAAAATTCATAGTGACCATTTTTGATAAATTTGAATGGCAAAAAAACTTTGGATGATTGTCCTGTGATGTGGTGGCATTATACCCCCTCAATTCCACACCATATTGCTTTAGCATGTTTAACCTACCACCTTGACACATACAGTTCGTACACTATAGAAATAAAAGAATTTCTGGTCATAGCAGTACAGTTCCTCTTAGAGCGTAATTATTTTAGCTTTGATAAAAGTTTTTTTCTTACAGAAAAGAGGAGTCAGCATGGGCAGTAAATTTTCTCCTTCGCTAGTGAACATAGTGATGTGTAGGTGGGGGGAGCTTTTCATTTACCATAATGATAACACATATAGTGGACACATTGTGTGGTACGGTAGATTTATTGATAACCTCCTCCTGGTGTGGGGGGCACACAGGAGGAGGTGGTACAATTTGTACAGTACATCAACTGCAATCATTTTAATCTTAAATTCACTTAGTTCTACCATTCATCCAAAATTACTTTTTTGGATCTCGAACTTGAGGCTACCAAGGAGAAAGAATTGGTCAAAATTAATCCCCACAGAAAATCTACAGCCTCAAATTCTATTCTATCAGCTAAATGTTGTCATCCGCCACATATTAAGAGAAATATCCCTTACGGTGAGCTAATACGAACCATACGAAATTGTTCAGATAACATCACTTTTCAGAAGGAATCAGAAAAAATGTGTAACAGACTATCCAATAGGTGCTATCCCGAGTGGTCTTTAAGAAAAGCGAGTAGAATTGTCTCCAATATAAATCGGAAAGATATACTCCGAAATAAACAGAAAAATAACATTAACACATTGGATACTAGGGTAACGTTTTCTACCACCTATAGTCCTCAGTATAATAAAATTACATCTAGAATTAAAAAGTATAACCCTATTATATATCAGAACAAGAAACTAAAAAACCTACTTTCTAATGCCATCCGCTTTGTAGCCAGGAAAGCGCCCGCTCTGGGAACCATCCTTTCTCCTAGCTTATACACCAGTGAGACTAATACTGTACAACCAAATTGGCTCAGCACAAAAGGTTTCTTCAGATGTGGAGCCAATCGGTGCAAAGCGTGTCTACACGCGGTTAAAACAGATAGTTTTATGTCCTTAAGTAATGATAAAGAATATAAAATTCATGATTTCCTCAATTGTAATTCATCAGGGGTTATATACCTTATAGAATGCACCTTGTGTAAGGTCCACTATGTGGGTTGTACCACAGGTGCGCTGAAAGTCCGTATCAGAAGACATCTTTCTGATGCGATTAATTTGGAAGCCATAAATACATCAGCAGTATCGAGGCATTTTGCGAGAGTTCATAAAGGTGACACCTCATTCTTTAAATATATGGAGATAGAGAAGGTATATAGATCCACACGAGGGGGGGATCATAAGTGCAAACTTCTGAACCGGGAGTCCCTGTGGATTTTCACATCGGATACCACAGGGGTTAAATTCAAGACAGGATCTGATACTGCAGTATTAAGAAATATAATTCTGCATTTATTTCCATGCATGTACACTGGGTACGGAAAGTATTCAGACCCCTTTACATTTTTCACTCTTTGTTTCATTGCAGCCATTTGGTAAATTCTAAAAAGTTCATTTTTTTCTCATTAAAGTCCACTCTGCACCCCATCTTGTCTGAAAAAAAACAGAAATGTAGAAATTTTTGCATAATAAAAAAGAAAAACTGAAATATCACACGGGCATAAGTATTCAGACCCTTTGCTCAGTATTGAGTAGAAGCACCCTTTTGGGCTAGTACAGCCATGAGTCTTCTTGGAAATGATGCAATAAGTTTTTCACACCTGCATTTTGGGATCCTCTGCCATTCTTCCTTGCAGATCCTCTCCAGTTCCGTCAGGATGAATGGTAAATGTTGGTGGACAGCCATTTTCAGGTCTCTCCAAAGATGCTCAATTGGGTTTAGGTCAGGGCTCTGGCTGGGCAAGTCAAGAATGGTCACATAGTTGTTCTGAAGCCACTCCTTTGTTATTTTAGCTGTGTGCTTAGGGTCATTGTCTTGTTGGAAGGAGAACCTTTGGCCAAGCCTGAGGTGCAGAGCACTCTGGAAGAGGTTTTCATCCAGGATATCTCTGTACTTGGCCGCATTCATGTTTCCTTCAATTGCAACCAGTCGTCCTGTCCCTGCAGCTGAAAAACACACCCATAGCATGATACTGCTGTTATGATCTGCTACAAGAACTAAGGAAAGAGAGGAAATCTGTCCATACAATAGGACTAAGCTGATTCCCTACGATGCAGCGGGCAACCTGTTCCTTGTGAACAGACACGCCTTCGTCCACGGCTAGTCTGAACGCAGACCTATAGATTAAAGGGAGGGGTCCCTAAAAGAACTAAGGACTGGGAAAAAATTGGACACCTCCTGGCAGAAGTAGTAGCAGAAGAAGACAAACAGACAAAAGTACTTAGTGGTCCAAGGACCAAACAAACTAGAGAGATACAGTAGGTACAAAGCACCTGGCTAGATTAAGAGTCAAAGTAACACTGAAGTCCAGCAAAGCCTGAAGGGCGGAGCTGGAATAAATAGGCAGAAAGTCACGTGACCACAAAATAGAAAAAACTAACAGGAGGGTTCTAACAACTGCCACCACCATGTTTCACTGTTGGGATTGTATTAGGCAGGTGATGAGCAGTGCCTGGTTTCTTCCAAACATACCACTTAGAATTATCACCAAAAAGTTCTATCTTTGTCTCATCAGACCAGAGAATCTTATTTCTCATAGTCTGGGAGTCCTTCATGTGTTTTTGAGCAAACTCTATGCGGGCTTTCATATGTCTTGCACTGAGGAGAGGCTTCCGTCTGGCCTCTCTGCCATAAAGGCCCAACTGGTTGAGGGCTGCAGTGATAGTTGACTTTGTTGAACTTTCTCCCATCTTCCTACTGCATCTCTGGAGCTTAGCCACAGTGATCTTGGGGTTCTTCTTTACCTCTCTCACCAAGGCTCTTCTCCCACGATGGCTCAGTTTGGCTGGACAGCCATGTCTAGGAAGACTTCTGGTGGTCCCAAACTTCTTCCATTTAAGGATTATGGAGGCCACTGTGCTCTTATGAACCTTGAGTAATGCAGAAATTCTTTTATAACCTTGGCAAGATCTGTGCCTTGCCACAATTCGGTCTCTGAGCTCCTTGGGCAGTTCCTTTGAGCTCATGATTCTCATTTGGTCTGACATGCACTGTGAGCTGTGGGGTCTTATATAGACAGGTGTGTGCCTTTCCAAATCAAGTCCTATCAGTTTAATTAAACACATTTGGACTTCATTGAAGGAGTAGAACCATCTCAAGGAGGATCACAAGGAAATGGACAGCATGTGACTTAAATATGAGTGTCTGAGCAAAGGATCTGAATACTTATGACCATGTGATATTTCAGTTTTTCTTTTTTAATAAATTTGCAAAAAAATTCTACATTGCTGTTTTTTTCAGTCAAGATGGGGTTCAGAGTGTACTTTAATGAGAAAAAAAATGAACTTTTTAGAATTTATCAAATGGCTGCAATGAAACAAAGAGTGAAAAATTTAAAGGAGTCTAAATACTTTCCGTACTCACTGTATGTATCTATATACACTGCTCCAAAAATAAAGGGAACACTTAAAACAACAGAATATAACTCCAAGTAAATCAAACTTCTGTGAAATCAAACTGTCCACTTAGGAAGCAACACTGATTGACAATCAATTTCACATGCTGATGTGCAAATGGAATAGACGATAGATGGAAATTATTGGCAATTATCAAGACACCCTCAATAAAGGAGTGGTTCTGCAGGTGAGGACCACAGACCACATCTCAGTACCAATGCTTTCTGGCTGATGTTTTGGTCACTTTTGAATGTTGGTTGTGCTTTCACACTCGTGGTAGCATGAGACAGACTCTACAACCCACAGAAGTTGCTCAGATAGTGCAGCTCATCCAGGATGGCACATCAATGCGAGCTGTGGCAAGAAGGTTGGCTGTGTCCAGAGGCTGGATGCGCTACCAGGGGACAGGCCAGTACACCAGGAGATGTGGAGGGGGCCGTAGGAGGGCAACAACCCAGCAGCAGGACCGCTACCTCCGCCTTTGTGCAAGGAGGAACAGTAGGAGCACTGCCAGAGCCCTGCAAAATGACCTCCAGCAGGCCACAAATGTGCATGTGTCTGCACAAACGGTTAGATACCGACTCCATGAGGGTGGTATGAGGGCCCGACGTCCACAGATAGGGGTTGTGCTCACAGCCCAACACCATGCAGGACGCTTGGCATTTGCCACAGAACACCAGGATTGGCAAAGTCGCCACTCGCGCCCTGTGCTCTTCACAGATGAAAGCAGGTTCACACTGAGCACATGTGACAGACGTGACAGAGTCTGGAGACGCCATGGAGAGCGACATCCTTCAGCATGACCGGTTTGGCAGTGGGTGAGTAATGGTGTGGGGTGGCATTTCTTTGGAGGGCCGCACAGCCCTCCATGTGCTCGCCAGAGGTAGCCTGACATCCATTAGGTACCGAGATGAGATCCTCAGACCCCTTGTGAGACCATATGCTGGTGCGGTTGGCCCTGGGTTCCTCCTAATGCAGGACAATGCCAGACCTAATGTGGCTGGAGAGTGTCAGCAGTTCCTGCAAGATGAAGGCATTGAAGCTATGGACTGGCCTGCCCGTTCCCCAGACCTGAATCCGATTGAGCACATCTGGGACATCATGTCTCGCTCCATCCGCCAACGTCACGTTGCACCACAGACTGTCCAGGAGTTGGCGGATGCTTTAGTCCAGGTCTGGGAGGAGATCCCACAGGAGACCATCCGCAACCTCATCAGGAGCATGCCCAGGCGTTGTAGGGAGGTCATACAGGCACGTGGATATATATATATATATATATGCCTTTTTGTCATTCTAGTAGTAGGGCCATAATTAAGACATGATTTGTTGAAACGCGTACGTCTGTAAGCTATAATAGTTGCACATTTGCTGTATTCTTTGTGGAGCAGTGTTTTATATGGCTAATAAAAGCTAAGTTTTAATACTTTTTCTACTAAACAAACCTTTACACTGGATCATTTGCACTTTTCCCTTGTCTGACTACACTTATGTTTCGCCCTGGTACCACTTATCTGCATCTCCAGAAGTTTCCCATTTCTCTATTATACTCTTCAAATTACATTTTGAGACTTTCTCCTCCTGTTGTTGCACATATTTTTTTTCCCTTCATCTGCACAGGTATCATTAATCTATCAACTATAATGGCCGTACCAGGTCCTGCAGGTCCTGTATCCCGTACACATGACGTGGGCAGTGCACGGCATGCCGCTAGTTTTTATTCTGAGTGCTCTTATATACGGTGTTAGTTTTACACAATGTTGAGCCTGTGATCTGCAGAGTGAAATGTCTGACTGCTAGAACAGAAGTATACGGTAGATTCTACAGCATGGATACATAAAGGACGTACTGGGGGAATATACCTCCCTCCAACACTCGTCCAGTCCCTGCCTCACACTAGAGACATTTATAATAACTCCAGGACTATGGAGCTGGTCATTTTCTCATAATCTGTGGCCATTATTAGTGATCTCGCATTGTACGGTAATATCACCCTGGAGGTTGTGATGTATTTAGTGTAATAGCGCCATCTAGAATATACAGTATATATCAGGCGATACCATGCTTTCTATAGTTAGTCGTCTTATGTGCCCTCTATAGCTATCTATTATACTTTATATTTCTTTATAATAATTTATAATAAATTACGCGATAGTTTTACAGCTTTATGATGTTTATTAATCTGCTGTAATTATAAAAGAAAGTCCAACCTTACAGTGGACACAGGTGGAAGTGTCCTCCATGATGGTGTAGGCTGAGGTGGAGCAAGTATATAGTCAGTGGGGGATCAAGATGACCAGTATTCCCCAGGGTTCCTTGTTATCAGGGAGGGACCCGGTGTATGCAATCAAAAGATCTTATCCTCTGACCGGCTGTGTGCCATCAACAGGTAATGATCCTCTGTCCGGCTGTGTGCCATCAACAGGTAATGACCATCCAGCAGTGCGACATCAACTGGTCATCACCCTCCAGCTGTGTGCCATCAACATTTAATGACCATCCGGCAGTGCGCCATCAACAGGTAATCACCCTCTGGCTATGGCCATCAATAGGTCATCACCCTCCGGCTGTGTGCCATCAACAGGTAATGACCATCCGGCAGTGCGACATGAACTGGTCATCACCCTCCAGCTGTGTGCCATCAACAGGTAATGACCATCCGGCAGTGCGCCATGAACAGGTAATGACCATCCGGCTGTGTGCCATCAACAGGTAATGATCCTCTGTCCGTCTGTGTGCCATCAACAGGTAATGACCCTCTGGCTATGGCCATCAATAGGTCATCACCCTCCGGCTGTGTGCCATCAAATGTTTTTATCTTCTTTCCAGTCTTGTGCCATCAAGAGGTAATGACCCTCCAGCTGTGGGCCATCAACAGGTAATGACCATCTGGCAGTGCGACATCAACTGGTCATCACCCTCCAGCTGTGTGCCATCAACAGGTAATGACCATCTGGCAGTGCCACATCAACTGGTCATCACCCTCCAGCTGTGTGCCATCAACAGGTAATGACCATCCGGCAGTGCGCCATGAACAGGTAATGACCATCCGGCTGTGTGCCATCAACAGGTAATGATCCTCTGTTCGTCTGTGTGCCATCAACAGGTAATGACCCTCTGGCTATGGCCATCAATAGGTCATCACCCTCCGGCTGTGTGCCATCAAATGTTTTTATCTTCTTTCCAGTCTTGTGCCATCAAGAGGTAATGACCCTCCAGCTGTGGGCCATCAACAGGTCATCACCCTTCGGCATTTAGGCTTCTTGTCTTCTGTAACATGCGATTCTTGAGTCTCCTGATGTTAAAAAATATTAAAAAAATCACCGATTAAACTAATAATCTATGTAGTACATAAGCATCACAATTTATAATGTATCTAGTGCATAAGTATGACAATTTAGCTCACAGAACATACACTATGCTAAAACATTAGACCCTACAAGCTGAAATTTGCTAAACTAACATAAATATAACTGACAAATCAGTAGAAAAATCGCTACCAATGGCACAGCTCTCTTCACATCAACCTGTAACCATAGTAGATAAGAAATAGAGGACAATGCTCATAGTCAGTTATCAACAATTCGGCATGGGGCATCCCACCAGAGACATTATAATATCTAGTAGATTATAGATGGCAATAGAATTTACCAACAAGCACATAGTACGCCAAACTCAAGTACATAGTATGCCAAACCTCGACACGTTTTCCTAAAATAGGTTCATCAGAAGCACATACTAGACAGTGATACTTAGCAAAGCGTTCATAGATATATGCGCCATATGATAAGGTGCTAAAGTGCAAGTGTGTGACAAAATTTCCATTCGATTTCAGGTGCAATGCTGCCTTGTATGTAGTAAGATGGTGCCCATCAGACAGCATGTATAGGACTAACCTGTGATGAAAACACGAGCAATGGGAAAGTTCAAGCAGTTGCCTTCTCAATCTTCCTCGCCTCTAAGACATCTAAGGAAACATCTTCTCCTCTTGATTTTGGGTTGAAGTGTTGTAGGCATTTCAGGCTCTGGCATTCTAGGTTCTGACATACTAGGTTCTGACATGGTAGGTTCTGGTGTTCTAGGTTCTGGTGTTCTTGGCTCTGGAATTCTGGGTTCTTGGCTTCTCTGAAAAATCAGTAACTTCTCTTTATGCTCCGTGGAACTTCGAGCTCTTCTTCCTATATTGTTGTGAAGGATCGTTCTGACCCAGACAATATCACTGAACGCCACTTTATAGTTGCAACTAGGAACCTTTTTCGCATCCTGCGGTGCAGGAGCCATGGATGGAGTAGAACATTTGCCATTGGGCAGGACAGGTGTTCTCCTGGAGTCTTGTTCCTGAATCTGAGGGATGCAAATCGGCTCCTTACAAGCACTTTGTTCCTTCAGAATGGTTTTGTTCTCAGGAGTTTTCTGATGGTTTCACCAGGTTCAGACATTGCCCACTTGCTCAGGACAAGACTTAAGGCCAAATACTCTAGTATTGTCAGTAGTGTCATCACCGCAACAAAAACTGCGTCACGGAAGAGCCAAAGAGGAAGATTGATGGAAGCTTGATAGCTGCTTCTCCTGAGATCCACGGGTAGTGGGTCATCCTATAATAAAGAAAAAAAACATAATAAAGTCCTGTATATTTATACCCAATCCAGTCAAACAGAGAGCCCTTGTTATTATACAGTGATGGATACATTATCAAGCAACTTTCAGAAATATCCCATTGAGAAGATCAGGAAGAAGTTTGGGATTCACCTCCAGGGTCCATGGAATATTATTTACAGTTGGACTTTCATATGACGGACGGTCACGTGTCCAGTATGAGAAGTCCTGCAAGAGGCGATATTCTCATTAGCTGATCCTTGTGACCTCCGTATTGATGAGAACATACTCGCCCTCAGTGTACTGTAATGTGGGGGGTAGAGCAACGTAAAGCACAGAAATGATAGGATGATACTCATCATCTCCAGAGGTCTCTCAGCACCAAGGTATGGTCAATGAGATACAAGCTGCAGATGGGCCGAGGCTTCTAATATACCCAGGGGTGACATCACAAAGCCCTCTGTGACATCATTGCACAGTCCTATCCATCATGTCACTGATACTTTGGACCTAACTAAATGTCTAAAAGAGAACCCTTCCACATGATTTCCAATCACGGAGCAGCTTCAGTTTTTCAAGAAAAATTTAAAAAATATAATCTGTGCTGTGATTGGTCACAATGGCACATGAAGCAGAACGTCTTTAGATCTTTTAAAGGGAAAGTGTCAGCAATTTTTTTACAATTGTAAAATTGTAAAGTATTTATATTTATATATAAATACACATATATATTTAAAAAGGTTTTAATGGTATAAAATCTGAAAAAAATATTTTAACTGTTTTGATGTTTTCATCTTGTAAACACTAGGGGGAGCAGCTGCTGACATTTCCCATGAAAACAGAATGCAGCTAGCTCGCATTACGACTGCAGTAAAAGTGGGCGGGATCTGCTCACATGGGTGTGATGTCACTCCTCCCCTTCTGGGCGTTTGCAAAAAGGTAAATGAGACTGTAGTTTAGGATCACAGAGCGGAGCGATCACTGGTGACTGCAAAGTGATATATAAGGGACAACACCAAAGTCATTAATCACTACAAGGACAAGGCAGGAATGTGGGAGTCAGAGGGGTCACCCCACACTTATATCCCCTCTGACTGTCACTTCCTAAGCTCCTTTCCCTGCCATAACCTCTTATTCCCGCAGGTAAATTCTTACAGGACCCCCCTCCCCATCCCCTTCCCCTGCCGCAGCTGATTCTAAACGTCCTCCATATGTAATAATAGACAGGTACTCACCGGCAGCCTATGGTAATTCACAGGGTAGAACAGGGTACAGCACAGAAACAATATGGCGATCCTCATTGTCTCCAGGGGGTATCTCAGCACCAAGATATGGCCAATGAGATATGAGCTCCAGGTGGATGGAGCCCCCTTATATACCCCAAGGGTGACATCACAACGCCCTCTGTGACATCATCACCCACAACATTCCGTCACATGACATCACCCAGCACCAGCATCATGTGACCCAGCATAAATAGAAAGTCCTTGTTGCCTATAGCAACTATTCCAAACTAAGTTTAAACTTTTCCAACAGCTAAAGGCGGCTCTGTGATGGCAGTTTCTTCTTGTGGACGGTTGTGATAAATCTGCAGAACATCTACATAACGCGACATGTAGAAAATCCTGTCTTTTCCCCTCTGTTCTTCCTCTGGTGCTACAGAGACGGATAGAAGGAGCTTTTCCAGACCTTCAGTGCACAATATGGGACCTAATCACTGATATCCCAGATCTCCTCAGTACAAGCATACCGCCAACCTATGAGGACTAGAAAGAGGGCGAAACCATGCGGCACGCGTAGTCTGACCACGCCCCTATCCACACCCCAAGCTACGCCCATTTACCATGTCTTTCTCCCCCGGCAGGAAGAGTTATCAGAGGGGCGGTGGCAGTGAGGGACATTCAGCAGAAACTCGGGACTGCAGGGCATAGACCTAAATCCGGGACTGTCTGCTGTATCCAGGACGGCTGGGACTAGAGATGAGAGGATCGACTCATGGGACTCAGGTCCAGCATCCAGGTCAGTGGTAATTGGTGGCTGGACGGGAGGCCCTGTCGCGGCTTTAGATTAGCCCGGGCTGCTGCAATATCATCTGTGCGTCCTGCTCTTCTCTAGTTGGGACCTGTGGATTATTTTTTGTTCCCTCATTCACAGTCGGACCCTTCAGAACTTTCTCATCTCTGTGTAGCTTCAGTATATGACATCTGGCTTTTTTGTGTCTGTAAGGCCGTGTTCACACGTAACATAAATACTGTGCACCAATCTACACAATAACAATCTCCTCTGGTTATTGCATCTTTGGTGCACTATTTTAGGCTTTTTCCCCCTTATTTGATGCATTTTGGTGCAGATGTGAAACCGCGTTTTTAATTGTTTTTTACAGTACAGAAAAGCTTTGATTCTGCACTTAAAAAAGTATCTGCAGTTTCTTACAGACGTTTTTTTATGCTCCACATAGAAGTCTATAGAGGAAAAAAATCACCAAAACCGCACAGGGTGGGGGCAGGGTGAGGGACACTGAGGGCAGAATGGAGGCATGGGGGGGTCGAATGGGAAACATGGAGGCAGAATGGGAGACATTGGGGGCAGAATGGAGTCACATTGGGGGAGAATGGAGTCATATTGGAGGCAGAATGGAAACACATTGAGGGCAGAATGGAGACATGGGGGCCAGAATGGAGACGGGGCAGAATGGAGACAGGGGAGAAGAATAGAGACAGGGGTGCAGAATCGAGACGGGGCAGAATGGAGACAGGGGGGCAGAATGGAGACGGGGCAGAATAGAGACCGGGCGTCAGAATGGAGATAGGGGGCAGAATGGAGACAGGGGGACAGTATGGAGACATTGGGGGCAGAATAGAAACCAGAGGGCAGTATGGATGGAGACAAGGGTAGCAGAATAGAAACATGGGGGCAGAATGGAGACAACGGGACAGAATGGAGACATGGATGGAAGAATAGAAACTTGGGGGGCAGAATGGAGACGGGGGCAGAATGGAGACATTGGGGGCAGAATAGAAACCAGGGGGTAGTATGGAGACAAAGGGGGCAGAATGGAGACAGGGGGGCAGAATGGAGTCACATTGGGGGAGAATTGAGTCATATTGGAGGCAGAATGGAAACACATTGAGGGCAGAATGGAGACATGGGGGGCAGAATGGAGATAGTGGGCAGAATGGAGACAGGGGAGAAGAATGGAGACAGGGGGGCAGAATGGAGATGGGGCAGAATAGAGACCGGGGGGCAGAATGGAGATAGTGGGCAGAATGGAGACAGGGGGCAGAATGGAGACAGGGGGGCAGAATGGAGACGGGGCAGAATAGAGACCGGGGGGCAGAATGGAGATAGGGGGCAGAATGGAGACATGGGGACAGTATGGAGACATTGGGGGCAGAATAGAAACCAAAGGGCAGTATGGATGGAGACAAGGGTGGCAGAATAGAAACATGGGGGAAGAATGGAGACAGGGGGGCAGAATGGAGACGGGGCAGAATAGAGACCGGGGTGGCAGAATGGAGATAGGGGGCAGCATGGAGATAGGGGGCAGAATGGAGACGGGGCAGAATAGAGACCGGGGGGCAGAATGGAGATAGGGGGCAGAATGGAGACATGGGGACAGTATGGAGACATTGGGGGCAGAATAGAAACCAGAGGGCAGTATGGATGGAGACAAGGGTGGCAGAATAGAAACATGGGGGCAGAATGGAGACAAGGAGGGCAGAATGGAGACATTGGGGCAGAATAGAAACATGGGGGGCAGAATGGAGGCAAGGGGGGCAGAATGGAGACATTGGATGCATAATAGAAACATGGAGGCAGAATAGAAACATGGTGGCAGAATGGAGACGGGGCAGAATGGAGAGACACTGGGGTCAGAATGGAGACGGGGCAGAATTGAGATGGGGCAGAATGGAGACATTGGAGGCAGAATGGAAAGACATTGGGGCAGAATGGAGAGACATTGGGGGCAGGATGGAGAGACATTGGGGGCAGAATGGAGACAAATGGAAACATGGGGGCAGGATGGAGACATTGGGGGCAGGATGGAGACAATGGGGGCAGGATGAAGACAATGGGAGTAGGATGTGGGACATTATTACTGTAGAGGCTAATTAAAGGATATTATTACTGCTGTAATGTATTTTATTTTTGAGGATACTGTTTTCTGTGGGGGGTTCATGTTACTGTGCAGGGCGGCACTATATCACTTTTTTTCTTCATCTGGTGTAGTGTAGAAGTTGGGGAAATATTGGGGAATGTGCTCTGTAAGCTGCTCTAGATAACTGTGTTATTTTATGCAGAGACGAGTCCTGGCGAAAAGAAGTGATGGCGGTCTACGATGGATGAAGAGGAAAAGTGGAGATGAAGGACTTCAACTAGAGACATCACCAGTGAGTCAGTGTGTTATCTGTACACTGACACTATACACTGTATACTATACACAGAGCTCCTGTGAATAATGGCACTATTAGTAATGATAATATTAGTATTCTGTTTTTGTATTAATGCTCAGTATGGTAGTATTCGGTCACTATGTGGTGGTAATATGTGATCTGGTCATGGTGTGGCGGTATTTGTCCCTTGTCCACTACAGGATATTGGCCCCTCATGCCGTCCACATGGAGTTTGTTTCCGTCCTCTTGAGACTGTGCTGCGAGATATAGCAAACCTTCTTGTGACGGCACGTATGGATGCCGTCCTGGCAGAGCCAGACCACCTGTACAACCTGAATGGGCCGCCTCATGTTACCCACAATTACCAAGACACAACAGAAATGGAAAACTAGAGAAGTCAGGGAGGAGGAAGAGAGAGGAATTGTCTGTGGCATTGTCATGCTCCAGGATTTGATCCCTTCAGTTTGTGTTCTGTGGTAGGCTTCTCTTTCTGCCGAGCCACAGGACACACACCTTTTCAATGGGTGTTTGGGCTCTGCTTTTCTGGCTGCAGCCTGCTTAGCTTTACACATTTGTATTTTTATTTGGATGCCTATCACATTTTGGGTGCAGCTTTATAGTCTGCGTTTCCTGCTGGTGATAGATTCATTTGGATATTCTGACATTCTGTTGATATTTGGAGCTAGGGTTATTCGCTTTGCTGCTAATTTGCTATACTTTGCACTTTTCTTCTTTTTATCATTTGAAAATAGGCAGTATATTTGTTAACAGTACTTGCTGTATTCTTTGTTTGGTATTTTGTTTCTTACTTTACTTGCTTTGGGATTATTCCTTTGTTCAGCACACTTCTCTTCTTTTAGATAATTCACACTCTGCTCTGCCCTCTGGTTCTTTAGGAGGAATGTGAAGCAACTTGTCTGCCTTTTAGGCAGTTTAGGCCATAGTTGCCATCTCCTAGTCTGTGGTTAGGTCTATCTCTTCACCCGCAGGTACCGCTGGGGACTGTGTAGTCAAGGTATTTAGTCTGTACAGGAGCAAGCAGGGTCAGTTGTAGTTTTTAGTGTTTAACCTATTTTTCCAAGTAAGTTGCTACACAAGCATAAATAAACTAGGAGTTGTTAGGAGCATTCAGGGTGAGCCACCATTGATAGGGGGCGCCATTGCGTTATCTTAGGGTGCCAACCTCCACCATCATGTAGGGACAGACCAGGGTCAGAGTAGTGCTTCTACCAGTCTGAATTTGGATCTGCCAGGTTCAGGTATTTGTTCCCCTTGTTTGTACGCTACCAATGTACATGGACTTGTGCAGTCATAATAGGCCACTATCTGCACCATTCCCTCTTTCGGGGTGTCTCGCTGTTCCTCTCCCGGGCTCCTGTTGTCACTTTCATCTCCACCAGAAGAGGTGACATTGATTCACAATCACTTCTGCCCCTAACTAGACAGATCGATGTCCCTGACATTTAAGTGACTCGTGGTTATACAGTAAAAGTGTGTGAAGATGTCGGACACCGTCCCAGAAGACTTTTACAGTTTGTGTCATTATAACATGTATAATGGTTGAGCAATGTTTAATGCTGAATTTAATGTAATATCTCCCATCAGAGCTGTAGTAGATTGAACAACTGGGTAAGGAAGACTTAACAGTCAGCTGGCCCTACAGATGGGAGGAGTGTTTGGAAGTAAGAAGAGAGTTTCTTCCTGCTTAGAGAAGTCAGCACTGGAATGAGTAGTGAGGTGACGCCAAATACAGAGAGTGTGACAGATGAGGCCGCATAGTGAGGAGTGTGAGGCTGGAAGGAAGCAGAACAGAGATAGCAAGATTCTGTAACTGGATCCAGTGGCAGAGTAATATGGCCAGAGCAGCCTGTACCCTGTGTGGTGAAGTGGACTATAGACAGAAAGAAGTCAGCTGCACTGGATACGACCAGGAGCTTAAGGAGGTAGAGCTGTGGGTTAGTGGGTAACCCTGAGACAGCACAGGCAAAGTAACATAGTAACATAGTTTTTAAGGTTGAAGGAAGACTAAGTCCATCTAGTTCAACCCATAGCCTAACATGTTGATCCAGAGGAAGGCAAAAAAAAACCATGTGGCAAACACTAAGCTCCACATTGGGGAAAAAAATTCCTTCCCGACTCCATACGACAATCAGACTAGTTCTCTGGATCAACGCCCTATCAAGGAATCTAGTATATATAACCTGTAATATTATACTTTTCAAGAAAGGAATCCATGCCCTTCTTAAATTTTATTAGTGAATCACTCATTACAACATCATGCGGCAGAGAGCTCCATAGTCTCACTGCTCTTACAGTAAAGAATCCCCGTCTGTGATTATGATTAAACCTTCTTTCCTCCAGACGTAGAAGATGCCCCCTTGCCCCCGTCTCTGGCCTCAGAGTAAAAAGATCAGTAGATAGGTCTTTGTACTGTCCCCTCATATACTTGTACATAGTAATAAGATCACCCCTAAGCCTTCATTTTTCCACAGTAAATAACCCCAAGTGTAATAACCTGTCTTGGTATTGCAGACACCCCCCGTCCTCTAATAAGCTTTGTCGCTCTTCTCAGCACCCTCTCTAGTTCAGCTATGTCTTTCTTATACGCCGGAGACCAGAACTGAACACAGTATTCTAAGTGTGGTTGCACTAGTGACTTGTATAGAGGTAAAATTATGTTCTACTCATGAGCATCTATGCTTCTTTTAATGCATCCCATTATTTTATTTGCCTTTGCAGCAGCTGCCTGACACTGGCCACTAAACGTGAGCTTGTCGTCCACCAATACACCCAGGTCTTTTTCAGTTACAGTTTTGCCCAGTGTTTTACAATTAAGCATATAATTATACATTTTATTTCCTCTGCCCAAATGCATTACCTTACATTTATCCCCATTAAAGTTCATTTGCCATTTATCAGCCCAAGCTTCTAGTTTACATAGATCCTCCTGTAATATAAAATTGTCCTCCTCTGTATTGATTACCCTGCAGAGTTTAGTGTCATCTGCAAATATTGAAATATTACTCTGTATGCCCCCTACAAGGTCATTAATAAATATGTTAAAAAGAAGGGGGCCCAATACTGACCCCTGTGGTACTCCACTGTTAACTGAGACCCAGTCTGAGTGTTTTCCATTAATAACCATCCTTTGTTTCCTATCACTGAGCCAATTCTTAACCCACATACATATATTTTCCCCTATCCCCATTGTTCTCATTTTATGTATCAACCTTTTGTGTGGAACCGTATCAAAAGCTTTTGAAAAGTCCATATACACAACATCCACTACATTTCCTCGGTCCAGTCCGGAACTTGCCTCCTCATAAAAGCTGATCAGATTAGTTTGACAGAAACGGTCCCTCATAAACCCATGTTGATATTGGGTCATGAGGTTATTCTTCTTCAGATACTCTATTATAGCATCTCTTAGGAAACCCTCCAGGATTTTACCCACAGTAGAGGTTAAGCTTACTGGCCTATAATTTCCAAGTTCAGTTTTTGTCCCCTATTTGAATATTGGTTCCACATTTGCTATACGCCAGTCCTATGGTACAGACCCTGTTATTATGGAATCTTTAAAGATTAAAAATAATGGTCTATCTATGACGTTACTTAATTCCTGAAGTACTCGTGGGTGTATCCCATTCGGGCCCGGGGATTTGTCAACTTTAGTGATTTTTAGACGCCGCCGTACTTCCTGTTGGGTTAAGCAAGTGACATTTAATGGAGAATTTTTGTTATCACTGATCATGTTTTCTGTCATGCGATTTTCTTGTGTAAATACGGTTGAAAAAAAATCATTTAGCATATTGGCTTTTTCCTCATCCTCATCCACCATTTCCCCCAGACTATTTTTAAGGGGGCCAACACTATCATTTTTTAGTTTTTTACTATTTATGTAGCTAAAGAATATTTTGGGGTTATTTTTACTTTCTCTGGCAATGATTCTCTCTGCCTAAATCTTTGCTGCCTTGATTTGTTTTTTACAGAATTTATTTAATTTTCTATATTTATTTAATGCCTCATCACTACCTACTTGCTTTAGTTCTCTAAATGCTTTCTTTTTGTCACATATTGCGCCCCTTACAGCTCTATTTAGCCATAGTGGTTTCCTCCTATTTCTAGCATGTTCATTCCCATAGGGTATATATTGTGCACAGGTCCTATTCAGGATGCTAATAAATGTCTCCCATTTGCTTTGTGTAGCTTTATGTCTCAGGATATCATCCCAGTTTATTGCATTAAGATCATCTCCCAACCGTTGGAAATTTGCCTTCCTGAAGTTTAGTGTCCTTGAAACCTCTCTACTACACATCTTATTAAAGGTTACATGAAAATGTATTATTTTGTGATCACTATTACCCAAGTGACCCCCAACTCGTATATTTGCATTTTATGTATCTCTCTGTACCTCTATTCCTTCTTACTTTATTGACTGTTCTAACCCCACCCCCAATTTCTTTATTTGTGCCCAGGTCACTATCTGCACTATCTTCTCCACCTACAAAATGAATACCCTCCCCCCAATCCCTAGTTTAAACACTCCTCCAACCTTCTAGCCATTTTCTCCCCCAGCACCCATTGAGGTGCAGCCGGTCCCTAGCGTAGAGTCTGTAGCCAACTGAGAAGTCAGCCCAGTTCTCCAGGAACCCAAATCCCTTCTTCCTACACCAGTTTTTGAGCCACTTATTTATCTTCCTAATCTCCGGTTGCCTCTCTGGCGTGGCACGTGGTACCGGTAGTATTTCAGAGAATACCACCTTGGAGGTCCTTGCTTTCAGCTTGCAGCCCAATTCCCTGAAATCATCTTCAAGGAACTTCCACCTACCTCTAACTTTGTCATTTGTTCCAATGTGCACCATGACCGCTGGGTCCTCACCAGCCCCTCCAAGCAATGTCAACCCGATCAGCGATGTGCTGGACTCGAGCGCCAGGTAGGCAGCACACTGTTCGACGATCCCTGTCTTTGTGACAGATTGCCCTATCTGTTTCCCTAATAATTGAGTCCCCCACTACCAGCACCTGCCTGGCCTGCACTGCTCTATTTCCCTCCTTACTGGAGCTGACACTCCTCTGGCTTTCAGGGGACATGTCTTGCTGCAGCATGGCTACCCCTCTACCGTCACCCCCCTCATATGCCAACTTTGCAAACTTATTGGGGTGTGCCAGATCAGGACTAGCCTGCCTGGTACTCTTCCCTCTACCCCCCCTCACTGTCCTGCAGCTCCCTACTACCACCCTCCCCCACATCTACCCCAGTGAGCAGCTGCTCAGTGAGCAGCAGACTCCTTTCCATATTGTCAATGGACAGTACGACTGAAGAGAAGGTAACGTGTAGGCTACACCTGGGAGTCATAGTGAGTAAATACTGGACTTTCTAGGCTGGGGCAAGGGAATTACTGGAAGAGCAGTGGTCAGTGAAGGGCAGAAAAAAGGAATGGAGTTTTCAGGCCCAGTAACTGTACTGCTTTGAAGTCATTTACAAGTGAAGCACCATCACCAGGATATAAAATGATTCTGCCTCTATGTAAAACAGATGAAGATGTGAGTAATAAGTGTTGTGGCTGCTATCTCTTGTACAGGCGTTACACCAGTTTCATCAGTGTGAGGAGCTGGCCACGGACTAAAGACTATTGGACCAATGGACGTAGAGCAGAGTGCACGTCTCTAAGGGATACAGACTTTTTCCAGCACGGAGCACTGGTTATGTCGGTCTTATTGTTGTGTTTTATTGGAGATTTGCTTGCTCATGAGATTGAGGTGCACGGGTCTCTCCTGGAGAGCGTTCAGCATTGGGAATCACTGTTTCCATTCAGTTATAGTAAGCAGAAAAAGACATGCAAGCTGGATCTTATATATCCATATGGCCAGACACAAAATTGGTAATCAGGTAAATCAATCATTCCATTACTCTTGTTAGTCTCTCAGAGGCCTCAATTGAGTCATTGTTTCATATGAGACTGTACGTTCACTCTTGTGGTATGTTCATTTGTAAATGCCTGCTGAGTATATATTGCATCAGCCCACGGCAGTTTACTAATTACACAATTTAGGACAAATATGCTGGTTAGTTGAACAGTGAAGTATCACCTCCCCCCAACTTCTCCAATCCTGTGGAGGAATGTCCTGAATGGGAACTGTGGGTATAAAGTCTCTGACTCCCACTCCAGAGGGTCTCTTCAGTAACAGTCCAAAACACCATGGCTCCATCTGGTGGAATACAGGTCTGCTCCTCTGCCCAACACTGAACCCACAAATAAGTTTGGAGAACCCCAGTTGAGACTGTACTATATGTTGCTGGAGATAGATAGATGTTCTACGGTCATGGTATCCATCGTCTGTATGTGATGAACTATGTATGTGAGAACTGTAGTTGCTGACTGGATACATGTGCGATGGACGTGATATCTGTTGTCTGGACTAGCATGAACTGTAACCAGGGCCGGACTGGAGCAATGGGACATCGGACAACTCTTCGGTGGGCCCAGATCTTTAGCATGTCCCCGAGCAGGACATAGAGTGGGCCCACTGCTTTCAACTGAATGTACATCCGAGGACACATATTCAATTGAAATGTATTGGTGTTCCATGGGGGAAACAAAAGGGAGGTCCTGTTACTGTGCAGGGCTGCACTACATCGCCTTTTTTCATCTGGCGTAGTGTATAAGTCAGGGAATAAGTGGAGACCGTGCCACCTGACTAAGGCTGGTTCGAAATGTGCGTCAGGGGCGGACGCACTAATAGTTAGAGCTCCTGCATCATTGGTGTCCGAAGTATTTCATAATGCTTCTTGTTTGGTGCATTAGCATAGTTCTAGTGGGATAATTTGTCACATATACCTTGATAACGCTATTTATTGGTATAACGGCAGGATTTCTTTTTTATGACATAGTATTCCTTTATATCTGTTATGATAGTACATATGATAATGTATATGATATTTGATATATACTATTATTAATGTTCCTATATTGCGTGCCCCTTTTTTCCACAGTTTGTCTTCACACGTGGATGTGTGTCCTATTCCCCCCTGCCCTGTTCATGTATATTTTTATCCATCAATAAATTTTCTACTTTTGAACATTGAAACAAAAGAGGAAAAAAAAGTCAGCTCAACTTACTCAGACATCAGGTGCATGGAACAGCCGGCAGTGCCCCGGGAGATTAGCAGGAAAAAACAAGGAGTGATCCGGCATCCAAAAGTCTTCCTTAAAATCAATAATCCTATATTAGAAAACTATTTTAAAAATCATATGCAGAGAAGTCACAGCCCCCACAGGAGGAGGTGATGTACAGACGAGTTTCAGACCTTATGGTCCTTAATCATTGTATGATGTGACTTTTCTGCATATGATTTTTAAAATAGTTTTCCAATATAGGATTATTGATTTTAAAGAAGACTTTTGGATGCTGGATCACTCCTTGTTTTATCCTACTTTTGTACATTACCCTGGACTATTGCTCGTCATTTTTTGTCTCCGTATATATGTATTTCATGACGAGTTGTCCACCTGAGTCCTTCAATACCTGCATGTGTATTATGCCATTATATAACCTTTGATTTTTTTATACTGGGTTTAACATGCTACTATTTCCTATGAGTTATTACTAAGAACTAACAGGCAGGTAATTGCTAACTACCTGCCTGTTTTAGCCGGTGGCAACTCAGATCGCTCCTGAACTGCTCCTAACAGCAATTCTGGTGTTTCACGTCAACAGGACAGCTCTTCCTTTTCCTATCTGCTCTGTCATGGAGGCATGACTGCCAACTTCATGCTGATTGGCAGCCGGCTCCCTGCTGTTAGGCAGCGGGGAGCCAGCTGTCAGTCAGCATGACACCAGCAGTCATGCCCCATCAACAGAGCAGAGCGGGAGCTGGAGAATCACCAGCTGGTGCGGGCTGTGACCACTGTTAGCAGGCAAAGATCGGCCTGTAAGTTCTTAGGTCCACGGTAAAAAAAAAAAAATAGTCCCGGACAACCCCTTTAAATATTAAGGAGCAGGAATTCTCCGAATGATTCTATAATCAAAAGAACATAAAATTCTCTCCTGCCCAGTCAGTCTGCCCGGTCTGTTACACCATGATTACCAAAACTTCGACTAATTTCCCTGCCCATTTATTATTACCACATACCCGGCTCTGCTTGACCCGTTTCCAGGTCATTGTGTTGTCTGACTACACTTACATTTCTCCCTGGTACCACATATCTGCATCTCATACTCTTCAAATTACATTTTGAGACTTTCTCCTCCTGTTGTTGCACATATTTTTTTTCCCTTCATCTGCACAGGTATCATTAATCTAATCTATCAACTATAATGGCCGTACCAGGTCCTGCAGGTCCTGTATCCCGTACGCATGACGTGGGCAGTGCACGGCATGCCGCTAGTTTTTATTCTGAGTGCTCTTATATACGGTGGTAGTTTTACACAATGTTGAGCCTGTGATTTGTAGAGTGAAATGTCTGACTGCTAGAACAGAAGTATACGGCAGATTCTACAGCATGGATACATAAAGGACGTCCTGGGGGAATATACCTCCCTCCAACACTCGTCCTGTCCCTGCCTCACACTAGAGACATTTATAATAACTCCAGGACTATGGAGCTGGTCATTTTCTCATAATCTGTGGCCATTATTAGTGATCTCGCATTGTACGGTAATATCACCCTGGAGGTTGTGATGTATTTAGTGTAATAGCGCCATCTAGAATATACAGTATATATCAGGCGATACTATGCTTTCTATAGTTAGTCATCTTATGTGCCCTCTATAGATATATATTATACTTTATATTTATTAATAATAAAATTACTTGACACTTTTTCAGCTTTATGATATTTATTAATCTGCTGTAATTATAAAAGAAAGTCCAACCTTACAGTGGACACAGGTGGAAGTGTCCTCCATGATGGTATAGGGTGAGGTGGAGCAAGTATATAGTCAGTGGGGGTTCAGAATGATCAGTATTCACTAGGGTCCCTTGTAATCAGGGAGGAACCTGGATGTGTCCCATCAAAAGTTATTGACCCACTGTCCAGCTGTGTACCATCAACAGTTAATGAACCTCTGGCTGTGGGCCATCAATAGGTCATCACCCTCCAGCATTTAGCCACCCAGAAATCTGAACTTCAAGTTTATCGTCATCTGTAGGATGTGAACCACAGATGGTTACGATGCTGATGACATCAGGAGGTATCCCTCAAATCTGTGATGGATCGGGAATAGGTGAGATGCAAGCGATGGAAACTACAGGCAGATGTTTTCTCAATCTTTTTTGCCTCTTAGACATCTACAGAAAAATCTTCTCCTCTCGATTCTGTGTTGCAGTATTGTGGGCTTTCTAGGCTCCAGCATTCAAGGTTCTGAATCTCTAGGCTCTGGTATTCTTGGTACTGGTGTGCTCAACTCTGGCGTTCTCGGCTCTGAAATTCTAGGTTATTGGTTATTGGTTTCATTCAAAGATCAGAAACCTCTTTTTGCTCTGTAGAACTTCGAGATCTTCTTCTGCTGTAATATGGTACAGTATGGACCCAGACAATATCACTGAAACCCTCTTTATAGTTGCGTCTAGGAACTTTATTCGCATCCTATGGTGCAGGAGCCATGGATGGACCAGAACATTTGCCATTTGGCAGAACAGTTATTCTCCTGGAAACTTGCTCCTGAATCTGAGGGATACAAATTGGTTCCTTACAAGTACTTTGTTCTTCCAGAATGTTTTTGTTCTTAGGAGTGGGTTTTATAGTTGTTTCACCAGGTTTAGACTTTCCTTCTTGCTCAGGACAAGCCTTAAAGCGCACATGTGAGCAGGACTGTGCTTAGTAAACTACATACACTGACCGGTGGGCGCCATTACACTGAGTAAAATGATACCTGTAGCGCCGGCGTCCCTGCCCTCTGCTAGGCAGGGACGCTGTTCCCCTCACCTCCTTGCTCCGTGCCCGGCGTCCTCCTCCCGCTCTGCTGGCAGCGCGCGCTCCTTCCCGGCCACTGTGCTTAGGGCGCGCGCGCTCTCCCTCCCTCTTAAAGGGGCCGCGCGCGCCGTCCTAAGGAGTCCCCGGCCAATGGCCGGAGGACTTCACCATATATAAGGCACCTCCTCCAAAATGGAGGTGCCCGAGCAATGTTGTTGCACTGTTCACTACTCTGCTTCAGCCCTCAGGTCTCGTTGCCAGTTACCTGCCAGATACCTGCCAGATTCCTGCCAGCTTGCTGTCTTATTCCTGCCTGATATTCCGCTACCTGCCTGCTAGCCTGAGGTCCGACGGTCTGCCTTACAACTCCTGTCAGTCTGTCTAAGGACCAGCTTGCCCGCTCACCTGGGAGCGCACTTCAGCTACCTGCCTGCTTGCCTGAGGTCCGACGGTCTGCCTTCCAACTCCTGTCAGTCTGTCTATGGACCAGCTTGCCCGCTCACCTGGGAGCGCACATCTGCTACCTGTCTGCTAGCCTACCTGGAGGCTCCGCCGTCACGTGCTGTGACCACCTGCCTGTCCAGTGACTCCTGTCCGCTCACCTGGGAGCGCTCATCTGCTGCCTGTCCGTTAGCCTACCTGGAGGCTCTGCTGTCACGTGCTGTGACCACCCGCTTATCCAGAGACTCTCGCCCGCTCATCTGGGAGCGCTCTTCTGCCGCCTGTCTGTTGGTCTTCCTGGAGGCTCCGCCGTCACATGCTGTGACCACCCGTTTATCCAGAGACTCTCGCCTGCTCACCTGGGAGCTCAAGTCTACCATCAGCCGCCACAGGTCGTACCAACCCTTTACCCAGAGACTGCCCCGGTCACTTGCCGTGACCATCTGCCCGTTCTTCCAGAGACTGTCCCGGTCACTTGCCGTGACCATCTGCCCGTTCACCCAGAGACTGCCCCGGTCACTTGCCGTGACCATCTGCCCGTTCATCCTGAGACTGCCCCAGTCACTTGCCGTGATCTCCTGCCCGTTCTTCCAGAGACTGTCCCGGTCACTTGCCGTGACCATCTGCCCGTTCACCCAGAGACTGCCCCAGTCACTTGTCGTGATCTCCTGCCCGTTCTTCCAGAGACTGTCCCGGTCACCTGCTGTGACTGCCTGCCTGGTCGCCACCCGCTCCCTTACAAGGACCGCCCCCTTGTATAGTAGCTCAGAGGTTCCGCCTCCCAGACCCGTTACAGTTTGCTCGGGCCATGGAACCCGGTGGCACCCAAGCTCCCTCGCTCTCGGACCTCTGTCATGAACTGTCCCGTCAGAGGTCCCAACAGGAGTCCATCCTGGGTCACCTGCGGAATGTCAATTCTCGCCTGGACACTCTGACTGCTCCACCAGCAACCACCGCCAGTGCCATGACTCGCAACCCGGCAGCTCCGCTGCCCACCAATACCATGGTATCTTACCCCGGACCCCGGCTTTCTGCACCTCCTCGCTTCGGAGGCGACTCCGCCCAGGCTCGGGGCTTCATTAATCAGTGCACCCTGCACTTTGAACTCCTGTCCCACCAGTTTAACTCCGACCGGGCCAAAATTGCCTTCATCATGTCCCATCTCACCGGGGAGGCCCTGGCCTGGCTAAATCCTCTATGGGAGAGAGGAGACCCCCTGGTGTCCGACTTGCCTGCCTTCCTCACGGCTTTCCGGAAAGTCTTCGACGAACCCGGACGGAAGACCTCATCCGCATCATCTCTGCTACGCCTCCGTCAGGGAAGTCTCACCGTGGGCCAATATGCCATACGGTTCCGTACCCTTGCCTCGGAGCTGGCCTGGGATAACGACGCTCTGGTATCCGTCTTCTGGGAGGGTCTGTCCGGCCGTATTAAAGATGAACTTGCCGGTCGGGACGTTCCTACCACTCTCGATGACCTAATATCTCTTGCCACCCGGATTGACCTACGCTTCCAGGAGCGTGCCAAAGAGGTCACCCGTGAGAGGAGGTTTCCACGTCTAGCTCCTACTTTTCAGAAACCCGTCACTCCCTCCGTCTCTCCCCAGGTACACTCTCCTGAGCCTATGCAGGTCGACCAGACCAAGATGGTCAAAACCCGTCAGGACTTACGCCGTGCCGAGGGGAGCTGCTTCTACTGTGGCAGTAAGGAGCACCGGATCCGTGCCTGCCCAGAGAGGTCGGGAAACGCCTGTGTCTAGGTTCGCTCAGAGAGGTCGACCTAGACAAGAATAAATCCTCTCCATCTCTGCTGCTGTCAGTTTCAATCGTCTGCGGGGAGAACCGTTATTTCGAATTAGCCCAACTGGACTCTGGAGCAGCCAGGAATCTTATTTCACAGTCCCTGGTAGAGAAATACCGCATCCCCACCAAACCTCTGGCTGTACCCTTGTCTGTTGCTGCCGTGGATGGGGGCCTCTTACCACGCCCCATCCAACTCATCACCGAATCCATTACTCTGCAGGTGGGAATGCTGCATTCTGAGAGTATCTCCTTTCATGTTCTGCCTGGACTCTCTCATGCCCTCTTGCTAGGTCTACCTTGGCTCCAGAGACATGCACCCGTGCTTGACTGGCAGACCGGAGAAGTCCTTCGCTGGGGACAGGACTGCCATAAGACCTGTCTGGTTCCCGTCCATCCCGTCCATCCTTCTCCTACCCCAGCTAATCTACCTGGACTTCCGATTCCTTATTGGTCTTATGCTGATGTCTTTAATAAAAAGGAAGCAGAGACACTACCCCCTCATAGACCATACGACTGCCCTATCGACTTGTTACCCGGTACTACTCCTCCCCGTGGGCGTATTTATCCATTATCCGCTGCTGAAACCCGGTCGATGTCCGAATATATTGAGGAGAATCTGGCCAGGGGATTCATCCGGAAATCTACCTCCCCGGCGGGAGCAGGCTTCTTCTTCGTAAAAAAGAAGGACGGCTCTCTCCGTCCCTGTATAGACTATAGAGGCCTTAACCAGATCACGGTGAAGAATAAGTACCCCCTTCCGCTCATTCCGGAGTTATTTGATCGTCTGAGAGGGGCTAGAATCTTCACCAAACTGGACCTCCGTGGGGCGTACAACCTGGTTCGTATCCGTCAGGGGGATGAATGGAAGACGGCATTCAACACCCGGGACGGCCACTATGAATATCTGGTAATGCCCTTTGGTCTCTGTAACGCTCCTGCTGTCTTTCAAGAGTTGGTCAATGACATCTTCCGGGACCTTCTCTACTCCTGCGTAGTGGTGTACCTGGACGACATCTTGGTCTTCTCTCCGGATCTCCAGACTCACCGGAGGGACGTTCGTCAGGTCCTGCTCAGGCTCAGGCAGAATCACCTCTTCGCTAAATACGAGAAGTGCCTCTTTGAGCAGACCTCGCTTCCGTTTTTGGGCTACATTATTTCTCAGACCGGCCTACGAATGGATCCAGAGAAACTGTCTGCCATCGAGAAATGGCCTTGACCGGAGGGGTTGAAGGCCATTCAGCGGTTCCTGGGCTTCGCCAACTACTACCGCCTCTTCATACCACACTTCTCTTCCCGGACTGCCCCAATTTCCGCGCTCACCCGTAAGGGTACTAATCCCAAAGAGTGGCCGCCCGAAGCAGAGGAGGCCTTTCTTTCCTTAAAACAGGCCTTCTCTTCCGCCCCGGTGCTGCATCGCCCGGACGGCAACAAGCAGTTCTTCCTGGAAGTTGATGCCTCCTCCTCTGGAGCCGGAGCGGTACTTACTCAAAAATCATCTTCCGGGAGAATGGTAACTTGCGGCTTCTTCTCTAAACTCTTCTCCTCCTCAGAGTGCAATTATTCCATAGGAGACCGAGAGTTATTGGCCATCAAACTGGCATTGGAGGAGTGGCGTTACCTGCTCGAGGGGGCTCTTCACCCGGTAATAATTTACACTGACCACAAGAACTTGGCTTACCTCCAGCATGCCCAGAGACTTAACCCGCGCCAAGCCCGGTGGTCCTTGTTTTTTGCTCGCTTTGATTTTGTTCTTCATTTTCGCCCGGCTGACAAAAACGTCAAGGCGGACGCCCTGTCTCGATCCTTTCTGGTGTCTGATCTCGAGGAAGATCCGAAACACATCATCGATCCCGCCAGAGTAATGCAGGTGGCTCCCGTGAGTCTAAATCGTCTCCCTCCCGGAAAGACGTTCGTATCAGTACCTGATCGGGAGAAGATCCTTCACTGGGGTCACTTGTCTAAACTGGCTGGCCATGCCGGTCAGAAAAAGACCCTCCAGCTTATTACCCGGCACTACTGGTGGCCTACCCTGCACAAGGACGTAATAGACTTTGTTTCTGCCTGTGTGTCCTGCGCCCGCAACAAGGTTCCGAGACATCTGCCAGCCGGTTGCCTCCTTCCGCTCCCAGTACCTGCTGCCCCCTGGCAGCATATAGCAATGGACTTTATAACTGACCTCCCAGTCTCTGCCGGTTGTACGGTCATTTGGGTGGTCGCTGACCGCTTCTCCAAGATGGCTCATTTCGTTCCCCTGCCAGGCCTCCCGTCTGCACCCGAGCTAGCTAAAGACTTTATTCATCACATCTTTCGTCTTCATGGCCTGCCCCTCCACATCGTGTCGGATCGTGGGGTACAGTTCACCTCACGCTTCTGGAGAGCCACTTGTAAACTGCTAGATGTCACCCTGGACTTCTCTTCCGCTTACCACCCACAGTCCAATGGTCAAGTGGAGCGGATCAATCAGAACCTGACCAGTTACCTCCGGCACTTCGTTAATGCCCATCATTCAGACTGGGTGGATCTCCTACCATGGGCCGAGTTCTCTTATAACAATCACGAGAGCGAATCCTCCTCCAAATCCCCGTTTTTTGTAGTCTTCGGTCAGCATCCTCGGATTCCTTTTCCTGTCTCCACCTCTGTGGACAACCCGGCTGCGGAATCTCTCGTTTGCAAATTTTCCTCCATTTGGGAGAGTACCCGATCCGCACTCCTTCAGTCGTCCGAACGGATGAAAAGACACGCTGACAAAAAACGCCTGGATCCTCCACAATTTCGTCCCGGAGATAAAGTCTGGCTCTCATCTAAATATGTCCGACTCAAGATACCTTCTTACAAGTTAGGGCCTCGGTTCATCGGCCCCCTGGAGGTCATCAGTCAGATCAACCCGGTGGCCTATAAATTGAAACTCCCGGCCAACTTACGGATCCCTAACTCCTTCCATGTATCTCTCCTCAAACCTGTGGTACTTAACTCTTTTTCCAAGTCTACAGGTACGCCTCCTGCTCCGGTTTCTGCTGAGGACGAGTTTGAGGTAGAGAACATTCTTGCCACAAAAAGGGTAAGAGGAAAGACCTTTTTTCTAGTAGATTGGAAGGGGTTTGGTCCTGAGGAGAGAACGTGGGAGCCCCGGGAGAACATCCATGCCCCTCTTATCCTTGCTAAATTTCTGTCTGGCCTAAAAAAGGGGGGGCCTAAAGGGGGGGGTACTGTAGCGCCGGCGTCCCTGCCCTCTGCTAGGCAGGGACGCTGTTCCCCTCACCTCCCTGCTCCGTGCCCGGCGTCCTCCTCCCGCTCTGCTGGCAGCGCGCGCTCCTTCCCGGCCACTGTGCTTAGGGCGCGCGCGCGCGCTCTCCCTCCCTCTTAAAGGGGCCGCGCGCGCCGTCCTAAGGAGTCCCCGGCCAATGGCCGGAGGACTTCACCATATATAAGGCACCTCCTCCAAAATGGAGGTGCCCGAGCAATGTTGTTGCACTGTTCACTACTCTGCTTCAGCCCTCAGGTCCCGTTGCCAGTTACCTGCCAGATACCTGCCAGATTCCTGCCAGCTTGCTGTCTTATTCCTGCCTGATATTCCGCTACCTGCCTGCTAGCCTGAGGTCCGACGGTCTGCCTTACAACTCCTGTCAGTCTGTCTAAGGACCAGCTTGCCCGCTCACCTGGGAGCGCACTTCAGCTACCTGCCTGCTTGCCTGAGGTTCGACGGTCTGCCTTCCAACTCCTGTCAGTCTGTCTATGGACCAGCTTGCCCGCTCACCTGGGAGCGCACATCTGCTACCTGTCTGCTAGCCTACCTGGAGGCTCTGCTGTCACGTGCTGTGACCACCCGCTTATCCAGAGACTCTCGCCCGCTCATCTGGGAGCGCTCTTCTGCCGCCTGTCTGTTGGTCTTCCTGGAGGCTCCGCCGTCACATGCTGTGACCACCCGTTTATCCAGAGACTCTCGCCTGCTCACCTGGGAGCTCAAGTCTACCATCAGCCGCCACAGGTCGTACCAACCCTTTACCCAGAGACTGCCCCGGTCACTTGCCGTGACCATCTGCCCGTTCTTCCAGAGACTGTCCCAGTCACTTGCCGTGACCATCTGCCCGTTCACCCAGAGACTGCCCCGGTCACTTGCCGTGACCATCTGCCCGTTCACCCAGAGACTGCCCCAGTCACTTGCCGTGATCTCCTGCCCGTTCTTCCAGAGACTGTCCCGGTCACTTGCCGTGACCATCTGCCCGTTCACCCAGAGACTGCCCCAGTCACTTGTCGTGATCTCCTGCCCGTTCTTCCAGAGACTGTCCCGGTCACCTGCTGTGACTGCCTGCCTGGTCGCCACCCGCTCCCTTACAAGGACCGCCCCCTTGTATAGTAGCTCAGAGGTTCCGCCTCCCAGACCCGTTACAATACCTTTGTTGATGAAATCCGTCCAGAGGTTCTTTTGTAATCTTTATTTTCAGTTCTGCCATAATGATATGCTCTTGCTCTGGGGTGGGACTTTAGGGAGGGGCTGTAAGTGGTGCTCTCATTATGTATTCCTATCTCTGGCCTCTGACAGGTCACTGTGCTTCTGCTTCTATTTTAAATATTGCCTTTGTAATTTCTCTGTCAATTTGAAATTTACATCCCCCAAAATGGCCGCCGGGGCCCGCGCATGCGCAGTAGCATCTTTCGGTTGCTGGGTGCCATATTGCTGCAGGAAAGTTTCTTTTTCCTTTAGCAAAATGGCGACCGCGCGTGTGCAGTAGCATCCTTCGGCAACCGAAAGATGCTACTGCGCATGCGTGGGCCTTTGCGGCCATTTTGGGGATGTAAATTTCAAATTGGCAGAGAAATTACAAAGGCAATATTTAAAATATTAGGCCGGCGACTGAAAGCACAGTGACCTGTCAGAGATAGGCATACATAATGAGAGCACCAGCTACAGCACCTCCCTAAAGTCCCGCCCCAGAGCACGAGTATCTCATTATGGCAAAACTGAAACTAAAGATTATAAAAGAACCTCTGGACGGATTTCATCAACAAAGCTATCATTTTACTCAGTGTAATGGCGCCCACCGGTCAGTGTATGTGGTTTACTAAGCACAATCCTGCTGACAGGTGCGCTTTAAGGCCAACTTCTCTAGTATTGTCACAAGTGTCATCAGCGCAACAAAAACTGTGGCACGGAAGATCCAAAGAGGAAGCTTGATGGAATCTTCAGAGGAATTTTTCCAGGGAACCACACGTAGTGGGTCATCCTGTAATAAAAAAAAACATTTAGAAATTCTCTTATACATAATCTAATCAACCAGAGAGCCCTTGTTATTATACAGTCATGGATAAAATATAAAGCAGCTTCATGAATATCCCATAGAGAAGATCAGGGAGAAGTTTGGGATTTACCTTGAGGGTCCATGGAATATTGTTTATGGTTGGACTTTCATATGATGGACGGTGATGTATCCAGTATGAAAAGCCCTGCAAAAGGCGATAACATTAGCTGAACCTTTGTGACCCCATATGGATGAGACCATACTCAACGTCAGTGTACTGTGAAGTAGGGAGTAAAGCAACGTAAAGCTCAGAAATGGATAGTATAATACTCATCATCTTCAGAGGTCTCGCAGCAACAATTGAAAAAATGTAAAGCACTAAAGTTTTAATTAAAAAAAAAATCTTTTAATGGTAAATAAATATAAAAATTGTAAAAGTTTTGATATTTTAAACTTTTAAACACTAGGGGGAGCAGCTGCAGACATTTCCCATGAATCTAGTGTAGTGTTAGATTGCATTAAGACTGCAGTAAAAGTGGGCGGGATGTGCTCACATGGTGTGATGTCTCCTCCCCTCTTTTTCTGGTCCTTTGCAAAAAGATAAGTGAGAATGTAGTTTAGGGTCACAGTGCGGAGACATTCTGTTGGCTGCTGCAAAGTGATACCAAGAGGTAAACAGTGTCACCAAGGACGGATAGCAGAGGGGGCCTTGTTAGGGTCTTAAAAGATCAGGTCCCAAACACCAAGGCATGTCCACCCGTAGGCACTGAACGCATACCACGATCTCCGACTCCATACTTACATACTTACCTGACCGGGAGGAGCGTTGCCGCAGCGCCTCTCTTCGCCGGAGACCGGGGCAGGAGTGGGGCGCCGGATCGGCCCATGCACATAGCGCTATCTTGCGCCTTTTTACTGAAGACACATTTGCAGTGTGTCTTCAGCAAAATGGCGCCGGACAGCGCCACACTCCTCCCCCGGCCTCCGGCAGAATAGGACGCAGCAGCGCTGGAGCACAGAGAAGAAAGGTGAGTATAACTGTTTATTTTTTTGTATGTGTGTACAGTGTGAAAGGGATGAGGGGGCCACACATACCAGAATTGTGGGGTGAGGGGACCATGCATACCAGGATTTTGGGGTGAGAGGATCAAGCATACCAGGATGAGGGGTACCACGCATACCAGGATTGGGGGGTAAGGGGACCATGCATACCAGGATTGGGGGGTGAGGGGTACCACACATTACAGGATTGGGGGCTGAGGGGTACCACACATGCCAGGATTGGGGGATGAGGGGACCATGCATACCAGGATTGGAAGGTGAGGGGACCATGCATACCAGGATGAGGGGTACCACACATACCATTATTGGGGGGTGAGGGGACCATGCATACCAGGATTGGGGGTTGAGGGGACCATGCATACCAGGATTGGGGGGATGAGGAGACCATGCATACCAGGACTGGGGGTGAGGGGACCATGCATACCAGGATTGGGGGGTGAGGAGACCATGCACACCAGGGTTAAGGGGTGAGGGGACCATGCATACTAGGATTGGGGGGTGAGGGGACCATGCATACCAGGATTGGGGGGCGAGGGGACCATGCATACCAGGATTGGGGGGTGAGGGGACCATGCATACCAGGATTGGGGTGTGAGGGGTGCCATGTATAACAGAATAGGGATGTGAGGGGTGCCATGCATACCAGAATAGGGATGAGGGGTACCATACATACCAGGATAGGAATGCGGGGTACCATGCATACCAGGATGAGGGGTACCATACATACCATGATAGGGATGAGGGGTACCATGTATGCCAGGATTGGGGATGATGGGTGCTATGTATACCAGGATTGGGGATGAGGGGCCCATGCATACCAGGATAGGGATGAGGAGTGCCATGCATACCAGGATGGGGATGAGGGGTGCCATGCATACCAGGATGAGGGTGAGCGGCCCATGCATACCAGGATCTGGGATACTATACATACCAGGATAGGGATGAGGGATGGGGTACCACACATACCAGGATTGGGGGTGAGGGGTGCCATGCATACCAAGATTGGGGGTGAGGGGTGCCATGCATACCAGGATTGGGGGTGAGGGGTGCCATGCATACCAGGATTGGGGGTGAGGGGTGCCTTGCATTCCAGGATTGGGGGTGAGAGGTGCCATGCTTACCAGGATGGGATGGTGGGGACAGGATGGGGGCAGCACAAATACCAGGAGGGGGGCAGCACATACCAGCATGGGAGAGCATATACCAATAAAAATGCTTGCCACCCGGGCGTAGAACGGGTTGAGTACCTAGTAGGTTATAATGGGCACATGTAAAGAGAGGAGAGAACAAGGCGCAATGGGTGACTCAGTATTGCAATTTGTAGAGGGGTGTGGGGATGGCTACTAACCTTATGAAGTTGTGCACCTCTGCACAACCCCAGTGTAAAGCTCCACAAGCTCCGCTCTGTTGGTGGCTGTCATCTATTTCCAGCGGCGTTCACAGATCCTGATCTCTTGGTGGTATATCACGTGGTCAGGTTAGTAGCATGTAATGCCGAGATAGACGCCCAGCTTCACCAACACCCCCAGCAGCGTTCCGGAGGGGTTAAGGCAGCGCAGCTTGGAAAACCAGGGTAGTAATTTTAATTAAATTGCTCCCACAGGTGAAAAAACAATAGATTAAAGGCAGCTCTACCGCACCCCAACAGGGGGAAAAGGACAATCAGTGAATATGAATAGCGATACCAGAGCGCCAATAACAGGGCAAAAATATTAAAAGGACTGATTTATTAATACACACACAACGCGTTTCGGTGGACACAGCCACCTTCATCAGGTGTCACCTGATGAAGGTGGCTGTGTCCACCGAAACGCGTTGTGTGTGTATTAATAAATCAGTCCTTTTAATATTTTTGCCCTGTTATTGGCGCTCTGGTACCGCTATTCATATTCACTGATAATGGGCACATGTGGTATCCATGAAAAAAACGGATGCCACACGTAACGCAGACACGTACATGTGAAGGGGGCCTTAGGCTAATCAGAGAAGAGCACAGTCAGAAAAGGAGGCTGTCACAACCTCCAAAAGTAAGCTTTAAAAAAAACTTGACCAGCACCTCCGAACAGAATAAAGCAAGTGTGAACAGGTGCAAGCTGCCTTAAGCTACAGAACTGCAGTCACTTTATGTGACTGCAGACTTGTGAATCCTCACATTGCACGCCCTGCTCTCTGTGAGGATTTTCAGGTGTCGGGTGTGTGACCACAAGCATGTGATACGCATACTTCTACTTCTGGCCACATTCTGACTAGACTGTGTTCAGCTGCACTCAATTCACATCGGGCACCGACACCTGAGAATCCTCACAGCGCGCACAGAGAAATTGCAGGCTTGTAGCCTAAAGCTGGACAACCCCTTTAAGGTTGTTTTTCTTTTTCTTAAAACAAACCCTGTCCCCTGTGAAATTTTCAAGAAGGTTGGAAATTCTCTTTAAAGGAATTTTCCTTTAAATGTATGTTATTTACATACTTGCAGTCATGTGCGGACGAGACTCATCTTGCTCCACTCAATATAAGAGAATTGAAAGAATCTTCATGAGACTAGTCGGCATGTGACTGCAAGTATGTAAATCACATACATGAGGTCAAGTGACCACCCTCCCGCATTAAAATACAGGAAAATCGAGACAGTGTGCGCAAATCGTGACAGTGTGATAATTCAGCTGTCTGCAGTCAGAGTAACTGCACACTTTTCTCTTGTGACCAGAAAACAACTATAAGAGAGTAAAGGATATTTCCGGGCATATGGGATTGATGACCTCTCTACATATACAGGATAGGTCATGAAAAGCAGATAGGTGGGGTCTGACAGCTGGTGCCCCCATCGGTCAGCTGTTACAAGCTCCGGAGCAAGCGCAGCTCTATCCAGAGTGTAGTGGCCTCTGCCAGTCGCTGCTAGTACTGTAGTCACTACTATTCAAATGAACAGGAGCTGAGCTGCAGAACCAGCAGAAGCCGCTCAGTAATGCCGCCTGAGCAAATAGCTGCTCTTGGGGGCGCCAGGTGTCGGACCCCCACTGATCTGCTATTGATGACCTATCCTGTAGATGTAGATAGGTCATCAATACTGTATGCCCGGACATCCCTTTATATCTTATAGGGTTTTCTGCTTGCAAAAGAAAAGTCTGCAGTCTCTCTCTGTGACAGCTGAATTATGACGCAGTGTGATATGGCAATACTGTATGCCCAGACATCCCTTTATATTTTGTCAAACTCAAATACCCGGAGGGCCAATATGAAAAGCTTGGACAAAGTTGCAAGACAACCGTGATATTTATTTAAAAAATGTCTACAATTGAGGAAGTTTTCCCTTATCAAATATAACATTGAATAGTTCTCCATACAGTATAATGGCCCCGCATAATCCTTCATACAGTATAATGGCCCCGCATAGTCCTCCATGCAGAATAATGGCCCACATAGTCATCCATACAGTATAATGGCCCTACATAGTCCTCCATATAGTATAATGGCCCCACATAGTCCTCCATACAGTATAATGTGTCCCACATAGACCTCCATGCAGAATAATAGCCCCACATAGTACTCCATACAGTATAATGGGTCCCACATAGTCCTCCATGCAGAATAATAGCCCCACATAGTCCTCCATGCATAATAATGGCCCCACATAGTCCTCCATGCAGAATAATGGCCCCATAGAGTCCTCCATACAATATAATGGGTCCAACATAGTCCTCCATGCAGAATAATGGCCCCACATAGTCCTCCATGCAGAATAATGGCCTCACATAGTCCTCCATACAGTATAATGGCCCCACATAGTCCTCCATACAGAATAATGGCCCCACATAGTCCTCCATACTGAATAATGGGCCCCACATAGCCCTCCATATCAGAATAATGGGTCCCACATAGTTCTCCATACAGTATAATGGGCCCCACATAGTGTTCCATACAGTATAGTGGGCCCCACATAGTGCTCCATACAGTATAATGGGCCCCACATAGTACTCCATTCAGTATACTGGCCCCACATAGTGCTCCTTCAGTATAATGGCCACACATAATCCTCCATACAGTATAATGGGCCCCACACAGTGCTCCATACAGTATAATTGGCCTCACACAGTGCTCCATACAGTATAATGTGGCGCCCCTGAGGGTTCAGTCGCCACAGGGGTACTGCACCTCAGACCGAGGTGTGGTATCTCCTCTCCAAGGTAAGGATGGAGTACTACACAGGACCCCTGCCACGGACTCAACACTACACCACTCCAGTTCAGGACGGGGATCTAAAGCACCATAGTGCAGCCCTGGGTCTGAATGGAGGAGTTGGGGGGAACCAAAGTAAGGGGGAACCAAGTAGTGAGAGAGGGTGGAGGAAGAACTTTATAACACACCTTAATAGAATCATATATAAACAGAGGCCATCTTTAGTACCGGGTCTTTGGTCGCAGTTCCCTGGAGTGGTTAGTCAGTACAAGCGGCAGCTGTTCTAGGATTCTGTGATTCCCGGTCTCAGGCCTCGAGACTGGGGATTGGGGCAGAGTTGAGTTATAGCCAGCTCTGTTCCTGGTCTTAGTCCACACAAGAAGGCAAAAGGGGGGGGCAGAGGAGATAGGCTCCACAGGCGAAAGGATCTCAGGGGGTGCAGACAGAGCGGAGTCGCCACCTGCATGCCTCATTCTGGCTTAGTCAGAGAGACCCTGCCGCAAGAGGGGGTACCGGTCCCCGATTATCTGACCTTGCACTTCACGTCTCTGTCAGAAAAGTCCGGAGGCTTATGTGGATCCCAGGGGGATACGGACGGAGGTGAGTCGCCACCTGTATCCTCTAATCTGCGTTTATCCAGAGGGACCCGGCCTTACACCACGTTCTCACCACAAGTCACTAAAAAGGGCACCCAGTCGGTCCGGGAGCTTCAAGTTACCCAAAAAGGACATTGCAGTACCCGTACGGGACTCAGTGGGGAGAAGGAGAGAGAAGGAGAAGTAGGAGAAGAGAGGGACACACTAGAGCGGGGGTCCTGTCAAGTGCTCCTGAACTACCTGGAGTGTGCTGAGCCCCACCCTGGCGGCCGCAGCTCGCTATGTGACAGCAGAGAGAAGCTCTGAGCTGAACGATCAAACCTGTGAGTAAAGACTTGGATGACTGCAACTACTGTCTGTCTGCTCTTACCTCCGCGGCCCTGCACCCGCCAACGCTTTACTTCACTCTCTCTTCTCTACGCTGCCCTGAGGCCCTACTCCACCTGTAGGGAGCCGCACCAGCTAAGCTGCCTGAACACCGGCCTCAGAGGACTGCCGGAGCGCTGGTGATCCTCACCAGAAACTACAGGTGGCGTCACGAACATTCCCCTTTTTCCCACACAAACCCCCCCCCTTCTTTTTCCCTTTTTAAAGAGTGACCCCAGGGTATGGGCCCGGGAGCCGACCACCGCGACATCCCCCCCCCCCCCCAAGGTCAGGCAAACAACAACTAATGCCCGGGCGCTGAGTCGTCCCTCCCCCAATCCCCTGGTCGCGTCATCTCCCATACAGTATAATGGCCCCACATAGTCCTCCATACAGTATAATGGCCCCACATAGTCCTCCATACAGTTTAATGGGCCCCGCATTGTCCTCCTTACAGTATAATGGCCTCGCATAGTCCTCCATACAGTATAATGGCCTCGCATAGTCCTCCATACAGTATAAAGGACCACACATAGTCCTCCATACAGTATAATGGTCTCACATAATCCTCCATACAGTATAATGTCCCCACATAGTCCTCCTACAAAACCTACAAAAGACAAAAATATATCTCATACCCTACCATCATTATATATAAATGTAAAGCAAAGTTGCATAATAAATATAGGGTACTTAGTGAACTATTTTTGATCAAAAAAAGTATACAAGCCGTCCCACCAGCGGCAAGGTGACCCTAAATTGGGACGGTACCTATACTGCCTATATTAAAAACCTTACTGTATATCAAAGTTGAAGTAATGCATATAAAAGGGTAGACAAATAGGACCGGGTCCCAACTCCAGACCACCTAGGCCCGTGGTAAGCTACATATATACTAATCAGCTCAACAAAGGGGATGCCACACCCTTAAATTGCACAGAATGCAAACAAGACAAAAAACCAAGCAATGTGAACTGAGGTCTAAGATGGTAGACATGCAAGAAATAGGAGCATGTTCACACTAGCAAAAAGAAGCAAAACCTACAAAAGACAAAAATATATCTCATACCCTACCATCATTATATATAAATGTAAAGCAAAGTTGCATAATAAATATAGGGTACTTAGTGAACTATTTTTGATCAAAAAAAGTATACAAGCCGTCCCACCAGCGGCAAGGTGACCCTAAATTGGGACGGTACCTATACTGCCTATATTAAAAACCTTACTGTATATCAAAGTTGAAGTAATGCATATAAAAGGGTAGACAAATAGGACCGGGTCCCAACTCCAGACCACCTAGGCCCGTGGTAAGCTACATATATACTAATCAGCTCAACAAAGGGGATGCCACACCCTTAAATTGCACAGAATGCAAACAAGACAAAAAACCAAGCAATGTGAACTGAGGTCTAAGATGGTAGACATGCAAGAAATAGGAGCATGTTCACACTAGCAAAAAGAAGCAAAACCTACAAAAGACAAAAATATATCTCATACCCTACCATCATTATATATAAATGTAAAGCAAAGTTGCATAATAAATATAGGGTACTTAGTGAACTATTTTTGATCAAAAAAAGTATACAAGCCGTCCCACCAGCGGCAAGGTGACCCTAAATTGGGACGGTACCTATACTGCCTATATTAAAAACCTTACTGTATATCAAAGTTGAAGTAATGCATATAAAAGGGTAGACAAATAGGACCGGGTCCCAACTCATCTTAGACCTCAGTTCACATTGCTTGGTTTTTTGTCTTGTTTGCATTCTGTGCAATTTAAGGGTGTGGCATCCCCTTTGTTGAGCTGATTAGTATATATGTAGCTTACCACGGGCCTAGGTGGTCTGGAGTTGGGACCCGGTCCCATTTGTCTACCCTTTTATATGCATTACTTCAACTTTGATATACAGTAAGGTTTTTAATATAGGCAGTATAGGTACCGTCCCAATTTAGGGTCACCTTGCCGCTGGTGGGACGGCTTGTATACTTTTTTTGATCAAAAATAGTTCACTAAGTACCCTATATTTATTATGCAACTTTGCTTTACATTTATATATAATGATGGTAGGGTATGAGATATATTTTTGTCTTTTGTAGGTTTTGCTTCTTTTTGCTAGTGTGAACATGCTCCTATTTCTTGCATGTCTACCATCTTAGACCTCAGTTCACATTGCTTGGTTTATAGTCCTCCTACAGTATAATGGCCTCACATAGTCCTCCATACAGTATAATGGGCCCCGCATAGTCCTCCATACAGTATAATGGCCTCGCATAGTCTTCCATACAGTATAATGGCCTCGTATAGTGCTCCATACTGTATAATGGACCACACATAGTGCTCCATACAGAACAATGGTCTCACATAGTCCTCCATACAGTATAATGTGCCCCACATAGTCCTCCATACAGTATAATGGCCCCACATAGTCCTCCATACAGTATAATGGGCCCCACATAGTCCTCCATACAGTATAATGGGCCCCTCATAGTCCTCCATACAGTATAATGGCCTCGCATAGTCCTCCATACAGTATAATGGCCTTGCATAGTGCTCCATACTGTATAATGGACCCACATAATCCTCCATACAGTATAATGGCTTCGCATAGTGCTCCATACTGTATAATGGACCACACATAGTGCTCCATACAGAATAATGGTCTCACATAGTCCTCCATACAGTATAATGGGCCCCACATAGTCCTTCATACAGTATAATGGCCCCACATAGTCCTCCATACAGTATAATGGGCCTCAGATAGTCCTCCATACAGTATAAGGGCCCCACATAGTCCTCCATACAGTATAATGGGCCCCGCATAGTCCTCCATACAGTATAATGGCGTCGCATGGTCCTCCATACAGTATAATGGCCTCGCATAGTCCTCCATACTGTATAATGGACCACACATAGTCCTCCATACAGTATAATGGGCCTCAGATAGTCCTCCATACAGTATAATGGCCCCACATAGTGCTCCATACTGTATAATGGCACAACACAGTGCTCCATTACGGACCTCCCTTGAAATCCTGACTATAGCCGTGCTTCAAAGAAGACCGTGATTTTCACTAACTGCAGCAATACTGTGGCATCGCTGTATATAGCACAAGCTATAAGTTAAAAGCTATTTTAAAAAGTTTTAAAAGATATTTAAAAAAACAAAACATAAAGTTCCAATCGCCCCCATTTTCCTGCATTAAAAATAAAGATATTAAAAAATTAAAAAAAATTCACATATGCAATATCGCTGCATTCAGAAAAGTCTGATCTATCAAAATAAAACCACAAGCAACACGATTCGTAAACACCATAAAACAGAAAAATATTCAAAAATACCAAAATGACATTATTTTCTGCAATACCCCTAAAAATGCTGTAACAAGTGATCAAAATGTCATATCCATTCCAAAATGGTATCAATAAAAATATAGAAACGTTACGGGTCTCGGAAAATGGCGACAACCCAAAAATGGTTTTATTTCAAACTTCTGATTTATTTTCACCCGTAAAATAATGAAAGAACTGGACTTGTTTGGTGTCGCTGTAATCGTACCGATGAGCAGAATCACACTGCAAGGTCATTTTTACCACAAAATGTACACTGTAAAAATAATTTCCAAGAAACTATGTCAGATTGCGTGTATTTCTCAATTTCACCGAACTTGGAATTTTTGTTTCCTGTTTTCCAGTACAAAGTGGTAAAATCAATGGTGTCAATCAAAATTACAATTCGTCCCCCAAAAAACAAGCCTTCATATGTCTATGTGGACAGAAAAGTAAAAAAGTTATGGCTGTGGGAAGAAGGGGAGGAAAAAACTAAAGTTCAAAAACAGAAATTGGCCCTGTCAGGAAGGGGTTAACTGCTTCTGCCCTCTGGAGCCCGAGAGATTAGAGCTTTGGGTTTGGGCATATTTAAGTATTTGTTGCAGCATTTCCTCATACCAACAAAGTGAATGAGATTCCTGAGGCCTCGTGCACACGCTGCTTCTTTTTTCCTTGCAGATTAGAAGCAGTTTTATATTTGCAGCCTGTCAATCCATTCAGCGATTTTCATCAGATGCATGGGGGGGGAAATGCAAGTAAAAAATACAGTAAAAGTGTGCGTATTTATGTTATGTTGTGTTTTTCCTGCCACAAGACGTTTTTGGTGCAGAAATGTCTGCAGAAAGTACTTAACGTGAGCACATACAGTACAGACCAAAAGTTTGGACACACCTTCTCATTTAAAGATTTTTCTGTATTTTCATGACTATGAAAATTGTACATTCACACTGAAGGCATCAAAACTATGAATTACCACATGTGGAATTATATACTTAACAAAAAAGTGTGAAACAACTGAAAATATGTGAAATCGAAGAAGGAAAATTATATTATCCAAAAGATAATAGTCCTCTTAATATAGATCAGCCTGAACAATGTACGGCCATAGTCAAATTAGACGTCCTTACAAAGGGTTTTACTCTAAACATGGGAGATGTCTCAGGTAAGGGTCATGAATGTGAATGTTTATGGTGTTATCAAAAGAATGGACCACTGGAAGGCGATGTGAAGTATATCCATAAAATACACCCAGAATGTGCAAAGTATGGTGACAGATGGTAGAAAAGGTTTGGATTTGATGAGAAACTTAGTTTGATGAAATGTGAAAATTTGGTGGAAGAAATAGGAAAGTGCAGTGAGAAATGAAAAAAGTATGGACTTACAAGTGCAAATATATGGTTGTGTGAAGCCTGAAAGAGAGAAAATGGCCGACATGCAGAAAAATATTATAAAGACAAAAAGAAGGATAAAAAGGGACTGGTGTTAGTAATACAGGATGGGTGTGATATTGTCCTCACACAGAAAGACTTGAATGAAGAACAGGGTTACAGAGGTAGGGGAGAGGTAGAGGAAGAGGTAGGGGAGTGGGCCACAAAACATCTTGTTGGCATTGCAGGAAGATTGGGCATTTTCTTCGAGAATGCCCTGACAGACAAAAAATAACCCAGATGGCACAAATGCCACAGAATATGCAGTAGTAACTCAGGATAAAGTCCTGATGGCCAAAGCCCTCCGAAACACCTATCAGCACAAGCAGCCACCGCAACATACTGACATTACATGAGACTAGTCTTATTGACCTACAAATCCTCAAAGAGATGCAACAAGCATCCCCAAAATCTGAACAAACTACATGGCTAATAAAAGGTGCTATTGACGCGCCCCCTGGGCCAGTGCTGTTTGGGGATTACCCGGAGCCGGATCTGATGGGGGTTGTAGTCTCCGAGTGGCGGCGACCCGGTCCGTGCCCAGGGTGTCAAACTCAGTGTGTGGCAGTCTTTACAGATGTTATTAGTTGTTCTTAGTGTCGACTACGCCACCCGTTGATTTGCGGTCAAAAGGCCGCCGCTGCAGAAGGGTCCGCTGAGGCTGGTGGTATGTATGCAGCTGTGGTAGTATAACCCCCAACGGGAGGGGTATAGCCTCAGGGGGTCAGATGTAGAGGATGGTGGTTGTGAAGGTGCAGGATGATCAAGCAAGAAGACTCAGAGTCGGGCTGTGCAGTTCAGGGGTTTTTACTTACGGGTGTTCTTATGGTCACTCTGGCCTGAAGCGACCACCCGAGCCGTGCTGCGTCCACCAGGTCCTGGACTCGGCCAACCCCCAAGCAATTCTGGAGCGTGGTCCTGAGCTCCTTTCTGACTGTCCTTTCTACTGGCCGTTCCCACCAGGGATCCACTTATGTCCGGCTCCCTCGGGTCTCTTGTTGGTCAAGCCTCCTCTGGGCTCCCTGACCCTACGCTTGGTATGCCTTTCTAGTGGATTTGGTGAGGGTCGTGGCAGATCCTGCCCACGACCTCCGGTTCCTGGCTAAGGTGTGCTTTTCTCTCTGCCAGCTTGGGATCCGGTACCCTGGGTGCCAACCCTTCACCCTGCTGTTTGTATTCTGGGGTCTTGGGGTTCCTTCTTCTTCTCTCTGGGTCCTTCTGACTCCTCTCTCTCTCTCAGACTTGGCCTTGGAGCTGGGCCCAGCCGGAACCACAACTCCCTGTCAGCCCTTCTGGCTGAGCTTCTCTGCTCTGCTCCTCAGGCTAAACTCTGACAGACTGACCCTGTTCTAAGATGGTGTCCACCTTATATACTCCCTCTATGTGTGAGCTCAGGTGACCAGCACCCAATGAGCTCCTAGCCTTACCCAGACTGCTCCCCCTATCTGCCCCTACACTACTGGGATGTTCCACCCCCCTCCCACTCCAGCCAGGGACAGACGCAGTCGTACCTGCACATATACTGGTGGGAGTACCGTCGTTCTGTCCCCCGGAAATGGGATGTATGTAGTGCATGCAGCCTACTAGCTCAGTTCCACACTCCATCCTTACCCGGGAGTGGAATACCACACCTCTGGCTTGAGGTGTAATACCCCTGTAGCAGCCGAGTCCTCAGGGTGCTACATTCCCCCCTGGTAAATCACAGCACGTCCTCGGGCTGTAAAAGAATAAAAACATCCACAAACATACAATTTTTTTTTAAAAAACATCATAAACATATAAAACAATATATATATTATCAGCATAAAACTTTTCATAGTAAACATTCTCGTTCCTCCGGCCACGGTGCAACTTGTGACCGGGTAAAGTGCAACAGTCTCTTGTAGTAATAACAACAGTTTCCTATAAAACCGGTAGGGGGCGCCTTAAAAAGCGCAACTATATACAAGGGGAAATATGGCCGCTCTCAGTCCTCGGCCAGGTATTAGGAAAGGAATGACCGCTCTCAGTCCTCGGTAAGTGGGAATAGGGACACACGGGTTTCAGTTCAATTTGCTGGTCCCAACGGGGACTATATTTTAACTAGCAGCAGTAACAGTTCTTATACCCTGACGGGTAACTATGTACAGTCTCTTTACCGTACTTTAATGACGGCGTACTCCTGCTCCTCCTTCAGACCCGTCCGGGTCCTCTTGCTCCTCTTCACACCGTAGCTCCTCCTCCGTCAGCCGGTGTACATGGAGGGCGTAGGGTCCTTTGGCACACTTGTGCCGGGTGAACGTGACCTCGTCCCCTACATATAGGTCACGACCTCTGTGTCCCTCCGGCAGATGGGACTCCACGTCTCTTCTGGTCACAAAGACGTCGCCGGGGGTGTGGTGATCTCTTATGAAGCCCCACCCGTGCTGCAATTGAAACTTAATCACAGTCCCGGTGGTACGGGGACCATGAGCTGCACGGGGGTCTCTCCTGGTCCTGTTCTTCTGCCCTGCGCTCTGTTCCTGCAGCCGCTGCTCACGGACCCGCCTCTCTCTCCGTTCTTGCTCGAAGACTGCCAACTGCTGGCGGCAGCACTCCACACGCTCCGCTGCGGCTGCCCGAGTTTCCTGAGTGAACCCCATGAGGTCTCCTCCGGTGGGGTCCCACTCGAACTGCGCTTCTTCCAGCGGGAGCGGGGTCCTCTTAACGGGCTTCGGAGCCGGAATCAGGGGCTCGCACAGGGGCCTTGCTTTTTGGAGTTCCAGTTGGTAGTACTCCGGTGGCCATATAAAGGGCTGCCCATCCGGGCAAGTGTGCTGGGCAAACAAGTCTTCACCCAGGTGCGGCACTCTAGATGTTGAGGGCGCGGTGGTGGAAGCGGCGCCCGGGTTCGCCAGGCCTTGCGACCAGGCCTGGGGTACCCTGAACGTAAAGGGCACCGTGAAGACGGCGGCGCCCGGGGTTACTTGGCCCATCGACCAGGCCGGTGGCTCAGTGGAGGTAGAGGGCGCTGTTGGTACTGCGGCGCCCGGGGGTACTGGACCTTGCGACCAGGCCGGTGGTGTTTCCTGCTTTGCCGCGCTCAGGTTTGAGGCGCGTGACGTCACAGGGGTCGCGGCCGCGGCTTCTGCTTGAGGCCTTGTCTGGAGCGGTGACGATGCAGCGACGGGCACGGCAGGGGGAATTTCGGGCTCTGCGACGGGGAGCTGGGGCAGGCACGCGGTTTCTCGGCTCGGGGTAGTGACGTCCCCTTTACCTGCCTCCATCTGTTCAGCTCCCTCTTCGGCGCCGTCTCCGGCCTTCACTCCTCCTGCACCATCCTCAGAGGCGGTCTGTCTCCTCGTCTCGGGTGGCGTGCTTCGCTGGCGGGTTCCAGCCTGCTGGGCCATCTCTCTGCTCCATGCGGCCAGTACGTCCCGCTGCACTCGGGCCATCCTCTGAGCCAAGCCCTCCAGTGCGGTCTGTGCACGCTCCCGGTCTCGGGGGAGCTGTGCCAGGATCTCCACCAGGCCTTCTGGGGTTGTCGCTTGCAACAGGCTCCTGACCACTGGGTCGGTGCTGCCTGCCTCTCCCTCCATCTCCGGGTACGGCTCCTCCAGACTCCTCCAAGCTGCTCCCATCTTCTCTCTTTTGTTCTGTGTCCGCCCCCATTGGGGGTGGTCCTGGGGCAACTTTGTGATTGCCAGTTCCAGGGGCAGTTCCTTCACGCTGATGGACATATCAATCATCACAGTCTCTGCTGGTGGGGGCGGTTTCCACTTTTGGCGCCATTTCCGATCCTGGCCCACGATGGGAGGTGGCCTCTTGCCATCCTCTGGCACGCCCATAATGGCGTCCGCTCTGCCAAGGCGGGAAATCTTCTCAGATGGCGGGAACCGCTTCCCAGTGGCGGGAAACACTGCAGATGGCGGGAAAAGACTGCAGATGACGGGCAAATGGCGGGAACTGATCCGAGATGGCGTCCGATGGCGGGGACCCTCTGGAATTGGCGGGAGACTTCGTTTTGAGGTAAATGCGAATTTTTCTTCAGGCACGCAGTACCCGGTTGTTGCGGGCACGTGATCCTGCCGACTACGCCAAAGTTGACGCGCCCCCTGGGCCAGTGCTGTTTGGGGATTACCCGGAGCCGGATCTGATGGGGGTTGTAGTCTCCGAGTGGCGGCGACCCGGTCCGTGCCCAGGGTGTCAAACTCAGTGTGTGGCAGTCTTTACAGATGTTATTAGTTGTTCTTAGTGTCGACTACGCCACCCGTTGATTTGCGGTCAAAAGGCCGCCGCTGCAGAAGGGTCCGCTGAGGCTGGTGGTATGTATGCAGCTGTGGTAGTATAGCCCCCAACGGGAGGGGTATAGCCTCAGGGGGTCAGATGTAGAGGATGGTGGTTGTGAAGGTGCAGGATGATCAAGCAAGAAGACTCAGAGTCGGGCTGTGCAGTTCAGGGGTTTTTACTTACGGGTATTCTTATGGTCACTCTGGCCTGAAGCGACCACCCGAGCCGTGCTGCGTCCACCAGGTCCTGGACTCGGCCAACCCCCAAGCAATTCTGGAGCGTGGTCCTGAGCTCCTTTCTGACTGTCCTTTCTACTGGCCGTTCCCACCAGGGATCCACTTATGTCCGGCTCCCTCGGGTCTCTTGTTGGTCAAGCCTCCTCTGGGCTCCCTGACCCTACGCTTGGTATGCCTTTCTAGTGGATTTGGTGAGGGTCGTGGCAGATCCTGCCCACGACCTCCGGTTCCTGGCTAAGGTGTGCTTTTCTCTCTGCCAGCTTGGGATCCGGTACCCTGGGTGCCAACCCTTCACCCTGCTGTTTGTATTCTGGGGTCTTGGGGTTCCTTCTTCTTCTCTCTGGGTCCTTCTGACTCCTCTCTCTCTCTCAGACTTGGCCTTGGAGCTGGGCCCAGCCGGAACCACAACTCCCTGTCAGCCCTTCTGGCTGAGCTTCTCTGCTCTGCTCCTCAGGCTAAACTCTGACAGACTGACCCTGTTCTAAGATGGTGCCCACCTTATATACTCCCTCTATGTGTGAACTCAGGTGACCAGCACCCAATGAGCTCCTAGCCTTACCCAGACTGCTCCCCCTATCTGCCCCTACACTACTGGGATGTTCCACCCCTCCCACTCCAGCCAGGGACAGACGCAGTCGTACCTGCACATATACTGGTGGGAGTACCGTCGTTCTGTCCCCCGGAAATGGGATGTATGTAGTGCATGCAGCCTACTAGCTCAGTTCCACACTCCATCCTTACCCGGGAGTGGAATACCACACCTCTGGCTTGAGGTGTAATACCCCTGTAGCAGCCGAGTCCTCAGGGTGCTACATTATCTTCAAAGATGGCGTATATGTATCTGCAGAAAACAAATATATATTGCCCAGTAACCTCTTTAGATATGCTGCAGTATTGAGCCATAGCACAGGAGACATGGTAAAGATCATAAAGTATTTACAGCATGCGACTTTACTAACTACTCAAAGTTTTGTCTCACCTGCTTTCTTGTCCATTATTGGAAACATTGTCTGTCGTAAGTGTTGAAGTAGAATACACCTGAGTGTTATTGTCACCTGGCATGTTATATCTTATACCAAATCTCTTAAGATGCCTGATTGACTCATTTCACAAGTTATTATATAATATTGGCTAAGTGTCTGTATGTCAGTGTTCATGATAGATATTGATTTTTATAGTTGTTGGCTATATGTGTGATAGGCACCGGAGCGCAGGGCCTAGACCCCCCAGTATGCCGGGCATGGGTCGGATACTCTCTGCGGTCCCCTGGTCGCAAGGACGGTGGTGGCTGTGCCCGACGCCTGGAGCTGCGGAGTCACATTTGTAGGGAGACATGGCTGCGGGGGTTAAACGTCGTTCTCCTGTGCCTTCACAGTGGTGTACAATGTGGTTTACATTCCCTATGGTGTTTTGGTGATGGAGAGAGACAGGGTTGAGGGAGAGAAGTAGGCGAGAGGTATTGAAGCCAGGAGACTTTGGCAACGGTAAAACAGATGGTAACTTTACTCGTTCACAGCTCGAGGGGTTAAACAGCCAAAGAAGAGTATAGTACAGGCAAGCACGTGCTGGTGGTAAAACAGTTCTTTATTACAGATAAACATCCGGCAATGGAGACAGAGCAATGGGAAAACAAATGAGTAGCTTACAAGTAAGTCCCTCTATGTGTCTAATGTCTGGTGTCCAGTACTGACGCTATAGAGGTTCCGTGCCGATTCTCTATCCATATTAGGCCTCACTGTCCCATCCCCACTATCCATCATATTACATGAAGTGCAAATACAGAATGACGTTATCCCCACAGTCCTCTGTGTGTAACCACCAAAGGCCAAATGTAGCTCCTGCGTCCTGGGCACACCTGCAATAGCAGTAGACAAATGTGTGCTCTAGAGCAGGGTTCCCCAACTCCAGTCCTCAAGGCCCACCAACAGGTCATGTTTTCAGGATTTCCTTAGTATTGCACAGGTGATGGAATTATTGACTGTGCAGGTGATGCAATTATCACCTGTGTAATACTAAGGAAATCCTGAAAACATGACCTGTTGGTGGGCCTTGAGGACTGGAGTTGGGGAACCCTGCTCTAGAGGACCAGGCAATCACTCACCCCGATTGGCAGACGTTTTGCTCCCTCATGTTTGGTCCTCAAGTTAGCTGCTCCGTTTGAAGGTTGATAGGAACAAGGGAAAGAATCCCCTACATGCTTGGCTGTGTAGTGATGCTCGCTGAGCTTCTCTTAACTCCCATTATAGACTCTGTCTTCCCCCTCTCCTCCTCTGTAGTCTACATCTTCTTCTCGCAGACCACCACTGTTCACTTGGCAACCTGCCTTGGTGAAGAGGATATTAACTGTTTCTGTACAAACTAGTATTAAAAGTGCTAAATCCCTATGACATTAATAAACATTTAACGTATACAGAGTTTTCTAGGAATAATAATAATAATAATTTTTATTTATATAGCGCCAACATATTCTGCAGCACTTTACAATTAAGCGGGGACATGTACAGACAATAAATTCAATACAAGGTGAGACAGTTTAAACAGTTACATTAGGAGTGAGGTCCCTGCTCGCAAGCTTACATTCTACAAGGAAATGGGGGGGACCCAGTAGGTGGAAAGTGCTTGTTATTTCAGGTCTGGCAATTATAATAAGTCAGGATTGTCATATAAAGCTGTATGATCCGGTCATCAGCACGTATTTTCAAGTGCAATACTCAATTATCGAGTGCAGTTATCGTGTGCATGGAGGGTGTGGAGACAGATGAAGAGAAGGGAACAGATTCTGAATAGTATTTAGGAGGGAACAGGGGAAAGTTAGTTTACTGAGTATTTGAGGTGGTAGGCTTGTTTAAAGAGATGGGTTTTTAAGGCGCGCTTGAAGACATGAGGGCTAGGCATCAATCGGATCGTCTGGGGTAGAGCATTCCAGAGAACTGGCGCAGCACGAGAGAAGTCTTGGAGACGGAGGTGCGAGGTTCGGATTATGGGGGATGTTAGTTTTAGGTCATTTGTGGAACAGAGGGCACGTGTAGGACGATAGACTGAGATGAGAGAGTTGATATAAGGTGGTGCAGAACTGTGGAAAGCTTTGTGAGTCAAAGCAATGAGTTTATAGTGGACCCTGTAGCGAATGGGTAACCAGTGTAATGACTGGCACAAGGTGGAGGCATCAGTGAAGCGGCTGGACAGAAATACGACCCTGGCTGCCGCATTCAGGACAGATTGGAGAGGGGAAATTTTGGTAAGAGGGAGACCGATCAGAAGAGAGTTGCAGTAGTCCAGACGAGAGTGAATAAGAGCGACAGTAAGAGTTTTAACAGTTTCAAAAGTGAGAAACGATCGGATTCTGGAGATGTTTTTAAGATGCAGGTGACAAGGGCGAGTGAGTGATCGGATATAGGGAGTAAAGGAGAGGTTAGTGCCGAATATGACCCCAAGGCAGCGGGCGTGCTGCTTGAGAGTTATGGTTGAACCCTCCAAGGTAATTTCGATGTTAGGTAGAGTTAGGTTAGTAGAGGGGGAAAACACCAGAAGTTCAGTTTTGGAGAGATTCAGTTTAAGATAGAGGGAGGACATTATGTTAGACACAGCAGACAAACAATCCTTGGTATTTTGTATTAGGGTAGGGGTGATGTCAGGGGAAGAAGTGTATAATTGGGTGTCGTCAGCATAGAGATGATACTGGAACCCAAATCACCTAACTCTGGGTTAAGTTGTCTCTCTGTTTCCGGAAAAATAGACCCCATGTCATGATACACTCAGGTGGGACAATGTTGACTGTACTGAAGGTTTTGCTCCGATCCTACACCTATTCCAACACATTTGGTTACCTTACTTTCTGTTACCTCAGCGAAAACTCTTCAAGAGAATAGATGTGGAATCAGACTGTACATTAGCAGAATAATTGGCTAAGATAACAACACTCAAATAAGTCTCTACCCCTAATTTTTTCTCAGGAGAACTGCTACCGAAACCTGAGGTTGTGAAACGTGCTGACTGGGTCCTTGTGAAGGTGATAAAGAAGAAACACTGGCACCAGCCTAAGTGGGAAGGTCCTTACCAAGTCCTATTGACCACTCCCACTGCTGTCAAAATTGCTGAACGTACATCACGGATACATCTGTCCCACTATTAAAAGGGTTGACGGAAGTCTAGGGAAAGTTAGGCAGGGAACAAACCCAGTCTCCTGAAGCATAAACCCGGCTACAAAGGGGGGTTCTCCAAAAGGGAGAATTCATCTCAAACCAGTGAAGACACCCACTTCCCTTTTCCCGGTGGACGGAGACAGGGTAGGCAGTAGAAGAAAAAAAAGATGTACAAGGGACAGTTATTTTGGGAATCCTACACATGGTTATGGGAAGTTGGAAGGTAATAGATCCAGCAGGGTGGGAAAGTCCAGAGGGTTGGAGAGGTTTTGGATTTAATAATTTAAATCTCACTTTTGAAGTAGGTCAGACGGTCACCTTTTTGATGGACTTCTGCCTGTTATATAAAGGACGTGAAGATGGAGAACAAGCTGCCAAACTAACTGGGTCAGAAAAATATGTTTGTATTATAAACCAAAATAACAGGGGAGTCCGAATGTTTACTAGTTGGTCCCTTGCTGGATGGACAACCAAGACTATGGGTATAAAATTTATGGCCACACAGATTTGAAATCCAGGTACCTCATTAGGAAAAAATAAACTTCCCGTTGCACAAAAAAGGATGATTGTAGCAAAATTAGTATTAATCTTAAAAAAAACCTAAGATGAGAGACCAAAGGTTATATGGTATTGGATCTGATGCATCAGGAACAGACCCAATAGGACATTTCTACATAGAAGTTCAGAATAATACCAAAACACGCCCCAAGGAAAGTATGTCAGATAGAACCATAATGGAGTCCATGGGTCCCACAGTTGGGTTCACTAACTTAATCTATGAAGATAAACTAGCTCTAGAGACAATCTATGAGGAGAAAAATGAATGGTTAGAATTGCTTAGATATACTGCAAAAAGCCTTAACAAACTAAACTGTGTAGCTTGAGCAACAGCCAGACCACAGCTAGGTACTGTCCCTTTTCCCCTACATGATCAGGAGGACCCAGAAGGGTTACAGTACATAATTAAACTATATGGAAAACTTCCTGTCCCCTCAGATAAGGAAAGAAAATGCAAAACATTATCACTTTTATTTCCCCCACTTAAAAAAAACAGATATCCAACAACAGGTGATTGCTTATCCTGGTAACTATACTTGTTTCAGTCTTCCTGGGAACGGACATGACGAACTCCAGGACGACTTTTGTAGAGAACTAATCAATGTTTCCCACAACACCAACTACTCAGTCATATGGTCAAAACGGACCACCCTGAGAGAAGACATATGGTGGTCATGTGGTGACAAAAGAATACCAGCCAGATTGCCGTATGGTTCTAAAAGGGATTGTGCGGTTATCCAGCTAGTCATGCCCTTCCACCTATTGTCAACAGGAACATGGTCAAAGGTATGTGGTGGGAGTAGACAGAAGCGTGACACCCCCCCGAGAATCCTTAGATTTTAGTGTATACATAGATGACATTGGAGTTCCCAGAGGAGTGCCCAACGAATACAAGGCTAGGAACCAGGTAGCAGCTGGGTGGGAGTCCATCATATGGTGGGTGACAATAAATAAAAAAGTAGACTGGATAAACTACATATACTACAACCAACAGAGATTTGTTAATTACACTCGAGATGCAGCTAAAGGGATAGCTGAGCAGCTAGGACCAACTTCCCTCATGGCTTGGCAGAACAGAATGGCATTAGGCATCCTCTTAGCAGAAAGAGAAGATGTATGTAGTATGTTGGAGGATTTTGTTGCAATTTCATCCCTAATAATCCTACAGCTCCTGATGGTAGCATCACCAATGCCCTTGATGGACTGACTGCCCTATCTAATAAACTGGCTGAGAACTCTGGATATGTTGACAATTCTTCTTCCTGGATTGAAGGATGGTTTGGGAAATGGTCTGGCCAGGTCACTTCCGCGCTGATATCTCTGGCCATTGTGGCCAGTGTACTCCCTGTTTGTGGCTGTTGTGCTATACTGTGCATTAGAGGACTCGCACAAAGACTTATTGACTCTGCCATAACAAAGACTATGTATGGAGGAATGGAGACTATGGAACCTGATGATAATGATTCTGAACATTATACCTTCCCCGAAAATAACCAAGACTCTGAAATCCGATGGGTCCTGTGAAAACCGTAATAAGAGAACAAAAGCCTTGATGTCTACAGAGATGTGATATTGAAATTTACAAAAGGGGGGAATGTTATAATAATTTTTGTAATAACTATATAATGTGTGTATATATGTGTGTGTGTATATATATATATATATATATATATATATACAGTACAGACCAAAAGTTTGGACACACCTTCTCATTTAAAGATTTTTCTGTATTTTCATGACTATGAAAATTGTCCATTCACACTGAAGGCATCAAAACTATGAATTAACACATGTGGAATTATATACTTAACAAAAAAGTGTGAAATAACTGAAAATATGTCTTATATTCTAGGTTCTTCAAAGTAGCCACCTTTTGCTTTGATGACTGCTTTGCACACTCTTGGCATTCTCTTGATGAGCTTCAAGAGGTAGTCACCGGAAATGGTCTTCCAACAATCTTGAAGGAGTTCCCAGAGATGCTTAGCACTTGTTGGCCCTTTTGCCTCCACTCGGCGGTCTAGCTCACCCCAAACCATCTAGATTGGGCTCAGGTCTGGTGACTGTGGAGGCCAGGTCATCTGGCATAGACCCCCATCACTCTCTTCCTTGGTCAAATAGCCCTTACACAGCCTGGAGGTGTGTTTGGGGTCATTGTCCTGTTGAAAAATAAATGATGGTCCAACTAAATGCAAACCGGATGGAATAGCATGCCGCTGCAAGATGCTGTGGTAGCCATGCTGGTTCAGTGTGCCTTCAATTTTGAATAAATCCCCAACAGTGTCACCAGCAAAGCCCCCCCACACCATCACACCTCCTCCTCCATGCTTCACGGTGGGAACCAGGCATGTAGAGTCCATCCGTTCACCTTTTCTGCGTCGCACAAAGACACGGTGGTTGGAACCAAAGATCTCAAGTTTGGACTCATCAGACCAAAGCACAGATTTCCACTGGTCTAATGTCCATTCCTTGTGTTCTTTAGCCCAAACAAGTCTCTTCTGCTTGTTGCCTGTCCTTAGCAGTGGTTTCCTAGCAGCTATTTTACCATGAAGGCCTGCTGCACAAAGTCTCCTCTTAACAGTTGTTGTAGAGATGTGTCTGCTGCTAGAACTCTGTGTGGCATTGATCTGGTCTCTAATCTGAGCTGCTGTTAACATGCGATTTCTGAGGCTGGTGACTCGGATAAACTTATCCTCAGAAGCAGAGGTGACTCTTGGTCTTCCTTTTCTGGGGCGGTCCTCATGTGAGCCAGTTTCTTTGTATCGCTTGATGGTTTTTGCAACTGCACTTGGGGACACTTTCAAAGTTTTCCCAATTTTTCGGACTGACTGACCTTCATTTCTTAAAGTAATGATGGCCACTCGTTTTTCTTTACTTAGCTGCTTTTTTCTTGCCATAATACAAATTCTAACAGTCTATTCAGTTGGACTATCAGCTGTGTATCCACCAGACTTCTGCACAACACAACTGATGGTCCCAACCCCATTTATAAGGCAAGAAATCCCACTTATTAAACCTGACAGGGCACACCTGTGAAGTGAAAACCATTTCCGTTGACTGCCTCCTGAAGCTCATCAAGAGAATGCCAAGAGTGTGCAAAGCAGTCATCAAAGCAAAAGGTGGCTACTTTGAAGAACCTAGAATATAAGACATATTTTCAGTTGTTTTACACTTTTTTGTTAAGTATATAATTCCACATGTGTTAATTCATAGTTTTGATGTCTTCAGTGTGAATGTACAATTTTCAAAGTCATGAAAATACAGAAAAAATTTTAAATGAGAAGGTGTGTCCAAACTTTTGGTCTGTACTGTATATACAGTATATATAGTTTTACTGAAAGGTCCTAGAATGAGTGGAAAGTAGACAGATGTTCTCTTTGCGGTCAGAAACAACTGACTCTGAGATGTGTAGAGACACTAATCATTTCTTTGGAGAAACAGGATGCTTAGAATATAATCTATAGTCGGCTGCAAGAATTCATTTCTGTTGACTCTTATCTGATTTTGCATTATATATATACTAGAAATAGGCCGGATGCTATTGCATGGGGAGTGCGGTGAAATGAACCTCTGTGTACCCTTAGTGGTGCTAACAGGAGCAGTGGCCATGTGTCACACCATTTGCGCTTTCCATCATCCCTGTTCTATATCATCCTTCCGCATTTGTGTCTTGTATTTGTGGCATCATTTGACGTCGTTCACACCTGTGCACTGTCTCTTCCTTGTTGTGTGCTGTAGTTTGGGATCTGGTGTTGTGTTTCTTGAGTGATGGTCACTATGTGGTGTCTCCCTGTGTGCAGGTTTACACTATATGGTCTCTTGGAAGCTGTTGTGACTATAATTGGATGTGGTCCATTGTTTTGTGTAGTTTGATGTGTGTGTGATTGTCCGTTTCCAAGGTGGAGCAAAAAAACAGAAAGGAAGTGAAAGGAAACAATTTATTACCATGTCACAAATAATGGCAAAGCTTCATACTTTACATAATAGGAACAGAAAGACCATCCATAGAAATGTTATTAGATTCTATTTTTATGTATTAGATAGATAGATGGAACTATGAAACCTGAAAGACATACTGATAGGATGTTTAGATTGTGAGCCCCAATGGGGACAGTGCTGCAAATGTATGTAAAGCACTATGGAATTAATAGTGCTATATAAATGAATCAATATTATTATATGATATAAATATATTATTTATGTATATATGGTGAAACTATGTAAGTATGTGAGAGGATGATAGGAGTTATACTTCACCCAAGACTACGATGTAAGACACAGATGAAGTTATTCTTCCCTTATCTGGACATTTGGACTGACGCCCAGAAATTAGATTGTAACTTGTTTTTAGCTGTCTCAGCAACCTTCTATTGCTATGAATTATCACTTTTCTGTTTATGAAACTTTCTTATCAACATTCCACTGTTATGAATCATCACTTCACTGCTTGTGAAACAAAGGCATTTTACTGCGCATGTCTGACAAAAAAAAATGATTATTAGTATAAATAAAGGGACAGCACTTATAGAGGCAGACGCGCTCAGGGGCTTCCCAGTACTTGATTATACACTACGTGTCTGTGTATTTCTTGTTACGGGGATACCCCGACTCCAACAAGGACCCTCCATGGCTGAATGATCCTAACAATTCCTGGCGCCCGAAACAGGGACCCGAGGTCTGCGTATTCCTTCAAGTTCATCGACCGGCACGAGTAACCGCTGAGATTGGGACATCGGAACAGCAGATGACAAACATGGCCAGGTAAGAGACACTGTTAGTTCTCTTACATCTGCTCTGCGATAGTCCGTAAATTTCATGCATATCTTGTGTTGGGATTGAGGAACTAGTAGAGAAGGATACCTATAGCTCGGGTCATTCATGTATATACTGTAGGATCTGCCGAAGGAGAGGTCAGAGAAGGTTATGAAACGGATGGTATGAAAGAGATGTGGATGTCGGGAATAGCCTCATAAGCCGCACTAAGGTAGATGACATAAGTATTACGGAGATTGCCTAACTGAGTCATAAGGTTGTGTCCTTTCGGGGAAACCTTCGCTCACGCTTAACTCCCGAACCTTTGTCCTCCTTTTTGACGGATAAGAGATTGACAGAATGAGCCCATGGAAGTAATGATAATACTCCAGGGACACGATATATAATGGAGACTGTATGGTTCATTTTATGTATTGTTGGTCTTGCCCTTGTTGCCATATATATATGTGTTAGAATTACTCTACACTTCAGACAAAACGGTCCAGAGAAACCGTTTCAGATACTGGCTCCTTAGGACAGAATAGGTAACGAGGAAAGGTAAAATATAGAATATATTTTATCTAACCCAAAAAGCCTCCTAAGGTATGAATAGTCAGGAAAAATGGGCAACAAACAGACTAAGACCACAAATGATGAACAAGATGTCTATACAATCGTGAAAGAAAGGTGTGGTGTAGAAGCAACTAAGAATTTAGGGAAAGTTTGCAAAACTTTTCAGGTAGCAAGGCATGACAGGTTTAACAGGAAACTATGGGAGGACATTCGGGTTAGAAAAGCAGGAGTGATAAGAGACAAAGGATGGCAGGAACAAGTAGAGGCCATGGTCGAACTATCAAAAACAGCAGAGACAGACCATTGGACTTTTAATAAAGACAATGGATTATGGAGAACTCCAGTCAGACAGGGTCCCATTGTACAAACAGAAAACAGTAAACAAATGAACCCATTGGCACCACCATATCAGCCCAGGTCAGAACCCACACTGTATCCTGATTTTCGGGGTCCGGGTGGATGGACATGTACAAACTGTGGACTCCAGAATCCAGACTGGAGAGACACATGTGCAGGATGTGGAGCACCACGACCACATGATATGTTGGCACCAGTGCGTATCCTCAGTCGACCATACAGAGAAGAAGATGGTGGCAATCCACCGCGTAGAGTAACTAGATACCATCAGACTAGACAATATTTTCCATGGACCCCCGCTGAGGGAATGTCCCTACTTCAGAATGCACCAGATCCAATACAATGCCCACTAAGATTTGCTACGTACATACAGCAGATAATACACACCCATAATGGAACATGGTCAGATGGGACAGAATTATGTAGAATGAAAATGACACCAGGGTTGTATCAGGAATTGATGACAGTTATAGAACCTCATAGACCTCAACCAGTAGATGGTGAGGATCCAAATACCGCACTGTCAGGACAGAATTTTATGATCAGACTTATGGAGTTTATGAGAACTAAACAACGAATGAGAGGGACTTCAGGAACTGTCTCCCAGAAGTCAGGACAGCCTGTAGATGAATACTACTTAGCGGTAGAAAACAGTTACAGAGACGAGGGAATGGACCTTACCAATGAAGGAGTCATTCGACTGATGACAAAAACTTTTATAGAGAATCTTAACCCAAAACTTAGGGAAAAGTTCAAGGCTGCAACTCCTGATTGGAGAACCCTAGATGATCCCCAGATAGTCAGACAAAAACTATTAGGGATAGAAATGGATATGCGTGAGGCAGCATCCAAACCCATCAGAGTAGCAGCAAATAATAGTCTGGTCAATAAAAACAACAGATCAAATCAGACCTATGACAAAGGGAACTTGGATAAGAAAACTAATCCATGTCACTACTGTAAGAAACCAGGACATTGGATTAGAGAATGCAGGAAAAAAGCCAGGGATATAGAAGATGGTACCTATGTCCCAAGAGAATCACAAGAAAAGACAGTACAGGCTTCTGCTCCTGCAGCAAGCGAGTGACTAGACGTGATGCAAACCACTTTGACTGGAAGGCGCCCAATAATTCAGGTAAAAGTAGCAGGAAAACAATGCCCTTTTCTAATAGATACCGGAGCAACTTCCTCCGTCCTCAATGAAGACGCCTTACCAAATGCTGATTGTTTATCAGATGATGTAACCTATACCGAAGGGTATGATGGAGGAATCAGGCCACTCCCATATAGTATTCCCCTTGAAACAAAGATAGGATCTAAAATATTTTTAACTAAATTTCTTTTTGTCAAAGGGGCACCTACTTGTCTTCTAGGTACAGACCTATTAAAGCAGACAGAAATGAATATCCAATTTTTGGAGGATGGTAGAGTCCAAATTTTGGTGCCTGATGACCAAGAGTCTCTAGAAAACATTGTAAAAGTCCAAGCCTTAGAGGATGAGAAAGATCCTGCCCCTACCCAAATTATTTTAGATCTTTCTGAGGTACCAGAAAAATTATGGGCACAACATGACACCGATGTAGGACTAATGCCAATTAGGGATAGCTAATACTAGAGAAGAGAGAGAGAGGATTCAAAAAGACCTAAATAAACTGGAGCAGTGGGCAGCAACCAACAGAATGGTTTTTAACAGGGAAAAATGCAAAGTACTACATCTGGGCAATAAAAATGAAAAAAGCATATACAGAATGGGAGGAATAGAGCTAAGCAACAGTACATGTGAAAAAGACTTAGGTATACTAATAGATCATAGACTGAACATGAGTCAACAGTGTGATGCAGCAGCAAAAAAGGCAAATACAATTCTGGGATGTATTAACAGAAGCATACAGTCTAGATCACGTGAAGTCATTATCGGTCTTTACTCCTCTTTGGTCAGACCTCATCTGGAATACTGTGTACAGTTTTGGGCACCACATTTTAAAAAAGACATAGACAAACTGGAGCAAGTTCAGAGAAGAGCGACCAGAATGGTGACTGGTCTGCAAACCATGTCCTATGAGGAACGGTTGCAGGATTTGGGAATGTTTAGCTTGCAAAAAAGAAGACTGAGAGGAGACTTAATAGCTGTCTACAAATATGTCAAGGGCTGTCACATTGTAGAAGGATCATCTTTATTCTCATTTGCACAAGGAAAGACTAGAAGCAATGGGATGAAACTAAATGGGAGGAGACACAGATTAGATATTAGAAAAAACTTTTTGACAGTTAGGGTGATTAATGAGTGGAACAGGCTGCCACGAGAGGTGGTGAGTTCCCCTTCAATGGACGTCTTCAAACAGAGGCTGGACAGACATCTGTCTGAGATGATCTAGTGAATCCTGCTTTGAGCAGGGGGTTGGACCAGATGACCCAGGAGGTCCCTTCCAACTCTACCATTCTATGATTCTATGAATAGCTCCAGTAAAAGTCACTCCTGTTCCAGGTGTGACACTACCCCAATTGAGACAGTATCCTATTAGTGCCCAACAAGAACACGCCATAGGAGAACAGATAAAAGATTATCTAAAAACTGGAGTACTGATAGAAGTAAAGTCACCAGCCAATACACCGTTGTACCCCGTAAAAAAGAAATCTACTGAGGGGTCAGCTGCTAGATACCGGATGGTACATGATTTAAGAGAGATAAATAAAATTTTGGAACCTATTACTCCTGTTGTGCCAAATCCACACACGTTGCTATCACAGATCCCAGCAACAGCACGAGTATTTTCTGTCATAGACTTGTCAAATGCATTTTTTTCAGTACCATTACACCCAGACTGTTACAAACTGTTTGCATTTACATTTAAGAATAGACAATTAGCATGGACAAGATTACCACAGGGTATGATACATTCACCTACCTTGTACTCAGAAGCTATGAGATCAGTTCTTCAAAATTTCAAACCTACGGATGAGGTTGTAATTCTCCAATATGTTGATGACCTATTGTTATGTGCCCCTGCTCAAGAGTCCGCAAACAGCAACACAATAAGATTGTTAATATTTCTAGCAGACATGGGCTGTAAAGTTAACAAGAAAAAAGTACAACTTTGTATGACTACGGTAGTATTTCTAGGTCACTGCATTTCACAAGGTATTCGGCACCTCACCGCCGACAGACTAAAAATCATTAGAGATCTTGTTCCTCCCAAGAACTACAAAACATTAAGAGCATTTTTGGGAATAGTATCACACTGCAGACAATGGGTTATACATGCTAGTCAGCTTATGCAACCTCTATATGATTGTTTAAAAATCGAGCCTTTTCAGTTAACTGAATCAGCGCTCATAGCCTTTCAAGACCTCAAGAAAGGTCTCATGTCAGCCCCGGCCTTGGGAATCCCAGACTACGCCAAACCATTCCAATTAATGGCTGCGGAAATGTCTAATCATGCTACAGGAGTACTAACACAGAAACATGAAAATAAACAAAGACCTGTCGCATACTATTCTGCTCAATTAGATAATGTTACCAAAGCTGCACCATCATGTGTCAGAGTAGTAGCAGCTGTCTCTCTTTTGGTAGAAAAAGCCTCAGAAATAGTACTAGACCATGCCCTAATAGTACAAACTACACATGATGTACATGGCATACTGAATCAGGTATTGCCAAAACACATTTCAATGGCTAGACATCTTAGATTACAATGCTCCTTACTAATGCCACCAAACCTCACTTTTCGCCGCATATTGTCTCTAAATTTAGCCACTCTGTTACCACTAGAGACAAAGGGGGGAGTGGAAGGAGGTCAGGAAGACGAAGATGAAAATTTTTTACAATACCACGAACAAGACAATATAATACATGATTGCTTACAGTGTATAGAACAAGAAACACAAGGGCTACCTAATGTACAGGACACCCCTCTTGACAATCCAGACCTACATATGTATATAGATGGAAGTAGGTATGCAGATGAAACTGGTAACTTTCACACAGGTTATGCCATTGTATCAGATTATGATATTATTGAAGCTGAGCCAATGCAGGCCAGCTGTTCAGCCCAGGAAGCTGAACTATTAGCTCTAATACGAGCATTACAGTTAGCAAAAGAAAAAACCGCTAATATTTTTACTGATATGCATATGGTATTGTACATGATTTTGGATGTATATGGAGAGCTAGAGGTTACATGACAGCTTCAGGTCAACCAGTAAAACATGGACAAATGATTAGACAAATCCTAGAATCAGCTGCCTCAACCAAACAAGTAGCAGTAATAAAAGTACCTGCACATGTAAGACTCGACACCGAGATAGCTAGGGGTAATGACCGAGCTGACAAGGCTGCTAAGCGAGCTGCAGTAAAACCTCTGACAACTGACCACACTATTAGTGCAGTATCAGAATTTGACTTAATTACACGGCTCAAAGAAGCCCACCAGCAGGTGAGTAGAGAAGAAAAAGAAGAGTGGCAGAAACAGGGGGCAGAAGAAAAAGAAGGACTATGGAGAAAAGGAGATGAGCTTTGTCTCCCCCGAGCGTGGTACCCTGTTGTGGTCAGTGAAGCCCACGGACCTACACATGTGTCTGCAAACGGTATGATACAGAGGGTCAGACAGAAGTGGTTAGCCCCAGGGTTCGGCCAGGTAGCTCGAGCAAAATGTGGTTCTTGTGAAATCTGTTTAGCCCACAATCCAGGACAGACTGTTAAGACCCCCCAGAAGCACCATGTAAGACCACTATATCCGTTCCAGAGACTTCAGATCGATTACATCCAGATGCCTAAGCATGGACACTATGAGTATGTACTGGTATGTGTGGACATGTTTTCGGGGTGGCCAGAGGCTTATCCAGTTCATACAGCCACGGCTAAAGTCACTGCAGTAAAAATAGCACATGAACTGGTACCCCGTTATGGTATCCCAGAAGTGATCGAGTCAGATAGAGGTACACATTTTACTGGAGAGATCTTTCAGAATGTAATGAAAATGTTGTGTATAAAAAGTGAACTACACACCCCTTACCACCCACAGAGTTCTGGTAAGGTTGAGAGAATGAATGGAACACTTAAGTTAAAAATACAGAAAGCCATGGCAGAAACACAGAAACCATGGACTGAGTGTCTCCCAATAGCATTGTATTCAGTCAGAAACACCCCCCAGGGAAAGAGCAAACTCACCCCCCATGAAATATTGTTTGGTAGAGTTGCCAATACAGGATTGTATTTCCCACAGACTTTAATGTTAGAAACTGAAAGCTTAACTGCTTATGTACAAAATTTATGTAAGCATGTGTCTAAAATACACTCTTTAGTGTTCTCTTCCATTCCAGATCCTGATTCCATTGAGGGAACGCACAAGCTGCAACCAGGAGACGAAGTTTACGTAAAAAGACATAACAGAAGAACGCTAGAACCCAGATTTGAGGGTCCATATCAGGTGTTATTGACAACTCCAACTGCAGTAAAATTGGAAGGAAAATCAGCATGGGTACATGCAAGCCATTGCAAAAAGAAATAGTGGTGATTGTACTTGTGTTAGCTATAACGATAGATCAGGGAGACCTGTGGGATAAACTAAGTTCCCCAAAACCTGCAGATAATAAATTTATAAAACATCATGAGACATTGGTAAACGGGCTGCTCGATGGCGGACAGAAAATAGCAGACTGTTGGATTTGTACGCATTCTCCAATATCAGCCACGAGCATACCCTTCCTGGCCGTACCCATGACCCCTGAGGAAGTGTTTACATGGACTAATTGCTCAGACAAATTAGCAAATAACCAAACCGTTAATTCTAGATTATGGAACACCACTGTTGCCATCCCAGTTGTGGGGTGGGTGGGATTTCCCTGGTGGCAAGGTAATATGACCGGAAAAATAAACAACTTACAATATTTAGCATTTAAAGGAGGTGTATGGGTTCCTAGAAATAAGACGGGACTAACAGACTTAGGGTTAATTCCTACAGAAAATATACAACTCAGTTTTAGTAGCACAGTATCTTCTTCTCAACCTTTTAAACCTGATATAGTAGAAAAATACATACACAATAATGGTTGGAAATATTCACAATTATTCCCCGATGGAAACAATGATACATGTTCAAAAATACCAGGTAATATATTATGTAATGAGTCAAGTGCATATGACCCAGGTACACCGACTTGTGAAAATCCAGATGCAGGATACTGTAGTCCATTAGGTCAAAAACCCCCTTGGTGTATACTTCAGAATGTATCTAAATTTTTAGATTTGGTACATAGGTTGGTGCTCCAACACTCTGCAATATGGGATCTGCCTGAAGGAACCTTCTGGATTTGTGGAAATGGAGCATACAAATGGCTCCCAGTAGGAATAAAAGGTGCATGTACTCTAGGACGCTTAACACCGGCCACATTTATAGTTCAGAATCAGCAGGTAGATATGCAAGCAGTACCTAAACACACACTATACAAAAGAGCAGCCGACAACTCGCCTAGACCTTCAGGTAGGCCACATGTGGTCCAAATGGGAATTCCTAATAAAATATTCAGCACTTTCTTTGTGTATCCAATGTTGATGCAGATGTGGGATAAATTAGTTCAGGCCACCGACTATCTAGATGATCAGATATGGGATATTATGGATATACTTAATACTAGTATAGCTGTCCAAAATCAACTTATAATTGTTACTAATCAACATACTGTAGTGTTAGACTACCTAACTGCGGCCCAGGGAGGAATGTGTCAAATTATTGGTCCAACCTGTTGTCATTACATAGATCCAAACAGTACAATGAGTATGAGGTTCAAGCTGGCAGATATACAACGATTACGGGATGAATATGACAGACACAATGACCAAAATAAAGATAGCTGGTGGTCAGACACCTTCTCCTTTCTCAACCCAAAGAACTGGTTTAAGGGTATTGGAGGTTGGGTGGCTGGAATTCTGCAAGGTATATTACAGATTGTGCTAATTATAGTAGTCATATATGTAGTGTTTAAAATAGGATTAAAAATTATTTTAATATGCATAAATAAGCTTTGTAACACGGATTCAAGAATATGAAAGAAAAGAACTCCCGGACCAGGTCTTCTACCAAAAGTCCATAAGGAAGAATCAAAGGGGGGACTGAGAGGATGATAGGAGTTATACTTCACCCAAGACTACGATGTAAGACACAGATGAAGTTATTCTTCCCTTATCTGGACATTTGGACTGACGCCCAGAAATTAGATTGTAACTTGTTTTTAGCTGTCTCAGCAACCTTCTATTGCTATGAATTATCACTTTTCTGTTTATGAAACTTTCTTATCAACATTCCACTGTTATGAATCATCACTTCACTGCTTGTGAAACAAAGGCATTTTACTGCGCATGTCTGACAAAAAAAAATGATTATTAGTATAAATAAAGGGACAGCACTTATAGAGGCAGACGCGCTCAGGGGCTTCCCAGTACTTGATTATACACTACGTGTCTGTGTATTTCTTGTTACGGGGATACCCCGACTCCAACAAGGACCCTCCATGGCTGAATGATCCTAACAGTATGTATCTATAATGTCTCCTCAATCTATATATATATATGATATGTCTAAGGGGTAGCGTTTCTCCTTATGGAGAGTGACACACCGGCTCTGGCACGTCAAGGTAAGGAGGCTTATTCGCCATGCAATGCTTCTCTGGGAAATTGAATATGCAAATTGCCTCTTCAGAGAAAAAGACCTCAGTCCAGAGCCTCTCACCAGCCAAATCAGTTCTCATGCTTTGCACTGACGAGGGCCAACAGCCCGAAACGCCGTGTCTGCAAATTGAGATTCTGATTTGGCTTTTCTCCTAAGTCATATTGCACGACTCGTTAAAGGGTTGATTGTGACTTGTAGGATTGCTGCTTCCAATAGGTGGCGCTATAGAGTACAAGTCCTCTTTTTCTCTGAAGAGGCAATTTGCATATATATATATAACAACATTAACAAACATATATATGTATGTGTTTAGCTATGATGTATGTACTGTATGTACTAAAAATATAGAATTATTTAAAGTATATAATATCTATCATATATCTATGTATAATATATGTCTAAAATCTACAATTTTTTAAGATATAAATAGAGATATATATGAATATATATCTATGTAGCGATGTCTCTATCCACATGAATTAGAGCCAGAGGAGGAGATATGGTGAACAGCCGTCCCACCCATCTCTTCAGCTGTTCACAAAAAACCCAGCCCAGTGAAAAGACAAATAAGTCTCTCAGCATCTTTGACACTGTAGTTACAAATATGGGTTTCCATCACCAACTGTTTAAAAGTTGATGATACATATCTCCTCTGTGATGACCTTAAATACTTATATATATATGTATTTACACCAAAATTAATGGTGCAAAATATATGTTATCTATATACTGTACAGACCAAAAGTTTGGACACACCTTCTCATTTAAAGATTTTTCTGTATTTTCATGACTTTGAAAATTGTACATTCACACTGAAGGCATCAAAACTATGAATTAACACATGTGGAATTATATACTTAACAAAAAAGTGTGAAACAACTGAAAATATGTCTTATATTCTAGGTTCTTCAAAGTAGCCACCTTTTGCTTTGATGACTGCTTTGCACACTCTTTGCATTCTCTTGATGAGCTTCAAGAGGTAGTCACCGGAAATGGTTTTCACTTCACAGGTGTGCCCTGTCAGGTTTAATAAGTGGGATTTCTTGCCTTATAAATGGGGTTGGGACCATCAGTTGTGTTGTGCAGAAGTCTGGTGGATACACAGCTGATAGTCCCCCTGAATAGACTGTTAGAATTTGTATTATGGCAAGAAAAAAGCAGCAAAGTAAAGAAAAACGAGAGGCCATCATTACTTTAAGAAATGAAGGTCAGTCAATGCGAAAAATTGGGAAAACTTTGAAAGTGTCCCCAAGTGTAGTTGCAAAAACCATAAATCGCTACAAAGAAACTGGCTCACCCCAGGAAAAGAGGACCAAGAGTCACCTCTGCTTCTGAGGATAAGATTATCCGAGTCACCAGTCTCAGAAATCGCAGGTTAAGCGCAGCTCAGATTAGAGACCAGGTCAATGTCACACAGAGTTCTAGCAGCAGACACATCTCTTCAACAACTGTTAAGAGGAGACTTTGTGCAGCAGGCCTTCATGGTAAAATAGCTGCTAGGAAACCACTGCTAAGGACAGGCAACAAGCAGAAGAGACTTGTTTGGGCTAAAGAACACAAGGAATGGACATTAGACCAGTGGAAATCTGTGCTTTGGTCTGATGAGTCCAAATTTGAGATCTTTGGTTTCAATTCCCATGTCTTTGTGCGACGCAGAAAAGGTGAACGGATGGACTCTACATGCCTGGTTCCCACCGTGAAGCATGGAGGAGCAGGTGTGATGGTGTGGGAGTGCTTTGCTGGTGACACTGTTGGGGATTTATTCAAAATTGAAGGCATACTGAACCAGCATGGCTACCACAGCATCTTGCAGCGGCATGCTATTCCATCCGGTTTGCATTTAGTTGGACCATCATTTATTTTTCAACAGGACAATGACCCCAAACACACCTCCAGGCTGTGTAAGGGCTATTTGACCAAGAAAGAGAGTGATGGGGTGCTACGCCAAGTTACCTGGCCTCCACAGTCACCAGACCTGAACCCAATTGAGATGGTTTGGGGTGAGCTGGACCTCAGAGTGAAGGCAAAAGGGCCAACAAGTGCTAAGCATCTCTGGGAACTCCTTCAAGATTGTTGGAAGACCATTTCCGGTGACTATCTCTTGAAGCTCATCAAGAGAATGCCAAGAGTGTGCAAAGCAGTCATCAAAGCAAAAGGTGGCTACTTTGAAGAACCTAGATTATAAGACATATTTTCTGTTGTTTCACACTTTTTTGTAAAGTATATAATTCCACATGTGTTAATTCATAGTTTTGATGCCTTCAGTGTGAATGTACAATTTTCATAGTCATGAAAATACAGAAAAATCTTTAAATGAGAAGGTGTGTCCAAACTTTTGGTCTGTGCTGTACGTATTAGTACGCCCTGGGCTGTACAGGGGTTAAGACCCATAGTGGTGGGGATTGGTTCCCATGGTGAAAAATTAAGTGCCTGGATGGATTTTAACCTACAGCCTCTGGTTCAGGAAACTCCGAGTTACATTAGGGATTCAAAATTCATAGTGACCATTTTTGATAAATTTGAATGGCAAAAAAACTTTGGATGATTGTCCTGTGATGTGGTGGCATTATACCCCCTCAATTCCACACCATATTGCTTTAGCATGTTTAACCTACCACCTTGACACATACAGTTTGTACAATATAGAAATAAAAGAATTTCTGGTCATTATTATTATTATTATTATTTATTATTATTATAGCGCCATTTATTCCATGGCGCTTTACATGTGAAAAAGGGGTATAATACAAGAACAATTACAATAATCTTGAACACAATGTGACAGCGACTGGTACAGGAGGAGCGAGGACCCTGCCCGCGAGGGCTCACAATCTACGAGGGATGGGTGAGGGTACAGTAGGTGACGGTAGAGCTGGTACAGTTCCTCTTAGAGTGTAATTATTTTAGCTTTGATAACAGTTTTTTTTTTACAGAAAAGAGGAGTCAGCATGGGCAGTAAATTTTCTCCTTCGCTAGCGAACATAGTGATGTGTAGGTGGAGGAGCTTTTCATTTACCATAATGATAACACATATAGTGGACACATTGTGTGGTACGGTAGATTTATTGATGACCTCCTCCTGGTGTGGGGGGCACACAGGAGGAGGTGGTACAATTTGTACAGTACATCAACTGCAATAATTTTAATCTTAAATTCACTTAGTTCTACCATTCATCCAAAATTACTTTTTTGGATCTCGAACTTGAGGCTACCAAGGAGAAAGAATTGGTCAAAATTAATCCCCACAGAAAATCTACAGCCTCAAATTCTATTCTATCAGCTAAATGTTGTCATCCGCCACATATTAAGAGAAATATCCCTTACGGTGAGCTAATACGAACAATACGAAATTGTTCAGATAACATCACTTTTCAGAAGGAATCAGAAAAAATGTGTAACAGACTATCCAATAGGTGCTATCCCGAGTGGTCTTTAAGAAAAGCGAGTAGAATTGTCTCCAATATAAATCGGAAAGATATACTCCGAAATAAACAGAAAAATAACATTAACACATTGGATACTAGGGTAACGTTTTCTACCACCTATAGTACTCAGTATAATAAAATTACATCTAGAATTAAAAAGTATAACCCTATTATATATCAGAACAAGAAACTAAAAAACCTACTTTCTAATGCCATCCGCTTTGTAGGCAGGAAAGCGCCCGCTCTGGGAACCATCCTTTCTCCTAGCTTATACACCAGTGAGACTAATACTGTACAACCAAATTGGCTCAGCACAAAAGGTTTCTTCAGATGTGGAGCCAATCGGTGCAAAGCGTGTCTACATGCGGTTAAACAGATAGTTTTATGTCCTTAAGTAATGATAGAGAATATAAAATTCATGATTTCCTCAATTGTAATTCATCAGGGGTTATATACCTTATAGAATGCACCTTGTGTAAGGTCCACTATGTGGGTTGTACCACAGGTGCGCTGAAAGTCCGTATCAGAAGACATCTTTCTGATGCGATTCATTTGGAAGCCATAAATACATCAGCAGTATCGAGGCATTTTGCGAGAGTTCATAAAGGTGACACCTCATTCTTTAAATATATGGAGATAGAGAAGGTATATAGATCCACACGAGGGGGGGATCATAAGTGCAAACTTCTGAACCGGGAGTCCCTGTGGATTTTCACATTGGATACCACAGGGGTTAAATTCAAGACAGGATCTGATACTGCAGTATTAAGAAATATAATTCTGCATTTATTTCCATGCATGTACACTGGGTACGGAAAGTATTCAGACCCCTTTAAATTTTTCACTCTTTGTTTCATTGCAGCCATTTGGTAAATTCTAAAAAGTTCATTTTTTTCTCATTAAAGTCCACTCTGCACCCCATCTTGACTGAAAAAAAACAGAAATGTAGAAATTTTTGCAAATTTAATAAAAAAGAAAAACTGAAATATTACACGGGCATAAGTATTCAGACCCTTTGCTCAGTATTGAGTAGAAGCAGCCTTTTGGGCTAGTACAGCCATGAGTCTTCTTGGAAATGATGCAACAAGTTTTTCACACCTGGATTTTGGGATCCTCTGCCATTCTTCCTTGCAGATCCTCTCCAGTTCCGTCAGGATGAATGGTAAACGTTGGTCAACAGCCATTTTCAGATCTCTCCAAAGATGCTCAATTGGGTTTAGGTCAGGGCTCTGGCTGGGCCAGTCAAGAATGGTCACATAGTTGTTCTGAAGCCACTCCTTTGTTATTTTAGCTGTGTGCTTAGGGTCATTGTCTTGTTGGAAGGTGAACCTTTAGCCAAGTCTGAGGTGCAGAGCACTCTGGAAGAGGTTTTCATCCAGGATATCTCTGTACTTGGCCGCATTCATGTTTCCTTCAATTGCAACCAGTCGTTCTGTCCCTGCAGCTGAAAAACACACCCATAGCATGATACTGCTGTTATGATCTGCTACAAGAACTAAGGAAAGAGAGGAAATCTGTCCATACAATAGGACTAAGCTGATTCCCTACGATGCAGCAGGCAACCTGTTCCTTGTGAACAGACCCTCCTTCGTCCGCGGCTAGTCTGAACGCAGACCTATAGATTAAAGGGAGGGGTCCCTAAAAGAACTAAGGACTGGGACAAAATTGGACACCTCCTGGCAGAAGTAGTAGCAGAAGAAGACAAACAGACAAAAGTACTTAGTGGTCCAAGGACCAAACAAACTAGAGAGATACAGTAGGTACAAAGCACCTGGCTAGATTAAGAGTCAAAGTAACACTGAAGTTCAGCAAAGCCTGAAGGGCGGAGCTGGAATAAATAGGCAAAAGGTCACGTGACCATAAAATAGAAAAAACTAACAGGAGGGTTCTAACAACTGCCACCACCATGTTTCACTGTTGGGATTGTATTAGGCAGGTGATGAGCAGTGCCTGGTTTTCTCCACACATACCACTTAGAATTATCACCAAAAAGTTCTATCTTCGTCTCATCAGACCAGAGAATCTTATTTCTCATAGTCTGGGAGTCCTTCATGTGTTTTTGAGCAAACTCTATCCGGGCTTTCATATGAGGAGAGGCTTCCGTCTGGCCACTCTGCCATAAAGGCCCAACTGGGGGAGGGCTGCAGTGATAGTTGACTTTGTGGAACTTTCTCCCATCTCCCTACTGCATCTCTGGAGCTCAGCCACAGTGATCTTGGATTCTTCTTTACCTCTCTCACCAAGGCTCTTCTCCCACGATTGCTCAGTTTGGCTGGATGGCCAGGTCTAGGAAGACTTCTGGTGGTCCCAAACTTCTTCCATTTAAGATTTATGGAGGCCACTGTGCCCTTATGAACCTTGAGTAATGCAGAAATTCTTTTATAACCTTGGCTAGATCTGTGCCTTGCCACAATTCGGTCTCTGAGCTCCTTGGGCAGTTCCTTTGAGCTCATGATTCTCATTTGGTCTGACATGCACTGTGAGCTGTGGGGTCTTATATAGACAGGTGTGTGCCTTTCCAAATCAAGTCCTATCAGTTTAATTAAACACATTTGGACTCCATTGAAGGAGTAGAACCATCTCAAGGAGGATCACAAGGAAATGGACAGCATGTGACTTAAATATGAGTGTCTGAGCAAAGGATCTGAATACTTATGACCATGTGATATTTCAGTTTTTCTTTTTTAATAAATTTGCAAAAAAATTCTACATTGCTGTTTTTTTCAGTCAAGATGGATTGCAGAGTGTACTTTAATGAGAAAAAAAATGAACTTTTTAGAATTTATCAAATGGCTGCAATGAAACAAAGAGTGAAAAATTTAAAGGAGTCTGAATAATTTCCGTACTCACTGTATGTATCTATATACACTGCTCCAAAAATAAAGGGAACACTTAAAACAACAGAATATAACTCCAAGTAAATCAAACTTCTGTGAAATCAAACTGTCCACTTAGGAAGCAACACTGATTGACAATCAATTTCACATGCTGATGTGCAAATGGAATAGACGATAGATGGAAATTATTGGCAATTATCAAGACACCCTCAATAAAGGAGTGGTTCTGCAGGTGGGGACCACAGACCACATCTCAGTACCAATGCTTTCTGGCTGATGTTTTGGTCACTTTTGAATGTTGGTTTCACACTCGTGGTAGCATGAGACAGACTCTACAACCCACAGAAGTTGCTCAGATAGTGCAGCTCATCCAGGATGGCACATCAATGCGAGCTGTGGCAAGAAGGTTGGCTGTGTCCAGAGGCTGGAGGCGCTACCAGGAGACAGGCCAGTACACCAGGAGATGTGGAGGTGGCCGTAGGAGGGCAACAACCCAGCCGCAGGACCGCTACCTCCGCCTTTGTGCAAGGAGGAACAGGAGGAGCACTGCCAGAGCCCTGCAAAATGACCTCCAGCAGGCCACAAATGTGCATGTGTCTGCACAAACGGTTAGATACCGACTCCATGAGGGTGGTATGAGGGCCCGACGTCCACAGATAGGGGTTGTGCTCACAGCCCAACACCATGCAGGACGCTTGGCATTTGCCACAGAACACCAGGATTGGCAAAGTTGCCACTTGCGCCCTGTGCTCTTCACAGATGAAAGCAGGTTCACACTGAGCACATGTGACAGACGTGACAGAGTCTGGAGACGCCGTGGAGAGCGACATCCTTCAGCATGACCGGTTTGGCAGTGGGTGAGTAATGGTGTGGGGTGGCATTTCTTTGGAGGGCCGCACAGCCCTCCATGTGCTTGCCAGAGGTAGCCTGACTTCCATTAGGTACCGAGATGAGATCCTCAGACCCCTTGTGAGACCATATGCTGGTGCGGTTGGCCCTGGTTTCCTCCTAATGCAGGACAATGCCAGACCTCATGTGGCTGGAGTGTGTCAGGAGTTCCTGCAAGATGAAGGCATTGAAGCTATGGACTGGCCCGCCTGTTCCCCAGACCTGAATCCGATTGAGAACATCTGGTGCATCATGTCTCGCTCCATCCGCCAACGTCACGTTGCACCACAGACTGTTCAGGAGTTGGCGGACGCTTTAGTCCAGGTCTGGGAGGAGATCCTACAGGAGACCATCCGCAACCTCATTAGGAGCATGCCCAGGAGTTGTAGGGACGTCATACAGGCACGTGGATATATATATATATATATATATATATATATATATATATATATATATATGCCTTTTTGTCATTCTAGTAGTAGGGCCATAATTAAGACATGATTTGTTGAAACGCGTAGGTCTGTAAGCTATGATAGTTGCACATTTGCTGTATTCTTTGTGGAGCAGTGTTTTATATGGCTAATAAAAGCTAAGTTTTAATATTTTTTCTACTAAACAAACCTTTACGTTGGATCATTTGCACTTTTCCCTTGACTGACTGCACTTACGTTTCGCCCTGGTACCACTTATCTGCATCTCCAGAAGTTTCCCATTTCTCTATTATACTCTTCAAATTACATTTTGAGACTTTCTCCTCCTGTTGTTGCACATATTTTTTTTCCCTTCATCTGCACAGGTATCATTAATCTATCAACTATAATGACTGTACCAGGTCCTGCAGGTCCTGTATCCCGTACACATGACGTGGGCAGTGCACGGCATGCCGCTAGTTTATATTCTGAGTGCTCTTATATACGGTGGTAGTTTTACACAATGTTGAGCCTGTGATCTGCAGAGTGAAATGTCTGACTGCTAGAACAGAAGTATACGGCAGATTCTACAGCATGGATACATAAAGGACGTCCTGGGGGAATATACCTCCCTCCAACACTCGTCCAGTCCCTGCCTCACACTAGAGACATTTATAATAACTCCAGGACTATGGAGCTGGTCATTTTCTCATAATCTGTGGCCATTATTAGTGATCTCGCATTGTACGGTAATATCACCCTGGAGGTTGTGATGTATTTAGTGTAATAGCGCCATCTAGAATATACTGTATATATCAGGCGATACCATGCTTTCTATAGTTAGTCGTCTTATGTGCCCTCTATAGCTATCTATTATACTTTATATTTCTTTATAATAATTTATAATAAATTACTCGATAGTTTTACAGCTTTATGATGTTTATTAATCTGCTGGAATTATAAAAGAAAGTCCAACCTTACAGTGAACACAGGTGGAAGTGTCCTCCATGATGGTGTAGGCTGAGGTGGAGCAAGTATATAGTCAGTGGGGGATCAAGATGACCAGTATTCCCCAGGGTTCCTTGTTATCAGGGAGGGACCCTGTGTATGCAATCAAAAGATCTTATCCTCTGACCGGCTGTGTGCCATCAACAGGTAATGACCATCCGGCAGTGCGACATCAACTGATCATCACCCTCCAGCTGTGTGCCATCAACAGGTAATGACCATCCGGCAGTGCGCCATCAACAGGTAATGACCCTCTGGCTATGGCCATCAATAGGTCATCACCCTCCGGCTGTGTGCCATCAACAGGTAATGACCATCCGGCAGTGCGCCATGAACAGGTAATGACCATCCGGCTGTGTGCCATCAACAGGTAATGATCCTCCGTCCGGCAGTGTGCCATCAACAGGTAATGACCATCCGGCAGTGCGACATCAACTGGTCATCACCCTCCAGCTGTGTGCCATCAACAGGTAAAGACCATCCGGCAGTGCGCCATCAACAGGTAATGACCCTCTGTCTATGGCCATCAATAGGTCATCACCCTCCGGCTGTGTGCCATCAACAGGTAATGACCATCCGGCAGTGCGCCATGAACAGGTAATGACCATCCGGCTGTGTGCCATCAACAGGTAATGATCCTCTGTCCGGCTGTGTGCCATCAACAGTTAATAACCCTCTGGCTATGGCCATCAATAGGTCATCACCCTCCGGCTGTGTGCCATCAAATGTTTTTATCTTCTGTCCAGTTTTGTGCCATCAAGAGGTAATGACCCTCCAGCTGTGGGCCATCAACAGGTCATCACCCTTCGGCATTTCGGCTTCTTGTCTTCTGTAAGATGCGATTCTTGAGTCTCCTGATGTTAAAAAATATTTAAAAAATCACCGATTAAAATAATAATCTATCTTGTACATAAGCATCACAATTTATAATCTATCTAGTGCATAAGTATGACAATTTAGCTCACAGAACATACACTATGCTAAAACATTAGACCCTACAAGCAGAAATTTGCTAAACTAACATAAATATAACTGACAAATCAGTAGAAAAATCGCTACCAATGGCACAGCTCTCTTCACATCAACCTGTAACCATAGTAGATGAGAAATAGAGGACAATGCTCATAGTCAGTTATCAACAATTCGGCATGGGGCATCCCACCAGAGACATTATAAAATCTAGTAGATTATAGATGGCAATAGAATTTACCAACAAGCACATAGTACGCCAAACTCAAGTACATAGTATGCCAAACCTCGACACGTTTTCCTAAAATAGGTTCATCAGAAGCACATACTAGACAGTGATACTTAGCAAAGCGTTCATAGATATATGCGCCATATGATAAGGTGCTAAAGTGCAAGTGTGTGACAAAATATCCATTCGATTTCAGGTGCAATGCTGCATTGTATGTAGTAAGATGGTGCCCATCAGACAGCATGTATAGGACTAACCTGTGCTGAAAACACGAGCAATGGGAAAGTTCAAGCAGTTGCCTTCTCAATCTTCCTCGCCTCTAAGACATCTAAGGAAACATCTTCTCCTCTTGATTTTGGGTGGAGGTGTTGTAGGCATTTCTGGCTCTGGCATTCTAGGTTCTGACATACTAGGTTCTGACATGGTAGGTTCTGGTGTTCTGGGTTCTGGTGCTCTTGGCTCTGGAATTCTGGGTTGTTGGCTTCTCTGAAAAATCAGTAACCTCTCTTTATATTCCGTGGAGCTTCGAGCTCTTCTTCCTATATTGTTGTGAGGGATCGTTCTGACCCAGACAATATCACTGAACGCCACTTTATAGTTGCAGCTAGGAACCTTTTTCGCATCCTGCGGTGCAGGAGCCATGGATGGAGTAGAACATTTGCCATTGGGCAGGACAGGTGTTCTCCTGGAGTCTTGCTCCTGAATCTGAGGGATGCAAATCTGCTCCTTACAAGCACTTTGTTCCTTCAGAATGGTTTTGTTCTCAGGAGTTTTCTGATTGTTTCACCAGGTTCAGACATTGCCCACTTGCTCAGGACAAGACTTAAGGCCAAATACTCTAGTATTGTCAGTAGTGTCATCACCGCAACAAAAACTGCGTCACGGAAGAGCCAAAAAAGGAAGATTGATGGAAGCTTGATAGGTGCTTCTCCTGAGATCCACGGGTAGTGGGTCATCCTATAATAAAGAAAAAAAACATAATAAAGTCCTGTATATTTATACCCAATCCAGTCAAACAGAGAGCCCTTGTTATTATACAGTGATGGATACATTATCAAGCAACTTTCAGAAATATCCCATTGAGAAGATCAGGAAGAAGTTTGGGATTCACCTCCAGGGTCCATGGAATATTATTTACAGTTGGACTTTCATATGACGGACGGTCACGTGTCCAGTATGAGAAGTCCTGCAAGAGGCGATATTCTCATTAGCTGATCCTTGTGACCTCCATATTGATGAGAACATACTCGCCCTCAGTGTACTGTAATGTGGGGGGTAGAGCAACGTAAAGCACAGAAATGATAGGATGATACTCATCATCTCCAGAGGTCTCTCAGCACCAAGGTATGGTCAATGAGATACAAGCTGCAGATGGGCCGAGGCTTCTAATATACCCAGGGGTGACATCACAAAGCCCTCTGTGACATCATTGCACAGTTCTATCCATCATGTCACTGATACTTTGGACCTAACTAAATGTCTAAAAGAGAACCCTTCCACATGATTTCCAATCACGGAGCAGCTTCAGTTTTTCAAGAAAAGTTTAAAAAATATAATCTGTGCTGTGATTGGTCACAATGGCACATGAAGCAGAACGTCTTTAGATCTTTTAAAGGGAAAGTGTCAGCAATTTTTTTACAATTGTAAAATTGTAAAGTATTTATATTTATATATAAATCCACATATATATTTAAAAAGGTTTTAATGGTATAAAATCTGAAAAAAATATTTTAACTGTTTTGATGTTTTCATCTTGTAAACACTAGGGGGAGCAGCTGCTGACATTTCCATGAAAACAGAATGCAGCTAGCTCGCATTACGACTGCAGTAAAAGTGGGCAGGATCTGCTCACATGGGTGTGATGTCACTCCTCCCCTTCTGGGCGTTTGCAAAAAGGTAAATGAGACTGTAGTTTAGGATCACAGTGCGGAGCGATCACTGGTGACTGCAAAGTGATATATAAGGGACAACACCAAAGTCATTAATCACTACAAGGACAAAGCAGGAATGTGGGAGTCAGAGGGGTCACCCCACACTTATATCCCCTCTGACTGTCACTTCCTAAGCTCCTTTCCCTGCCATAACCTCTTATTCCCGCAGGTAAATTCTTACAGGACCCCTCGCCCCATCCCCTTCCCCTGCCGCAGCTGATTCTAAACGTCCTCCATATGTAATAATAGACAGGTACTCACCGGCAGCCTATGGTAATTCACAGGGTAGAACAGGGTACAGCACAGAAACAATATGGCGGTCCTCATTGTCTCCAGGGGGTATCTCAGCACCAAGATATGGCCAATGAGATATGAGCTCCAGGTGGATGGAGCCCCCTTATATACCCTAAGGGTGACATCACAACGCCCTCTGTGACATCATCACCCACAACATTCCGTCACATGACATCACCCAGCACCAGCATCATGTGACCCAGCATAAATAGAAAGTCATTGTTGCCTATAGCAACTATTCAAAACTAAGTTTAAACTTTTCCAACAGCTAAAGGCGGCTCTGTGATGGCAGTTTCTTCTTGTGGACGGTTGTGATAAATCTGCAGAACATCTACATAACGCGACATGTAGAAAATCCTGTCTTTTCCCCTCTGTTCTTCCTCTGGTGCTACAGAGACGGATAGAAGGAGCTTTTCCAGACCTTACAGTGCACAATATGGGACCTAATCACTGATATCACAGATCTCCTCAGTACAAGCATACCGCCAACCTATGAGGACTAGAAAGAGGGCGAAACCATGCGGCACGCGTAGTCTGACCACGCCCCTATCCACACCCCAAGCCACGCCCTTTTTATGCCTTGGCAGGAGGAGATGTCTGTACAAAGAGCAAGTTATCAAAAGGCTGAAGGAACACTTTATCAACATGAATGAAGGTTTTGAAGGGCATCCACTGTCCCGGCACTACCGGAAGTTCCACAACCAATCTGATAAGGACACTAAGTTTTGTGGGATCCGATTAGTCCCCAGAAAATGGAGGGGAGGTGATTACCTGAGATTAATGTCGCGGATGGAATCCAAATGGATCTTCACATTAAATAGCTTGGCTCTGAAGGGCCTTAATCACGAGAGTCAGCTGTATGCCTTCAACTCGCAGCGGTATATACTGTATGTATTTTTCATCCCAGTACCAATTGAACATTTACATTGCACTTTTATGAACCTCCTTATATTTTATCAATATAATATGTCTTTTGGATATATTCCTTTGAATCCACCTATTTTATATATGTATTTGTTTCTATACATTGATACCCCTATTGGAGATACAATATAATGTTTTTATTTTTCTTCTTCATTTTTTCCTTTTTATCTCTGGATGGTACTAAGTGCCGAATTTATACTATCCTGGTAATATACACTGATTAACAGACTGTTTTTTATAGCCATCAGAAATATAAGTATATAATTTTTATTCATTTTTAACTAATTGTGAAAGTTTGAACAAAGTCTTTTTTATTATTATTTTTTTCACACACAGTCTATTCTTATTGGAATTCTATCTTAGTTCTATTGCACCTCCATATGTCCTTTTGCACCGTCTTGATAGTATTGGATCGTCCTCCATTTCTTTGGTTGTATTATCTTTGTGGGGGGCGTTTGGACTTTATTAGGTTACCAGTTTGACTACCAGCGAGATGCTGACGAAGAGGAACTGTGAGTCCTCGAAACGCGTAGGTTTTTTTTGGCCTATACAGGACATCAAAGGAGAAGGAGAGAATCAATGCACAGGGATAAGCCCTCCTGATATCCAGAAGATATATATAACCATATCATATTATTGATACAAAATATAAATGCACAGAGTCAATAAAATCACTTAAAAACACCAAACCCCATCCTTACTTTGCAAGATACCTATTCCAAAGGTGTATCTAGGTTTTCTGGCACCCGTTGCACCAGGGGCTGGCTGGCACATTTTAGCCTGGGGGGCAAGCACACAGCAGTGGACCATGAGTAGCGGCCCATCCTTAACATGTTTATTACCAGATGCATCATAAGCCTATATTCACACGACCGTATTGTCTAAGTGTTGCCCGTGAAAAAAGCTGACAGCACTTGGACCAGTTCAGATGAGTGTTTGTAGTGGTCAGACATAGTACATATTATTCTTATGTATTACTATTTTTAAAGCAGATATACCTTTTTAGAGATGTAGTACCAGGGAGGGACCAACCGCCCGTGCAGCCGGTTCATTGAACGGGGGCCCCCGAGGGAGAGGGGGCCCCTCCAGCCTCCAGCAGGGCCGCCATCATGGCATGACTGCACTGACTCCAGCATGGGGCCCGGCCGGTCGGAGCCCCCCTCTTGTGCGTCTCCTCATGGGGCCCCCCCCGCAGGACCCCCCGCCGTCACATGACCGGAGATGTGCCTGCGCTCAGCATGGGCCCCATGCTGAGCGCAGGGACATCTCCGGTCATGTGACGGCGCCGCCACAATACTTACCCCTACCCGTGCCCCCGCAGCGTCTGCCGCTTCCTCTGACTGTGTCGTCTCAGGTCAGAGGGCACGGTGACGTCTTTACACTGCGAGCTCTCTCCTGAGCTGTCACATCACAGAGCGGGAAGACGCGCGCAACGCTGGAGTCCGGATCAGCAGCAGGTAAGAAGTGAGATGAGTATTTGATTTTTTTTTTTTATGTATGGGGGCATGGGGCATTTAATGGTGGGGGGAGAGTGGGTGTGACATCCTGCATGGGGCATTATATGGGGGGGTGGTGTGACATCCTGCATGGGGCATTATATAGGGGGGGGATTGTCATCCTGAATGGGGCATTATATGGGGGAGGGGGTAATTGACATCCTGCACGGGGGCATTATATGGGGGTGGGGGGGAGGGATGTGACATCCTGCTTGGGGCATTATAAGAGGGGAAGGGTGAAGTGACATCCTGCATGGGGCATTATAAGAGGGGAAGGGGGGAAGTGACATCCTGCATGGGGCATTATAAGAGGGGAAGGGGGGAAGTGACATCCTGCATGGGGCATTATAAGAGGGGAAGGGGGGAAGTGACATCCTGCATGGGGCATTATAATAGGGAGAGGGGGGAATTCACATCCTGCATGGGGCATTATATAGAGAGTGGGTGTGTGACATACTGCATGGGGCATTATAAGGAGGAGGGGTGACCTCCTGCATGGGGCATTATAAGGGAGGGGGTGGTCTGACATGCTGCATGGGGCATTGAAAAGGGGGGAAGTGACATCCTGCAAGGGGCATTATATGGGGGGAAGAGGTGACATCCTGCATAGCGCATTAAAAGACGGGTGTCATCCTGCATGGGGCATTATAAGGGGGGAACAGCCTGCATGGAGCGGTACATGGGGGCCAATATTCTGTATGGAGAGTTATATGGGGACCAGTATTCTGTATGGAGCATTATATGGGGACCAGTATCCTGTATGGAACATTATAAGGGGGTCAGTATCCTGTATGGAGCATTATAAGGGGGTCAGTATCCTGTATGGAGCATGGTATGGTGCCCATAATACTGTATGGAGGACTATACTGTCCGGTCTGCACTGTGCGTTGTGAGGATTCGCCGGTTTCTGAGCTATTGTAGAATTTACAATAGATATCGCTCATGTAATGTAGTAAGTGAAATCCTTGGCCTTGTACTATATATATATATTTCTCTGCGGTATCTGTGCATCATGAATCATGGTATGTGTTAAAGGGGCCCACTGAAACTCTGTCGCCCAGGGCCCACAAAAACCAGGAGCTGGCCCTGGGGGTAAGTATAACAAGTTGTATTTTTCTTACATACTATTAATTAACTTGGAGTGGGGGGAATCAGAGATGCACGGGGGGATGAGAGATGCACGGGGGGGGGGCCTTCATGCCCCCTATGAAGGGCGGGGGAGCCCCAAAAAAATTCTTGCACAGGGGCCCACTACAGTCTGTGTCCGCCCCTGTGTAGTACGCCGTGTTTTTCTACACTCCTAAAATAACATATCAGCAGAGTAAAGGTGGTCACACATAAGCCCAGGTCTGCTAGATAGATACCTATGAATTATTATTTTGTATATGTTTTCAAACATACTTGATCAATGAAATCATCATTGTAAACTTCAACTCCACATAATAGTATATGATGTAGCAGTCACTAATTATCTTGAGTGCTTCATCTGATGTCCGTGCACATAGTATACATAGTATACCACATACAGTACAATATATATAGGAGAATATACAGTATGACTGGTATATAGAGACGAGCAATTTGTAGAACCGTAGTGCAGTGGTCAGATGAATATTCAGTGGCTGCTGAACAGGAGCCACCACATAGTCTCCTTTTTACAGCCCCACATAGCCTTCCATATACTGTACAGTGTGAGCCCCACATAGCCTCCTCTATACAATGTGAGCCCTCACACAACCTCCTATATGAGTATGAGCCCTCACATAGCCTCCTATATACAATGTGAGCCCTCACATAACCTCCTATATGAGTATGAGCCCTCACATAGCCTCCTGCATACAGTATCAGTCCCCACACAGCCTCCTGCATATAGTGTGAGGACCCACACAGCCTCCTGCATACAGTGTGAGGACCCACTGTGTGAGTACAGTGTGAGGACTGGTCGTCGGATATGTTGCACGCTTATTGAGATGTGTTATTGACAGCTCTATCATTTTTCTTGCCACTGTCTTGTTAAATATACAGGTTGGATACATTTGGTGTTCATGCCATATAAATTCCTGTTTATAACGAGTACATATTTATGATAGGTAGCTTTGTTTTACTACCATTGACAGGCATTAACTGGATTTTAGGTCCTAGTGACGTTTTATATCTTTTTTACCTACGTATTCATTAAAGGTTATGTTTTAACCTCTTTCACTACTTTAATTGCTTCATATTACCTTTATTGAGTGGTGACCTGTATGATAGTGTGTGAGCACCAGCTCCAGGCGTCCCTGAAGAGGGGCAGGGAAAAAGTAAAGGGGGCAGTGGGAAGGGGGTTTATCCAAGGAGGGGTGAGGTCAGCAGAGTATGAGAGACAGACTCATCCTAAACCAGGGGTCTCAAACACGCGGGCCGCATGTGGCCCTTCAGACTGGTTCATGCGGCCTGTAGGCACCATAGACCCCGATCGCGGCCCGGTCCAGGAGCTGCCGACAGCTGCACTTTAGTTCAGTGTATTGCTGCGCAGAGACCGGCTCTCTGCATGATACAATACCAATGCCAGCCACCGGCCTATCAGAGGCCAGCAGCGGACATCCGCGTCCCAGCGCAGCGGTGCATGACATCACTAACATGGGCAGATGTCAGCTGCTGGCCTCTGATAGGCCGGTGGCAGGCATTGGTCTCTGCGCAGCAATACACTGAACTAAAGCGCAGCTGCCGGAAGCTCCTGGACCAGGCCGCGATCGTCAAGGGGTCTATGGTGCCTGCGCCCGCATATGCAGAAAGGACACCGAGGGAACGGAGGACAGGTGAGAAGAGACTTTTTTTTTCTTATATATGTATGTGAAGAATGGAACAGCGGACATTCCTACAATATAGGGACCTGAATGGGGACATTCCTACAATATGGGAACCTGGATAGGAACATTCCTACAATGTGGGACCTGGATGGGGACATTCCTACAATGTGGGACCTGAATGGGGACATTCCTGCAATATGGGGACCTGGATGGGGACATATCTACAATGTGGGGACCTGGATAGGGACATTCCTACAATGTGGGGACCTGGATGGGGACATATCTACAATATGGGGAACTGGATTGGGACATATCTACAATGTGAGGACCTGGATGGGGGACATTCCTACAAGATGGGGACATTATAACAAGATGAGGACCTAGATGGGGGACATTACGACAAGATGGGGACCTAGATGGGGGACATTACGACAAGATGGGGACCTGGATGGGGGACATTACGACAAGTTGGGGACCTGGATGGGGCATTACTACAAGATGAGGACCAGGATGGTGCATTACTACAAGTTGAGAACCAGGATGGGGCATTACTACAAGATGAGGACCAGGATGGGGCATTACTACAAGATGAGGACCAGGATGGTGCATTACTACAAGATGAGGACCAGGATGGGTCATTACTAAAAGATGAGGACCAGGATGAGACATTACTACAAGATGAGGACCAGGATGAGGCATTAGATGAGGCATTACTACAAGATGAGGACCAGGATGAGTCATTAACCCCTTTACAACCCAAGGTGGTTTGCACATTAATGACCAGGCCAATTTTTACAATTCTGACCACTGTCAATTTATGAGGTAATTACTCTGGAACGCTTCAACGGATCTCCCTTATTCTGAGATTGTTTTTCATGACATATTGTAATTCATGATTATGGTAAAATTTCTTCGATATCACTTGCGTTTATTTGTGAAAAAAATGGAAATTTGGCAAAAATTTTGAAAATTTTGCAATTTTCAAAATTTTAATTTTTATGCCCTTAAATCAGAGAGATATGTCACACAAAATAGTTAATAAATAACATTTCCCACATGTCTACTTTACATCAGCAGAATTTTGGAACCAAAATTTTTTTTACTGGGGAGCTATAAGGGTTAAAAGTTGACCAGCGATTTCTCATTTTTCCAACAAAATTTAGAAAAAAATTTTTTTAGGGACCACATCATATTTAAAGTCACTTTGAGGGGTCTTTATGACAGAAAATACCCAAAAGTGACACCATTCTAAAAACTGCACCCCTCAAGGTGCTCAAAACCACATTCAAGAACTTTATTAACCCTTCAGGTGCTTCACAGGAATTTTTGGAATGTGGAAGAAAAAAATTCACATTTAACTTTTTTCACAAAAATGTTACTTTAGACCCAATTTTTTTTATTTTCGCAGGGGTAACAGGAAAAAATAGACCCCGAAATTTGTTGATCAATTTCTCCTGAGTAAGCAGATACCCCATATGTGGGGGAAAAACACTGTTTGGGCGCACGGCAGGGTACTGAAGGGAAGGAGCGCCATTTGACTTTTTAAATGTAAAATTTGCTTGAATAATTAGTGGACTGCTCCCTGCACATAGTACCGGGTGTAAGCTGTGACAATCAGCTGACACCCGGCGGCGATCGCGCCCGCACAGCCTGTGTGCGCACACGATCGCCATGACGTACTAATAAGGATCAGGCTCTTAAAGCCCAGGGCACAGAAGCGTATTAGTACGTCATGTACTGTAAAGGGGTTAATACAAGATGAGGACAAATTCAAAAGGTGTATAGAAAAAAAAATGATATCACTAAAAATGTCATTTTGTCATGCAAACAATGCGGACCATCTACCCAGCCGAGTTTGAGACCCTTGCTTTATAAAGTATCTTTGCTTAACAAACAGTTGTTTCTGAGAAGCTAATGATAGCAAATGATCAGGCAATATTTTCTGTGCATTTTCCCATTTCATTCTACTTGTGCCTCCTTTTCGCAAACATTCTGTTTCAATTTTTGGGTTAACTCCTTTATTTTGGATTTTATCTTATTGATCTCCCCTATGCATATTCCCCGTACATATGTGTGGCACCCCAGGGGTCTGGTTGCCACAGTGATAGAGATATTACGTCTGAGAGCAGGTGGGAGGTCTCTTGGTCAGGGATCCTATGCATGCCACACCTCCTGCCCAGTCCTGGGAGGGGAAGAACTTCCCCTATATAAACCTAGGGCTGAGGCAGGGTTAGTGAGTAGAGAAGAAGTAGAGACAGAGAAGCAGATATAGGAAAAGAACATCAGGAGCTCTGTGGGAGCAGTGCTACAAGGAGTCAGGGGCTGGCAGCTGCAGAGCTCGCCCTGACTGAGAAGTTATCACCGGACCCGGAGTCCGAGGCTGTGGGGACTAACTCCTATCCAGCAGCAGAAACCGACCGGCAGGGGATTGCAGGTCCTCTGGCCCAGAAACCCGAAGGCACGGTCACACGCGTGGGACCAGCACTGCCGTCGTGGAGCGGAAGCTACTAGAAGGCCCCGAGTCACCGGCCATACGGGTGAGCACCACACGGTACACTCAGGGACGTGGGCTACTTATACCCGCCTCTAGCAAGGTAGCCGGAAGAGTATCGTTAGTTTGGGAGGCCTACAACTCCGCCTGGCCAGGGGAGATCCCATCTGCTCAAGGACTGACCAGGCCCCAATCGCTAGCCAGTACTCCGGGAGGGTCTATCTTTGTCACCAGTAAAGACCCTGAACTACACCGTACCGTCTCCGAGTGGTTCCTGCTACCCCCATCATCCACGTCGGCTGCCCTGAGGCCATACCCCTCCCGTTGGGGGTTATACTATCACGCTGCACAATCCTACCACCGGCCTCAGCGGTCTGCCCTGCAGCAGCAGCTCCTCAGCTGTACTCAACGGGTGGCGTAGTCGTCCAACATCTACCGCTAATACAGCGCCACTTAGTCTGACTCCCTGGGCACGGACCGGATCCCCGCCACGAGACTACAACCCTCAAGAGATCCGGCTCCGGGTAAGCTCCCGCGTGCGCAACGCAGCGCGACACAGGCCCAGGGGCGCGTCAACTTTTGGCGTAGTCGGCAGGATTCCGTGCCCGCAACCACCGGGTACTGCGTGCCTGAAAAAAGAGACTTTTAAACTTACCATCGGTGAAGATTCCCGCCATCCGGCGCCATCTTCAGCCTTCTTCCCGCCATCGGTGAAGATTCCCGCCATCCGGCGCCATTTTCAGCCTTCTTCCCGCCTTCCGTGGAGTTTTCCCGCCGTTGGACGCCATCTTGAAGACGCCGCGCGGGAAGAAGAGGGGCGTGGACTCCGAAAGCGCGCGAGAACTGAAGCCCCGCCTCACGTCCAGACGTTGCGTAAGGTCCTGGAAGGAGCCCAGCAGACGCCGACGTCACAGGAGCGCGACGGAAGGTCCTCAACCCTGACGGTCCACTGCGGAGCCGTGGCCTACAGAAGAGGATCATCGCAAGGTAGGCCACGGTCCACTAGGGGGTAGAAGGATGTCGGATACGGAGGAGAGCTTCACCGCTTCAACCCCCGCCAGCGCCACCGCTGTTGCGGTCATGCCTTTCACCATGCCCTATATCCCGGGGGCAGCCTGGCTACCCCAGTACTCAGGGGAGTCACATACCCTGCATGACTTTAGAGAAAAGCTGGATAGCCTCTTCCAGGTGTACCCCCTCACAGAGGAGCAAAAAGTGAGCATCCTGGTGGCCCAATTAACCGGGGCAGCCCAAAGGGAGGTAAAGTCCTGGCCACCTGGGAGGAGGACTGTCGCAGAGATACTAACCCAGCTAACCGAGGAGGAGCTGCAGTACTACCAATACGAGGAAAGCCAAGAGGACCCGGACGGGTCTGAGGACTACCCTCAGGAGGGAGCACAAAGAGGACATAGCTACTGAAGGGAAGTAGCGTGAATAAAGAGCTGTAAATAGTTACCCGTAAGGGTACAAGGACTGCTGCTAATTAAAATATGGTCCCCGTTGGGATTAGTGAATTGTTCCCCATGTGCCCCTATCTTAAACCAGGCTGAGGACTGTGAGCAGCCATTCCTTATCCCCACTGGCCGAAGACTGAGAGCGGCCATATCCTGTAAATAATTATGTGTTTCTAGTAATTTATGGGAGTCTTTGGTGGATTTACCGGGAATCCTTTGTACATGGTTGGAGCGTAACCCAGGAATGGACTAAAGACTGTTAAGGACTCGGGGCAGGACAGACCCCTACCTGGTTACGTCTCCCTGTTTTGGTAAAATGGACACCTTGCTTTTCTTCAAAACTGCACCCGGTTGCGGACACGCCGTAACCATCTTTATGTGTTTTTCTTATTGTATTATTATTGTTTATACCTTGTAATGTTTTTCTAAAAATATGTTTAGTCCCGGAGTACTAAATTTCACTAGGGGGGAATGTGGCACCCCAGGGGTCTGGTTGCCACAGTGATAGAGATATTACGTCTGAGAGCAGGTGGGAGGTCTCTTGGTCAGGGATCCTATGCATGCCACACCTCCTGCCCAGTCCTGGGAGGGGAAGAACTTCCCCTATATAAACCTAGGGCTGAGGCAGGGTTAGTGAGTAGAGAAGAAGTAGAGACAGAGAAGCAGATATAGGAAAAGAACATCAGGAGCTCTGTGGGAGCAGTGCTACAAGGAGTCAGGGGCTGGCAGCTGCAGAGCTCGCCCTGACTGAGAAGTTATCACCGGACCCGGAGTCCGAGGCTGTGGGGACTAACTCCTATCCAGCAGCAGAAACCGACCGGCAGGGGATTGCAGGTCCTCTGGCCCAGAAACCCGAAGGCACGGTCACACGCGTGGGACCAGCACCGCCGTCGTGGAGCGGAAGCTACTAGAAGGCCCCGAGTCACCGGCCATACGGGTGAGCACCACACGGTACACTCAGGGACGTGGGCTACTTATACCCGCCTCTAGCAAGGTAGCCGGAAGAGTATCGTTAGTTTGGGAGGCCTACAACTCCGCCTGGCCAGGGGAGATCCCATCTGCTCAAGGACTGACCAGGCCCCAATCGCTAGCCAGTACTCCGGGAGGGTCTATCTTTGTCACCAGTAAAGACCCTGAACTACACCGTACCGTCTCCGAGTGGTTCCTGCTACCCCCATCATCCACGTCGGCTGCCCTGAGGCCATACCCCTCCCGTTGGGGGTTATACTATCACGCTGCACAATACTACCACCGGCCTCAGCGGTCTGCCCTGCAGCAGCAGCTCCTCAGCTGTACTCAACGGGTGGCGTAGTCGTCCAACATCTACCGCTAATACAGCGCCACTTAGTCTGACTCCCTGGGCACGGACCGGATCCCCGCCACGAGACTACAACCCTCAAGAGATCCGGCTCCGGGTAAGCTCCCGCGTGCGCAACGCAGCGCGACACAGGCCCAGGGGCGCGTCATATGCTTTCATAGCATCCCATATAAATCTCGTAGATGATGACCCATCATTAAAACGAAAATATTCTAAGATTCTAGAGCTAAGAGTAGGACCAATTAGTTGCAGCCAAAGAGGATTGATGTGCCATGTATATTCCCCCGGAGACCTCACAGCACCCATCTGCAGTTGTACCTGTATAGGCGAGCAGTCAGAGACACTCCTTGGCAGATACCTCACCGATTTAATATAGGGTATGATTGATTCAAAGCCAATAGCTTGGTCTATTCTTGACAAAGTATGATGGGAGACGAAGTAACAGGAATATTGTCTGACATCAGTGTGCCGTATTCTCCATAGGTCCACTATGCCTACCTTCTCTAGCAGATAATGTAGAGATGTATATTGTGCATTTTGAAAAATATTTCCAGTATGGAATTTATCCCAGAAAGGGTGGAGGTAGGTGGTAAAATCCCCTCCCCCTGCGAGGTTGGGATTTAGGAGGATGTTAGTTTTAGATCAGTTGCAGAACGGAGGGCACGGGAGGGGTGATAGACAGAAATGAGGGATGAGATATAGGGTGGTGCAGAACTGTGGAGGGCTTTATGGGTGAGAAAGATGAGTTTGTATTGTATTTTGTGGTGAATGGGTAACCAGTGCAATGACTGGCACTGGTTAGAGGCGTTGGTGAAGCGGCCTGATAGAAATACGACCCTGGCTGCTGCATTCAGAATGGATTGGAGAGGAGAGAGTTTGTTTAGAGGGAGACCGATTAGAAGAGAGTTGCAGTAGTCCAGACGAGAGTGAATAAGAGCGACAGTAAGAGTTTTTGCAGTATCAAAGGTGAGAAAATGTGGGGTTCTCGAGATGTTTTTAAGGTTCAGGTGACATGAGTGAGTGAGTGATTGTAGCCCAGTCAAGAGAGCTTGTAAAAGAACTTCTACATGATGTTTCAAGGATGGAAAGAGACTGCCATCTACTGGCCAGACGCAGTCAAGCAGAACCAAGATATGCAAGGGAAGTTGCAGGGAGAGCAAGTTCAGACGCTGGACCTGATCAGGTGACTTCCAGGAAGGAGTTCCGGAAAATAAGAGGCCAGCGCGCCAAACCTATGGGGTCTTTGGCGCCAAGCAGCAGAAAGGAGCAGATGTGTTCCCTGCGTCCTGAGAAACCCCGCGTGACAGGCCTAAGCCAGAGGCCTGTGAGGTGCCACAGCCGGGCACCGGTAAAAGAGCTCCGGATATCTCGCGGATGTTACCTGAGTGCTGTGCCTGCTGAGGAGACTAGGAACCTAATTGCGGTGCTGAGTGAGTTTGCGGAACCCGACGTCGCCCGCCGACAGACAAGGCCTGGACCCCCCTATCCAAAGCTCGAGAGACTGCCTCCAACAGCCAAGCAGAGAGGAGTTGAGAGACGGTTGCCCCAGGAAAGTCACGCCAGCGGAAGCGGAGGAGCTGCATACGTGAACAGGGCCGTCACTTCCACTGTTCACCCACAGTACCGGGGACAATTGGGTTTAGATACTCAGGTTGGGAGGGGAACGGTTGGGACTAAAGGAGCACAACGTGATCTAATTGAATTTATGCGGAAGAGACTCACGGCCTAGCGTGAATAACCGATGACCCCCGCTAGGGCCAAATGTACAGTTAAAGAACTTACGTGGTGTCTCCCATGATTGAGGGCATCACCCTACTTAAGAGACTTCGCCTTACTTAAGAGACTTCACCTTACTTAAGAGACTTCACCCTACTAAAGACACTGCACCTTACTTAAGAGACTTCACCTTACTTTGAGAGGCTTCACCTTACTTTGAGAGACTGCGTCTTATTTTGAGAGATTTTGCCTTTTGATGATATATTGAATTACTGTTCATTACCCTTGTTACTAATCCCTTGTTCAGAATACCTGTTGCATAAAATTGTTTATTTTCATCTCAGACTGTTCTCGTCTTGTGTCTCTGTGCATTGCATTCCCGCACCTGCATTACATGATTGTATATGGGGGATAAAGGAAAGTTGTGTGTCAAATATGACTCCAAGACATCGAGCTTGCTGCTTGGGGGTTATGGTGGCGCAACCCAAGAAAATTGAAAAGTCAGGTATAGGTAGGTTAGTAGAGACAGAAAAAACAGTATGCAACATTCAGACGCAGAGATGGAGGATCAGTCTGTGGCTGGGTCCGGTCGGACCCATATACCCCTGGGGGCTATGCTCAGCCATCTTCCCAAGTTTTCAGGGGATGGCAAGTCACTGTGGGACTGGGTAGAAAGACTGAGAAGTATGCTACGGATGTACCCCCTTGATCCCCTAGCCCAGGCGGAGCTGGCCCTCCTAACCCTTGATGGAGAGGCCCGACAGACTGTGATGTACCGCCCACCTGGGGACCATGACACCGTGGATAAAGTGATAAAAATTTTAGAGGACATGCACGGTGACACTACAGATTTGGGACACTTGCGTTTACGGTTGTTCCAGCGGGTCCAAGGGGAAAATGAGACAGTAAATCAGTATGTTAACGCATTGCAGGAAGTGACGGCCCATATCACTAAGAAAGCTCGAGATGGGAACCGAGGACTGGGACCATTGGATGAGGTGCTGCGTGACCAACTGATTGCCGGCTTGAAAGACCCTTCCCTGAGGCAGATCCTGAAGGAGCGGCTGTGATTGAGCCCTGATATGGGGTTCCTGGAGGTAGGGTCTGAAGCTAGAGTGCTGGAGAGAGAAGTTCCTGTTCTCAAAGCCACAGTTAGAAGTCAAGAGGCAATTGCTCCTGGATTCACCAACCAAGAGCCTGATTGGGTACGGGAAATAAGTCAGGAAATTCGAGACATTCGGGGTGAGCTGAATGCTATTAGAAAGCCCCCTACTGCCCCTTTGCTGACGGACCGTACTGCTCAACGCGGACGGAGACCAGAACGAGAGAGACGTTCCTACCCGGCCCCAGCACGGCATGTACCCGACCTATCGGCAGAAAGAGGACCGGAGTGCTGGACTTGCGAAGGTAGGGGGCATATCTCCAAAGACTCTCCCAACCAAGAAAGGAGGAGGAGGGGACAGCCGTTAAACTAAAATGCCCCACGGTTGTGGAGCATACCGTGGGGTCTCGTGCTTCAGAGAGTAGAAGAGGGAGCTCTGAAGACATTGTCTCCGAGAGGCCCATCATCTGGGTTGAATTCAATGGGCAGCGGATCCGCTGTTTGATGGACACCGGGTCTCAAGTGACCATTATGCCTGAGACGTATTTCCAAAGTCACTTTCCTGAAGTCACTCGTTCCTGCCGGGAACCCACTGTCAAATTGGTGGCGGCCAATCAATTACCTATCCCAGTAGCGGGAGTAGTATGGATGTCCATGCGGGCATGTGGAAAGGACCTCGGTCGAAAATGGATCGTACTAACCACAGGGCCCGGAGGCGATGGGCCCATTGTAACCCTGGGCATGAATGTGCTGAAAGAAGTCGGACAGTTCCTGGCTGAGGGCTGTAGCAAAAACAACTGGACCCGCGCCACTCGAGACCCAGCTAGCAAGAGAGTGTTCCAACACCTCGTGCGGGTCAGCCAGATTCAAAAATTGCCCGCTACCTCTCAGTACCTTGGCAAGGTATCGATACCGCCCGAATCCACAATGACACTGCCGGTGGGACAGACTGTACTCACGTTGCCGGTGCTGGCACATGTGTCCTTAGAGGGCGTGGACATTCAAACTGAACCGATGGAAGGAGAAGAAGCGCCCTCTGGACTCCTGATTGCTCGAAACCTGGCCACCGTGCGGCACGGCCGAGTACCCGTGCGCTGCATCAATTTAGGTGGCACCAGTTTACAGTTGTTGCCCCGACAAGAGGTGGCGCGAGTGTACATAATGCCAGAGGCCCTTACTAGAGCGGACGCTATAGGGCTGGCACCTGTGGAAGGAAAACCATGGACCCTGGAGGTGTCCCTCAACAGCCAGGAGAATGGAAGAGAACCGTTGGCTGGACGCCACCTTCTGGAAGAAATGGAGGCTAATCTGACTGAGTTTTCTGCTGGACAAGTAAGGCAGATCAAACAACTTCTACAGCGATATCAGGGAGTGTTTGCACAGCATGAAGATGATTTCGGGTGCACTCGGGACATTCAGCACGAAATACCCACCGGAAATACTGCTCCCATCCGAGAGAGATATCGGCAGATCCCACCTCAAATGTACCAGGAGGTGAAAGAGCTGTTGGCCCACATGTTGCGGAACGGTGTGATCCGTGAAAGTCAGAGCCCCTGGGCGGCTCCGATCGTGCTGGTTCGAAAGAAGGATGGTACCCTGAGATTTTGCGTGGACTATCGAAAGCTGAATGCCTGTACAGTCCGGGACTCCTATCCACTCCCCCGAATCGAAGAGTCTCTATCTGCACTAGGGAGCGCCAAATTCTTCTCTTCCCTCGACCTGGCCAGTGGCTATTGGCAGGTCCCAGTAGCTGAGAAGGATCGTCCGAAGGCCGCTTTTGTTCTCCCTATGGGCCTGTTTGAGTTCAATCGGATGCCGTTCGGACTAACAAATGCACCAGGGACCTTCTAACGGCTGATGGAGAGATGCTTGGGGGACCTCAACTTTGAAGCCACTTTAATATATCTGGACAATATAATTATCTATTCCGCTACGTTTGAGGATCATCTCCGCCGATTGGAACAAGTGTTAGAACGGCTTCAGAGACACGGCCTGAAAATTAAGCCTCGAAAGTGTCGTCTCTTCAAACGAGAAATTGAGTATCTGGGGCACACTGTGTCCAGTGCAGGAGTACACCCCACTGCAGAGAAAGTAGCTGCCGTGCAGAAGTGGCCCACGCCCGCCAACCTAAGGGAACTGAGGGCGTTCCTGGGGCTTGCTGGATACTACCGCAGATTCATTAAAGACTTCGCTAAGATTGCGATCCCGCTCAATGAATTGCTGAGAGGAACAGCTGGGGGAGCCAAGCGAAAGCCCATCTAGTGGGGCCCACGACAAAAAGAGGCATTCCGAGCATTGAAAATGGCGCTAACAGATGCCCCAATCTTGGCCTACGCCGACTTTTCGCAGCCTTTCGAGTTGTACACCAATGGAAGCTTGCATGGACTGGGAGCAGTGCTGGCTCAAGTACAAGGAGGAAAAGAGCGAGTGATCGCGTATGCCAGCAGGTCACACCGAGATACGGAGAAGAATCCGGAGAGCTACAGTTCGTTTAAGCTGGAGCTACTAGCACTGGTGTGGGCCATGACTGAGAAATTTGCTGAGTACTTGTCAGGGTCAGAAGTGCAAGTGCGGACAGATAACAACCCTTTGGCCCACTTGGAGAACGCCAAACTGGGCGCGTTAGGACAGCGGTGGGTCGCAAGGATGTCCAAATACCAGTATAAGATTGCCTATCGGTCCAAGGCGCTGAACACCCATGCCGATGCCCTGTCCCGGGTCACTCAGGCGGGGCCGAAGGAAGACAGAGATGAGGAGCTCGAAGGCGATGAGATTCCTAATTTCAGCCAGTTCGTCGCTGCCCAAGAGACCAGAGAGGAGCCGAAGCCCACTCAGATTCTGGGCCGTTCAAGAGACGAATGGATACATATGCAGCAATCCGATCCAGAGTTAGCAAAATTGAGGGAATGGGTCGCCCTTAATCAAAGACCCGACCAGGAAACCAGAGCCGCTTCACTTCCAACTACCTTACAAATCCTAGGTCAGTGGGAGAGGCTTCTCCTGAAGGACGGCTTGCTATGCCGAGGAATCCAGCTGCCTCGAGAGTTTGATGTTACCTGGCAGGTGGTAGTTCCAGGAGCGCTAGTAACACAGCTAGCCCAAGAAGCTCATGGAAGAGGTGCTCACTTCGGAGTAGAAAAGACCTTTCGGTGGTTGCAACGGCTGGTGTATTGGCCTCAACTGCAGCAAGAAGTCGAGGGAGTCTGCCGAGCATGTCGCCAGTGTGAGTTGAATAAGCCCCCGGAACAAAGAGCTCCCATTCAGACCATCCGAACTTCTGCCCCCTTGGAGGTCTTGATGATTGACTACTTGATGATAGGAACTTCATACAATGGTTATGGACACTGTTTGGTCATGACTGATCACTTCACCAAGTTCGCAGTAGTGACGCCTACTAAAGACCAGACGGCAGAAGCCACAGCTAAGGCCATCTGTCAAGATTTCATCCGGATTTATGGGTGCCCGAAGCGAATACATTCTGACCAGGGGGCCTGCTTCCAAGGGCGAGTGATGGATGAGTTGTACCGCATCTATGGAATCGACCGTTCCCGAACAACGCTCTACCACCCGCAAGGGAACAGCGCATGCGAGCGCTTTAACCGAACCCTGTTGCAAATGTTGCGAGCGCTGGAAGCGGACAAAAAGATGAAGTGGTCCGAATATGTGTCCGAGCTGGTGTGGGTGTATAATAATCGAGTTCATGCGACCACCGGCTACACCCCTTACATGTTGCTGTTTGGAAGAAGTGGCCGAGAAATCACTGAACTGGAGCTAGACTCAGAAGACCCCGGCCCGGGCGGTAGCCCAAGTACCTGGATTCGAGAACACCGGCGTCGGCTCCATACAGTGAGAAGACTGGTTGCTCAGAAGTTTCAGGAAGTAGAGCATGCAGTTCGGCCCCCGACGACAGGTGGATCACTTCAGCCAGGAGACCGAGTGCTGGTGAGGGCTAAACGATTTGGAAGTAGACTGGACCATTATTGGGAGGCGATACCATATCGGGTGGTGAAGAAAGTTCACCCAGACAACCCAGTCTACGAGGTTAGGCCCGAAGGGGATGACGCCGCGACACCCAGGGTGTTGCACCGTAATATGCTGCGACCTTGCTCCTCTGAAGCAGAAGTCTGTAACGGAGTTGGGCCCCCAGACGTATTGGCTGAAGTGCCACATGCAGGAACCTTAGGGGATGAAGAAGGATGGGCCACAATGCAGTTGGGCCCGTCAGAACCGTTGATGCCAACCTCGAGTGGAATTCCAAATGAGTCGGGAAATGATTTGCAATCCCCAGTGGTTGATTCCTCGGATCTCCCGGAGTCACCTCCGCAAGAAGAGCTCCGCAGAACTGAGCAGGCTAATGCCGGAATCCCTCCTAACCGGTATGCTCAGGAAGAGTTCATCTGGTCTCAAATCCAACAGAAAATGCAGGAGTGTGCCCAACTCCTGTCTGAGCTTGCACTGCCTGGAAGGAGGCATCAGTTCTGCGAGAAGCCCACTCGCCCGAGGACTGGTGAGCAAAAAGGAGGGAGGAATGTAGCCCAGTCAAGAGAGCTTGTAAAAGAACTTCTACATGATGCTTCAAGGATGGAAAGAGACTGCCATCTACTGGCCAGACGCAGTCAAGCGGAACCAAGATATGCAAGGGAAGTTGCAGGGAGAGCAAGTTCAGACGCTGGACCTGATCAGGTGACTTCCAGGAAGGAGTTCCGGAAATTAAGAGGCCAGCGCGACAAACCTGAGGGGTCTTTGGCGCCAAGCTGCAGAAAGGAGCAGACGTGTTCCCTGCATCCTGAGAAACCCCGCGTGACAGGCCTAAGCCAGAGTCCGGTGAGGTGCCACAACCGGGCACCGGTAAAAGATCTCCGGATATCTCACGGATGTTACCTGAGTGCTGTGCCTGCTGAGGAGACTAGGAACCTGATTGCGGTGCTGAGTGAGTTCGCGGAACCCGACGTTGCCCGCCGACCGACGAAGCCTGGACCCCCCTATCCAAGGCTCGAGAGACTGCCTCCAACAGCAAAGCAGAGAGGAGTTGAGAGACGGTTGCCCCAGGAAAGTCATGCCAGCGGAAGCGGAGGAGCTGCACATGTGAACAGGGCCGTCACTTCCACTGTTCACCCACGGTATCTGGGACAATTGGGTTTAGATACTCAGGTTGGGAGGGGAACGGTTGGGACTAAAGGAGCACAACGTGATCTAATTGAATTTATGCGGAAGAGACTCACGGCCTAGCGGGAATAACTGGTGACCCCCACTAGGGCCAAATGTACAGTTAAAGAACTTACGTGGTGTCTCCCATGACTGAGGGCATCACCCTACTTAAGAGACTTCGCCTTACTTAAGAGACTTCACCTTACTTAAGAGACTTCACCGTACTAAAGAGACTGCACCTTACTTAAGAGACTTCACCTTACTTTGAGAGGCTTCACCTTACTTTGAGAGACTGCATCTTATTTTGAGAGATTTTGACTTTTGCTGATATTTTGAATTACTGTTCATTACCCTTGTTACTAATCCTTTGTTCAGAATACCTGTTGCATAAAATTGTTTATTTTCATCTCAGACTGTTCTCGCCTTGTGTCTCTGTGCGTTGCATTCCCGCACCTGCATTACATGATTGTATATGGGGGATAAAGGAAAGTTGTGTGTCAAATATGACTCCAAGACATCGAGCTTGCTGCTTGGGGGTTATGGTGGCGCAACCCAAGAAAATTGAAAAGTCAGGTATAGGTAGGTTAGTAGAGAGAGAAAAAACAATGAGTTCAGTTTTGGAGAGATTCAGTTTCAGATAGAGGGAAGACATGATGTTAGAGACAGCAGACAGACAATCACTGGTATTTTGTATTAGAGTGGGGGTGATGACAGGTGAAGAGGTGTATAGTTGGGTGTCATCAGCATTGAGATGGTACTGGAAATCAAATCTGCTGATGGTTTGTCAAATAGGAGCAGTATACAAGGAGAAGAGGAGGGGACCTAGGATTGATCCTTGTGGAACCCCGATAGTAAGAGGAAGATTAGAGGAAGAAGAGCCGGCAAAAGATACCATGAAGGAGCGGTCAGAGGTAGGAGAAGAACCAGGAGGGAGCGGTGTCCTTGAGGCCTATACAGCGGAGCATAGTGAGGAGGAGCTGATGATCTACAGTGTCAAAAGCGGCAGAGAGATATAGGAGAAACAGCAGGGAGTAGTGACCATTAGATTTAGCTGTTAGTAGATCATTAGAGACTTTAGTGAGGGCAGTTTCAGTAGAGTGTGAGGAGCGGAAACCAGATTGTAAAGGGTCGAGAAGAGAGTTATCTGAGAGATAGCGGATTAGGCGGGAATGGACCAGGCGTTCCTGGAGTTTAGAGATGAAGGGAAGATTAGAGACCGGTCTGTAGTTAGCAGTGCAGTTCTGGTCCAGGGATGGCTTTTTCAGTAAAAGGGTTATGATGGCATGTTTAAGTGAGGAGGAAAAGATACCTGAAGAAAGAGAGAGGTCAAATATTTTAGTTAGGTGGGTAGTGATGTCAAGGTAAAATATATATATTATAGAAAATCAATTAGTTTATTTTAATAGATTACCTCGCGGTACACTGAAGGACCTGCCGTCACATGACTAAATGACGTCAGCGCAGGTCCTTGAGTCCACCGCGATCTGCCGGCAAGCCAAGACAAGCACACCGGGGGCCATCAGAAGGTAAGTATAATATTTATTTTTTATTTTATTCTTTTTTTACAGGTACTATGGTACCTGCGTCCGGAGGAGAGTCTCCTCTTCTCCAGACCCGGGTACCATCCGCACATTGAAATGCATGGAATGCGCATGTACAGATCCAGTGATGCGGATTCCATGCGTTCCAATGCAAGTCAATGGCGGCGAAAACGCAGCGCTTCCGCAAAATAATTGGTCATGCTGCGTTTTTTTCCGCAATGATAAGACGCAGCGGAAATTTCTGCAGCATGTGCACAGCACATGCGGATTATCATTGGGGAACATGGCAGGCCTTCTACCAAGCATTTTTTAAGCGTTTCTGCAGCGGAATTGCCGCTGCGGAAACGCTTAAAAAACGCATCGTGGTCACACAGCCTTATTGTACACATGAACAACTAAATGATTTCCTGGGAATGACATATGTATGTGCATGGCTGATAACAGAGAGATTCATGTCGAGTTGGCAAAGATGGCGCTGAGAGACGACTTCACCCCTCCCATCAGAATTCCTAAGGTGTTACTGAGGCCAGGAGATACATGGATGAGCAAATTGCAGTGTGCCAAGTTATCAGAAGGAGCAATGAATTTTACTAATCCCACCTAGAAGTAGAATACTATATAACCCCATGTCTACATAATAAAGTATGTCATTTTGCGTGGTTTAGTCTCTGAGTGAAGTTTTTCAACCATATTAGCAAATTTGGTTGATTTGCATTCACTCGGACATCTTTAATTAGGAGGAGAGCAGTTACCTAGTGTATCTTAAATTGGTGAAACCTCCACAGTGACAGCTGGGGAAAGGAACTGAATGAGCTGTGAGGGAATAGGGTCACTGTTGCAGGTTGTAGGGCGGGAAGAAGTGAGGAGTCTGGTCACTTCTTCTTCTGTGACCAGCTCGAAGATGGAAAGTGAACTTGAGGTGCGGGAGGGAAGGGAATCCAGACTCTGAGGGGATTGTGTAAAAATGTCTTGACAGATATGATTGATTTTTTGTAGGAAATAAGTGGCCAGATCGTCAGCGCTTAGGTTGGTGACGGGGTCTGTATTTTAGAGCTCAGGAAGGAGTGGAAGGTTTCAAAGAGTCGTTTAGGATTGTTGGCTAGAGATGTGATGAGAGTGGTAAAGTAGACTTGTTTAGCCGGATGGAGAGCAGAATTATAAGTTTTGAGCATAAACTTATAGTGGATGAAGAGAAACCAAAAACAAGAAAAATACCCAAATAATTTAAAGTAAATGTACAGTGGATGAAGTTTTCTGTTAAAAGAGATTGTCTCCACAGATGCTCCACTCACAAAATAAGAATACTTTGTATGTACAATAAGGCAGGTACATAACTCATCATAGCTCAACTTTTCCCGCTCATAATAGAATAACGGAATAGATTCAGGGATAGGCATTTTTTCATAATGGTATATGAAAAGTGCTTGGAGAAAACCGCCTCAAGGAGAAGTCTCTCATCCAGCTCCATTTCGCAGAGATCTCTTTCTGGCATCCATTCATGATAAAGCATCTGGAAGGGAGTCAAACATATGAACTCCGCCCTGAGCCGAGCAGGGTAGATTATAGAATAGGAAATTTGCTTTTCACAGAGCCTCCTTTTTCTATCCCAGAACTTGACCCTCTTCGTCTGAACTTCTGTTGAAAAGTCAGGATAAATAGATATTTTCCTTCCATCAAGGGTAAGTGAAGAGTGGTCCCTGGCCTTTCGTAGGACAAGGTCTCTCTCTTTAAAATTTTGTAATTTGATGAGTACAGGTCTTGGTGGAGCACCCGGTGGCAAAGGACGTGTAGGAACTCTGTGAGCTCTTTCAATTGCAAAAAATTGAGAGAGAGTGTCTTTGCCGAACATTGTAGTCAGCCAGGATTAAAAAAAAATCAACTGAATTACGACCCTCCGCTTTTTCATGAACCCCGACTAAACGTATGTTATTTCGCCGATGCCTATTCTCTAGGTCATCAACCTTCTTGAGAAGGGCATTGATATTCTGAAGACCTCTCCTGAGATATTTATGTATAGTAGGCATTTGGTCCGCAACAGAACTCACTCTTTCCTCCAACTCATTGACTCGGCTGTTTATTTTCTTCATGTTTTGTCTGATGAGATTAATGTCCTCTCTAAGCCCTCCCATGTGTTTGTTGAGAATTTCTAATGAGAAACTACAGGATTTTCCAGCAGAGAAAACATCTTGTCGTGTAGGCTCTTGCCCAGAATCATTGACTTCTCCATAGGTGTTGTTAGTGCTCTGCATTTCCTGCACTTCTCTGTTTAACTGTTGCTGTGAGAGTGGTGCCACATTGCCTCCCCTGCACAGTCTCTGTATCTCTCTTCCTCTGTGAGCATACCTGATCAGGTTGTAAATCATCTGAAGGGTCAGAATCTAAGGTCAGTCTGGCAAATCTCCCCAGCTTTGCTGCAGCAGCCTCAGCATCTCTCACTCTGGCTGGTGTGGGGGAGGAGGCGCCATGTTGGAAGGCCCACTATCTGGACTCTGCTCCTTCTGATGCTTGCTTCTGGTCATGTCTGAGTGCACTTTAAGCTTCTCTGTGTACTTTCTTCCAGCCTTTGGTGTGAAGGAATCAATATTTCACTGCTAATAGGTGGAAATGAAAGGATGCAGAGCAGGAGCCAAGCACAGAGCTTCCATGTGAAGAGGCTGTCAGCAAAAGGTCCTTTTTAAAGGGGAATCTGTAACACTCCCATCATCTGCTCCTGAGCTCACATTTAGACAGTCTGTATTATATGTATTTTATATGAGCACTGCACTTGGCTTTTTCTGGCAAAGAAGATGACACACCCGATCTGCCGCTCCATTTTACAATAGGAATTAAAGTGCCCTGTCAGGGATAAAAATTCCCCATTCTTCCAATCGGTACAGTCCCAAATGGTCAGACCAATCAATCACTGACCAATAAGATATCACCTCTCCTGTGGATCCTATGGAGTTATCACCTCTCCTGTGGATCCTATGGTCATAACTTGTTTTCACCAACAAAGTCCTTTACTGCAAATTACCGTAATTGTACATCCCAGTTATGGTATCGCACAGTAAGAGGTGCAGGAACCTCCTGTATTTTGCAGCCGACGCTCCACTATAATCGAGATAATGGCTAACAGGTTTTCATATACAGCTGTAGTGTGGGCCCCTAGAATCAATTCCTTTTGGGGCCCCAGACACCCCAGTTTGATCCTGGTTGGGGGTGGGGAGGGTAATTTTGCACCCTGTCGTAAAGAAAAATTGTAAAATCCAAAAAGACATCTCTGGAGAGGGGACATATCACCCTCACATTGAACATATAGGATTATAACTAGAAAAATGAGAAAGAGCTGACACTTCAACCTCTATTGACGTATGGCCTCCTGCCGTGGTCAAGTAAATTCAACAAAGAATCTGATGAGAACCAGCCAACAAGTCTAGAATTTGCATACTCAGAGGCGGATAAGTACATTTCCGAAGCAAGGGCTTCCTCTTTTCAAAGGACTTGTCTCAGACACTCTGAAGACTGTGGTCAGTGATGAATATTGGGGTTTGCATCGATCCAATATTCATGGGAAATGTATTTTCAACATCGTAGCAAAGGGACGATCATAACGCATTCACTCACATCATTGTAAGGCCAGCCGAACACCCCCAACTTAATATCGTTTAGATGGATAATGCTATCCATGCCATGTTTCATCTCTATAGAAAGGTAAAATCATGATAGAAAACATGACCATGATATTTCCCGCCCGAGACCTCCATGGGCGAAGATATCCTGAAAGTTGGGGACTCATAAACTTCTAAAAGATCTAGCACACCTATGACAAGTCCTCATATGAGCTCACCAATAGAAGGTATGTGGGTGTAACCGTGATCTTATTAAATCAGAGCTTGGATTTTGGTCACTGGTTAGTCCTGGAAGGTACAGCTTGCTGTAGTTGTATCTGTTTTCCTAAGGAGTTCTTCTAAGGAGTGCTTCCTTGCGCTAAGCTCTGAGCTTTTTCTCTGACACAGGTTTAGCACTTTTCTTTTATTATCTTTTTGATTTTATGTTAATGTATATATCATATTGTTTGTATCATCTTTGTGTATTTTTTATACACACTGCCTACTTTTCAAGATTAGATCACTTGTTTTTATTCTGTTATTCCCACACCCTATCATTTCTTTACTTAGAAAATTTGGCGTGAGGAACGATCAACACGCCCATATGATGGCGCGGTCGAGCATGTAAATTGTAACTCCCTACATGTATTTCTATAGCAGGACGAAGAACGTTTGGCGTTCGAAACGTGTAGGTTTCACAGAGGTCTCCACCTTTATTTATTTTATTTTTGCAATGTGTATATCTTTTTAATGGATTAACAATAAAATCATAATTTTATCTGCAATTGGATCTGGAAGCTGGCGCATCACAATGTCGGTGGATATGCTCCTTCTCTTTTTGGTTGAGGAGAAGGTGACTCCTACAGGGTGAGATAGAAAAATGCAATGGGCCTAAGAACTATCAGGCAGGTAATTGCTTATTACGTGCTTGTTCTACCCTGTGGTTGCTAAGATTGCTCCTGGACCGCTCCTAACAGCGATTCTGCTGCTTCACGTCAACAGAACAGCTCTTCCTCTTCCCCACTGCTTTGTCAAAGAGGCGTGAATGCCAACTTTATGCTGATTGACAGACGGCTCCCTGCAGTTAGGCAGCAGGGAGCCAGCTGTCAATCAGCATGACACCGGCAGTCACACCCCATCAACAGATCAGAGCGGGAGCTGAAAAATCACTGTCAGGAGCGCTCCGTGACCACTCTGAACCAGCAAATATCGGCGCCTGGCACAACAGGCACATAGTTAGCAAATACTTGTCTGCTAGTTCTTAGGTCCATGGTAAAAAAAAAAAAAGTCCCGGACAACCCCTTTTAATATTAAGGAGCAGGAATTCTCCACATGATGCTATAATCAAGAAAACATGAAATTCTCTCCTGCCCAGTCAGTCTGCCCGATCTGTTACACCATGATTACCAAAACCTCGACTCATTCCACTGCCCACTTGTATTACCACATACCCGGCTCTGCTTGGCCCCTGTTACCAGGCCATTGGCTTGTCTGACTGCAATTGCACACTTCTGAACCGGGAGTCCCTGTGGATTTTCACACCCCCTCAATTTGACTTAATGAATTTCAGTGACACAGAGGATTGTTCGGCTAGACTGAACAAACTAGCATCTATTTTTGATAATAAACCGTCAGTGGTGACAACAGAACCGGATGAATTTAAAGATCTCATGTTCCAGATGGAAAACAAAATGACCAGAGAACTTAAAGTTTGGTGGGATCTCACAACCTTGGACACATATATAAAAAAGGAAATGATCCCTAGAGGTCTGCGTTTAAGAAAAAGTCGCCACCACTATATACAATGACGGTTTTCAAGAAGATCAGAATGCGATTCTTAGTCAATGTTCACTGAATCTTATGCACCTCATAATCAAACATGAGGAACTGGAACTGACTTAAATTAAATTGGATATTAAAAATATACAATCGTCTTTGGGGAAATATGTGCAACTAAAAGAATTTAATATTTGTAATGACAAACTGAAATCTAATTTGGCCAAGTTGGAGAACACCATTATGGATATAAAAAGATCCAAGTTCAAAAGGGACAGTGAGGACTATGCGCAGAACAAGATTTATAGTTGGAATAAACAATTACCATCCATCTTAAAAAAACGCTCCCACAAACGTTTTCAGAGATCTGGAAGAGGGAGTTTTAAGGAGCATGATGATGTTACGGATAATTCTTTTGCTGCCACCTCTGATGTTTACTCAGATTCATCTATGAGTTCAATGGGAGAAATGCAACAATTGTATTTTGTCAAAAATAAATTATCTAGTGCTGGTGGAGCGATTACAAAAAACGGAGGAAGAGGGTGAGGCGCCCCTGAGGGTTCGGTCGCCACAGGGGGTACTGCATCTTGTGAATGAGGTGTGGTATCTCCTCTCCCAGGTTAGGATGGAGCACCTGTCAGGACCCCACCTCATCACTCAACACTACACACTCCGGTCCTATGGGGGGCTAGTATGCACCAGGGTGCTGCCCAAGCAGGATAATGGAGATGGGGGAACCAAAGATAGGGGGAACCATGTAGTGGGTGAGGGTGGAGGACGCACTTTTAGGTTACACTTGTAGATACATATTTAATAGCCAGCCATCTTAAGTTCAAGGTTGTTGATTGTGGTCTTCACAGCTGACAGTGGCCTTGTGTAGGAGCCTGCAGCATGCTGGAGATGCACGGTCCTCGTGCTCTGGCCTTGAGACGAGGAGCAGGATAGAGTTAACAGAGGTCTCTACCCGGTCAAGGTCCCTGCTTAAGAAGGCCTGGAGGGGAGCTGAGGAGGAGAGCTCCGCAGGCAAAAGGATCCCAGGGAATACGGACGGATCGGCATACGCCACCTATACTCTCCATTCTGGCCTAGTCAGATGGACTCCTGCTGCAAGAGGGGTACCGGCTCCCGATATCTGACTTTGTTACTTCATGTCTCAGTCGGAAAAGCCTGAAAGCTAAGTGGTTACCACCGGGTAACAGACGGAGCGGAGTTGCCACCTGTGCCCTTGTTCTGTGTATAGCCTGAGGGAGACCCAGCCTTGCAACACGCACTGCACACGGACAGGAGAGGCCCAAGGGGGAGATTTCTAGGAACACACTGGTGCTGGGGGTCCTGATAGACGTACCTGAACTACCGGGGTGTGCCGAACCCCCTTCTCTGGTGTCCGCAGCACGCCGTGAGGAGCAAGGAGAAGCCTTGCAGCTGACCTCTAACAACGTGAGTAAAGCTTGGAAGACTACATCCATTGCCTCCGGTCCATTATTGCAGCGGGACACCACACCGCAAAACTGCACCTACTACGACTCCACTCATCCTCCTGTTTCCTCTGCCCTGAGGCCCTGCTCCGCCTGTGGGGAGTAGTACTACCATCGACTGCCACAACATCCCGCCTCAGAGGACTGCAGCAGCGCTGGTGGCGCATGACCAGACACCACAGGTGGCGTAGTCGTTTATCCACTCATAATTGCCACTCATCAACTGGCCCCTATTTTTAATGTGTGCGCCCTGGGCACGGACCGGGCCGAGGCCGCGACTGCATCCCCATTCTACCAACTGGGCCCGCCGTCCGAGTACACCCCTTTCCAAGGGAGGGCTAGCCGCTACTGAAACAGCTAGTGGCGGGTCACACAATGGCGGGACGTAAGCGCAAATGCTAACAAGTACCCAACACAGAGCAAAAAACGCCATTATTAGAGTCACCTGTTTGGAATCTCTCTAGCTACATCTTATCTGAGAGTCAAATTTCTCTCCTGGCTAAAGGCCTGAGCTTTTCACCTTCTAACGAATTCGACATTTCCAGAACAATTCTGGATGTTAACAAACTAGCACGTAACCTCACCATCCGATGTCATTTTATGGACATGAAAAATCCACAGAATACAGCTTCAGAAGAAGTTTCTCCTAGGACAAGCCAGGATTCCATGTTATTATTCACAGAACAACAGTCTTTATTACAAATGAAACAATTCGAGACGGAATCTTTAATTCCAAATGTAAATTTAAATGACGACTTTCGGGCTGGTAATCCTTTCTTTTACCCACTTCAGTCCAGACCATTGGTTCTGGATCAGTTCCAGGACTTAATTGAAAAAGAACTAGTGGAATTAAAGAATGAATTATCTTCTACTAATCATTTGGACTCTAATCTGACATATAGAGAAAAAGACGCTCTGAAAAAATTAAAGGATAATTCAGACATACTAGTCCGCTCAGCGGATAAAGGTGGCACTATAGTACTGAATGCAGGATTGTATAAAAAATTGAATTTGATGGATTTAGAAAATAGGGATGTTTATTTGGAGTTAGCTAGAGATCCTACTGTTGAGTTTAATGCTGCTATGTATAATCTATTAAACGAAGGTTTGCACTGAGGGGCCCTAAAAAAAAATTAATGGAATATTTATACGTAGATCACCCAATTGTTCCAGTTTACCATTCGCCTCCAAAAATACATAAAAATATTTTCCCACCACCTTTAACCCCTTTACTACCCAAGGTGGTTTGCACATTAATGAGCAGGCCAATTTTTACAATTCTGACCACTGTCACTTTATGAGGTAATTACTCTGGAACGCTTCAACGGATCCCCCTGATTCTGAGACTGTTTTTTCGTGACATATTGTACTTCATGATTGTGGTAAAATTTCTCCGATTACACTTGCATTTATTTGTGACAAAAACTGAAATTTGGCGAAAATTTTTGAAAATTTAGCAATTTTCAAAATTTTTATTTTTATGCCCTTAAATCAACGAGATATGTCACACAAAATAGTTAATAAATAACATTTACCACATATCTTCTTTACATCAGCACAATTTTGGAACCTAATTTTTTTTTTTATTAGAGAGCTATAAGGGTTAAAAGTTGATCAGAGCTTTCTCATTTTTCCAACAAAATTTACAAAACCATTTTTTTAGGGACCACATCACATTTGAAGTCACTTTGAGGGGTCTTTATGACAGAAAATACCCAAAAGTAACACCACTCTAAAATCTGCACCCCCAAGGTGCTCAAATCCACATTCAAAAAATTTATTAACCCTTCAAGTGCTTCACAGAAATTTTTGGAATGTGGAAGAAAAAAATTAACATTTAACTTTTTTCACAAAAATGTTACTTTAGACCCAATTTTTTTTATTTTCACAGGGTTAACAGGAAAATATGGACCCCAAAATTTGTTGTTCAATTTCCCCTGACCACACAGATACCCCATATGTGGGGAAAAAACACTGTTTAGGCGTACGGCAGGGTTCGGAAGGGAAGGAGCGCCATTTGACTTTTTGAAAGTAAAATTTGCTTGAATAATTAGCGGACGCCATGTTGTGTTTGGGGAGCCCCTGATGTGCCTAAACAGTGGAAACCCCCCACAAGTGACACCATTTTGGAAACTAGACCCCTCAGAGAACCTTTACAGAAGTTTAAACATGGAGCCATGAAAATAAATAATCAAACTTTTTCCACAAAAATTATGTTTTAGCCCCAATTTTTTTATTTTCACAAGGGTAAGAGGAGAAAATGGACCCCAAAAACGTTTTGCAATTTCTCCTAAGTACGCCAATACCCTATATGTGGGGTAAATACAGTGTTTGGGTGCACGGCAGAGTTCAGAAGGGAAGGAGCACTGTGTGACTTTTTGAACGCAAAATTGGCAGGAATTGAGGGCGGACGCCATGTCACGTTTGAAGAGCCCCTGATGTGCCTAAATAGTTGAAACCCCCCACAAGTGACCCCATTTTGGAAACTACACCCCTCAAGGATTTTATCAAGGGGTATAATGAACATTTTGAACCCGGTACGACACATAATTTGATAACATTAGGTCATCATATTGAACAAGTTGTCATTAGTCTTGAGCACAAGTGCTCGCTACTTGAGTTTGCATCGTGTACTCGGGTATGTACCATGTATCGCACGTGCTCGAGTGACATGCTCGAGTCCTGCCCACATGTTTCACGGTTATTAGACACCCAAAACAAACATGCAGGGATTGCTGGTGCATGGCAGGCAATCCCCGCACGTTTTTTTTGACTGTGAAGCATATGGGGCAGAGACTCGAGCACCCGCGATACTCAATGCATATCCGAGCACCCGATGCAAACTCAAGTAGCGAGCACTTGTGCTCAACACTAGTCGCCATATCGTCATCTTTTTTTTTTTTGCTTTTGAAAAAAATCCCAACCCTAGCACAACTCTAACCCTAGAGTTTATTTTTTACACCGTTCCTTGTGCAGTATAAGTGATTAGACGACTTTATTCTTTGGGTCGGTGCGATTACAGCGATACCAGAATCCTATCGGGTTTTTATGATTGACAGCTGTCTCACACTAAAAGACGCATTTTTTTGCAAAATCTAGTTTTTGCATCGCCATATTTTGAGAGCTATAATTTTTCCATATTTTGACCGACAGAGTCATTTGACAACTTGTTTTTTGCGGGATGAGTTGACGTTTTTATTGGTGGCATTTTCTGGCACGTGACATTTTTTGATCGCTTTCTATTCCGATTTTTGGGAGGCAGAATAAGCAAAAACCAACAATTCAGGAATTGTTTTTTTAATTTTTTTTATGCTGTTCCGCGTGTGGTAAAATTGATGAGGTAGCTTTATTCTTTGGGTCTGTACGTTTACAGCGGTACCACATTTATATCTTTTTTTATGTTTTGGCGCTTCTACACAAAAGCTATTTTCTAGAAAAAAATATTTTTTTGCATCACTTTATTCTGAGAGCTATAACTTTTTTATTTTTCAGCTGATGGAGCTGTATGGTGGCTTGTTTTTTTGTGGAACAAGATGACGTTTTCAGTGGTACCATTTTTGTTTATATTCATCTTTTTGATCGCGTTTAATTCCAATCTTTGTTTGGCAGTATGATGATAAAGCATCGTTTTTTGCTTTGTTTTTTATTTTTATTTTTTACCGTGTTCACTAAAGGAGTTAACTTGTGAGACAGTTTTATAGGTCAGGTCGTTCCGGACGTGGCGATACCAAATATGTGTACTTTTATTGTTTTTTTTTTTTTTTTTCATTATAACATTTATTGATGGGTACATTATATTTTTATTTTTGGTGGATTATTTTTTTTTTACATTTTTTTACCACTTTTTTTTACTTTTATACTTTGTCCCACTATGGGACTTTCACTTTTTATACTCTGATCGCCTGTATAACATAGGGATGGAGCACCATCCCTGTGCTATACAAGCTGTCAGCGCTGTAGATGCAGAAGATACTTTGGTCATGCACTGTGCATGATCAAAGCATCTTTCTGTTGTCTGGTGACCCGGATGTTGTCATGATGACATCTGGGTTACCATGACAACCACGGAACCCAGCCTCAGACAGCGCGCGACGGCGGGGAAGAGGTGAGTATGCAGTACTTACCTCCGCAATGCTGTGATCGACTTCGATCGCAGCATTGCGGGGGTTAATGTGCCGGGAGCCGTACGTGACTGCTGCCAGCACATAGCAAAAATCAGCTCACACACGGCGGCGATCGCGCCCGCACAGCCTGTGTGTGGCCGAAATCAACAGGGCGTACTAATACGTACCTGGCTCTTAAAGCCCAGGGCGCAGGTACAGTAAGTATTAGTACGCCCTGGACTGTAAAGGGGTTAAGACCGATAGTGGTGGGGATTGGTTCCCATGGTGAAAAATTAAGTGCCTGGATGGATTTTTACCTACAGCCTCTGGTTCAGGAAACTCCGAGTTACATTAAGGATTCAAAATTCATAGTGACCATTTTTGATAAATTTGAATGGCCAAAAAACTTTGGATGATTGTCCTGTGATGTGGTGGCATTATACCCCCTCAATTCCACACCATATTGCTTTAGCATGTTTAACCTACCACCTTGACACATACAGTTCGTACACTATAGAAATAAAAGAATTTCTGGTCATAGCAGTACAGTTCCTCTTAGAGCGTAATTATTTTAGCTTTGATAAAAGTTTTTTTTTACAGAAAAGAGGAGTCAGCATGGGCAGTAAATTTTCTCCTTCGCTAGCGAACATAGTGATGTGTAGGCGGGAGGAGCTTTTCATTTACCATAATGATAACACATATAGTGGACACATTGTGTGGTACGGTAGATTTATTGATGACCTCCTCCTGGTGTGGGGGGGCACACAGGAGGAGGTGGTACAATTTGTACAGTACATCAACTGCAATCATTTTAATCTTAAATTCACTTAGTTCTACCATTCATCCAAAATTACTTTTTTGGATCTCGAACTTGAGGCTACCAAGGAGAAAGAATTGGTCAAAATGAATCCCCACAGAAAATCTACAGCCTCAAATTCTATTCTATCAGCTAAATGTTGTCATCCTCCACATATTAAGAGAAATATCCCTTACGGTGAGCTAATACGAACAATACGAAATTGTTCAGATAACATCACTTTTCAGAAGGAATCAGAAAAAATGTGTAACAGACTATCCAATAGGTGCTATCCCGAGTGGTCTTTAAGAAAAGCGAGTAGAATTGTCTCCAATATAAATCGGAAAGATATACTCCGAAATAAACAGAAAAATAACATTAACACATTGGATACTAGGGTAACGTTTTCTACCACCTATAGTCCTCAGTATAATAAAATTACATCTAGAATTAAAAAGTATAACCCTATTATATATCAGAACAAGAAACTAAAAAACCTACTTTCTAATGCCATCCGCTTTGTAGCCAGGAAAGCGCCCGCTCTGGGAACCATCCTTTCTCCTAGCTTATACACCAGTGAGACTAATACTGTACAACCAAATTGGCTCAGCACAAAAGGTTTCTTCAGATGTGGAGCCAATCGGTGCAAAGCGTGTCTACATGCGGTTAAAACAGATAGTTTTATGTCCTTAAGTAATGATCGAGAATATAAAATTCATGATTTCCTCAATTGTAATTCATCAGGGGTTATATACCTTATAGAATGCACCTTGTGTAAGGTCCACTATGTGGGTTGTACCACAGGTGCGCTGAAAGTCCGTATCAGAAGACATCTTTCTGATGCGATTAATTTGGAAGCCATAAATACATCAGCAGTATCGAGGCATTTTGCGAGAGTTCATAAAGGTGACACCTCATTCTTTAAATATATGGAGATAGAGAAGGTATATAGATCCACACGAGGGGGGGATCATAAGTGCAAACTTCTGAACCGGGAGTCCCGGTGGATTTTCACATTGGATACCACAGGGGTTAAATTCAAGACAGGATCTGATACTGCAGTATTAAGAAATATAATTCTGCATTTATTTCCATGCATGTACAGTGGGTACGGAAAGTATTCAGACCCCTTTACATTTTTCACTCTTTGTTTCATTGCAGCCATTTGGTAAATTCTAAAAAGTTCATTTTTTTCTCATTAAAGTCCACTCTGCACCCCATCTTGACTGAAAGAAAACAGAAATGTAGAAATTTTTGCAAATGTAATAAAAAAGAAAAACTGAAATATCACACGGGCATAAGTATTCAGACCCTTTGCTCAGTATTGAGTAGAAGCCCCCTTTTGGGCTAGTACAGCCATGAGTCTTCTTGGAAATGATGCAACAAGTTTTTCACACCTGCATTTTGGGATCCTCTGCCATTCTTCCTTGCAGATCCTCTCCAGTTCCGTCAGGATGAATGGTAAACGTTGGTGGACAGACATTTTCAGGTCTTTCCAGAGATGCTCAATTGGGTTTAGGTCAGGGCTCTGGCTGGGCCAGTCAAGAATGGTCACATAGTTGTTCTGAAGTCACTCCTTCGTTATTTTAGCTGTGTGCTTAGGGTCATTGTCTTGTTGGAAGGTGAACCTTTGGCCAAGTCTGAGGTGCAGAGCACTCTGGAAGAGGTTTTCATCCAGGATATCTCTGTACTTGGCCGCATTCATTTTTCCTTCAATTGCAACCAGTCATCCTGTCCCTGCAGCTGAAAAACACACCCATAGCATGATACTGCAGTTATGATCTGCTACAAGAACTAAGGAAAGAGAGGAAATCTGTCCATACAATAGGACTAAGCTGATTCCCTACGATGCAGCGGGCAACCTGTTCCTTGTGAACAGACCCGCCTTCGTCCGCGGCTAGTCTGAACGCAGACCTATAGATTAAAGGGAGGGGTCCCTAAAAGAACTAAGGACTGGGACAAAATCGGACACCTCCTGGCAGAAGTAGTAGCAGAAGAAGACAAACAGGCAAAAGTACTTAGTGGTCCAAGGACCAAACAAACTAGAGAGATACAGTAGGTACAAAGCACCTGGCTAGATTAAGAGTCAAAGTAGCACTGAAGTCCAGCAAAGCCTGAAGGGCGGAGCTGGAATAAATAGGCAGAAGGTCACGTGACCACAAAATAGAAAAAACTAACAGGAGGGTTCTAACAACTGCCACCACCATGTTTCACTGTTGGGATTGTATTAGGCAGGTGATGAGCAGTGCCTGGTTTTCTCCACACATACCACTTAGAATTATCACCAAAAAGTTCTATCTTTGTCTCATCAGACCAGAGAATCTTATTTCTCATAGTCTAGTAGTCGTTCATGTGTTTTTGAGCAAACTCTATGCGGGCTTTCATATGTCTTGCACTGAGGAGAGGCTTCCGTCTGGCCACTCTGCCATAAAGGCCCAACTGGTGGAGGGCTGCAGTGATAGTTGACTTTGTGGAACCAAAAAAACCAGGGGAGGAGTCCTGAGGAGATAATTTGCATATTCCCACTGCATTTTGGGGTAAGTGAAGAGTCTCCGCGAGCTCAAAGAACACTGGATTTTGGCTGTTGGAGCTGAAAAGAGGACATCGGTAAACCAGGGGAGGAGTCCTGAGGAGATAATTTACATATTCCCACTGCATTTTGGGGTAAGTGAAGAGTCTCCGCGAGCTCAAAGAACACTGGATTTTGGCTGTTGGAGCTGAAAAGAGGACATCGGTAAACCAGGGGAGGAGTCCTGAGGAGATAATTTGCATATTCCCACTGCATTTTGGGGTAAGTGAAGAGTCTCCGCGAGCTCAAAGAACACTGGATTTTGGCTGTTGGAGCTGAAAAGAGGACATCGGTAAACCAGGGGAGGAGTCCTGAGGAGATAATTTGCATATTCCCACTGCATTTTGGGGTAAGTGAAGAGTCTCCGCGAGCTCAAAGAACACTGGATTTTGGCTGTTGGAGCTGAAAAGAGGACATCGGTAAACCAGGGGAGGAGTCCTGAGGAGATAATTTACATATTCCCACTGCATTTTGGGGTAAGTGAAGAGTCTCCGCGAGCTCAAAGAACACTGGATTTTGGCTGTTGGAGCTGAAAAGAGGACATCGGTAAACCAGGGGAGGAGTCCTGAGGAGATAATTTGCATATTCCCACTGCATTTTGGGGTAAGTGAAGAGTCTCCGCGAGCTCAAAGAACACTGGATTTTGGCTGTTGGAGCTGAAAAGAGGACATCGGTAAACCAGGGGAGGAGTCCTGAGGAGATAATTTGCATATTCCCACTGCATTTTGGGGTAAGTGAAGAGTCTCCGCGAGCTCAAAGAACACTGGATTTTGGCTGTTGGAGCTGAAAAGAGGACATCGGTAAACCGCGCGCCTGCTGGCGCGCGCATTTTGAAGCTTTTTTTTTTTTAAAGCTTTTTTCACTGTTTTCAGAACATTAACAGTAAGAACATGGAAGAGTCCAGGAGCCATTTGGTGAGCTGCATATCCTGCTACATGTTCACAGACTTGCCAGTGGAAAAGCCAAACTTCACATGCCAGAAATGCAAGCTTGTGTCCCTGTTGGAGGAAAAGTTGCGAAATCTAGAAGAGAGGTTAACTACCTTGAAAATCATTAAGGAAGGTGAAGAGTTCTTAGACAGAGCAGAATTATCTCTTCATGATTCAGAAAGAGAAGAAATTCGAACTGCACCTGACGAAACAGAGGAATGGAAGCATGTAACCCAGAGAAGCAGGAGGATCGAGAGGCAGTCAGCACCCATACTGCTCAGGAACCAGTACCAGGCTCTCACGCAGGAGAACCATGAAGAAATACAGCAAAATAAGACTTTGCCAGCAATGAATAACCTTGTAAGCCCTCAGAATCCTCCTGGATGGAGAAAGAAGAATGTTGTGAAGAAAAAACGGAGAGTGGTGGTCATGGGGGATTCCCTGTTAAGAGGAACAGAGGCCGCTATCTGCAGACCAGACATAACCTCAAGAGAAATGTGCTGTCTTCCAGGAGCAAAAATTAAAGATGTGTCTGACAGGATATCAAGACTCTTCAGACCTACAGATCACTACCCATTCCTGCTAATACATGTGGGGACAAATGACACCGCAAGAAAGGACCTGGAAACCATCTGCAGTGACTTTGAAGACTTAGGCAAGAAAGTGAAAGAATTGGGAGCGCAGGTGGTCTTCTCATCCATCATCCCAGTGGATGGCCATGGAACAATGAGGTGGAATAAGATTCTACAGGTGAACAACTGGCTACGTCGATGGTGCCGTCAACAAGGATTTGGATTTCTGGATCACGGAATGAATTACCTATACGATGGACTACTTGCTAGAGATGGGGTGCACCTTACGAAGACTGGAAAACATGTATTTGGAAGTCGCCTTGCTACACTCATCAGGAGAGCTTTAAACTAGAACAATGTGGGAAGGGAAGCAAAAGGCCAGAAAAAGCCATACAGCTGACAAATACTACTGAGATCTCTGCTACTGGAAGTGGAAAGGAAGAACAAAGACAAAACAATTTAAATAATAAAAATATGGGAGGAAGAGAAACCAATCACAAACTAAAATGTTTTTATACAAATGCACAAAGCATGGGCAACAAACAAGGAGAATTGGAACTACTAACGCAGGAAAAGGAATATGATGTTATTGGAATCACTGAAACTTGGTGGGACGATACACATGATTGGAATAAAAGGCTAAAAGGATACAACTTATTTGCAAGAAACAGACTTGATAAACGAGGAGGAGGTGTCGCATTGTATGTTAGAAAAGCGTATATCTGCACAGAGATTGAAGCTTCAGAGACTGGGAGTTCTGTGGAAACTGTTTGGGTAAGAATACAAGGAGAGAACAACGGAAAGGACACCATTGTAGGCATTTACTACAGGCCACCTGGGCAAGCTGAAGATATGGATGAACTCTTTATGTATCAAATGACCAAGTTCTCCAAAAAATATGACGTAGTGGTCATGGGAGATTTCAACTATCCAGACATTTGTTGGGAATCTCTCTCAAGTAAAACTAGCAGGTCAAGCAAATTCTTATCCTCTCTTGCTGACAACTTTATCTTCCAAAAGGTAGGGGAGAAAACAAGGGGATCTGCTACTTTGGATCTAATCCTTATAAACAAGGAGGAAATGGTTGAGGAGGTAAAAGTGGCTGGGACCCTAGGAGGCAGCGATCATGCTATTATAGAATTTTGGATAACTAGAGGAGGAAGACATGTGAAGACTCAAACTTCAAGGTTAGATTTTAGAAAGGCAGATTTTAAGAGACTCAGAAAGAGAATAGGAGGGATCCAATGGCTGGATGTCCTTAAGGACAAAAATGTCCAGGAAGGATGGGAAATTTTTAAAAATGAGATTCTCAAAGCACAATCGTTAACAATCCCGAAAAGTAGGAAGAATGGGAAGCATTTAAGGAAACCAGGATGGATGAACACAGAACTTAAACACATGCTAAAAAGAAAGAAAGAAATGTTTATTAACCCCTTAAGCCCCGCGGGTGGTTTGCACGTTAATGACCGGGCCAATTTTTACAATTCTGACCACTGTCACTTTATGAGGTAATTACTCTCGAACGCTTCAACGGATCCCCCTGATTCTGAGATTGTTTTTTCGTGACATATTGTACTTCATGATTGTGGAAAAATTTCTTCGATATCACTTGCGTTTATTTGTGAAAAAAATGGAAATTTGGCGAAAATTTTGAAAATTTTGCAATTTTCAAAATTTGAATTTTTAAGCCCTGAAATCAGAGCGATATGTCACACAAAAGAGTTAATAAATAACATTTCCCACATGTCTACTTTACATCAGCACAATTTTGGAACCAAAATTTTTTTTTGTTAGGGAGCTATAAGGGTTAAAAGTTGACCAGCGATTTCTCATTTTTCCAACAAAATTTACAAAACCATTTTTTTAGGGACCACATCACATTTGAAGTCACTTTGAGAGGTCTTTATGACAGAAAATACCCCAAAGTGACACCATTCTAAAAACTGCACCCCTCAAGGTGCTCAAAACCACATTCAAGAACTTTATTAACCCTTCAGGTGCTTCACAGGAATTTTTTGAATGTGGAAGAAAAAAATGAACATTTAACTTTTTTCACAAAAATGTTAATTTAGACCCAAATTTTTTTATTTTCACAGGGGTAACAAGAAAAAATGGACCCCAAAATTTGTTGTGCAATTTCCCCTGGGCACGCAGATACCCAATATTTGGGGAAAAAATACTGTTTGGGCTCACGGCAGGGCTCGGAAGGGAAGGAGCGCTATTTGACTTTTTGATTGTAAAATTTGCTTGAATAATTAGCGGACGCCATGTTGTGTTTGGAGAGCCCATGTGTGCCCAAACTTTGGATCTCCCCCACAAGTGACCCCATTTTGGAAACTAGACCCCCCAAGGCACCTTTCTAGATGCATAGTGAGCACTTGGAACCCCCAGGTGCTTCACAAATTGATTCGTAACAATGAAAAAGTGAAAAAAAAAAACACTTTTTCATTTTTATGAATCAATTTGTGAAGCACCTGAGTGTTCCAAGTGCTCACAATGCATCTAGATAGGTGCCTTGGGGGGTCTAGTTTCCAAAATGGGGTCACTTGTGGGGGAGCTCCAATGTTTGGGCACACAGCGGCTCTCCAAACGCAACATGGTGTCGCTAACAATTTGAGCCGATTTTCCGTTAAATTTGTTAGAGGACACCATGTTGCATTTAGAGAGTCCCTGTGTGCCCAAACATTGGAGCTCCCCCACAAGTGACCCCATTTTGGAAACTAGACCCCCCAAGGCACCTATCTAGATGCATAGTGAGCACTTGGAACCCCCAGGTGCTTCACAAATTGATTCGTAACAATGAAAAAGTGAAAAAAAAAACACTTTTTCATTTGTATGAATCAATTTGTGAAGCACCTGAGGGTTCCAAGTGCTCACTATGCATATAGATAGGTGCCTTGGGTGGTCTAGTTTCCAAAATGGGGTCACTTGTGGGGGAGCTCCAATATTTGGGCACACAGCGGCTCTCTAAATGCAACATGGTGTCCGCTAACAAATTTAACGCAAAATTGGCTCAAATTGTTAGCGACACCATGTTGCGTTTGGAGAGCTGCTGTGTGCCCAAACATTGGAGCTCCCCCACAAGTGACCCCATTTTGGAAACTAGACCCCCCAAGGCACCTATCTAGATGCATAGTGAGCACTTGGAACCCCCAGGTGCTTCACAAATTGATTCGTAACAATGAAAAAGTGAAAAAAAAAACACTTTTTCATTTTTATGAATCAATTTGTGAAGCACCTGGGGGTTCCAACTGCTCACTATGCATCTAGATAGGTGCCTTGGGGGGTCTAGTTTCCAAAATGGGGTCACTTGTGGGAGAGCTCCAATGTTTGGGCACACAGGGACTCTCTAAATGCAACATGGTATCCGCTAACAAATTGAATGGAAAATCGGCTCAAATTGTTAGCGGACACCACATTGCGTTTGGAGAGCTTCTCTGTGCCCAAACTTTGGAGCTCCCCCACAAGTGACCCCATTTTGGAAACTAGACCCCCCAAGGCACCTTTCTAGATGCATAGTGAGCACTTGGAACCCCCAGGTGCTTCACAAATTGATTCGTAATAATGAAAAAGTGAAAAAAAAAACACTTTTTCATTTTTACGAATCAATTTGTGAAGCACCTAGGGGTTCCAAGTGTTCACTATGCATCTAGATAGGTGCCTTGGGGGGTCTAGTTTCCAAAATGGGGTCACTTGTGGGGGAGCTCCAATGTTTGGGCACACAGGGACTCTCTAAATGCAACATGGTATCCGCTAACAAATTGAATGGAAAATCGGCTCAAATTGTTAGCGGACGCCACATTGCGTTTGGAGAGCCCCTCTGTGCCCAAACTTTGGAGCTCCCCCACAAGTGACCCCATTTTGGAAACTAGACCCCCCAAGGCACCTTTCTAGATGCATAGTGAGCACTTGGAACCCCCAGGTGCTTCACAAATTGATTTGTAATAATGAAAAAGTGAAAAAAAAAACACTTTTTCATTTTTACGAATTAATTTGTGAAGCACCTAGGGGTTCCAAGTGCTCACTATGCATCTAGATAGGTGCCTTGGGGGGTCTAGTTTCCAAAATGGGGTCACTTGTGGAGGAGCTCCAATGTTTGGGCACACAGGGACTCTCCAAATGCAACATGATATCCGCTAACAATTTGAGCCGACAATTTGTTAGCGGATATCATGTTGCATTTGGAGAGTCCCTGTGTGCCCAAACATTGGAGCTCCCCCACAAGTGACCCCATTTTGGAAACTAGACCCCCCAAGGCACCTATCTAGATTCATAGTGAGCACTTGGAACCCCAGGTGCTTCACAAATTGATTCATAAAAATGAAAAAGTGTTTTTTTTTTCACTTTTTCATTTTTACGAATCAATTTGTGAAGCACCTGGGGGTTCCAAGTGCTCACTATGCATCTAGAAAGGTGCCTTGGGGGGTCTAGTTTCCAAAATGGGGTCACTTGTGGGGGAGCTCCAAAGTTTGGGCACAGAGGGGCTCTCCAAACGCAATGTGGTGTCCGCTAACAATTTGAGCCGATTTTCCATTCAATTTGTTAGCGGATACCATGTTGCATTTAGAGAGTCCCTGTGTGCCCAAACATTGGAGCTCCCCCACAAGTGACCCCATTTTGGAAACTAGACCCCCCAAGGCACCTATCTAGATTCATAGTGAGCACTTGGAACCCCAGGTGCTTCACAAATTGATTCATAAAAATGAAAAAGTGTTTTTTTTTTCACTTTTTCATTTTTACGAATCAATTTGTGAAGCACCTGGGGGTTCCAAGTGCTCACTATGCATCTAGAAAGGTGCCTTGGGGGGGTCTAGTTTCCAAAATGGGGTCACTTGTGGGGGAGCTCCAATGTTTGGACACACAGGGGCTCTCCAAACGCAACATGGCGTCCGCTAACAATTTGAGCCGATTTTCCATTCAATTTGTTAGCGGACACCATGTCGCGTTTGGAGAGCCCGTGATGTGCCTAAACAGTGGAGCTCCCCCACAAGTGTCCCCATTTTGGAAACTATACCCCTCAAAGATTTTATTAAGGTGTATAGTGAACATTTTGAACCCAGAGGTACGGCACATTATTTGTTTACATTAGGTCATCATATTGAATAAGTTTTCATTATTCTTGAGCGCAAGTGCTCGCTACTTGAGTTTGCATCGGGTACTCAGGTATGCACCATGTACAGCGTGTGCTCGAGTGACATGCTCGAGTCCCTGCTCCGCATGTTTCACGGTTATTAGACACCCAAAAAAAAACATGCGGGGATCGCTCGTGCATGGCAGGCAATCCCCGTAAAGTTTTTTGGCCGCAAAGCATATGGGGCAGAGACTCGAGCATGTCACTCAAATACCCACGATACTAAATGCATACCAGAGCACCCGATGCAAACTCAAGTAGCGAGCACTTGCTCTCAACACTAGTCGCCATATCGTCATCTTTTTTTCTTACTTTTGAAAAAAATCCCAACCCCAGCCCTAACCCTAGCACAACCCTAGCCCCAGCACAACCCTAGCCCCAGCACAACCCTAGCCCCAGCACAACCCTAGCCCCAAACCCAGCCCTAACCCTAGCCCAATCCTAACTCAAGAGTTTATTTTTGACGCCGTTCCTTGTGCGGTATAAGTGATTAGACGACTTTATTCTTCGGGTCGGTGTGATTACAGCAATGCCAGAATCATATGGGGTTTTTATGACTGACAGCTGTCACACACTAAAAGACGCATTTTTTGTAAAATCTAGTTTTTGCATCGCCATATTTTGAGAGCTATAATTTTTCCAGATTTTGGCAGACAGTCATGTGACGGCTCGTTTTTTGCGGGATGACTTGACGTTGTTATTGGTGCCATTTTCAGGCACGTGACATTTTTTGATCGCTTTCTATTCCGATTTTTGGGAGGCAGAATAAACAAAAACCAACAATTCAGGAATTGTTTTTTTTTTTTTTTTTTTTATTCTGTTCCGCGTGTGGTAAAATTGATGAGGCAGCTTTACTCTTCGGGTCAGTACGTTTACAGCGGTACCACATTTGTATCATTTTTCTATGTTTTGGCGCTTATACACAATAAAAGCTATTTTATAGAAAAAAATATTTTTTAGTATCGCTTTATTCTGAGAGCTATAACTTTTTTATTTTTCAGCTGATGGAGCTATATGGCGGCTTGTTTTTTGCGGGACGAGATGACGTTTTCAGCGGTATCATTTTTATTTATATGCGTCTTTTTAATCGCGTGTTATTCCACTTTTTGTTTGGCGGTATGGTGATAAAGCATTGTTTTTTGCTTGGTTTTTTTTTTTTTTTTTTTACCGTGTTCACTGAAGGGGTTAACTAGTGGGACAGTTTTATAGGTCAGGTTGTTCCGGACGCGGCGATACCAAATATGTGTACTTTTATTGTTTTTTTTTTATTTTTTTTATAATAATATTTATTGATGGGTACATTATATTTTTATTTTTGGTGTATTATTTTTTTTATTTTTTTATAATATTTTTGCACATTTTTTTTTTTTTTTTTCCCACTTTCACACAGTTTATACACTTTATTACTTTGTCCCACTCTGGGACTTTCACTTTTTTTTTTCTGATCGCCTGCATGGCACAGGAATGGAGCACCATCCCTATGCCATGAAGGCTGTCAGAAGTGCACAGTGTGAAGATTGCTTGGAGATGCACTGCGCATGTCCAAGCAATCTTCCTGCTCTCTGGTGACCCGGATGTTGTCATGACGACATCGGGTCGTCATGGCAACACCCGGGAAGCCTTTGCAGACTGCGCTGGAAGCCGGAAGAGGAGGTGAGTATCGCCGATCACCTCCCCTTGCCCCCGCAATGCCGCGATCGACTTCGATCGACTTCGATCGCAGCATCGCGGGGGTTAATGTGCTGGGAGCGGTGCGTGACCGCTCCCTGCACATAGTACCGGGTGTCAGCTGTGACAATCAGCTGACACCCGGCGGCGATCGCGCCCGCACAGCCTGTGTGCGGGCGCGATCACGATGACGTACTAATACGGGTCTGGCTCTTAAGTCCCAGGGCACAGACGCGTATTAGTACGTCAGATGTTATTAAGGGGTTAAATGGAAAGAGGGAGGCATATCTAAAGAAGATTATAATGCAGTCTGCAGATCCTGTAGGGCACGTATCAGGTTAGCTAAAGCTGACAATGAATTAAGGCTTGCAAGAGATGTCAAAAGCAATAAAAAAGGATTTTGGGGGTATGTCAAAAGTAAAAGAAAAGTCAAAGATGCTATAGGATTTTTACAGGATGAAAATGGAGAAATGGTAAGAGAGGATGTTGAGAAGCCCGAACTTTTTAATTCCTATTTTGCATCTGTTTTCTCTCAGAAAGAAAATGTAACATCAACTGATCTTCACTGTCCTTTTAGAGGAATAGAGGAATCCAAGTTATCTGTAAACAGAAAGATTGTGAGGGAATATTTAGCTAACATAAATGAGTTCAAGTCTCCAGGCCAGATGAATTACACCCCAGAGTACTGAAGGAGATCATAGAAGAAGTTTTAGAACCACTCTCCATAATCTTTGAAAATTCTTGGAGAACAGGAGAAGTCCCAGAAGACTGGAGAAGAGCAAATGTTGTTCCTATCTTCAAAAAGGGGAAGAAGGTGGACCCAGGGAACTATAGGCCGGTGAGTCTGACTTCTATACCAGGAAAGATCTTTGAACAAATTATTAAACAACATGTATGTAAGTACATGGATAAGAATGAAGTGATTAACCAGAGTCAGCATGGGTTTGTAACTAACAAGTCATGTCAGACTAACTTAATTTCCTTCTATGACAGAATCACTGACTGGGTGGATCAGGGAAATGCTGTAGATATAGTATATCTTGACTTCAGCAAAGCATTTGACAAAGTATCTCACACCATCCTTATTGAAAAAATGACCAAGTATGCAATGGACCAGGCAACTGTTAGGTGGATTCATAACTGGCTTAGTGATCGGACTCAAAGGGTGGTTGTAAATGGCTTCACATCCAGCTGGATGAATGTCTCAAGTGGGGTACCACAGGGCTCCGTCCTGGGACCTGTATTGTTCAACATCTTTATCAATGATTTAGATGAAGGAATTGAGGGTAAACTGATTAAATTTGCTGATGACACAAAGCTAGGAGGGATAGCTAATACTAGAGAAGAGAGAGAGAGGATTCAAAAAGACCTAAATAAACTGGAGCAGTGGGCAGCAACCAACAGAATGGTTTTTAACAGGGAAAAATGCAAAGTACTACATCTGGGCAATAAAAATGAAAAAAGCATATACAGAATGGGAGGAATAGAGCTAAGCAACAGTACATGTGAAAAAGACTTAGGTATACTAATAGATCATAGACTGAACATGAGCCAACAGTGTGATGCAGCAGCAAAAAAGGCAAATACAATTCTGGGATGTATTAACAGAAGCATACAGTCTAGATCACGTGAAGTCATTATCGGTCTTTACTCCTCTTTGGTCAGACCTCATCTGGAATACTGTGTACAGTTTTGGGCACCACATTTTAAAAAAGACATAGACAAACTGGAGCAAGTTCAGAGAAGAGCGACCAGAATGGTGACTGGTCTGCAAACCATGTCCTATGAGGAACGGTTGCAGGATTTGGGAATGTTTAGCTTGCAAAAAAGAAGACTGAGAGGAGACTTAATAGCTGTCTACAAATATGTCAAGGGCTGTCACATTCTAGAAGGATCATCTTTATTCTCATTTGCACAAGGAAAGACTAGAAGCAATGGGATGAAACTAAATGGGAGGAGACACAGATTAGATATTAGAAAAAACTTTTTGACAGTTAGGGTGATTAATGAGTGGAAAAGGCTGCCACGAGAGGTGGTGAGTTCCCCTTCAATGGACGTCTTCAAACAGAGGCTGGACAGACATCTGTCTGAGATGATTTAGTGAATCCTGCTTTGAGCAGGGGGTTGGACCAGATGACCCAGGAGGTCCCTTCCAACTCTACCATTCTATGATTCTATGAACTTTCTCCCATCTCCCTACTGCATCTCTGGAGCTCAGCCACAGTGATCTTGGGGTTCTTCTTTACCTCTCTCACCAAGGCTCTTCTCCCACGATTGCTCAGTTTGGCTGGACGGCCAGGTCTAGGAAGACTTCTGGTGGTCCCAAACTTCTTCCATTTAAGGATTATGGAGGCCACTGTGCTCTTATGAACCTTGAGTAATGCAGAAATTCTTTTATAACCTTGGCTAGATCTGTGCCTTGCCACAATTCGGTCTCTGAGCTCCTTGGGCAGTTCCTTTGAGCTCATGATTCTCATTTGGTCTGACATGCACTGTGAGCTGTGGGGTCTTATATAGACAGGTGTGTGCCTTTCCAAATTAAGTCCTATCAGTTTAATTAAACACATTTGGACTCCATTGAAGGAGTAGAACCATCTCAAGGAGGATCACAAGGAAATGGACAGCATGTGACTTAAATATGAGTGTCTGAGCAAAGGATCTGAATACTTATGACCATGTGATATTTCAGTTTTTCTTTTTTAATAAATTTGCAAAAAAATTCTACATTGCTGTTTTTTTCAGTCAAGATGGGGTGCATAGTGTACTTTATGGGAAAAAAATGAACTTTTTAGAATTTATCAAATGGCTGCAATGAAACAAAGAGTGAAAACTTTAAAGGAGTCTGAATACTTTCCGTTCTCACTGTATGTATCTATATACACCGCTCCAAAAATAAAGGGAACACTTAAAACAACAGAATATAACTCCAGGTAAATCAAACTTCTGTGAAATCAAACTGTCCACTTAGGAAGCAACACTGATTGACAATCAATTTCACATGCTGATGTGCAAATGGAATAGACAATAGATGGAAATTATTGGCAATTATCAAGACACCCTCAATAAAGGAGTGGTTCTGCAGGTGGGGACCACAGACCACAAACGGTTAGATACCGACTCCATGAGGGTGGTATCAGGGCCCGAAGTCCACAGATAGGGGTTGTGTTCACAGCCCAACACCATGCAGGACGCTTGGCATTTGCCACAGAACACCAGGATTGGCAAAGTCGCCACTCGCGCCCTGTGCTCTTCACAGATGAAAGCAGGTTCACACTGAGCACATGTTACAGACGTGACAGAGTCTGGAGACGCCGTGGAGAGCGACATCCTTCAGCATGATCGGTTTGGCAGTGGGTGAGTAATGGTGTGGTGTGGCATTTCTTTGGAGGGCCGCACAGCCCTACATGTGCTCGCCAGAGGTAGCCTGACTTCCATTAGGTATCGAGATGAGATCCTCAGACCCCTTGTGAGACCATATGCTGGTGCGGTTGGCCCTGGGTTCCTCCTAATGCAGGACAATGCCAGACCTCATGTGGCTGGAGTGTGTCAGCAGTTCCTGCAAGATGAAGGCATTGAAGCTATGGACTGGCCCGCCTGTTCCCCAGACCTGAATCCGATTGAGCACATCTGGGACATCATGTCTCGCTCCATCCGCCAACGTCACGTTGCACCACAGACTGTCCACGAGTTGGCGGATGCTTTAGTCCAGGTCTGGGAGGAGATCCCACAGGAGACCATCCGCAACCTCATCAGGAGCATGCCCAGGCGTTGTAGGGAGGTTGTAGGGAGGTCATACAGGCACGTGGATATATATATATATATATATAGATATATATGCCTTTTTGTCATTCTAGTAGTAGGGCCATAATTAAGACATGATTTGTTGAAACGCGTAGGTCTGTAAGGTATGATAGTTGCACATTTGCTGTATTCTTTGTGGAGCAGTGTTTCATATGGCTAATAAAAGCTAAGTTTTAATATTTTTTCTACTAAACAAACCTTTACGCTGGATCATTTGCACTTTTCCCGTGTCTGACTACACTTACGTTTCGCCCTGGTACCACTTATCTGCATCTCCAGAAGTTTCCCATTTCTCTATTATACTCTTCAAATTACATTTTGAGACTTTCTCCTCCTGTTGTTGCACATATTTTTTTCCCTTCATCTGCACAGGTATCATTAATCTATCAACTATAATGGCCGTACAAGGTCCTGCAGGTCCTGTATCCCTTACACATGACGTGGGCAGTGCACGGCATGCCGCTAGTTTTTATTCTGAGTGCTCTTATATACGGTGTTAGTTTTACACAATGTTGAGCCTGTGATTTGCAGAGTGAAATGTCTGACTGCTAGAACAGAAGTATACGGCAGATTCTACAGCATGGATACTTAAAGGACGTCCTGGGGGAATATACCTCCCTCCAACACTCGTGCAGTCCCTGCCTCACACTAGAGACATTTATAATAACTCCAGGACTATGGAGCTGGTCATTTTCTCATAATCTGTGGCCATTATTAGTGTGACACCCCAGGGGTCTGGTTGTCACAGTGATAGAGATATTACGTCTGAGAGCAGGTGGGAGGTCCTTTGGTCAGGGATCCTGTGCATGCCACACCTCCTGCCCAGCCTTGGGAGGGGAAGAACTTCCCCTGTATAAACCCGGGGCTGAGGCAGGGTAGGGAGTCCAGGAAGAGTAGAGACAAGAGCAGCATAGGAAGCAGCAGAGTCACAAGGAGTCAGGGGCTGGCAGCTAAAGAGCTCGCCCTGACTAAGAAGATTCTTTACCGGACCCGGAGTCCGAGGCTGTGGGGACTAACTTCTACCCAGCAGCAGAATCCGTCAGGCAGGGGATTTCAGGTCCCCTGGCCCAGAAGCCCGAAGGCCCGGTCACACGCGTGGGACCAGCACCACCATCGTGGAGCGGAAGCCATTAGAAGGCCCCGAGTCACCGGCCATACGGGTGAGCACCACACGGTACACTCAGGGACGTGGGCTACTTACATCAGCTTCTAGCAAGGTAGCCAGAAGAGTACAGTCAGCTTGGGAGGCCTACAACTACGCCTGGCCAGGGGAGATCCCATCTGCTCAAGGACTGACCAGGCCCCGTTCGCTAGCAAGTACTCCGGGAGGGTCTATCGTTGTTACCAGTAAAGACCCTGAACGCTACCATACCGTCTCTGAGTGGTTCCTGCTACCCCCATCATCCACGTCGGCTGCCCTGAGGCCATACCCCTCCCGTTGGGGGTTATACTATCACGCTGCACCATCCTTCCACCGGCCTCAGCGGTCTGCCCTGCAGCAGCAGCCCCCTGGCTGCATTCAACGGGTGGCGTAGTCATCAACCATTTTCTACCGCTAACAGACTGCCGTCCAGTTTGACTCCCTGGGCACGGACCGGGTCACCGCCACGAGACTACAACCCTAAACAGATCCGGCTCCGGGTAAGCTCCCGCGTGCGCAACGCAGCGCGACACAGGCCCAGGGGCGCGTCAACTTTGGCGTAGTCGGCAGGATCACGTGCCCGCAACCACCGGGTACTGCGTGCCTGAAAAGCAAAGACTGTTCAAACTTACCAGTGGTGAAGATTCCCGCCATCGGTGAAGATTCCCGCCATCCGGCGCCATCTTCAGCCTTCTTCCCGCCATCGGTGAAGTTTCCCGCCATCCGGCGCCATCTTCAGCCTTCTTCCCGCCATCCGTGGAGTTTTCCCGCCATTGGACGCCATCTTGAGGACGCCGCGCGGGAAGAAGAGGGGCGTGGACTCCGAAAGCGCGCGAGAACTGAAGCCCCGCCTCACGTCCGGACGTTGCGTAAGGTCCTGGAAGGAGCCCAGCAGACGCCGACGTCACAGGAGCGCGACGGAAGGTCCTCAACCCTGACGATCCACTGCGGAGCCGCGGCCTACGGAACAGGATCATCGCAAGGTAGGCCACGGTCCACTAGGGGGGAGGAAGATGTCGGATACGGAGGAGAGCTCCACTGCCTCAACCCCCGCCAGCGCTACCGCTGTTGCAGTTATGCCCTTCACCATGCCCTATATCCCGGGAGCAGCTTGGCTACCCCAGTACTCAGGGGAGTCACATACCCTGCATGACTTTAGAGAAAAGCTGGATAGCCTCTTCCAGGTGTACCCCCTCACAGAAGAGCAAAAAGTGAGCATCCTGGTGGCCCAACTAACTGGGGCAGCCAAAAGGGAAGTAAAATCCTGGCCACCTGGGAGGAAGACTGTCGCAGGGATACTAACCCGGCTGAAGGACACCTTTGATACCCGCACCTCAGCCGAGATTAAACTTAGATTCTACGGGTGCAAGCAGCGAGCGCATGAGAGTATAAGGGACTATGCACTCAACCTACAAGAGGCCCTGAGGGCCATTAAGCAGACCGACCCTAATGGAGTGGGAAACGAGGACAGGCTGTTGACCGAACAATTTATAGAGGGTTTATATTGCAATGCCCACCGCACCCAGTTGCGGGCAATGGCCTTACAGGACCCTCATCTAGAATTTGCACAGTTCAAGGACAGAGCCATCCGGGTGCTCCGAGAACCGGCACCAGGTGGCGTTGTGACCCACAGACGCCCCACTACCACTTACTACCAGGAGGCGGCGCCCTTGTCAGCAGGGCCTGTGGGAGCTGATGCGCAGGCTTTGGACAATGACCCGGCTCCAGACCTACACCATCAGGTCCAAGAGCTAGCTAAAAGCGTTGCTGCGCTAACCCGAACTGTGCAGTCTTTACAGGTTTCCACTCCAGGGAAGATCCAGCTGGCATCCGGACCGGAGGACATCCCGTGGCGTCGACCAAGGAGGACCCCACCGGCCAGAGGAAGACCCAGTGACCGATACAGCGAGGACGGACGACCCATCTGCCGCCGCTGCAATCAACCCGGACATATGGAAAGGTACTGTTCTTTAAACGGGCACAACCTGGGGTAGAGGGCCAACCCCCAGGAAAAAGATCACCAGGCCCATCGAACTGGCGCGACAGATATGTGGGAGGACGTCCAGTCTTGCCTGTGGTACTGGATGGCATTCCCATGAGTGCCCTACTGGACACCGGGTCACAGGTCACCACCATCCCGTACGTGCTCTTCAAGCAGTACTGGAATGACTCGGATATTACCCGCTACCCTGACGACGACTTGAGTATCATCGCCAGCAATGGTCAGCCCGTGCCACAGATCGGATTTAAAGAGGTGACCATCAAAATTGGTAGAGTCGAACTGGCCGCACAGGGACTGATCATTGTAGATATTGACAAACATGAGAGTCACCCAAAAATAACTCTAGGAACTAATGTAATTGAAAATTGTCTTGCAGAGGTGATTTTCCTTTTACAGCAGGTTGCCAAGAATGCCAGCTCCGGCGAGCAGCGGGTGCTCCAGAAAGAGATCCGGGCACTGATGCAACGGCAACAAGTGGAACTCTCCGGCGGTGAGATTGGTAGCGTAAGAATGTGTGACCCTTTTCCTATTGCCATGCCCCCAAAAAGTGAAATGATGATTTGGTGCCGGGCAGCTATTGGTCTGAGAGGTAGAGATTACCAGGCAATGGTAGAACCAGTTTACTCAGACAGTAGGCCCACCATTTTGACAGCACGGGGGGTGGTCAATGTACGCCATGGGAGGGTGCCCGTTCGCATAATAAATATCGGGGAGAGGGAAGTGTACCTGCCCCGGTATGCCACGCTAGCCAAATTATATACCACTAATCAAAATTCTATACAATCTGTGGAACCCTTGCCTCCATCTCACCCGGAGGAAGGTAACGGCTCTAAGAAAGACATGGAGGACTGGTGTCAGCAACTACATCTGGGTACTGACTCCACTCCCTCACACCAGAAACAAGGAGTCTATCGGGTGGTTCAAGAGTATGAGAGAGTGTTTAGTAAACACCCGTTAGACTTCGGGCGAGTCAAGGGGGTAGAACACCGCATCCCCACGGGAGATCATCCTCCCATAAAAGAGAGGTATCGACCCGTACCCCCTGCACATTACCAACACGCCAAGGGGATGCTTAGAGACATGAAGGAGGCTGGGGTAATCCGGGATAGCTGTAGCCCCTGGGCAGCCCCACTAGTTTTAGTCAAAAAGAAAGACAACACCATGAGGATGTGTGTAGATTACCGGAAAATCAACCGTATCACACACAAGGATGCGTACCCCTTACCAAGGATAGAGGAGTCATTGGCTGCTTTAAGATCTGCTAACTTCTTCTCTACCTTGGATCTCACTAGCGGGTACTGGCAGGTTCCTGTAGCAGAGGCGGACCGGGAGAAGACCGCATTCACCACCCCGATGGGACTTAGCGAGTTCACCTGCATGCCGTTCGGACTCTGCAACGCCCCAGGAACCTTCCAACGATTAATGGAGTGCTGTCTGGGCCACAGAAACTTCGAGACGGTCCTGTTGTACCTGGACGATGTCATCGTATACTCCAAAACTTATGAGGACCACCTGAAACACCTGGCGGAGGTGTTCGAAGCTCTGGCGAGTTACGGCCTAAAGGTGAAACCCTCCAAGTGTCACCTCCTGAAACCAAAGGTGCAATACCTGGGACACGTGGTGAGCGCTGACGGAGTGGCTCCTGACCCCGATAAGATCACCGCAATTAAGGGATGGCCAAGCCCCTCCAGCGTAAAAGAAGTGCGGCAGTTCCTAGGGTTGGTAGGCTACTACCGAAGGTTTATTCCCGGTTTCACCAAAAAGGCAGCACCTATGCAGGACCTCCTGATAGGCCAGTCCCGGAAGGCCAAGAACCAGAAGCCGCCCTTCAAATGGGAAAAGCTAGAAGAAGAGTCCTTCCGCCAGCTGAAGATGGCCCTCACGGGGGATGAAATCTTGGCGTACCCGGACTATAGCCAGCCCTTCATCCTCTACACCGACGCCAGTAACATCGGGCTAGGAGCCGTACTGTCCCAGATTCAGCAGGGGAGAGAACGAGTAATCTCCTATGCCAGCCGAAAACTGCGACCCACCGAAAGGAACCCCGAAAATTACAGCTCATTTAAGCTAGAGTTCCTGGCCGTGGTATGGGCAGTCACCGAGCGCTTTAGGCATTACCTCGCTTCTTCCCGGTTCACCGTATACACGGATAACAACCCGCTGACACACCTGGACACGGCAAGACTCGGTGCCCTGGAGCAGAGGTGGATGGCCCGTCTGTCCAACTACGAGTTCACAATTAAATACCGGGCAGGGCGCTCCAATACCAACGCGGACGCCCTGTCCAGGATGCCCAACCTGCCGGACGGAGGAGAAGATCCGGAGGGACTGGAAGAAGTTGAACTCCCTGCGTTCCACCGTCATGGGACTATCCAGTATTCCCACCGGGTAAGGAGTAAGCAGGCTGCTACGTTGAACCCCTTACCTCACTACAACTGGGCGGAAACGCAAGACAGCGACCCTGCCGTCCGACTGGTGAAGGAGATGCTGACTCGCCCGGAGGCTAGCCTGGAATCAGACGCTCCAGAGGAAGCCAAACAACTATGGGCAGAGAAGAGTCGACTGTTCCTTTACAAGGGGAAGTTGTGCCGCAGAATGGTTAACTCCAGGACGCATGAACTACTCTGGCAAGTAGTGGTGCCACGAAGAGACGCAGCCATGGTGATGGAGGCATACCACGACGGAGCTGGACACTTCGGGTGGAAAAAGCTGGAGTTCCTGCTGCGCGAGCGGTTCCACTGGGTAGGCATGAGGGGAACCATCGAGAAGTGGTGCAGAGACTGTGGCCCGTGCAATCTGAGAAGGAAGGACCGGGCCAGCCAGAAGACTCCCCTGCAGTCCATCGTCACCCGGCAACCGTTGGAACTGGTAGCCTTGGATCATGTAAAACTGACCCCCAGCAGAAGTGGCTACGTCTACGCGTTAACCATCGTGGATCATTACTCCCGGTTTCTGGTTGTCGTCCCCGTCAAGGACTTAACGGCTCGAACAGCAGCTAGAGCCTTCCAGCAGCACTTTTGCCGTCCACACGGGTACCCGGACCAAGTGCTGACGGACCAGGGACCTGCCTTTGAAGCGGAGGTCTTCCAGGAATTCTGCAATCTGTATGGCTGCCGGAAGATAAGGACGACACCCTACCATCCGCAAACTAATGGACTTTGTGAGAAAATGAACCAGGTGGTAATGGATCTTCTAAAAACGTTGCCCCTGGAAGAACGCAGTCTGTGGCCTGAGAAGTTGCCCGATCTGGTGGACCTATACAACCACATCCCGGTAGGTTCCACCAACTGTACCCCGGCTTACCTAATGAGGGCAAGACCTGGTAAGTTACCTGTTGACCTGGAAATGGGAGTCCTGACGCCCGAGGACACTTCACCAGAAACGGACTGGGACACAGAGAGGCAGCAGCAGTACCGGAAAGTACAGGAGAGCGTGGAGCGAAGTCTCTGTCAGGCTAGGGAAAGACAAGAGAAGACTTACAACCAGTATGCTCCCGCTGTTCCCCTGGTACCCGGACAGCAGGTCTTGAAGAGGAAGAGACGGCTCCACAAGTTGGACGACCAGTGGGAGAAGGACCCGTACACCGTACTGCCCTCAAGCCACGAGAACCCGAAGGTCTGTACCATCAGTAAAGACGGAGGGGAAACCACAGCCATTGTATCCCGGGACCACCTGAAGAAGTGCCCCGAACAACTGAGGAACCCTGAGGAGGAACAGGAAGACCATCGACCCGTGGAAGAAAGGGAAGATATGGTTAGTACCGTGCTCGGGGACTTCCCTCGGTCTTGGACTCAAGTCAATGGTGCAGTTGTGGTACCCGTACTCACCTTCCTCCAACCATCATCCCAAGAACCTACGGAGCAACGGGTAGAGCTGGAAGAGCAGCCGGTCCAGGAGGCAGAAGACTCCACCCAAGCGGAACAGGAGAATCCACCCTCTGCTTATAGTGAGCCTGCCGTACCCCTAGTGAGACAAAGAGCCGGTAGACAGCTGCCCAGTTTACCCTTGACAGCTCCTACACCCTGTAGTTCAGGGCCAGACAGTCAGCTCCGTAGGTCCACTAGGGCCACTAGAGGCCAGTTACCCGCACGTTGGAGGATCTAAATGTTTAAGTTGTTTTACAATGTTTACCTGTTTATTGTTGCTTGTGTGTAATTTTGTGTTTCTAGTTGTTTTTAGGAGTCTTCGGTGGATTTACCGGGAATCCTTTGTATATAGTTGGAGCATAACCCAGGATGGACTAGAGACTGTTAAGGACTCGGGGTAGGACAGACCCCTACCTGGTTACGTCTCCCTGTGTTGGTGAAATGGACACCTTTGCTTTTCTTCAAAGACTGCACCCGGTTGCGGACATCCGTGACCATCTTATTGTGTTTCCTTATTGTATTTTATTGTTCTTTGATATACCTTGTTATATTTTTCTAAAAAGTGTTTAGTCCCGGAGTACTAAATTTCACTAGGGGGGAGTGTGACACCCCAGGGGTCTGGTTGTCACAGTGATAGAGATATTACGTCTGAGAGCAGGTGGGAGGTCCTTTGGTCAGGGATCCTGTGCATGCCACACCTCCTGCCCAGCCTTGGGAGGGGAAGAACTTCCCCTGTATAAACCCGGGGCTGAGGCAGGGTAGGGAGTCCAGGAAGAGTAGAGACAAGAGCAGCATAGGAAGCAGCAGAGTCACAAGGAGTCAGGGGCTGGCAGCTAAAGAGCTCGCCCTGACTAAGAAGATTCTTTACCGGACCCGGAGTCCGAGGCTGTGGGGACTAACTTCTACCCAGCAGCAGAATCCGTCAGGCAGGGGATTTCAGGTCCCCTGGCCCAGAAGCCCGAAGGCCCGGTCACACGCGTGGGACCAGCACCGCCATCGTGGAGCGGAAGCCATTAGAAGGCCCCGAGTCACCGGCCATACGGGTGAGCACCACACGGTACACTCAGGGACGTGGGCTACTTACATCAGCTTCTAGCAAGGTAGCCAGAAGAGTACAGTCAGCTTGGGAGGCCTACAACTACGCCTGGCCAGGGGAGATCCCATCTGCTCAAGGACTGACCAGGCCCCGTTCGCTAGCAAGTACTCCGGGAGGGTCTATCGTTGTTACCAGTAAAGACCCTGAACGCTACCATACCGTCTCTGAGTGGTTCCTGCTACCCCCATCATCCACGTCGGCTGCCCTGAGGCCATACCCCTCCCATTGGGGGTTATACTATCACGCTGCACCATCCTTCCACCGGCCTCAGCGGTCTGCCCTGCAGCAGCAGCCCCCTGGCTGCATTCAACGGGTGGCGTAGTCATCAACCATTTTCTACCGCTAACAGACTGCCGTCCAGTTTGACTCCCTGGGCACGGACCGGGTCACCGCCACGAGACTACAACCCTAAACAGATCCGGCTCCGGGTAAGCTCCCGCGTGCGCAACGCAGCGCGACACAGGCCCAGGGGCGCATCATTAGTGATCTCGCATTGTACGGTAATATCACCCTGGAGGTTGTGATGTATTTAGTGTAATAGCGCCATCTAGAATATACAGTATATATCAGGCGATACCATGCTTTCTATAGTTAGTCGTCTTATGAGCCCTCTATAGCTATCTATTATACTTTATATTTCTTTATAATAATTTATAATAAATTACTCGACAGTTTTACAGCTTCATGATGTTTAATAATCTGCTGTAATTATAAAAGAAAGTCCAACCTTACAGTGGACACAGGTGGAAGTGTCCTCCATGATGGTTTAGGCTGAGGTGAAGCAAGTATATAGTCAGTGGGGGATCAAGATGACCAGTATTCCCCAGGGTTCCTTGTTATCAGGGAGGGACCCGGTATATGCAATCAAAAGATCTTATCCTCTGACCGGCTGTGTGCCATCAACAGGTAATGATCCTCTGTCCGGCTGTGTGCCATCAACAAGTAATGACCATCCGGCAGTGCGACATCAACTGGTCATCACCCTCCAGCTGTGTGCCATCAACAGGTAATGACCATCCGGCAGTGCGCCATCAACAGGTAATGACCCTCTGGCTATGGCCATCAATAGGTCATCACCCTCCGGCTGTGTGCCATCAACAGGTAATGACCATCCAGCAGTGCGCCATCAACAGGTAATGATCCTCTGTCCGGCTATGTGCCATAAACAGGTAATGACCCTCTGGCTATGGCCATCAATAGGTCATCACCCTCCGGCTGTGTGCCATCAAATGTTTTTATCTTCTGTCCAGTTTTGTGCCATCAAGAGGTAATGACCCTCCAGCTGTGGGCCATCAACAGGTCATCACCCTTCGGCATTTAGGCTTCTTGTCTTCTGTAAGATGCGATTCTTGAGTCTCCTGATGTTAAAAAATATTTAAAAAATCACTGATTAAGCTAATAATCTATCTAGTACATAAGCATCACAATTTATAACCTATCTAGTGCATAAGTATGACAATTTAGCTCACAGAACATACACTATGCTAAAACATTAGACCCTACAAGCAGAAATTAACATAAATATAACTGACAAATCAGTAGAAAAATCGCTACCAATGGCACAGCTCTCTTCACATCAACCTGTAACCATAGTAGATAAGAAATAGAGGACAATGCTCATAGTCAGTTATCAACAATTCGGCATGGGGCATCCCACCAGAGACATTATAATATCTAGTAGATTATAGATGGCAATAGAATTTACCAACAAGCACATAGTACGCCAAACTCAAGTACATAGTATGCCAAACCTCGACACGTTTTCCTAAAATAGGTTCATCAGAAGCACATACTAGACAGTGATACTTAGCAAAGCGTTCATAGATATATGCGCCATATGATAAGGTGCTAAAGGGCAAGTGTGTGACGAAATATCCATTCGATTTCAGGTGCAATGCTGCCTTGTATGTAGTAAGATGGTGCCCATCAGACAGCATGTATAGGACTAACCTGTGATGAAAACACGAGCAATGGGAAAGTTCAAGCAGTTGCCTTCTCAATCTTCCTCGCCTCTAAGACATCTAAGGAAACATCTTCTCCTCTTGATTTTGGGTGGAGGTGTTGTAGGCATTTCGGGCTCTGGCATTCTAGGTTCTGACATACTAGGTTCTGACATGGTAGGTTCTGGTGTTCTAGGTTCTGGTGCTCTTGGCTCTGGAATTCTGGGTTGTTGTTTTCTCTGAAAAATCAGTAACCTCTCTTTATGCTCCGTGAAACTTTGAGCTCTTCTTCCTATATTGTTGTGAGGGATCGTTCTGACCCAGACAATATCACTGAATGCCACTTTATAGTTGCAGCTAGGAACCTTTTTCGCATCCTGCGGTGCAGGAGCCATGGATGGAGTAGAACATTTGCCATTGGGCAGGACAGGTGTTCTCCTGGAGTCTTGCTCCTGAATCTGAGGGATGCAAATCGGCTCCTTACAAGCACTTTGTTCCTTCAGAATGGTTTTGTTCTCAGGAGTTTTCTGATTGTTTCACCAGGTTCAGATGTTGCCCACTTGCTCAGGACAAGACTTAAGGCCAAATACTCTAGTATTGTCAGTAGTGTCATCACCGCAACAAAAACTGCGTCACGGAAGAGCCAAAGAGGAAGATTGATGGAAGCTTGATAGGTGCTTCTCCTGAGATCCACGGGTAGTGGGTCATCCTATAATAAAGAAAAAAAACATAATAAAGTCCTGTATATTTATACCCAATCCAGTCAAACAGAGAGCCCTTGTTATTATACAGTGATGGATACATTATCAAGCAACTTTCAGAAATATCCCATTGAGAAGATCAGGAAGAAGTTTGGGATTCACCTCCAGGGTCCATGGAATATTATTTACAGTTGGACTTTCATATGACGGACGGTCACGTGCCCAGTATGAGAAGTCCTGCAAGAGGCGATATTCTCATTAGCTGATCCTTGTGACCTCCATATTGATGAGAACATACTCGCCCTCAGTGTACTGTAATGTGGGGGGTAGAGCAACGTAAAGCACAGAAATGATAGGATGATACTCATCATCTCCAGAGGTCTCTCAGCACCAAGGTATGGTCAATGAGATACAAGCTGCAGATGGGCCGAGGCTTCTAATATACCCAGGGGTGACATCACAAAGCCCTCTGTGACATCATTGCACAGTTCTATCCATCATGTCACTGATACTTTGGACCTAACTAAATGTCTAAAAGAGAACCCTTCCACACGATTTCCAATCACGGAGCAGCTTCAGTTTTTCAAGAAAAGTTTAAAAAATATAATCTGTGCTGTGATTGGTCACAATGGCACATGAAGCGGAACGTCTTTAGATCTTTTAAAGGGAAAGTGCCAGCAATTTTTTTACAATTGTAAAATTGTAAAGTATTTATATTTATATATAAATACACATATATATTTAAAAAGGTTTTAATGGTATAAAATCTGAAAAAATATTTTAACTCTTTTGATGTTTTCATCTTGTAAACACTAGGGGGAGCAGCTGCTGACATTTCCATGAAAACAGAATACAGCTAGCTCGCATTACGACTGCAGTAAAAGTGGGCGGGATCTGCTCACATGGGTGTGATGTCACTCCTCCCCTTCTGGGCGTTTGCAAAAAGGTAAATGAGACTGTAGTTTAGGATCACAGTGCGGAGCGATCACTGGTGACTGCAAAGTGATATATAAGGGACAACACCAAAGTCATTAATCACTACAAGGACAAAGCAGGAATGTGGGAGTCAGAGGGGTCACCCCACACTTATATCCCCTCTGACTGTCACTTCCTAAGCTCCTTTCCATGCCATAACCTCTTATTCCCGCAGGTAAATTCTTACAGGACCCCCCTCCCCATCCCCTTCCCCTGCCGCAGCTGATTCTAAACGTCCTCCATATGTAATAATAGACAGGTACTCACCGGCAGCCTATGGTAATTCACAGGGTAGAACAGGGTACAGCACAGAAACAATATGGCGATCCTCATTGTCTCCAGGGGGTATCTCAGCACCAAGATATGGCCAATGAGATATGAGCTCCAGGTGGATGGAGCCCCCTTATATACCCCAAGGGTGACATCACAACGCCCTCTGTGACATCATCACCCACAACATTCCGTCACATGACATCACCCAGCACCAGCATCATGTGACCCAGCGTAAATAGAAACGGTCCCTGTTGCCTATAGCAACTATTCAAAACTAAGTTTAAACTTTTCCAACAGCTAAAGGCGGCTCTGTGATGGCAGTTTCTTCTTGTGGACGGTTGTGATAAATCTGCAGAACATCTACATAACGCGACATGTAGAAAATCCTGTCTTTTCCCCTCTGTTCTTCCTCTGGTGCTACAGAGACGGATAGAAGGAGCTTTTCCAGACCTTACAGTGCCCAATATGGGACCTAATCACTGATATCCCAGATCTCCTCAGTACAAGCATACCGCCAACCTATGAGGACTAGAAAGAGGGCGAAACCATGCGGCACGCGTAGTCTGGCCACGCCCCTATCCACACCCCAAGCCACGCCCTTTTTATACCTTGGCAGGAGGAGATGTCTGTACAAAGCGCAAGTTATCAAAAGGCTGAAGGAACACTTTATCAACATGAATGAAGGTTTTGAAGGGCATCCACTGTCCCGGCACTACCGGAAGTTCCACAACCAATCTTATAAGGACACTAAGTTTTGTGGGATCCGATTAGTCCCCAGAAAATGGAGGGGAGGTGATTACCTGAGATTAATGTCGCGGATGGAATCCAAATGGATCTTCACATTAAATAGCTTGGCTCTGAAGGGCTTTAATCACGAGAGTCAGCTGTATGCCTTCAACTCGCAGCGGTATATACTGTATGTATTTTTTATCCCAGTACCAATTGAACATTTACATTGCACTTTTATGAACCTCCTTATATTTTATCAATATAATATGTCTTTTGGATATATTCCTTTGAATCCACCTATTTTCTATATGTATTTGTTTCTATACATTGATACTCCTATTGGAGATACAATATAATGTTTTTATTTTTCTCCTTCATTTTTTCCTTTTTATCTCTGGATGGTACTAAGTGCCGAATTTATACTATCCTGGTAATATACACTGATTAACAGACTGTTTTTTATAGCCATCAGAAATATAAGTATATAATTTTTATTCATTTTTAACTAATTGTGAAAGTTTGAACAAAGTCTTTTTTATTATTATTTTTTTCACACACAGTCTATTCTTATTGGAATTCTATCTTAGTTCTATTACACCTCCATATGTCCTTTTGCACCGTCTTGATAGTATTGGATCTTCCTCCATTTCTTTGGTTGTATTATCTTTGTGGGGGGCGTTTGGACTTTATTAGGTTACCAGTTTGACTACCAGCGAGAAGCTGACGAAGAGGAACTGTGAGTCCTCGAAACGCGTAGTTTTTTTTGGCCTATACAGGACATCGAAGGAGAAGGAGAGAGTCAATGCACAGGGATAAGCCCTCCTGATATCCAGAAGATATATATAACCATATCATATTATTGATACAAAATATAAATGCACAGAGTCAATAAAATCACTTAAAAACACCAAACCCCATCCTTACTTTGCAAGATACCTATTCCAAAGGTGTATCTAGGTTTTCTGGCACCCGATGCAGCAGGGGCTGGCTGGCACATTTTAGCTTTGGGGGCGAGCACACAGCAGTGGTCCATGAGTAGCGGCCCATCCTTAACATGTTTATTACCAGATGCATCATAAGCCTATATTCACACGACCGTATTGTCTAAGTGTTGCCCGTGAAAAAAGCTGACAGCACTTGGACCAGTTCAGATGAGTGTTTGTAGTGGTCAGATATAGTACATATTATTCTTATGTATTACTATTTTTAAAGCAGATATACCTTTTTAGAGATGTAGTACCAGGGGCGGACCTACCGCCCGTGCAGCCGGTTCATTGAACGGGGACCCCCGAGGGAGAGGGGGCCCCTCCAGCCTCCAGCAGGGCCGCCATCATGGCATGACTGCCCTGACTCCAGCATGGGGCCCGTCCGGTCGGGGCCCCCTCGGAGCCCCCCTCTTGTGCGTCTCCTCATGGGCCCCCCCCCCACAGGACCCCCCGCCATCACATGACCGGAGATGTGCCTGCGCTCAGCATGAGCCCCATGCTGAGCGCAGGGACATCTCCGGTCATGTGACGGCGCCGGCACAATACTTACCCCTCTTCGTGCCTCCGCAGCGTCTGCCGCGTCCTCTGACTGTGACGTCTCAGGTCAGAGGACGCGGTAACGTCTTTACACCACGCGCTCTCTTCTGAGCTGTCACATCACAGAGCGGGAAGACGCACGCAGCAGGTAAGAAGTGAGGTGAGTATTTGATTTTTTTTTTTTTTATGTATGGGGGCATGAGGCATTTAATGGTGGGGGGACAGTGGGTGTGACATCCTGCATGGGGCATTATATGGGGGAGGTGGTGTGACATCCTGCATGGGGCATTATATAGGGGGGGGATTGGCATACTGAATGGGGCATTATATGGAGGAGGGGGGAATTGACATCCTGCATGGGGGCATTATATGGGGGTGGGGGGGAGGGATGTGTCATCCTGCATGGGGCATTATAAGAGGGGAAGGGGGAAGTGACATCTTGCATGGGGCATTATAAGAGGGGAAGGGGGGAAGTGACATCCTGCATGGGGCATTATAAGAGGGGAAGGGGGAAGTGACATCCTGCATGGGGCATTAAAAGAGGGGAAGGGGGGAAGTGACATCCTGCATGGGGCATTATAAGAGGGTAAGGGGAGAAGTGACATCCTGCATGGGGCATTATAAGGGAGGGGGACGTGACATTCTGCATGGGGCATTATAAGTGAGGTGGTGTGACATCCTGCATGGGGCATTATAAGAGGGGGGGGGAATTGACATCCTGCATGGGGCATTATATAGAGGGTGGGTGTCCTCCTGCATGGGGCATTATAAGGGAGGGGGTGGTCTGACATGCTGCATGGGGCATTGAAAAGGGGGGAAGTGACATCCTGCAAGGGGCATTATATGGGGGGAAGAGGTGACATCCTGCATGGGGCATTTTATGGGAGGTAGATGTGACATCCTGCATAGCGCATTAAAAGACGGGTGTCATCCTGCATGGGGCATTATAAGGGGGGAACAGTCTGCATGGAGCGTTACATGGGGGCCAATATTCTGTATGGAGAGTTATATGGGGACCAGTATCCTGTATGGATGCTGTATGGCGCATTATATGGTGACCAGTATCCTGTATGGAGCATTATATGGTGCCCATATTACTGTATGGAGGACTATACAGTCCGGTCTGCACTGTGCGCTGTGAGGATTCGCCAGTTTCTGAGCTATTGTAGAATTTACAATAGATATCGCTTGTGTAATGGGGCATTACAAGGGGGGAACAGCCTGCATGGAGCGTTATATGGGGGCCAATATTCTGTATGGAGAGTTATATGGGGACCAGTATCCTGTATGGAGCATTATATGGGGACCAGTATCCTGTATGGAACATTATAAGGGGGTCAGTATCCTGTATGGAGCATTATATGGTGCCCATATTACTGTATGGAGGACTATACTGTCCGGTCTGCACTGTGCGATGTGAGGATTCGCCGGTTTCTGAGCTATTGTAGAATTTACTATAGATATCGCTTGTGTAATGGGGCATTATAAGGGGGGAAGAGCCTGCATGGAGCGTTATATGGGGGCCAATATTCTGTATGGAGCGTTATATGGGGGTCAGTATTCTGTATGGAGCGATATATGGGGGACAGTATTCGGTAGGGAGCATTATATGGGGGCCAGTATTCTGTATGCAGTGTTATATGGGGACCAGTATCCTCTATGGAGTGTTATATGGGGACCAGTATCCTGTATGGAGCATTATATGGGGACCAGTATCCTGTATGGAGCATTATAAGGGGGTCAGTATCCTGTATGGAGCATGATATGGTGCCCATAATACTGTATGGAGGACTATACTGTCCGGTCTGCACTGTGCGTTGTGAGGATTCGCCGGTTTCTGAGCTATTGTAGAATTTACAATAGATATCGCTCATGTAATGTAGTAAGTGAAATCCTTGGCCTTGTACTATATATATATATTTCTCTGCGGTATCTGTGCATCATGAATCATGGTATGTGTTAAAGGTGCCCACTGAAATTCTGTCGTCCAGGGCCCACAAAAACCTAGAGCCGGCCCTGGGGCTAAGCATAACAAGTTGTATTTTTTTTACATGCAATTAATTAACTTGGAGTGGGGGGAATCAGAGATGCACGGGGGGATGAGAGATGCACGGGGGTGGCCTTCATGCCCCCTATGAAGGGCGGGGGGGGCCCCCAAAAAATTCTTGCACAGGGGCCCACTACAGTCTGTGTCCGCCCCTGTGTATTACGCTGTGTTTTTCTACACTCCTAAAATAACATATCAGCAGAGTAAAGGTGGTCACACATAAGCCCAGGTCTGCTAGATAGATACCTATGAATTATTATTTTGTATATGTTTTCAAACATACTTGATCAATGAAATCATCATTGTAAACTTCAACTCCACATAATAGTATATGATGTAGCAGTCACTAATTATGTTGAGTGCTTCATCTGATGTCCGTGCACATAGTATACATAGTATATCACATACAGTACAATATATATAGGAGAATATACAGTATGACTGGTATATAGAGACGAGCAATTTGTAGAACCGTGGTCCAGTGGTCAGATGAATATTCTGTGGCTGCTGAACAGGAGCCACCACATAGTCTCCTTTTTACAGCCCCACATAGCCTTCCATATACTGTACAGTGTGAGCCCCACATAGCCTCCTATATACAATGTGAGCCCTCACACAACCTCCTATATGAGTATGAGCCCTCACATAGCCTCCTATATACAGTATCAGTCCCCACACAGCCTCCTGCATATAGTGTGAGGACCCACACAGCCTCCTGCATATAGTGTGAGGACCCACTGTGTGAGTACAGTGTGAGGACTGGTCGTCGGATATGTTGCACGCTTATTGAGATGTGTTATTGACAGCTCTATCATTTTTCTTGCCACTGTCTTGTTAAATATACAGGTTGGATACATTTGGTGTTCATGCCATATAAATTCCTGTTTATAACGAGTACATATTTATGATAGGTAGCTTTGTTTTACTACCATTGACAGGCATTAACTGGATTTTAGGTCCTAGTGACGTTTTATATCTTTTTTACCTACGTATTCATTAAAGGTTATGTTTTAACCTCTTTCACTACTTTAATTGCTTCATATTACCTTTATTGAGTGGTGACCTGTATGATAGTGTGTGAACACCAGCTCCAGGCGTCCCTGAAGAGGGGCAGGGAAAAAGTAAAGGGGGCAGTGGGAAGGGGGTTTATCCAAGGAGGGGTGAGGTCAGCAGAGTATGAGAGACAGACTCATCCTAAACCAGAGGTCTCAAACATGCGGGCTGCATGTGGCCCTTCAGACTGGTTCATGCGGCCTGTAGGCACCATAGACCCCGATCGCGGCCCGGTCCAGGAGCTGCCGACAGCTGCACTTTAGTTCGGTGTATTGCTGCGCAGAGACCCGCTCTCTGCATGATACAATATCAATGCCAGCCACTGGCCTATCAGAGGCCAGCAGCGGACATCCGCGTCCCAGCGCAGCGGTGCATGACATCACTAACATGGGTAGATGTCAGCTGCTGGCCTCTGATAGGCCGGTGGTAGGCATTGGTCTCTGTGCAGCAATACACTGAACTAAAGCACAGCTGCCGGAAGCTCCTGGACCAGGCCGCGATCGTCAAGGGGTCTATGGTGCCTGCGCCCGCATATGCAGAAAGGACACCGAGGGAACGGAGGACAGGTGAGAAGAGACTTTTTCTTTTCTTATATATGTATGTGAAGAATGGAACAGCGGACATTCCTACAATATAGGGACCTGAATGGGGACATTCCTACAATATGGGAACCTGAATGGGGACATTCCTACAATATGGGACCTGGATGGGGACATTCCTACAATGTGGGACCTGAATGGGGACATTCCTACAATATGGGACCTGGATGGGGACATTCCTACAATGTGGGACCTGGATGGGGACATTCCTACAATATAGGGACCTGAATGGGGACATTCCTACAATATGGGACCTGGATGGGGACATTCCTACAATGTGGGACCTGGATGGGGACATTCCTACAATATGGGAACCTGGATAGGAACATTCCTACAATGTGGGACCTGGATGGGGACATTCCTACAATGTGGGACCTGAATGGGGACATTCCTGCAATATGGGGACCTGGATGGGGACATATCTACAATGTGGGGACCTGGATAGGGACATTCCTACAATGTGGGGACCTGGATGGGGACATATCTACAATATGGGGAACTGGATTGGGACATATCTACAATGTGGGGACCTGGATAGGAACATTCCTACAATGGTGGGACCTGAATAGGAATATTTCTACAATGTGAGGACCTGGATGGGAGACATTCCTACAAGATGAGGACATTATAACAAGATGGGGACCTAGATGGGGGACATTACGACAAGATGGGGACCTGGATGGGGGACATTACGACAAGTTGGGGACCTGAATGGGGGACATTACGACAAGATGGGGACCTGTATGGGGCATTACTACAAGATGAGGACCAGGATGGTGCATTACTACAAGATGAGGACCAGGATGGTGCATTACTACAAGATGAGGACCAGGATGGGGCATTACTACAAGATGAGGACCAGGATGGGGCACTACTACAAGATGAGGACCAGGATGAGGCATTAGACGAGGCATTACTACAAGATGAGGACCAGGATGAGTCATTAACCCCTTTACAACCCAAGGTGGTTTGCACATTAATGACCAGGCCAATTTTTACAATTCTGACCACTGTCATTTTATGAGGTAATTACTCTGGAACACTTCAACGGATCTTCCTGATTCTGAGAATGTTTTTTCGTGACATATTGTACTTCATGACTGTGGTAAAATTTCTTCGATATCAGTTGCGTTTATTTGTGAAAAAAATGGAAATTTGGCAAAAATTTTGAAAATTTAGCAATTTTCAAAATTTGAATTTTTATGCCCTTAAATCAGAGAGATGTGTCACACAAAATAGTTAATAAATAACATTTCCCACATGTCTACTTTACATCAGCACACTTTTGGAACCAAAATTTTTTTTTACTGGGGAGCTATAAGGGTTAAAAGTTGACCAGCGATTTCTCATTTTTCCAACAAAATTTAAAAAACCATTTTTTAGGGACCACATCATATTTAAAGTCACTTTGAGGGGTCTTTATGACAGAAAATGCCCAAAAGTGACACCATTCTAAAAACTGCACCCCTCAAGATGCTCAAAACCACATTCAAGAACTTTATTAACCCTTCAGGTGCTTCACAGGAATTTTTGGAATGTGGAAGAAAAAAATTAACATTTAACTTTTTTACAAAAATGTTACTTTAGACCCAATTTTTTTTATTTTCGCAGCGGTAACAGGAAAAAAATAGACCCCAAAATTTGTTGATCAATTTCTCGTGAGTAAGCAGATACCCCATATGTGGGGGAAAACCACTGTTTGGGCGCACAGCAGGGTTCGGAAGGGAAGGAGCGCCATTTGACTTTTTAAATGTAAAATTTGCTTGAATAATTAGCGGACGCCATATTGCATTTGGGGAGCCCCTGATGTGCCTAAACAGTGAAAAAAACCCACATGTGACCCCATTTTGGAAACTATACCCCTCAGGGAACTTATCTAGATGTGTGGTGAGCACCTTGAACCCCCAGGTGCTTCACAGAAGTTTATAACATTGAGCCGTAAAAATAAAATGTTCACATTTTTCCCTCAAAAATGTTTTCAGCCCCCACTTTTTCATTTTCATAAGGGTAACAGAAGAAATTGCACTATGCAGTTTGTTGTTCAATTTCTCCTGAGTTAGCAGATACCCCATATGTGGGGGAAAACCACTGTTTGGGAGCGCGGCAGGGTTCGGAAGGGAAGGAGCACCATTTGACTTTTTGATTGTAAAATTTGCTTGAATAATTAGCGGATGTGCCCCTGATGTGCCTAAACAGTAGAAACCCCCCACAAGTGATACCATTTTGGAAACTAGACCACTCAGGGAACTTACCTAGATGTGTGGTGAGCACCTTGAACCCCCAAGTCCTTTACAGAAGTTTATAACATGGAGCCGTGAATATAAAAAAATCTAACTTTTTCCACAACAATGATGTTTTAGCCCCATTTTTTTTATTTTCACAAGGGTAAGAGGTGAAAATGGATCCCAAAAACTTTTGTGCAATTTCTCCTGAGTACGCCAATACCCCATATGTCGGGAAAATACAGTGTTTGGGCGCACGGCAGAGTTCAGAAGGGAAGGAGCACTGTGTGACTTTTTGAACGCAAAATTGGCTGGAATCGATAGCGGACGCCATGTCGTGTTTGAAGAGCCCCTGATGTGCCTAAATAGTTGAAACCCCCCACAAGTGACCCCATTTTGGAAACTTCATCCCTCAAGGATTTTATCAAGGGGTATAGTGAACATTTTGAACCCAGAGGTACGACACAAAATTTGATGACATTAGGTCATCATATTGAATAAGTTGTCATTAGTCTTGAGCGCAAGTGCTCGCTACTTGAGTTTGCATCGGGTACTCAGGTATGCACCATGTATCACAGGTGCTCAAGTGAAATGCTCGAGTCCCCTCCCGCATGTTTCACGGTTATTAGACACCCCCAAAAAAACATGCGGGGATTGCTCGAGCATGGCAGGCAATCCCCGCGAGGTTATTTTGGCCGCGAAGCATATGGGGCGGAGACTCGAGCACCCGCGATACTCAATGCATACCCGAGTACCCGATGCAAACTCAAGTAGCGAGCACTTGTGTTCAACACTAGTTGCCATATCATCATTTTTTTTTTTTCATAAAAAAAAACAACCCTTACCCCCAACCCTAACCCTACCCTAGCCCAACCCTGACCCCAACCCTAACATTAGCACAACCCTAACCCCAACCCCAGCCCTAGTGTTTATTTTTTACGCCGTTCCTCGTGCGGTATAAGTGATTAGACGACCTTATTCTTTGGGTCGGTGCGACTACAGAGATACCAGAATGATATCGGGTTTTTATGATTGACAGCTGTCACACACTAAAAGACACATATTTTGTAAAATCTAGTTTTTGCATTGCCATATTTTGAGAGCTATAATTTTTCCTTATTTTGGCCGACAGAGTCATGTGATGGATTTTTCTTTGCGGGACAAGTTGACGTTTTTATTGATGCCATTTTCAGTCACGTGACATATTTTGATCGCTTTCTATTCCAGCTTTTGGGAGGCATAATAAACAAAAACCTACAATTCAGGAATTGTTTTTTTTTTTTTTTATTCTACTCCGCGTGTGGTAAAATTGATTAGGTAGCTTTATTCTTCGGGTCAGTACGTTTACAGCGGTACCACATTTATATATTTTTTCTATGTTTTGGCGCTTTTACACAATAAAAGACATTTTATAGAAAAAAATATTTTTTTGCATCGCTTTATTCTGAGAGCTATAACATTTTGAATTTTTGGATTATGGAGCTGTATGGCAGCTTGTTTTTTGCGCGACAAGATTACGTTTTCAGCGGTACCATTTTTATTTATATTCAGCTTTTTGATCGCGTGTTATTCCATTTTTTGTTTGGTGGTATGATGATAAAGCATTGTTTTTTGCTTCGTTCTTTTTTTTTTTTTTTTTTTTACCGTGTTTAATGAAGGGGTTAACTAGCGGGACAGTTTTATAGGTCAGGTCGTTCCGGACGCGGCGATACCAAATATGTGTACTTTTATTGTTTGTTTGTTTTTTTCATAATAATATTTATTGATGGGTACATTATATTTTTATTTTTGGTGGATTATTTTTTTTATTTTTTTTTTAAATATTTTCACAATTTTTTTAATTTTTTTTTTTCCACTTTCTGAGAGGTTTTACACCTTTTTACTTTGTCCCACTCTGGGACTTTCACTTTTTTTATTCTGATCGCCTGCATAGCATAGGGATGGAGCGCTGCACAGTGAGAAGATTGTTCGGTCATGCACTGCGGTCATGACTTCGATCGCAGCATTGCGGGGGTTAATGTGCCGGGAGCAATGCGGGACCGCTCCCTGCACATAGTACCGGGTGTCAGCTGTGACAATCAGCTGACACCCGGCGGCGATCGCGCCCGCACAGCCTGTGTGCGCGCACGATCGCCATGACGTACTAATACGGGTCAGGCTCTTAAAGCCCAGGGCACAGACGCGTATTAGTACGTCATGGGCTGTAAAGGGGTTAATACAAGATGAGGACAAATTCAAAAGGTGTATAGAAAAAAAAATGATATCACTAAAAATGTCATTTTGTCATGCAAAGAATGCGGCCCATCTACCCAGCCGAGTTTGAGACCCTTGCTTTATAAAGTATCTTTGCTTAACAAACAGTTGTTTCTGAGAAGCTAATGATAGCAAATGATCAGGCAATATTTTCTGTGCATTTTCCCATTTCATTCTACTTGTGCCTCCTTTTCGCAAACATTCTGTTGCAATTTTTGGGTTAACTCCTTTATTTTGGATTTTATCTTATTGATCTCCACTATGCATATTCCCCGTACATATGCTTTCATAGCATCCCATATAAATCTCATAGATGACGACCCATCATTAAAACGAAAATATTCTAAGATTCTAGAGCTAAGAGTAGGACCAATTAGTTGCAGCCAAAAAGGATTGATGTGCCATGTATAGTCCCCCGGAGACCTCACAGCACCTATCTGCAGTTGTACCTGTATAGGCGAGTGGTCAGAGACACTCCTTGGCAGATACTTCACCGATTTAATATAGGGTATGATTGATTCAAAGCCAATAGCTTGGTCTATTCTTGACAAAGAATGATGGGAGACGAAGTAACAGGAATATTGTCTGACATCAGGGTGCCGTATTCTCCATAGGTCCACTATGCCTACCTTCTCTAGCAGATAATGTAGAGATGTATATTGTGCATTTTGAAAAATATTTCCAGTATGGAATTTATCCCAGAAAGGGTGGAGGTAGGTGGTAAAATCCCCTCCCCCTGCGAGGTTGGGATATAGGAGGATGTTAGTTTTAGATCAGTTGCAGAACGGAGGGCACGGGAGGGGTGATAGACAGAAATGAGGGATGAGATATAGGGTGGTGCAGAACTGTGGAGGGCTTTATGGGTGAGAGAGATGAGTTTGTATTGTATTCTGTGGTGAATGGGTAACCAGTGCAATGACTGGCACTGGTTAGAGGCGTTGGTGAAGCGGCCTGATAGAAATACGACCCTGGCTGCTGCATTCAGAATGGATTGGAGAGGAGAGAGTTTGTTTAGAGGGAGATCGATTAGAAGAGAGTTGCAGTAGTCCAGACGAGAGTGAATAAGAGCGACAGTAAGAGTTTTTGCAGTATCAAAGGTGAGAAAATGTGGGGTTCTGGAGATGTTTTTAAGGTGCAGGTGACATGAGTGAGTGAGTGATTGTAGCCCAGTCAAGAGAGATTGTAAAAGAACTTCTACATGATGTTTCAAGGATGGAAAGAGACTGCCATCTACTGGCCAGACGCAGTCAAGCGGAACCAAGATATGCAAGGGAAGTTGCAGGGAGAGCAAGTTCAGATGCTGGACCTGATCAGGTGACTTCCAGGAAGGAGTTCCGGAAAATAAGAGGCCAGCGCGCCAAACCTGAGGGGTCTTTGGCGCCAAGCAGCAGAAAGGAGCAGACGTGTTCCCTGCATCCAGAGAAACCCCGCGTGACAGGCCTAAGCCAGAGGCCTGTGTGGTGCCACAGCCGGGCACCGGTAAAAGAGCTCCGGATATCTCGCGGATGTTACCTGAGTGCTGTGCCTGCTGAGGAGACTAGGAACCTGATTGCGGTGCTGAGTGAGTTTGCGGAACCCGACGTCGCCCGCCGACAGACGAGGCCTGGACCCCCCTATCCAAGGCTCGAAAGACTGCCTCCAACAGCCAAGCAGAGATGAGTTGAGAGACGGTTGCCCCAGTAAAGTCACGCCAGCGGAAGCGGAGGAGCTGCATACGTGAACAGGGCCGTCACTTCCACTGTTCACTGTTGGGAGGTGAACGGTTGGGACTAAAGGAGCACAACGTGATCTAATTGAATTTATGCGGAAGAGACTCACGGCCTAGCGGGAATAACCGGTGACCCCCGCTAGGGCCAAATGTACAGTTAAAGAACTTACGTGGTGTCTCCCATGACTGAGGGCATCACCCTACTTAAGAGACTTCACCGTACTAAAGAGACTGCACCTTACTTTGAGAGGCTTCACCTTACTTTGAGACACTGCATCTTATTTTGAGAGATTTTGCCTTTTGCTGATATATTGAATTACTGTTCATTACCCTTGTTACTAATCCCTTGTTCAGAATACCTGTTGCATAAAATTGTTTATTTTCATCTCAGACTGTTCTCGCCTTGTGTCTCTGTGCATTGCATTCCTGCACTTGCATTACATGATTGTATATGGGGGATAAAGGAAAGTTGTGTGTCAAATATGATTCCAAGACATCGAGCTTGCTGCTTGGGGGTTATGGTGGCGCAACCCAAGAAAATTGAAAAGTCAGGTATAGGTAGGTTAGTAGAGAGAGAAAAAACAAGGAGTTCAGTTTTGGAGAGATTCAGTTTCAGATAGAGGGAAGACATGATGTTAGAGACAGCAGACAGACAATCACTGGTATTTTGTATTAGAGTGGGGGTGATGTCAGGTGAAGAGGTGTATAGTTGGGTGTCATCAGCATTGAGATGGTACTGGAAATCAAATCTGCTGATGGTTTGTCCAATAGGAGCAGTATACAAGGAGAAGAGGAGGGGACCTAGGACTTATCCTTGTGGAACCCCGATAGTAAGAGGAAGATTAGAGGAAGAAGAGCCGGCAAAAGATACCGTGAAGGAGCGGTCAGAGGTAGGAGAAGAACCAGGAGGGAGCGGTGTCCCTGAGGCCTATACAGCGGAGCATAGTGAGGAGGAGCTGATGATCTATAGTGTCAAAAGCGGCAGAGAGATCCAGGAGAAACAGCAGGGAGTAGTGACCATTAGATTTAGCTGTTAGTAGATCATTAGAGACTTTAGTGAGGGCAGTTTCAGTAGAGTGTGAGGAGCAGAAACCGGATTGTAAAGGGTCGAGAAGAGAGTTATCTGAGAGATAGCGGATTAGGCGGGAATGGACCAGGCGTTCCTGGAGTTTAGAGATGAAGGGAAGATTAGAGACCGGTCTGTAGTTAGCAGTGCAGTTCTGGTCCAGGGATGGCTTTTTCAGTAAAAGGGTTATGATGGCATGTTTAAGTGAGGAGGGAAAGATACCTGAAGAAAGAGAGAGGTCAAATATTTTAGTTAGGTGGGTAGTGATGTCAAGGTAAAATATATATATTATAGAAAATCAATTAGTTTATTTTAATAGATTACCTAATCAGTGTGAATTAATATAGAGATGATGGAATAATCTATGTGTATGTATGTATGCAAATGTGTATATGCACATTGATTATGTTAATAGATAATGATATATAACAGTTTCTGTTCTCAGGCTATGTGCCCACGATGCAGAAATACTCCGGATTTTTCCTGAGCGTTTCTGCATCTCCCTGGCAGAAAAAATGTATGCGGATTGTACATGCGGATTGTACATGCGGATTGTACATGCGGATTGTACATGCGGATTGTACATGCGGATTTTACATGTGGATTGTACATGCGGATTTTACATGTGGATTGTACATGCGGATTTTACATGTGGATTGTACATGCGGATTTTACATGCGTTTTTCCTGCCAGGGACAAGCGGATGTGAAGCGTTCTTCACATGCATTTCCGCATGCGCATTGAAAAGCGCTTTCCAAGCGATTTTAACATCACTTGGAAAGTGCTTGACAACTTGGTCACACTATATAAATCCATGCAAACGGCATGGATTTATATAGTGTATCCGAAAGAATGTTAAAAAATAAAAAATAAATGTCTTACTTACCTTCTGATGGCCCCCGGTGTCTTTATCCGATGCGTCTCAGCTTGCCGGCAGCTGGCGGTACACTGAAGGACCTGCCGTCACATGACTAAATGACATCAGCGCAGGTCCTTGAGTCCACCGCGATCTGCCAGCAAGCCAAGACAAGCACACCGGGGGCCATCAGAAGGTAAGTATAATATTTATTTTTTATTTTATTCTTTTTTTACAGGTACTATGGTACCTGGGTCCGGAGGAGAGTCTCCTCTTCTCCAGACCCGGGTACCATCCGCACATTGAAACGCATGGAATGCGCATGTACAGATCCAGTGATGCGGATTCCATGCGTTCCAATGCAAGTCAATGGCGGCGAAAACGCAGCGCTTCCGCAAAATAATTGATCGTGCTGCGTTTTTTTCCGCAATGATAAGACGCAGCGGAAATTTCTGCAGCATGTGCACAGCATATGCAGATTATCATTGGGGAACATGGCTGGCTTTCTACCAAGCATTTTTTAAGCGTTTCTTCAGCGGAATTGCCGCTGCGGAAACGCTTAAAAACGCATTGTGGGCACACAGCCTTATTGTAGACATGAACAACTAAATGATTTCCTGGGAATGACGTATGTATGTGCATGGCTGATAACAGAGAGATTCATGTCGAGTTGGCAAAGATGGCGCTGAGAGACGACTTCACCCCTCCCATCAGAATTCCTAAGGTGTTACTGAGGCCAGGAGATACATGGATGAGCAAATTGCAGTGTGCCAAGTTATCAGAAGGAGCAATGAATTTTACTAATCCCACCTAGAAGTAGAATACTATATAACCCCATGTCTACATAATAAAGTATGTCATTTTGCGTGGTTTAGTCTCTGAGTGAAGTTTTTCAACCATATTAGCAAATTTGGTTGATTTGCATTTGTGACACCCCAGGGGTCTGGTTGTCACAGTGATAGAGATATTACGTCTGAGAGCAGGTGGGAGGTCCTTTGGTCAGGGATCCTGTGCATGCCACACCTCCTGCCCAGCCTTGGGAGGGGAAGAACTTCCCCTGTATAAACCCGGGGCTGAGGCAGGGTTAGTGAGTCCAGGAAGAGTAGAGACAAGAGCAGCATAGGAAGCAGCAGAGTCACAAGGAGTCAGGGGCTGGTAGCTAAAGAGCTCGCCCTGACTAAGAAGATTCTTTACCGGACCCGGAGTCCGAGGCTGTGGGGACTAACTTCTACCCAGCAGCAGAATCCGTCAGGCAGGGGATTTCAGGTCCCCTGGCCCAGAAGCCCGAAGGCCCGGTCACACGCGTGGGACCAGCACCGCCATCGTGGAGCGGAAGCCATTAGAAGGCCCCGAGTCACCGGCCATACGGGTGAGCACCACACGGTACACTCAGGGACGTGGGCTACTTACATCAGCTTCTAGCAAGGTAGCCAGAAGAGTACAGTCAGCTTGGGAGGCCTACAACTACGCCTGGCCAGGGGAGATCCCATCTGCTCAAGGACTGACCAGGCCCCGTTCGCTAGCAAGTACTCCGGGAGGGTCTATCGTTGTTACCAGTAAAGACCCTGAACGCTACCATACCGTCTCTGAGTGGTTCCTGCTACCCCCATCATCCACGTCGGCTGCCCTGAGGCCATACCCCTCCCGTTGGGGGTTATACTATCACGCTGCACCATCCTTCCACCGGCCTCAGCGGTCTGCCCTGCAGCAGCAGCCCCCTGGCTGCATTCAACGGGTGGCGTAGTCATCAACCATTTTCTACCGCTAACAGACTGCCGTCCAGTTTGACTCCCTGGGCACGGACCGGGTCACCGCCACGAGACTACAACCCTAAACAGATCCGGCTCCGGGTAAGCTCCCGCGTGCGCAACGCAGCGCGACACAGGCCCAGGGGCGTGTCAACTTTGGCGTAGTCGTCAGGATCACGTGCCCGCAACCACCGGGTACTGCGTGCCTGAAAAGCAAAGACTGTTCAAACTTACCAGTGGTGAAGATTCCCGCCATCGGTGAAGATTCCCGCCATCCGGCGCCATCTTCAGCCTTCTTCCCGCCATCGGTGAAGTTTCCCGCCATCCGGCGCCATCTTCAGCCTTCTTCCCGCCATCCGTGGAGTTTTCCCGCCATTGGACGCCATCTTGAGGACGCCGCGCGGGAAGAAGAGGGGCGTGGACTCCGAAAGCGCGCGAGAACTGAAGCCCCGCCTCACGTCCGGACGTTGCGTAAGGTCCTGGAAGGAGCCCAGCAGACGCCGACGTCACAGGAGCGCGACGGAAGGTCCTCAACCCTGACGATCCACTGCGGAGCCGCGGCCTACGGAACAGGATCATCGCAAGGTAGGCCACGGTCCACTAGGGGGGAGGAAGATGTCGGATACGGAGGAGAGCTCCACTGCCTCAACCCCCGCCAGCGCTACCGCTGTTGCAGTTATGCCCTTCACCATGCCCTATATCCCGGGAGCAGCTTGGCTACCCCAGTACTCAGGGGAGTCACATACCCTGCATGACTTTAGAGAAAAGCTGGATAGCCTCTTCCAGGTGTACCCCCTCACAGAAGAGCAAAAAGTGAGCATCCTGGTGGCCCAACTAATTGGGGCAGCCAAAAGGGAAGTAAAATCCTGGCCACCTGGGAGGAAGACTGTCGCAGGGATACTAACCCGGCTGAAGGACACCTTTGATACCCGCACCTCAGCCGAGATTAAACTTAGATTCTACGGGTGCAAGCAGCGAGCGCATGAGAGTATAAGGGACTATGCACTCAACCTACAAGAGGCCCTGAGGGCCATTAAGCAGACCGACCCTAATGGAGTGGGAAACGAGGACAGGCTGTTGACCGAACAATTTATAGAGGGTTTATATTGCAATGCCCACCGCACCCAGTTGCGGGCAATGGCCTTACAGGACCCTCATCTAGAATTTGCACAGTTCAAGGACAGAGCCATCCGGGTGCTCCGAGAACCGGCACCAGGTGGCGTTGTGACCCACAGACGCCCCACTACCACTTACTACCAGGAGGCGGCGCCCTTGTCAGCAGGGCCTGTGGGAGCTGATGCGCAGGCTTTGGACAATGACCCGGCTCCAGACCTACACCATCAGGTCCAAGAGCTAGCTAAAAGCGTTGCTGCGCTAACCCGAACTGTGCAGTCTTTACAGGTTTCCACTCCAGGGAAGATCCAGCTGGCATCCGGACCGGAGGACATCCCGTGGCGTCGACCAAGGAGGACCCCACCGGCCAGAGGAAGACCCAGTGACCGATACAGCGAGGACGGACGACCCATCTGCCGCCGCTGCAATCAACCCGGACATATGGAAAGGTACTGTTCTTTAAACGGGCACAACCTGGGGTAGAGGGCCAACCCCCAGGAAAAAGATCACCAGGCCCATTGAACTGGCGCGACAGATATGTGGGAGGACGTCCAGTCTTGCCTGTGGTACTGGATGGCATTCCCATGAGTGCCCTACTGGACACCGGGTCACAGGTCACCACCATCCCGTACGTGCTCTTCAAGCAGTACTGGAATGACTCGGATATTACCCGCTACCCTGACGACGACTTGAGTATCATCGCCAGCAATGGTCAGCCCGTGCCACAGATCGGATTTAAAGAGGTGACCATCAAAATTGGTAGAGTCGAACTGGCCGCACAGGGACTGATCATTGTAGATATTGACAAACATGAGAGTCACCCAAAAATAACTCTAGGAACTAATGTAATTGAAAATTGTCTTGCAGAGGTGATTTTCCTTTTACAGCAGGTTGCCAAGAATGCCAGCTTCGGCGAGCAGCGGGTGCTCCAGAAAGAGATCCGGGCACTGATGCAACGGCAACAAGTGGAACTCTCCGGCGGTGAGATTGGTAGCGTAAGAATGTGTGACCCTTTTCCTATTGCCATGCCCCCAAAAAGTGAAATGATGATTTGGTGCCGGGCAGCTATTGGTCTGAGAGGTAGAGATTACCAGGCAATGGTAGAACCAGTTTACTCAGACAGTAGGCCCACCATTTTGACAGCACGGGGGGTGGTCAATGTACGCCATGGGAGGGTGCCCGTTCGCATAATAAATATCGGGGAGAGGGAAGTGTACCTGCCCCGGTATGCCACGCTAGCCAAATTATATACCACTAATCAAAATTCTATACAATCTGTGGAACCCTTGCCTCCATCTCACCCGGAGGAAGGTAACGGCTCTAAGAAAGACATGGAGGACTGGTGTCAGCAACTACATCTGGGTACTGACTCCACTCCCTCACACCAGAAACAAGGAGTCTATCGGGTGGTTCAAGAGTATGAGAGAGTGTTTAGTAAACACCCGTTAGACTTCGGGCGAGTCAAGGGGGTAGAACACCGCATCCCCACGGGAGATCATCCTCCCATAAAAGAGAGGTATCGACCCGTACCCCCTGCACATTACCAACACGCCAAGGGGATGCTTAGAGACATGAAGGAGGCTGGGGTAATCCGGGATAGCTGTAGCCCCTGGGCAGCCCCACTAGTTTTAGTCAAAAAGAAAGACAACACCATGAGGATGTGTGTAGATTACCGGAAAATCAACCGTATCACACACAAGGATGCGTACCCCTTACCAAGGATAGAGGAGTCATTGGCTGCTTTAAGATCTGCTAACTTCTTCTCTACCTTGGATCTCACTAGCGGGTACTGGCAGGTTCCTGTAGCAGAGGCGGACCGGGAGAAGACCGCATTCACCACCCCGATGGGACTTAGCGAGTTCACCTGCATGCCGTTCGGACTCTGCAACGCCCCAGGAACCTTCCAACGATTAATGGAGTGCTGTCTGGGCCACAGAAACTTCGAGACGGTCCTGTTGTACCTGGACGATGTCATCGTATACTCCAAAACTTATGAGGACCACCTGAAACACCTGGCGGAGGTGTTCGAAGCTCTGGCGAGTTACGGCCTAAAGGTGAAACCCTCCAAGTGTCACCTCCTGAAACCAAAGGTGCAATACCTGGGACACGTGGTGAGCGCTGACGGAGTGGCTCCCGACCCCGATAAGATCACCGCAATTAAGGGATGGCCAAGCCCCTCCAGCGTAAAAGAAGTGCGGCAGTTCCTAGGGTTGGTAGGCTACTACCGAAGGTTTATTCCCGGTTTCACCAAAAAGGCAGCACCTATGCAGGACCTCCTGATAGGCCAGTCCCGGAAGGCCAAGAACCAGAAGCCGCCCTTCAAATGGGAAAAGCTAGAAGAAGAGTCCTTCCGCCAGCTGAAGATGGCCCTCACGGGGGTGAAATCTTGGCGTACCCGGACTATAGCCAGCCCTTCATCCTCTACACCGACGCCAGTAACATCGGGCTAGGAGCCGTACTGTCCCAGATTCAGCAGGGGAGAGAACGAGTAATCTCCTATGCCAGCCGAAAACTGCGACCCACCGAAAGGAACCCCGAAAATTACAGCTCATTTAAGCTAGAGTTCCTGGCCGTGGTATGGGCAGTCACCGAGCGCTTTAGGCATTACCTCGCTTCTTCCCGGTTCACCGTATACACGGATAACAACCCGCTGACACACCTGGACACGGCAAGACTCGGTGCCCTGGAGCAGAGGTGGATGGCCCGTCTGTCCAACTACGAGTTCACAATTAAATACCGGGCAGGGCGCTCCAATACCAACGCGGACGCCCTGTCCAGGATGCCCAACCTGCCGGACGGAGGAGAAGATCCGGAGGGACTGGAAGAAGTTGAACTCCCTGCGTTCCACCGTCATGGGACTATCCAGTATTCCCACCGGGTAAGGAGTAAGCAGGCTGCTACGTTGAACCCCTTACCTCACTACAACTGGGCGGAAACGCAAGACAGCGACCCTGCCGTCCGACTGGTGAAGGAGATGCTGACTCGCCCGGAGGCTAGCCTGGAATCAGACGCTCCAGAGGAAGCCAAACAACTATGGGCAGAGAAGAGTCGACTGTTCCTTTACAAGGGGAAGTTGTGCCGCAGAATGGTTAACTCCAGAACGCATGAACTACTCTGGCAAGTAGTGGTGCCACGAAGAGACGCAGCCATGGTGATGGAGGCATACCACGACGGAGCTGGACACTTCGGGTGGAAAAAGCTGGAGTTCCTGCTGCGCGAGCGGTTCCACTGGGTAGGCATGAGGGGAACCATCGAGAAGTGGTGCAGAGACTGTGGCCCGTGCAATCTGAGAAGGAAGGACCGGGCCAGCCAGAAGACTCCCCTGCAGTCCATCGTCACCCGGCAACCGTTGGAACTGGTAGCCTTGGATCATGTAAAACTGACCCCCAGCAGAAGTGGCTACGTCTACGCGTTAACCATCGTGGATCATTACTCCCGGTTTCTGGTTGTCGTCCCCGTCAAGGACTTAACGGCTCGAACAGCAGCTAGAGCCTTCCAGCAGCACTTTTGCCGTCCACACGGGTACCCGGACCAAGTGCTGACGGACCAGGGACCTGCCTTTGAAGCGGAGGTCTTCCAGGAATTCTGCAATCTGTATGGCTGCCGGAAGATAAGGACGACACCCTACCATCCGCAAACTAATGGACTTTGTGAGAAAATGAACCAGGTGGTAATGGATCTTCTAAAAACGTTGCCCCTGGAAGAACGCAGTCTGTGGCCTGAGAAGTTGCCCGATCTGGTGGACCTATACAACCACATCCCGGTAGGTTCCACCAACTGTACCCCGGCTTACCTAATGAGGGCAAGACCTGGTAAGTTACCTGTTGACCTGGAAATGGGAGTCCTGACGCCCGAGGACACTTCACCAGAAACGGACTGGGACACAGAGAGGCAGCAGCAGTACCGGAAAGTACAGGAGAGCGTGGAGCGAAGTCTCTGTCAGGCTAGGGAAAGACAAGAGAAGACTTACAACCAGTATGCTCCCGCTGTTCCCCTGGTACCCGGAGAGCAGGTCTTGAAGAGGAAGAGACGGCTCCACAAGTTGGACGACCAGTGGGAGAAGGACCCGTACACCGTACTGCCCTCAAGCCACGAGAACCCGAAGGTCTGTACCATCAGTAAAGACGGAGGGGAAACCACAGCCATTGTATCCCGGGACCACCTGAAGAAGTGCCCCGAACAACTGAGGAACCCTGAGGAGGAACAGGAAGACCATCGACCCGTGGAAGAAAGGGAAGATATGGTTAGTACCGTGCTCGGGGACTTCCCTCGGTCTTGGACTCAAGTCAATGGTGCAGTTGTGGTACCCGTACTCACCTTCCTCCAACCATCATCCCAAGAACCTACGGAGCAACGGGTAGAGCTGGAAGAGCAGCCGGTCCAGGAGGCAGAAGACTCCACCCAAGCGGAACAGGAGAATCCACCCTCTGCTTATAGTGAGCCTGCCGTACCCCTAGTGAGACAAAGAGCCGGTAGACAGCTGCCCAGTTTACCCTTGACAGCTCCTACACCCTGTAGTTCAGGGCCAGACAGTCAGCTCCGTAGGTCCACTAGGGCCACTAGAGGCCAGTTACCCGCACGTTGGAGGATCTAAATGTTTAAGTTGTTTTACAATGTTTACCTGTTTATTGTTGCTTGTGTGTAATTTTGTGTTTCTAGTTGTTTTTAGGAGTCTTCGGTGGATTTACCGGGAATCCTTTGTATATAGTTGGAGCGTAACCCAGGATGGACTAGAGACTGTTAAGGACTCGGGGTAGGACAGACCCCTACCTGGTTACGTCTCCCTGTGTTGGTGAAATGGACACCTTTGCTTTTCTTCAAAGACTGCACCCGGTTGCGGACATCCGTGACCATCTTATTGTGTTTCCTTATTGTATTTTATTGTTCTTTGATATACCTTGTTATATTTTTCTAAAAAGTGTTTAGTCCCGGAGTACTAAATTTCACTAGGGGGGAGTGTGACACCCCAGGGGTCTGGTTGTCACAGTGATAGAGATATTACGTCTGAGAGCAGGTGGGAGGTCCTTTGGTCAGGGATCCTGTGCATGCCACACCTCCTGCCCAGCCTTGGGAGGGGAAGAACTTCCCCTGTATAAACCCGGGGCTGAGGCAGGGTTAGTGAGTCCAGGAAGAGTAGAGACAAGAGCAGCATAGGAAGCAGCAGAGTCACAAGGAGTCAGGGGCTGGCAGCTAAAGAGCTCGCCCTGACTAAGAAGATTCTTTACCGGACCCGGAGTCCGAGGCTGTGGGGACTAACTTCTACCCAGCAGCAGAATCCGTCAGGCAGGGGATTTCAGGTCCCCTGGCCCAGAAGCCCGAAGGCCCGGTCACACGCGTGGGACCAGCACCGCCATCGTGGAGCGGAAGCCATTAGAAGGCCCCGAGTCACCGGCCATACGGGTGAGCACCACACGGTACACTCAGGGACGTGGGCTACTTACATCAGCTTCTAGCAAGGTAGCCAGAAGAGTACAGTCAGCTTGGGAGGCCTACAACTACGCCTGGCCAGGGGAGATCCCATCTGCTCAAGGACTGACCAGGCCCCGTTCGCTAGCAAGTACTCCGGGAGGGTCTATCGTTGTTACCAGTAAAGACCCTGAACGCTACCATACCGTCTCTGAGTGGTTCCTGCTACCCCCATCATCCACGTCGGCTTCCCTGAGGCCATACCCCTCCCGTTGGGGGTTATACTATCACGCTGCACCATCCTTCCACCGGCCTCAGCGGTCTGCCCTGCAGCAGCAGCCCCCTGGCTGCATTCAACGGGTGGCGTAGTCATCAACCATTTTCTACCGCTAACAGACTGCCGTCCAGTTTGACTCCCTGGGCACGGACCGGGTCACCGCCACGAGACTACAACCCTAAACAGATCCGGCTCCGGGTAAGCTCCCGCGTGCGCAACGCAGCGCGACACAGGCCCAGGGGCGCGTCACATTCACTCGGACATCTTTAATTAGGAGGAGAGCAGTTACCTAGTGTATCTTAAATTGGTGAAACCTCCACAGTGACAGCTGGGGAAAGGAACTGAATGAGCTGTGAGGGAATAGGGTCACTGTTGCAGGTTGTAGGGCGGGAAGAAGTGAGGAGTCTGGTCACTTCTTCTGTGACCAGCTCGAAGATGGAAAGTGAACTTGAGGTGCGGGAGGGAAGGGAATCCAGACTCTGAGGGGATTGTGTAAAAATGTCTTGACAGATATGATTGATTTTTTGTAGGAAATAAGTGGCCAGATCGTCAGCGCTTAGGTTGGTGACGGGGGTCTGTACTTTAGAGCTCAGAAGGGAGTGGAAGGTATCAAAGAGTTGTTTAGGATTGTTGGCTAGAGATGTGATGAGAGTGGTAAAGTAGACTTGTTTAGCCGGATGGAGAGCAGAATTATAAGTTTTGAGCATGAACTTATAGTGGATGAAGAGAAACCAAAAACAAGAAAAATACCCAAATAATTGAAAGTAAATGTATAGTGGATGAAGTATTCTGTCAAAAGAGATTTTCTCCACAGATGCTCCACTCACAAAATAAGAATGCTTTGTATGTACAATAAGGCAGGTACATAACTCATCATAGCTCAACATTTCCCGCTCATAATAGAATAACGGAATAGATTCAGGGATAGGCATTTTTTCATAATGGTATATGAAAAGTGCTTGGAGAAAACCGCCTCAAGTAGAAGTCTCTCATCCAGCTCCATTTCGCAGAGATCTCTTATTGGCATCCATTCATGATAAAGCATCTGGAAGGGAGTCAAACATATGAACTCCACCCTGAGCCGAGCAGGGTAGATTATAGAATAGGAAATTTGCTTTTCACAGTGCCTCCTTTTTCTATCCCAGAACTTGACCCTCTTCTTCTGAACTTCTGTTGAAAAGTCAGGATAAATAGATATTTTCCTTCCATCAATGGTAAGTGAAGAGTGGTCCCTGGCCTTTCGTAGGATAAGGTCTCTCTTTAAAATTTTGTAATTTGATGAGTACAGGTCTTGGTGGAGCACCCGATGGCAAAGGACGTGTAGGAACTCTGTGAGCTCTTTCAATTGCAAAAAATTGAGAGAGTGTCTTTGCCGAACACTGTAGTCAGCCAGGATTAAAAAAAAATCAACTGAATTACGACCCTCTGCTTTTTCATGAACCCCGACTAAACGTATGTTATTTCGCCGATGCCTATTCTCTAGGTCATCAACCTTCTTGAGAAGGGCATTGATATTCTGAAGACCTCTCCTGAGATATTTATGTATAGTAGGCATTTGGTCCGCAACACTCTTTCCTCCAACTCATTGACTCGGCTGTTTATTTTCTTCATGTTTTGTCTGATGAAATTAATGTCCTCTCTAAGCCCTCCCATGTGTTTGTTGAGAATTTCTAATGAAAAGCTACAGGATTTTCCAGCAGAGAAAACATCTTGTCGTGTAGGCTCTTGCCCAGAATCATTGACTTCTCCATAGGTGTTGTTAGTGCTCTGCATTTCCTTCACTTCTCTGTTTAACTGTTGCTGTGAGAGTGGTGCCACATTGCCTCCCCTGCACAGTCTCTGTATCTCTCTTCCTCTGTGAGCATACCTGATCAGGTTGCAAATCATCTGAAGGGTCAGAATCTAAGGTCAGTCTGGCAAATCTCCCCAGCTTTGCTGCAACAGCCTCAGCATCTCTCACTCTGGCTGGTGTGGGGGAGGAGGCGCCATGTTGGAAGCATAGGCGGATTATAATGAGGGCAATCCGGGCGACCGCCCGGGGCCTCGAGCCGGCAGGGGGCCCGCGGCTCCAGGCGGGGTGTCTAATGCCGGATTGCCCTCATTATATGTGCGGGCCGCCGCGGCACATAGCGGTAGCAGTGGCGGGAGGGGGGGGGCCCGGACCGCTCCCCCAGCAGCGGCCGCCGCTACTTCTTCATCGGCCGGGCCAGCACTGCAGCAGTTAACTTCCCTGTGCTGGCCCGGCCGCGTCACTGCTTGGAGACACGGCCCTGTGCGCGGCTGTGTCTCCTAGCTGTGACGTCACGCAGTGCGCCCCGGCCTGCAGTGCTGCACCGGAAAAGAGACAGAGCAGGCAGGAGGAATGGAGCCGGGGGATGGTGAGTGTGTGTGTGTGTGGGCAGGTGTGTGTGTGTGTGTGTGTTTGTGGGCAGGTGTGTGTGTGTGTTTGTGGGCAGGTGTGTGTGTGTGTTTGTGGGCAGGTGTCTGTGTGGGCAGGTGTGTGTGTGCGTGTATATGTGTGTGTGTGTGTTTTTGGGCAGGTGTGTGTGTGTGGGCAGGTGTGTGTATATATATATATATGTGTGTGTGTGTGTGGGCAGGTTAGAAAGTCTTGCCCTGTTGAACACTACACCTGACTTGAGGCCACCACCTCTTGGTTGTCCAATGTTCTTGCTTCTCTAGGGCTCTTCTCAGATATTCATTATACCAGCTCCCCAGAATACCAAAGCTAGGGTGGGTGACCGCGAGCCCTGGTGGCGGTCATAACTGCGGCCACCCAGGGGCAATACTCTATAACAACAATCCCCTGAGGTGGTGTAGGATGTAAGGACCTATTCACACTACATTCAGCGCTGCATTCAGGTCTTTACACAAGGCTTACAACTGAATCCCTGAAATTTAGGATTGTGCTGTCTGAAATGAGACATCTGAAAGCAGAGCAAATGGAGCCTAAAGATTCAGACTTTAGCCTCGGTTTGCCTTTGTTCAAATCAATGGCTATGTCGAGGCCCATCTGAATGCCATTTTTCAGGGATTTAGATAGAAGCCTGGAAAGAGGAGATGAATGCATTGCGAAATTCAGTGTGAATAGGCCCTTATATCTGGAGTCTTGATATTGATGCCACATGCATTTTACTTGTTTTTAACTTAAAAAAATACACACACACACACACACACACACACACATACATACACACACATTATACACACTATACATACACACACTATACATATACAGTATAGACCAAAAGTTTGGACACACCTTCTCATTTAAAGATTTTTCTGTATTTTTATGACTTTGAAAATTGTACATTCATACTGAAGGCATCAAAACTATGAATTAACACATGTGGAATTATATACTTAACAAAAAAGTGTGAAACAACTGAAAATATGTCTTATATTCTAGGTTCTTCAAAGAAGCCACCTTTTGCTTTGATGACTGCTTTGCACACTCTTGGCATTCTCTTGATGAGCTTCAAGAGGTAGTCACCGGAAATGGTTTTCACTTCACAGGTGTGCCCTGTCAGGTTTAATAAGTGGGATTTCTTGCCTTATAAATGGGGTTGGGACCATCAGTTGTGTTGTGCAGAAGTCTGGTGGATACACAGCTGATAGTCCTACTGAATAGACTGTTAGAATTTGTATTATGGCAAGAAAAAAGCAGCTAAGTAAAGAAAAACGAGTGGCCATCATTACTTTAAGAAATGAAGGTCAGTCAGTCCGAAAAATTGGGCAAACTTTGAATGTATCCCCAAGTGCAGTTGCAAAAACCATCAAGCGTTACAAAGAAACTGGCTCACATGAGGACCGCCCCAGGAAAGGAAGACCAAGATTCACCTCTGCTTCAGAGGATAAGTTTATCCGAGTCACCAGCCTCAGAAATCGCAGGTTAACAGCAGCTCAGATTAGAGACCAGGTCAATGCCACACAGAGTTCTAGCAGCAGACACATCTCTACAACAACAGTTAAGAGGAGACTTTGTGCAGCAGGCCTTCATGGTAAAATAACTGATGGGAAACCACTGCTAAGGACAGGCAACAAGCAGAAGAGACTTGTTTGGGCTAAAGAACACAAGGAATGGACATTAGACCAGTGGAAATCTGTGCTTTGGTCTGATGAGTCCAAATTTGAGGTCTTTGGTTCCAACCACCGTGTCTTTGTGTGACGCAGAAAAGGTCAACGGATGGACTCTACATGCCTGGTTCCCCCCGTGAAGCATGGAGGAGGAGGTGTGATGGTGTGGGGGTGCTTTGCTGGTGACACTGTTGGGGATTTATTCAAAATTGAAGGCCTACTGAACCAGCATAGCTACCACAGCATCTTGCAGCGGCATGCTATTCCATCCGGTTTGCGTTTAGTTGGACCATCATTTATTTTTCAACAGGACAGTGACCCCAAACATACCTCCAGGCTGTGTAAGGGCTATTTGACCAAGAGAGAGAGTGATGGGGTGCTACGCCAGATGACCGGGCCTCCACAGTCACCAGACCTGAACCCAATCGAGATGGTTTGGGGTGAGCTGGACCGCAGAGTGAAGGCAAAAGGGCCAACAAGGGCTAAGCATCTCTGGGAACTCCTTCAAGATTGTTGGAAGACCATTTCCGGTGACTACCTCTTGAAGCTCATCAAGAGAATGCCAAGAGTGTGCAAAGCAGTCATCAAAGCAAAAGGTGGCTACTTTGAAGAACCTAGAATATAAGACATATTTTCAGTTGTTTCACACTTTTTTGTTAAGTATATAATTCCACATGTGTTAATTCATAGTTTTGATGCCTTAAGTGAGAATGTACAATTTTCAAAGTCATGAAAATACAGAAAAATCTTTAAATGAGAAGGTGTGTCCAAACTTTTGGTCTGTACTGTACATACACGCACATTATACACACACACACAGACACACATACACACACATTATACACACACACACACACACACACTTTACATACACACACACAGATGTGCGTGTGGGCAGGTGTGTGTGTGTGGGCAGGTGTGTGTGTGTGTGATGTCTGTCTGTTTGTGTGTGTGTGTGTGGGCAGATGTCATTGTGTGATGTCTGTCTGTATGTATTTTTGTGTTTCAAATGTGTTTATGCGTGTCTGTATATGTTTGTGTGTGTGTATGACTGCATGCGGCCTCCTGCTGAGTATAGTTGGCGCCGTGCGGCCTCCTGATGTCTCTGGGGGGGGCGCCGTGCGGCCTCCCGCTGTGTATAGATGGCTACGTGCGGCCCCCCGCTGTGTATAGATGGCTACGTGCGGCCCCCCGCTGTGTATAGATGGCGCCGTGCGGCCCCCCGCTGTGTATAGATGGCTACGTGCGCCCCCCGCTGTGTATAGATGGCTACGTGCGGCCCCCCGCTGAGTATAGATGTCGCCGTGTGGCCTCCTGCCGTCTCTGGGGGGAGCGCCGTGCGGCATCTATACTCAGCAGGAGGCCGCACGTAGCCATCTATACACGTATACTCAGCAGGAGGCCGCACGTAGCCATCTATACAGCGCCATCTATACACAGCGGGAGGCCGCACGTAGCCATCTATACAGCGCCATCTATACACAGCGGGAGGCCGCACGGCGCCATCTATACACAGCGGAAGGCCGCACGGCGCCATCTATACACAGCGGGAGGCCGCACGACGCCATCTATACACGTATACTCAGCAGGAGGCCGCACGTAGCCATCTATACACGTATACTCAGCAGGAGGCCACACGTAGCCATCTATACGGTGCCATCTATACACAGCGGGAGGCCGCACGGCGCCATCTATACACAGCGGGAGGCCGCACGGCGCCATCTATACACAGCGGGAGGCCGCACGGCACCATCTATACACCGCGGGAGTCTCAGTGCTTTGCAAGAGCAGTCAATAAATTCTGCTTGACTAATTCTGAGCACCATAAAGTCTGGTTCGCTTCTAACCTGCTGTTTTCATTTTCAGCTTGCTGAATTCTAACTCATTTACTGTCATTCGAGATGATGCCTTTGCTGGTCTCTTTCACCTTGAATACCTGTAAGTGCTCCCCTTAATGTCATATTTTTGATTCTATTCTTCTTCATCTTTTGGCATGTGCAATTGTATGAGCAAGTATTCATATGAATTTATGACCTACTTAAACCTTGGAGGACCTTAAATTTTATTCATTTAAATTTTTTTCCAGTTTAAAACTATGGGACATATATGTGCCTTGGTCCTCAAAGGGTTTTTAAAGGGGCTGCAAACATAAATACGAAAAAAATAATTCAATTAGTGCTTTTTGTGTTCATTTAATTTTTATTTGAAGTCCATTTTTTTTATATACCTTGAAATTAAGCCCTACCCCATGGAATGAAGCCCTACCTACATGACATCTGAGAGCTACATGGATCCCGCTTGTGAGGTGCCTGTCCGTCACTACTATTCAGTTTTAGGGTCCACTCACTAAGCCATATATTCTCTCATGCAAGAGAATAGGGCCAATTATGCTAATGACACTGGGCTCAAACTCTGTCAGAGCTTCAACTGAGTGTGATCCGATTCTCTCGCAGCACAGATATGGAGAAGATGGAGAACTTAATTTCTCCATCTTCTCCATAGTCTCTGTGAGTGTTCATCGGACTGCACTTGGATGACATCCGAGTGCAGTCCAATGTTTTACGTGCACCCATAGACTTGTATGGGTGCACATGATCCGAATATCAAATGAGATTATTTTCTCATGCTAATAATCGCAGATCTGCACTGTCCCATAGTATAACATAGGGCCAAGTCCTATACGATAAAACATCACATAGCATTCGGCCGTGTTATACGACAGTGTGAGCGAGCCCTTAGAGTCAAGGAATATTTACATGCAGATGATGATATTACTCTCCAAGTGTATATTTTTTTAGGCGAGTTCATAGTAAATGCTTTGCATTTTTGACATGTGATCAACTAAAGAACAAGAAAGATTTAGGACCTCCCCTATAGAGAGACGGAAAATAGTTTGGAGGACTTGCATGTCCTTTTTTATTTATTATGAGAAAATCATAAAAGATCCCGTTTTTTAACCATGCTGTGACTTTCTGCTGAGGGAGAGGGAGAGAGCTGCCCTATTCAGAGTCTGTAATAAGACCTGCTGACAAAAGTGTTGAAGATACAGTCTAATGTGAATTAACAATGAAAAAAAGTTAATTTAACAAATGGCTTGTATTTTTTTAATACAAACTTTTTTGTGTTTACAGCTCCTTTAAAGGGAATCTGTCATCAGGTTTTTGCCACCTATTCTGAGAGCAGCATAATGCAGGGTTAGAGGCACTGATTCCAGTAATGTGTCACTTACTGGGCTGCTTAGTGTTGTTTTGATAAAATCATTGATTTGTCAGAAGGTAATTATCACTAGATGACTAGTAAGTTCTGTAGGACCCCACCCCCATCACTGATCAGTAGATTTCTGTGTACACTGAGCATGGGCAGAAAGCTGCCAATCAGTGGTGTGGGTGGAGCTATACAGAGCGCAGCATTCAGAGAGCTGCTAGATCTGCAGCAGATAAAACGGTGATTTTCTCAAAATGACAACAAGCAGCTGAAAAAGAGACACATCGCTGGAATCAGGGTATCTGCCCCAATATTGTGCTGCTCTCAGATGAGGCAGCACAATTAATATTGTGCCAAATTAATTTCCCATGAACCATCACATGATCTATCACAGGGGATCATGTGACATGTCACGTGATAAATCAGGTGGGGGGGGGGGCCCGCGCCTTCTAAACTGCCCGGGGCCCTTGCTACTCTTAATCCACCCCTGGTTGGAAGGCCCACTATCTGGACTCTGCTCCTTCTGCTTGCTTCTGGTCATGTCTGAGTGCACTTTAAGCTTCTCTGTGTACTTTCTTCCAGCCTTTGGTGTGAAGGAATCAATATTTCACTGCTAATAGGTGGAAATGAAAGGATGCAGAGCAGGAGCAAAGCACAGAGCTTCCATGTGAAGAGGCTGTCAGCAAAAGGTCCTTTTTAAAGGGGAATCTGTAACACTCCCATCATCTGCTCCTGAGCTCACATCAAAGACAGTCTGTATTATATGTATTTTATATGAGCACTGCACTTGGCTTTTTCTGGCAGAGAAGATGACACACCCGATCTGCCGCTCCATTTTACAATAGGAATAAAAGTGCCCTGTCAGGGATAAAAATTCCCCATTCTTCCAATCGGTACAGTCCCAAATGGTCAGACCAATCAATCACTGACCAATAAGATATCACCTCTCCTGTGGATCCTATGGAGTTATCACCTCTCCTGTGGATCCTATGGTCATAACTTGTTTTCACCAACAAAGTCCTTTACTGCAAATTACCGTAATTGTACATCCCAGTTATGGTAGCGCACAGTAAGAGGTGCAGGAGCCTCCTGTATTTTACAGCCGACGCTCCACTATAATCAGGATAATGGCTAACAGGTTTTCATATACAGCTGTAGTGTGGGCCCCTAGAATCAATTCCTATTGGGGCCCCAGACACCCCAGTTTGATCCTGGTTGGGGGTGGGGAGGGTAATTTTACACCCTGTCGTAAAGAAAAATTGTAAAATCCAAAAAGACATCTCTGGAGAGGGGACATATCACCCTCACATTGAACATATAGGATTATAACTAGAAAAGTGAGAAAGAGCTGACACTTCAACCTCTATTGACGTAGGGCCTCCTGCCGTGGTCAGGTAAATTCAACAAAGAATCTGATGAGAACCAGCCAACAAGTCTAGAATTTGCATACTCAGAGGCGGATAAGTACATTTCCGAAGCAAGGGCTTCCTCTTTTCAAAGGACTTGTCTCAGACACTCTGAAGACTGTGGTCAGTGATGAATATTGGGGTTTGCATCGATCCAATATTCATGGGAGATGTATTTTCGACATCGTAGCAAAGGGACGATCATAACGCATTCACTCACATCATTGTAAGGCCAGCCGAACACCCCCAACTTAATATCGTATAGATGGATAATGCTATCCATGCCATGTTTCATCTCTATAGAAAGGTAAAATCATGATAGAAAACATGACCATGATATTTCCCGCCCGAGACCTCCATGGGCGAAGATATCCTGAAAGTTGGGGATCTCATAAACTTCTAAAAGATCTAGCACACCTATGACAAGTCCTCATATGAGCTCACCAATAGAAGGTATGTGGGTGTAACCGTGATCTTATTAAATCAGAGCTTGGATTTTGGTCATTGGTCAGTCCTGGAAGGTACAGCTTGCTGTAGTTGTATCTGTTTTCCTAAGGAGTTCTTCTAAGGAGTGCTTCCTTGCGCTAAGCTCTGACCTATTTCTCTGACACAGGTTTAGCACTTTTCTTTTATTATCTTTCTGATTTTATGTTAATGTATATGACGCACCCCTGGGCCTGTATCGCGCAGCGTTGCGCACGCGGGAGCTTACCCGGAGCCGGATCTGTTGAGGGTTGTAGTCTCGTGGCGGTGACCCGGTCTGTGCCCAGGGAGTCAGACTAAGTGGCGTTGTATTAGCGGTAGATGTTGGACGACTACGCCACCCGTTGAATGCAGCGAAGGAGCTGCCGCTGCAGGGCAGACCGCTGAGGCCGGTGGTAGGATTGTGTAGCGTGGTAGTATCACCCCCAACGGGAGGGGTATGGCCTCAGGGCAGCCGACGTGGATGATGGGGGTAGCAGGAACCACTCGGAGACGGTACGGTGTAGTTCAGGGTCTTTACTGGTGACAAAGATAGACCCTCCCGGAGTACTGGCTAGCGATTGGGGCCTGGTCAGTCCTTGAGCAGATGGGATCTCCCCTGGCCAGGCGGAGTTGTAGGCCTCCCAAACTAACGATACTCTTCTGGCTACCTTGCTAGAAGCGAGTATAAGTAGCCCACGTCCCTGAGTGTACCGTGTGGTGCTCACCCGTATGGCCGGTGACTCGGGGCCTTCTAGTAGCTTCCGCTCCACGACGGCGGTGCTGGTCCCATGCGTGTGACCGTGCCTTCGGGTTTCTTGGCCAGAGGACCTGAAATCCCCTGCCTGACGGATTCTGCTGCTGGGTAGGAGTTAGTCCCCACAGCCTCGGACTCCGGGTCCGGTAAGAAATCTTCTCAGTCAGGGCGAGCTCTGCAGCTGCCAGCCCCTGACTCTTTGTAACACTGCTCCCACAGAGCTCCTGTTGTTTCTTCCTATGCTGCTTCTCTTCTCTACTTCTGGCATGGCCCAGGAGCTGGACCCAGCCGGAGCCACAGCTCCCTGTCAGCCCTCCTGGCTCAACTCTCCCTCTGAACTCTCTAACCCTGCCTCAGCCCCAGGTTTATATAGGGGAAGTTCTTCCCCTCCCAGGACTGGGCAGGAGGTGTGGCATGCATAGGATCCCTGACCAAGAGACCTCCCACCTGCTCTCAGACATAATATCTCTATCACTGTGGCAACCAGACCCCTGGGGTGTCACATTCCCCCCTAGTGAAATTTAGTACTCCGGGACTAAACATATTTTTAGAAAAACATAACAAGGTATAAACAATAATAATACAATAAGAAAAACACATAAAGATGGTTACGGCGTGTCCGCAACCGGGTGCAGTCTTTGAAGAAAACAAAGGTGTCCATTTCACCAAAACAGGGAGACGTAACCAGGTAGGGGTCTGTCCTGCCCCGAGTCCTTAACAGTCTTTTAGTCCATCCTGGGTTACGCTCCACTAACTGTACAAAGGATTCCCGGTAAATCCACCAAGGACTCCTATAAATTACTAGAAACACATAATTATTTACAGGATATGGTCGCTCTCAGTCCTCGGCCAGTGGGGATAAGGATTGGCTGCTCACAGTCCTCAGCCTGGTAAGGGATAGGGGATGGCTGCTCACAGTCCTCAGCCTGGTAAGGGATAGGGACACACGGGGAACAATTCACTAATCCCAACGGGGACCATATTTTAATTAGCAGCAGTCCTTGTACCCTAACGGGTAACTATGTACAGCTCTTTATTCACGCTACTTCCCTTCAGTAGCTATGTCCTCTTTGTGCTCCCTCCTGAGGGTAGTCCTCAGACCCGTCCGGGTCCTCTTGGCTTTCCTCGTATTGGTAGTACTGCAGCTCCTCCTCGGTTAGCTGGGTTAGTATCTCTGCGACAGTCCTCCCCCCAGGTGGCCAGGACTTTACCTCCCTTTGGGCTGCCCCGGTTAATTGGGCCACCAGGATGCTCACTTTTTGCTCCTCTGTGAGGGGGTACACCTGGAAGAGGCTATCCAGCTTTTCTCTAAAGTCATGCAGGGTATGTGACTCCCCTGAGTACTGGGGTAGCCAGGCTGCCCCCGGGATATAGGGCATGGTGAAGGGCATAACTGCAGCAGCGGTAGCGCTGGCGGGGGTTGAGGCAGTGAAGCTCTCCTCCGTATCCGACATCTTCCTCCCCCCTAGTGGACAGTGGCCTACCTTGCGATGATCCACTTCCGTAGGCCGCGGCTCCGCAGTGGATCGTCAGGGTTGAGGACCTTCCGTCGCGCTCCTGTGACGTCGGCGTCTGCTGGGCTCCTTCCAGGACCTTACGCAACGTCCGGACGTGAGGCGGGGCTTCAGTTCTCGCGCGCTTTCGGAGTCCACGCCCCTCTTCTTCCCGCGCGGCGTCCTCAAGATGGCGTCCAATGGCGGGAAAACTCCACGGATGGCGGGAAGAAGGCAGAAGATGGCGCCGGATGGCGGGAAACTTCACCGATGGCGGGAAGAAGGCTGAAGATGGCGCCGGATGGCGGGAATCTTCACCACAGGTAAGTTTGAAAAGTCTCTTTTTCAGGCACGCAGTACCCGGTGGTTGCGGGCACGAGATCCTGCCGACTACGCCAAAAGTTGACGCACCCCTGGGCCTGTATCGCGCAGCGTTGCGCACGCGGGAGCTTACCCGGAGCCGGATCTGTTGAGGGTTGTAGTCTCGTGGCGGTGACCCGGTCCGTGCCCAGGGAGTCAGACTAAGTGGCGTTGTATTAGCGGTAGATGTTGGACGACTACGCCACCCGTTGAATGCAGCGAAGGAGCTGCCGCTGCAGGGCAGACCGCTGAGGCCGGTGGTAGGATTGTGCAGCGTGGTAGTATCACCCCCAACGGGAGGGGTATGGCCTCAGGGCAGCCGACGTGGATGATGGGGGTAGCAGGAACCACTCGGAGACGGTACGGTGTAGTTCAGGGTCTTTACTGGTGACAAAGATAGACCCTCCCGGAGTACTGGCTAGCGATTGGGGCCTGGTCAGTCCTTGAGCAGATGGGATCTCCCCTGGCCAGGCGGAGTTGTAGGCCTCCCAAACTAACGATACTCTTCTGGCTACCTTGCTAGAAGCGAGTATAAGTAGCCCACGTCCCTGAGTGTACCGTGTGGTGCTCACCCGTATGGCCGGTGACTCGGGGCCTTCTAGTAGCTTCCGCTCCACGACGGCGGTGCTGGTCCCATGCGTGTGACCGTGCCTTCGGGTTTCTTGGCCAGAGGACCTGAAATCCCCTGCCTGACGGATTCTGCTGCTGGGTAGGAGTTAGTCCCCACAGCCTCGGACTCCGGGTCCGGTAAGAAATCTTCTCAGTCAGGGCGAGCTCTGCAGCTGCCAGCCCCTGACTCTTTGTAACACTGCTCCCACAGAGCTCCTGTTGTTTCTTCCTATGCTGCTTCTCTTCTCTACTTCTGGCATGGCCCAGGAGCTGGACCCAGCCGGAGCCACAGCTCCCTGTCAGCCCTCCTGGCTCAACTCTCCCTCTGAACTCTCTAACCCTGCCTCAGCCCCAGGTTTATATAGGGGAAGTTCTTCCCCTCCCAGGACTGGGCAGGAGGTGTGGCATGCATAGGATCCCTGACCAAGAGACCTCCCACCTGCTCTCAGACATAATATCTCTATCACTGTGGCAACCAGACCCCTGGGGTGTCACATATATATCATATTGTTTGTATCATCTTTGTGTATTTTTTATACACACTGCCTACTTTTCAAGATTAGATCACTTGTTTTTATTCTGTTATTCCCACACCCTATCATTTCTTTACTTAGAAAATTGGGCGTGAGGAACGATCAACACGCCCATATGATGGGGCGGTCGAGCATGTAAATTGTAACTCCCTACATGTATTTCTGTAGCAGGACGAAGAACGTTTGGCGTTCGAAACGTGTAGGTTTCACAGAGGTCTCCACCTTTATTTATTTAATTTTTGCAATGTGTATATCTTTTTAATGAATTAACAATAAAATCATAATTTTATCTGCAATTGGATCTGGAAGCTGGCGCATCACAATGTCGGTGGATATGCACCTTCTCTTTTTGGTTGAGGAGAAGGTGACTCCTACAGGGTGAGATAGAAAAATGCAATGGGCCTAAGAACTATCAGGCAGGTAATTGCTTATTACGTGCTTGTTCTACCCTGTGGTGGCTCAGATTGCTCCTGGACCGCTCCTAACAGCGATTCTGCTGCTTCACGTCAACAGAACAGCTCTTCCTCTTCCCGACTGCTCTGTCAAAGAGGCGTGACTGCCAACTTTATGCCGATTGACAGATGGCTCCCTGCAGTTAGGCAGCAGGGAGCCAGCTGTCAATCAGCATGACACCAGCAGTCACACCCCATCAACAGATCAGAGCGGGAGCTGAAAAATCACTGTCAGGAGCGGTCCGTGACCACTCTGAACCAGCAGATATCGGCGCCTGGCACAACAGGCACATAGTTAGCAAATACTTGCCTGTTAGTTCTTAGGTCCATGCCAAAAAAAAGTCCCAGACAACCCCTTTTAATATTAAGGAGCAGGAATTCTCCGCATGATGCTAAAATCAAGAAAACATTAAATTCTCTCCTGCCCATTCAGTCTGCCCGATCTGTTACACCATGATTACCAAAACCTCGACTCATTCTGACGCGCCCCCTGGGCCTAATGTGAATGTGTGTGGGATTACCCGGAGCCGGATCGCTGGGGGTTGTAGTCTCCGTGGCGATGACCCGGTCCGTGCCCAGGGTGGTCAAACCGGTGGCAGGCAAGCTGTATGATAATTCTACGACTACGCCACCCATGGATTGCGGTCAGGGTGTACCGCCGCTGCGAGGCAGTCCGCTGAGGCTGGTGTGGTGTGCGCAGCAAAAGATGGGATAACTCCCCACGGGAAGAGTATAGCCTCAGGGCAGGGAATGTGGATGATGGGAGTGATGGTGCACGGAAGTCCCAGTACTAATAGTGCTGTATGCGGTGAGAAAGCAGGAACGACTCAGAGTCTTTGCAGTGCAGTTCAGGGTCTTTACTGATGACATTAAGGCAGACCCTCCCGGGAGTACAGGCTAGCATAAGAGGCCTGGTTAGTCTGTGAGCAAGCTGGAACTCCCCTGGCCAGGTGGAGTTGTAGGCCTCCCCGTCTATCTGCACTCTTCCTGGCTACCTTGCTGTAAGCGAGTGTAAGTAGCCCACGTCCCTGATTATGCCGTGTGGTGCTCACCCATATGGCTGGTGACTTGGGGCCTTCTGATAGCCTCCGCTCCTCAATGGCGGTGCTGGTCCCTTCCTTGTGACTGAGCCTCCGGGCTTCTATGGCCAGAGGACCTGGAATCCCCTGCCGGCTGGTTTCTGCTGCTGGGTGAATATACGTCCCCACAGCCTCGGACTCCGGTGTCCGGTACTTGGATTCTTCTGCCAGGGCGAGCTCTGCTTAGCTCCAGCCTCTGGTCTTCAGCTCCTGCTCCTACAGAGCTCCTGCTGTAACTCTCCCTGTGTCTGTACTCTACTAACCCCGCCCCAGACCCAGTTTATATAGGGCAGATTCCTCCCCTCCCAGGACTGGGGCTGGAGGTGTGGCATGCTTAGGGCTCCTGACCAGGAAACCTCCCACTTGCTCTCAGACGTAATATTTCTATTACTGTGGCAACCAGACCCCTGGGGTGCCACAATTAAACTGCCCACTTGTATTACCACATACCGGGCTCTGCTTGGCCCCTGTTACCAGGCCATTGGCTTGTCTGACTGCAAGTGCACACTTCTGAACTGGGAGTCCCTGTGGATTTTCACATCCCCTCAATTTGACATAATGAATTTCAGTGACACAGAGGATTGTTCGGCTAGACTGAACAAGCTAGCATCTATTTTTGATAATAAACCGTCAGTGGTGACAACAGAACCGGATGAATTTAAAGATCTCATGTTCCAGATGGAAAACAAAATGACCAGAGAACTTAAAGTTTGGTGGGATCTCACAACCTTGGACACATATATAAAAAAGGAAATGATCCCTAGAGGTCTGCGTTTAAAAAAAAGTCGCCACCACTATATACAATGACGGTTTTCAAGAAGATCAGAATGCGATTCTTAGTCAATGTTCACTGAATCTTATGCAATTAAATTGGATATTAAAAATATACAATCGTCTTTGGGGAAATATGTGCAACTAAAAGAATTTAATATTTGTAATGACAAAATGAAATCTAATTTGGCCAAGTTGGAGAACACCATTATGGATATAAAAAGATCCAAGTTCAAAAGGGACAGTGAGGACTATGCGCAGAACAAGATTTATAGTTGGAATAAACAATTACCATCCATCTTAAAAAAAACGCTCCCACAAACGTTTTTCAGAGATCTGGAAGAGGGAGTTTTAAGGAGCATGATGATGTTACGGATAATTCTTTTGCTGCCACCTCTGATGATTACTCAGATTCATCTATGAGTTCAATGGGAGAAATGGAACAATTGTATTTTATCAAAAATAAATTATCTAGTGCTGGTGGAACGATTACAAAAAACGGAGGAAGAGGGTGTGGCGCCCTTGAGGGTTCGGTCGCCACAGGGGGGTACTGCATCTTGTGAAAGAGGTGTGGTATCTCCTCTCCCAGGTTAGGATGGAGCACCTGTCAGGACCCCACCTCATCACTCAACACTACACACTCCTGTCCTATGGGGGGCTAGAATGCACTAGGGTGCTGCCCCAGCAGGATAATGGAGATGGGGGAACCTAAGATAGGGGGAACCATGTAGTGGGTGAGGGTGGAGGACGCACTTTTAGGTTACACTTGTAGATACATATTTAATAGCCAGCCATCTTAAGTTCAAGGTTGTTTGATTGTGGTCTTCACAGCTGACAGTGGCCTTGTGTAGGAGCCTGCAGCGTGCTGGAGATGCACGGTCCTCGTGCTCTGGCCTTGAGACGAGGAGCAGGATAGAGTTAACGGAGGTCTCTACCCGGTCAAGGTCCCTGCTTAAGAAGGCCTGGAGGGGAGCTGAGGAGGAGAGCTCCGCAGGCAAAAGGATCCCAAGGAATACAGATGGATCGGCATACGCCACCTGTACTCTCCATTCTGGCCTAGTCAGAGGGACTCCTGCTGCAAGGGGGGTACCGGCCCCCGATATCTGACTTTGTTACTTCACGTCTCAGTCGGAAAAGCCTGAAGGCTAAGTGGTTCCCACCGGGTAACAGAAGGGGCGGAGTCGCCACCTGTGCCCTTGTTCTGTGTATAGCCAGAGGGAGACCCAGCCTTGCAACACGCACAGCACACGGACAGGAGAGGCCCAAGCGGGAGATAACAGGCTGGTGCTTGGGGTCCTGATAGACGCACCTGAACTACCGGGGTGTGCCGAACCCCCTTCTCTGGTGGCCGCAGCACGCCGTGAGGAGCAAGGAGAAGCCTTGCAGTTGACCTCTAACAACGTGAGTAAAGCTGGGAAGACTGCATCCATTGCCTCCGGTCCATTATTGCAGCGGGACACCACACCGCACAACTGCACCTACTACGACTCCCCTCATCCTCCTGTTTCCTCTGCCCTGAGGCCCTGCTCCGCCTGTGGGGAGCAGTACTACAGTCGGCTGCCACAACATCCCGCCTCAGAGGACTGCAGCAGCGCTGGTGGGGCATCACCAGACACCACAGGAGGCGTAGTCGTTTATCCACTCATAATTGCCACTCATCAACTAGCCCCTATTTTCAATGTGTGCGCCCTGGGCCGCGACTGCATCCCCATTCTACCAACTGGGCCCGCCGTCCGAGTACACCCCTTTCCCAGGGAGGGCTAGCCGCTACTGAAACAGCTAGTGGTGGGTCAAACATCACTGGCGTAGTTGGCAGGATTGCGTGCCCGCAGCAACGGAAGAAGTGATTCCCATTGCCAGCGGGTACTGCGCGCCTTTACAACAGACTGTCTTTAACACCCAAGATGGCGCCCGTCCAAGAAAAATGGACGCCATTGTGTGCAAAAAGGACAACCACCCAGCACCTCCCATCGTGGGTCTGGCTTCCCCCATGGCGCCAACAGCTAGGACCGCCCCTTGCATTAGAGACTGTCCGCGAGTTAGTGTCCATCAAGACGGATGGGACGCCCCAAGGAGTGCCTGTCAGCCAGCCGCCCTGGTGCCGCCCCAAGAGAAGGAGGAGGAATCACAACAAGGTGTGGCCACAACAATCCTAGAGACTCCACACCCAGCAGCGAGGATGGAAGCAGCGCAGGAGAGATGCTCCGATGACGCCCCACCAACTGCTGCCTCGCTCGGAATACGGGGGATTCACCTGACCCCGGAGGAGACCGAGTTCCTCCGAGTGGAGTCACAGGACCTGACCCGGAGGGTCGCAGAGGCCCAGCGTGCGGTGTCCGCAGCATGGAGACATGGAGAGAGGAGGTGCTGCAGAAGATCCGGTCCCGCCGCCAAGGTGCTGCAAGCCAAGAAAGCGGAGCAGCAACCCAGGAGGAAGAAACCTCAGAGGCTGCGTGCAACCCAGGACTGGGTAAGATACAAACCCCTGTCCCGGGTGAGAGACGCATGGAGGCCCTATTGGATCTAATGCCGGCACCCCTGTCCCAGGGCGCCGTTGTTTGGGAGCAGATCTTCGCTCCGGAGCTGGAGGCCCACGTGTCGTTCTCCGCCGGAGGCCTGCAATGCCTCCCGACTCCCGGCCTAGAAGAGCCTGTGCTTAGTGGGGACACCACCTGCCCCAACCCGGACTGGTCCGCGTCACCGAAGGACCTGCAGCAACCCCTACTGTCGCTGCTGCCAGCGCCTCTGGTTACCTGCCCAGCGGTGGAGGAGATGGTCTGGGACAACCAGGGGGGGACCTAATGGGCTTCCTCCAGGAGACCCGAGTGGAAGCGCGGAGGCGTAAGGACTTTTGCCGCAAGGAGCTCCTCCAGCTGGACAAGGAGCGGCGGGAGAGGCGGGTATGCTGCAAGCGCCTGGAGGTGTGCTCTAAGGCCGCCAAGTCCAAGGCCTGCCAGGAGGAGGCAGCCCATCCAATCCCCCAGGAGGAGGGGCTGATCGTCTGCTTCCACCAGGAGGCGGGGTGGGGCTTCATCAGGAGTCCCCAGTTTGCTCAGGACGTATTTGTGAACCGCAGAGACTTCAAGCCACAACTGAGGAGGGCTGACCCTGGCCGGTATCTCTACCCGGGTGACTTGGTGTCATACACCCGCCACCATGGGGAGCGTGGGTGGTACTCCCTGGATGTGCATAGAGTATTCCAGGGTGAGGCCCCTGCGCACCTGCTGGTAGGGGACCGGTCTGGCTCCGTGAGCAAGAACGAGCCTTTCCCTAGGTGGAGGTACCTGGACTAAGCGGCCCCGGAGGCTGTACCTTTGAGTTGACTTGTTGATTGTTTATGTTTATTACCATGCTTTCCTCCAGGTTTAGAGAGACATTTGTCCCTGCGGACTGGCTGTAGACAGACTCTATTGTATATAGTTATGCATCTATTTAGGTACTCCCTATTGGTTTTATACAAAACACACTTCTATTTCTACCTCAGACCTCAGAAGCAAAACCTGTTTGGAGTGGCTCTCCTGGAGGTCCAACACAGGATCTCCATGCCCTGCAGCCACCCCAGGGCCTACGTTGAGGGTTTGGGACAGGTCCCTCTTGCTGCTGAACTGCCTCTTTTTCTATTTTCCTACCAAGCTGTCTACATGCATAATGTCTCTTTGATGTTTTTATATTTTTGTACTATTTATCTGCAACGTTTAAGAATCAGAGCCTCCCATAATGGGAAGATTGTTGATTGTTGTGAAAAAGCATATAAAAAGTCTGTACCATGTTTTGCTCTCTTTGCAGCCCGCGGACGTGCGGTGTTTCACCAGGGGGGAATGTGGCGCCCCTGAAGGTTCGGTCGCCACAGGGGGGTACTGCATCCTGTGAAAGAGGTTTTGTATCTCCTCTCCCAGGTAAGGATGGAGTACTTGTCAGGACCCCACCTCATCACTCAACACTACACACTCCTGTCCTATGGGGGGCTAGTATGCACTAGTGTGCTGCCCCAGCAGGATAATGGAGATGGGGGAACCAAAGATAGGGGGAACCATGTAGTGGGTGAGGGGGGAGGACTCGCTTTTAGGTTACACTTGTAGATACAGTACATATTTAATAGCCAGCTATCTTAAGTTCAAGGTTGTTTGATTGTGGTCTTCACAGCTGGCAGTGGCCTTGTGTAGGAGCCTGCAGCGTGCTGGAGATGCACGGTCCTCGTGCTCTGGCCTTGAGACGAGGAGCGGGATAGAGTTAACGGAGGTCTCTACCCGGTCAAGGTCCCTGCTTAAGAAGGCCTGGAGGGGAGCTGAGGAGGAGAGCTCCGCAGGCAAAAGGATCCCAGGGAATATGGACAGAGCGGCATACGCCACCTGTACTCTCCATTCTGGCCTAGTCAGAGGGACTCCTGCTGCAAGAGGGGTACCGACCCCCGATATCTGACTTTGTTACTTCACGTCTCAGTCGGAAAAGCCTGGAGGCTAAGTTGTTCCCACCGGGTAACGGACGGAGCGGAGTCGCCACCCGTGCCCTTGTTCTGTGTATATCCAGAGGGAGACCCAGCCTTGCAACACGCACCGCACACGGACAGGAGAGGCCCAAGGGGGAGATTTTTAGGAACACGCTGGTGCTGGGGGTCCTGATAGACGCACCTGAACTTCCGGGGTGTGCCGAATCCCCTTCTCTGGTGGCCACAGCACGCCATGAGGAGCAAGGAGAAGCCTTGCAGCTGACCTCTAACAACGTGAGTAAAGCTTAGAAGACTACATCCATTGCCTCCGGTCCATTATTGCAGCGCGACACCACACCGCACCATTGCACCTACTACGACTCCCCTCATCCTCCTTTTTCCTCTGCCCTGAGGCCCTGCTCCGCCTGTGGGGAGTAGTACTACCATCGGCTGCCACAACATCCCGCCTCAGAGGACTGCAGCAGCGCTGGTGGCGCATCACCAGACACCACAGGTGGCGTAGTCGTTTATTCACTCATAATTGCCACTCATCAACTGGCCTCTATTTTTAATGTGTGCGCCCTGGGCACGGACCGGGCCGAGGCCGCGACTGCATCCCCATTCTACCAACTGGGCCCGCCGTCCGAGTACACCCCTTTCCAAGGGAGGGCTAGCCGCTACTGAAACAGCTAGTGGCGGGTCACACAAGGGCGGGACGTAAGCGTAAATGCAAACAAGTACCCAACAGAGAGCAAAAAACGCCATTATTAGAGTCACCTGTTTGGAATCTCTCTAGCTACATCTTATCTGAGAGTCAAATTTCTCTCCTGGCTAAAGGCCTGAGCTTTTCACCTTCTACCGAATTCGACATTTTCAGAACAATTCTGGATGTTAACAAACTAGCACGTAACCTCACCATCCGATGTCATTTTATGGACATGAAAAATCCACAGAATACAGCTTCAGAAGAAGTTTCTCCTAGGACAAGCCAGGATTCCATGTTATTATTCACAGAACAACAGTCTTTGTTACAAATGAAACAATTCGAGACGGAATCTTTAATTCCAAATGTAAATTTAAATGACGACTTTCGGGCTGGTAATCCTTTCTTTTACCCACTTCAGTCCAGACCATTGGATCTGGATCAGTTCCAGGACTTAATTGAAAAAGAACTAGTGGAATTAAAGAATGAATTATCTTCTACTAATCATTTGGACTCTAATCTGACATATAGAGAAAAAGACGCTCTGAAAAAATTAAAGGATAATTCAGACATACTAGTCCGCTCAGCGGATAAAGGTGGCACTATAGTACTGAATGCAGGATTGTATAAAAAATTGAATTTGATGGATTTAGAAAATAGGGATGTTTATTTGGAGTTAGCTAGAGATCCTACTGTTGAGTTTAATGCTGCTATGTATAATCTATTAAACGAAGGTTTGCACTGAGGGGCCCTAAAAAAAAATTAATGGAATATTTATACGTAGATCACCCAATTGTTCCAGTTTACCATTCGCCTCCAAAAATACATAAAAATATTTTCCCACCACCTTTAACCCCTTTACTACCCAAGGTGGTTTGCACACTAATGACCAGGCCAATTTTTACAATTCTGACCACTGTCACTTTATGAGGTAATTACTCTGGAACGTTTCAACGGATCCCCCTGATTCTGAGACTATTTTTTTCGTGACATATTGTACTTCATGATTGTGGTAAAATTTCTCCGATAACACTTGCATTTATTTGTGACAAAAACTGAAATTTGGCGAAAATTTTTGAAAAAATTTAGCAATTTTCAAAATTTGAATTTTTATGCCCTTAAATCAGAGAGATATGTCACACAAAATAGTTAAGAAATAACATTTACCACATGTCTACTTTACATCAGCACAATTTTGGAACCAAATTTTTTTTTATTAGAGAGCTATAAGGGTTAAAAGTTGACCAGAGATTTCTTATTTTTCAAACAAAATTTACAAAACCATTTTTTTAGGGACCACATCACATTTGAAGTCACTTTGAGGGGTCTTTATGACAGAAAATACCCAAAAGTAAGACCACTCTAAAATCTGAACCCCCAAGGTGCTCAAAACCACATTCAAAAAATTTATTAACCCTTCAAGTGCTTCACAGAAATTTTTGGAATGTGGAAGAAAAAAATTAACATTTAACTTTTTTCAAAAAAATGTTACTTTAGACCCAATTTTTTTTATTTTCACAGGGTTAACAGGAAAAATGGACCCCAAAATTTGTTGTTCAATTTCCCCTGACCACACAGATACCCCATATGTGGGGAAAAAACACTGTTTAGGCGTACGGCAGGGTTCGGAAGGGAAGGAGCGCCATTTGAATTTTTGAAAGTAAAATTTGCTTGAATAATTAGCGGACGCCATGTTGTGTTTGGGGAGCCCCTGATGTGCCTAAACAGTAGAAACCCCCCACAAGTGACACCATTTTGGAAACTAGACCCCTCAGAGAACCTTTACAGAAGTTTAAACATGGAGCCATGAAAATAAATAATCAAACTTTTTCCACAAAAATTATGTTTTAGCCCCAATTTTTTTATTTTCACAAGGGTAAGAGGAGAAAATGGACCCCAAAAACGTTTTGCAATTTCTCCTGAGTACGCCAATACCCTATATGTGGGGAAAATACAGTGTTTGGGTGCACGGCAGAGTTCAGAAGGGAAGGAGCACTGTGTGACTTTTTGAACGCAAAATTGGCTGGAATTGAGGGCGGACGCCATTTCACGTTTGAGGAGCCCCTGATGTGCCTAAAAAGTTGAAACCCCCCACAAGTGACCCCATTTTGGAAACTACACCCCTCAAGGATTTTATCAAGGGGTATAATGAACATTTTGAACCCGGTACGACACATAATTTGATAACATTAGGTCATCATATTGAATAAGTTGTCATTAGTCTTGAACACAAGTGCTCGCTACTTGAGTTTGCATCGTGTACTCGAGTATGCACCATGTATCGCACGTGCTCGAGTGACATGCTCGAGTCCTGCCCACATGTTTCACGGTTATTAGACACCCAAAACAAACATGCAGGGAATGCTGGTGCATGGCAGGCAATCCCCGCACGTTTTTTTGACTGTGAAGCATATGGGGCAGAGACTCGAGCACCCGCGATACTCAATGCATACCCGAGTACCCGATGCAAACTCAAGTAGCGAGCACTTGTGCTCAACACTAGTCGCCATATCGTCATCTTTTTTTTTTTTGCTTTTGAAAAAAATCCCAACCCTAGCACAACCCTAACTCTAGAGTTAATTTTTTACACAGTTCCTTGTGCAGTATAAGTGATTAGACGACTTTATTCTTTGGGTCGGTGCAATTACAGCGATACCAGAATCCTATCGGGTTTTTATGATTGACAGCTGTCTCACACTAAAAGACGCATTTTTTTGCAAAATCTAGTTTTTGCATCGCCATATTTTGAGAGCTATAATTTTTCCATATTTTGGCCGACAGAGTCATTTGACAACTTGTTTTTTGCGGGATGAGTTGACGTTTTTATTGGTACCACTTTCAGGCACATGACATTTTTTGATCGCTTTCTATTCCAATTTTTGGGAGGCAGAATAAGCAAAAACCAACAATTCAGGAATTGTTTTTTTTTATTTTTTATGCTGTTCCGCGTGTGGTAAAATTGATGAGGTAGCTTTATTCTTTGGGTCTGTACGTTTACAGCGGTACCACGTTTACATTTTTTGTTTGGCGGTATGATGATAAAGCATGGCTTTTTGCTTTGTTTTTTATTTTAATTTTTTACCGTGTTCACTAAAGGAGTTAACTTGTGAGACAGTTTTATAGGTCAGGTCGTTCTGGACGTGGCGATACCAAATATGTGTACTTTTATTGTTGGATTATTTTTTTTTTACATTTTTTTACCACTTTTTTTTACTTTTATGCTTTGTCCCAATATGGGACTTTCACTTTTTATACTCTGATGGCCTGTATAACATAGGGATGGAGCACCATCCCTATGCTATACAGGCTGTCAGCGCTGTAGATGCAGAAGATACTTTGGTCATGCACTGTGCATGATCAAAGTATCTTTCTGCTGTCTGGTGACCCGGATGTTTTCATGACGACATCTGGGTTACCATGACAACCACGGAACCCAGCCTCAGACAGCACGCGACGGCGGGGAAGAGGTGAGTATGCAGTACTTACCTCCACAATGCTGTGATCGACTTCGATCGCAGCATTGTGGGGGTTAATGTGCCGGGAGCCGTGCGTGACCGCTCCCAGCACATAGCAAAAATCAGCTCACACCCGGCGGCGATCGCGCCCGCACAGCCTGTGTGTGGCCGAAATCAACAGTGCGTACTAATACGTACCTGGCTCTTAAAGCCCAGGGCGCAGGTACAGTACGTATTAGTACGCCCTGGGCTGTAAAGGGGTTAAGACCCATAGTGGTGGGGATTGGTTCCCATGGTGAAAAATTAAGTGCCTGGATGGATTTTTACCTACAGCCTCTGGTTCAGGAAACTCCGAGTTACATTAGGGATTCAAAATTCATAGTGACCATTTTTGATAAATTTGAATGGCCAAAAAAACTTTGGATGATTGTCCTGTGATGTGGTGGCATTATACCCCCTCAATTCCACACCATATTGCTTTAGCATGTTTAACCTACCACCTTGACACATACAGTTCGTACACTATAGAAATAAAAGAATTTCTGGTCATAGCAGTACAGTTCCTCTTAGAGAGTAATTATTTTAGCTTTGATAAAAGTTTTTTTTTACAGAAAAGAGGAGTCAGCATGGGCAGTAAATTTTCTCCTTCGCTAGCGAACATAGTGATGTGTAGGTGGAGGAGCTTTTCATTTACCATAATGATAACACATATAGTGGACACATTGTGTGGTACGGTAGATTTATTGATGACCTCCTCCTGGTGTGGGGGGCACACAGGAGGAGGTGGTACAATTTGTACAGTACATCAACTGCAATCATTTTAATCTTAAATTCACGTAGTTCTATCATTCATCCAAAATTACTTTTTTGGATCTGGAACTTGAGGCTACCAAGGAGAAAGAATTGGTCAAAATTAATCCCCACAGAAAATCTACAGCCTCAAATTCTATTCTATCAGCTAAATGTTGTCATCCGCCACATATTAAGAGAAATATCCCTTACGGTGAGCTAATACGAACAATACGAAATTGTTCAGATAACATCACTTTTCAGAAGGAATCAGAAAAAATGTGTAACAGACTATCCAATAGGTGCTATCCCGAGTGGTCTTTAAGAAAAGCGAGTAGAATTGTCTCCAATATAAATCGTAAAGATATACTCCGAAATAAACAGAAAAATAACATTAACACATTGGATACTAGGGTAACGTTTTCTACCACCTATAGTCCTCAGTATAATAAAATTACATCTAGAATTAAAAAGTATAACCCTATTATATATCAGAACAAGAAACTAAAAAACCTACTTTCTAATGCCATCCGCTTTGTAGCCAGGAAAGCGCCCGCTCTGGGAACCATCCTTTCTCCTAGCTTATACACCAGTGAGACTAATACTGTACAACCAAATTGGCTCAGCACAAAAGGTTTCTTCAGATGTGGAGCCAATCGGTGCAAAGCGTGTCTACACGCGGTTAAAACAGATCGTTTTATGTCCTTAAGTAATGATAGAGAATATAAAATTCATGATTTCCTCAATTGTAATTCATCAGGGGTTATATACCTTATAGAATGCACCTTGTGTAAGGTCCACTATGTGGGTTGTACCACAGGTGCGCTGAAAGTCCGTATCAGAAGACATCTTTCTGATGCGATTAATTTGGAAGCCATAAATACATCAGCAGTATCGAGGCATTTTGCGAGAGTTCATAAAGGTGACACCTCATTCTTTAAATATATGGAGATAGAGAAGGTATATAGATCCACACGAGGGAGGGATCATAAGTGCAAACTTCTGAACCGGGAGTCCCGGAGGATTTTCACATTGGATACCACAGGGGTTAAATTCAAGACAGGATCTGATACTGCGGTATTAAGAAATATAATTCAGCATTTATTTCCATGCATATACACTGGGTACGGAAAGTATTCAGACCCCTTTACATTTTTCACTCTTTGTTTCATTGCAGCCATTTGGTAAATTCTAAAAAGTTCATTTTTTTCTCATTAAAGTACACTCTGCACCCCATCTTGTCTGAAAAAAAACAGAAATGTGGAAATTTTTGCAAATTTAATAAAAAAGAAAAACTGAAATATCACACGGGCATAAGTATTCAGACCCTTTGCTCAGTATTGAGTAGAAGCTCCCTTTTGGGCTAGTACAGCCATGAGTCTTCTTGGAAATGATGCAACAAGTTTTTCACACCTGCATTTTGGGATCCTCTGCCATTCTTCCTTGCAGATCCTCTCCAGTTCCGTCAGGATGAATGGTAAACGTTGGTGGACAGCCATTTTCAGGTCTCTCCAAAGATGCTCAATTGGGTTTAGGTCAGGGCTCTGGCTGGGCCAGTCAAGAATGGTCACATAGTTGTTCTGAAGCCACTCCTTTGTTATTTTGGCTGTGTGCTTAGGGTCATTGTCTTGTTGGAAGGTGAACCTTTGGCCAAGTCTGAGGTGCAGAGCACTCTGGAAGAGGTTTTCATCCAGGATATCTCTGTACTTGGCTGCATTCATGTTTCCGTCAATTGCAACCAGTCGTCCTGTCCCTGCAGCTGAAAAACACACCCATAGCATGGTACTGCTGTTATGATCTGCTACAAGAACTAAGGAAAGAGAGGAAATCTGTCCATACAATAGGACTAAGCTGATTCCCTACGATGCAGCGGGCAACCTGTTCCTTGTGAACAGACCCGCCTTCGTCCGCGGCTAGTCTGAACGCAGACCTATAGATTAAAGGGAGGGGTCCCTAAAAGAACTAAGGACTGGGACAAAATTGGACACCTCCGGGCAGAAGTAGTAGCAGAAGAAGACAAACAGACAAAAGTACTTAGTGGTCCAAGGACCAAACAAACTAGAGAGATACAGTAGGTACAAAGCACCTGGCTAGATTAAGAGTCAAAGTAACACTGAAGTCCAGCAAAGCCTGAAGGGTGGAGCTGGAATAAATAGGCAGAAGGTCACGTGACCACAAAATAGGAAAAACTAACAGGAGGGTTCTAACAACTGCCACCACCATGTTTCACTTTTGGGATTGTATTAGGCAGGTGATGAGCAGTGCCTGGTTTTCTCCACACATACCACTTAGAATTATCACCAAAAAGTTCTATCTTTGTCTCATCAGACCAGAGAATCTTATTTCTCATAGTCTGGGAGTCCTTCATGTGTTTTTGAGTAAACTCTATGCGGGCTTTCATATGTCTTGCACTGAGGAGAGGCTTCCGTCTGGCCACTCTGCCATAAAGGCCCAACTAGTGGTTGATAGTTGATTTTGAGGAACTTTCTCCCATCTCCCTACTGCATCTCTGGAGCTCAGCCACAGTGATCTTGGGGTTCTTCTTTACCTCTCTCACCAAGGCTCTTCTCCCACGATTGCTCACTTTGGCTGGACGGCCAGGTCTAGGAAGACTTCTAGTAGTCCCAAACTTCTTCCATTTAAGGATTATGGAGGTCACTGTGCTGTTATGAACCTTTAGTAATGCAGAAATTCTTTTATAACCTTGGCTAGATGTGTGCCTTGCCACAATTCTGTCTCTGAGCTCCTTGGGCAGTTCCTTTGAGCTCATGATTCACATTTGGTCTGACATTCACTGTGAGCTGTGGGGTCTTATATAGACAGGTGTGTGCCTTTCCAAATCAAGTCCTATCAGTTTAATTAAACACATTTGGACTCCATTGAAGGAGTAGAACCATCTCAAGGAGGATCACAAGGAAATGGACAGCATGTGACTTAAATATGAGTGTCTGAGCAAAGGATCTGAATACTTATGACCATGTGATATTTCAGTTTTTCTTTTTTAATAAATTTGCAAAAAAATTCTACATTGCTGTTTTTTCAGTCAAGATGGGGTGCAGAGTGTACTATAATGAGAAAAAAAAAATGAACTTTTTAGAATTTATCAAATGGCTGCAATGAAACAAAGAGTGAAAAATTTAAAGGAGTCTGAATACTTTCCGTACTCACTGTATGTATCTATATACACTGCTCCAAAAATAAAGGGAACACTTAAAACAACAGAATATAACTCCAAGTAAATCAAACTTCTTTGAAATCAAACTGTCCACTTAGGAAGCAACACTGATTGACAATCAATTTCACATGCTGATGTGCAAATGGAATAGATGATAGATGGAAATTATTGGCAATTATCAAGAAACCCTCAATAAAGGAGTGGTTCTGCAGGTGGGAACCACAGACCACATCTCAGTACCAATGCGTTCTGGCTGATGTTTTGGTCACTTTTGAATGTTGGTTGTGCTTTCACACTCGTGGTAGCATGAGACAGACTCTACAACCCACAGAAGTTGCTCAGATAGTGCAGCTCATCCAGGATGGCACATCAATGCGAGCTGTGGCAAGAAGGTTGGCTGTGTCCAGAGGCTGGAGGCGCTACCAGGAGACAGGCCAGTACACCAGGAGATGTGGAGGGGGCCGTAGGAGGGCAACAACCCAGCAGCAGGACCGCTACCTCCGCCTTTGTGCAAGGAGGAACAGGAGGAGCACTGCCAGAGCCCTGCAAAATGACCTCCAGCAGGCCACAAATGTGCATGTGTCTGCACAAACGGTTAGATACCGACTCCATGAGGGTGGTATGAGGGCCCGACGTCCACAGATAGGGGTTGTGCTCACAGCCAAACACCATGCAGGACGCTTGGCATTTGCCACAGAGCACCAGGATTGGCAAAGTCGCCACTCGCGCCCTGTGCTCTTCACAGATGAAAGCAGGTTCACACTGAGCACATGTGACAGATGTGACAGAGTCTGGAGACGCCGTGGAGAGCGACATCCTTCAGCATGACCGGTTTGGCAGTGGGTGAGTAATGGTGTGGGGTGGCATTTCTTTGGAGGGCCGCACAGCCCTACATGTGCTCGCCAGAGGTAGCCTGACTTCCATTAGGTACTGAGATGAGATCCTCAGACCCCTTGTGAGACCATATGCTGGTGCGGTTGGCCCTGGGTTCCTCCTAATGCAGGACATAGCCAGACCTCATGTGGCTGGAGTGTGTCAGCAGTTCCTGCAAGATGAAGGCATTGAAGCTATGGACTGGCCCGCCCGTTCCCCAGACCTGAATCCGATTGAGCACATCTGGGACATCATGTCTCGCTCCATCCACCAATGTCACGTTGCACCACAGACTGTCCAGGAGTTGGCGGATGCTTTAGTCCAGGTCTGGGAGGAGATCCCACAGGAGACCATCCGCAACCTCATCAGGAGCATGCCCAGGCGTTGTAGGGAGGTCATACAGGCACGTTGATATATATATATTTATATATATATATATATATATATATGTGCCTTTTTGTCATTCTAGTAGTAGGGCCATAATTAAGACATGATTTGTTGAAACGCGTAGGTCTGTAAGCTATGATAGTTGCACATTTGCTGTATTCTTTGTGGAGCAGTGGTTTATATGGCTAATAAAAGCTAAGTTTTAATATTTTTTCTACTAAACAAACCTTTACGCTGGATCATTTGCACTTTTCCCTTGTCTGACTGCACTTACGTTTCGCCCTGGTACCACTTATCTGCATCTCCAGAAGTTTCCCATTTCTCTATTATACTCTTCAAATTACATTTTGAGACTTTCTCCTCCTGTTGTTGCACATATTTTTTTTCCCTTCATCTGCACAGGTATCATTAATCTATCAACTATAATGGCCGTACCAGGTCCTGCAGGTCCTGTATCCCGTACATATGACGTGGGCAGTGCACGGCATGCCGCTAGTTTTTATTCTGAGTGCTCTTATATACGGTGGTAGTTTTACACAATGTTGAGCCTGTGATTTGCAGAGTGAAATGTCTGACTGCTAGAACAGAAGTATACGGCAGATTCTACAGCATGGATACATAAAGGACGTCCTGGGGGAATATACCTCCCTCCAACACTCGTCCAGTCCCTGCCTCACACTAGAGACATTTATAATAACTCCAGGACTATGGAGCTGGTCATTTTCTCATAATCTGTGGCCATTATTAGTGATCTCGCATTGTACGGTAATATCACCCTGGAGGTTGTGATGTATTTAGTGTAATAGCGCCATCTAGAATATACAGTATATATCAGGCGATACCATGCTTTCTATAGTTAGTCGTCTTCTGTGCCCTCTATAGTTATCTATTATACTTTATATTTCTTTATAATAATTTATAATAAATTACTCGATAGTTTTACAGCTTTATGATGTTTATTAATCTGCTGTAATTATAAAAGAAAGTCCAACCTTACAGTGGACACAGGTGGAAGTGTCCTCCATGATGGTGTAGGCTGAGGTGGAGCAAGTATATAGTCAGTGGGGGATCAAGATGACCAGTATTTCCCAGGGTTCCTTGTTATCAGGGAGGGACCCGGTGTAGGCAATCAAAAGATCTTATCCTCTGGCCGGCTGTGTGCCATCAACAGGTAATGACCATCCGGCAGTGCGACATCAACTGGTCATCACCCTCCAGCTGTGTGCCATCAACAGGTAATTACCATCCGGCAGTGCGCCATCAACAGGTAATGACCCTCTGGCTATGGCCATCAATAGGTCATCACCCTCCGGCTGTGTGCCATCAACAGGTAATAACCATCCGGCAGTGTGCCATGAACAGGTAATGACCATCCGGCTGTGTGCCATCAACAGGTAATGATCCTCTGTCGGGCTGTGTGCCATCAACAGGTAATGACCCTCTGGCTATGGCCATCAATAGGTCATCACCCTCCGGCTGTGTGCCATCAACAGGTAATGACCATCCGGCAGTGCGCCATCAACAGGTAATGACCCTCTGGCTATGGCCATCAATAGGTCATCACCCTCCGGCTGTGTGCCATCAACAGGTAATGACCATCCGGCAGTGCGCCATCAACAGGTAATGACCCTCTGGCTATGGCCATCAATAGGTCATCACCCTCCGGCTGTGTGCCATCAACAGGTAATGACCCTCTGGCTATGGCCATCAGTAGGTCATCACCCTCCGGCTGTGTGCCATCAACAGGTAATGTCCATCCGGCAGTGCGCCATCAACAGGTAATGATCCTCTGTCCGGCTGTGTGCCATCAACAGGTAATGACCCTCTGGCTATGTCCATCAATAGGTCATCACCCTCCGGCTGTGTGCCATCAAATGTTTTTATCTTCTGTCCAGTTTTGTGCCATCAAGAGGTAATGACCCTCCAGCTGTGGGCCATCAACAGGTCATCACCCTTCGGCATTTAGGCTTCTTGTCTTCTGTAAGATGCGATTCTTGAGTCTCCTGATGTTAAAAAATATTTAAAAAATCACCGATTAAACTAATAATCTATCTAGTACATAAGCATCACAATTTATAATCTATCTAGTGCATAAGTATGACAATTTAGCTCACAGAACATACACTATGCTAAAACATTAGACCCTACAAGCAGAAATTTGCTAAACTAACATAAATATAACTGACAAATCAGTAGAAAAATCGCTACCAATGGCACAGCTCTCTTCCCATCAACCTGTAACCATAGTAGATAAGAAATAGAGGACAATGCTCATAGTCAGTTATCAACAATTCGGCATGGGGCATCCCACCAGAGACATTATAATATCTAGTAGATTATAGATGGCAATAGAATTTACCAACAAGCACATAGTACGCCAAACTCAAGTACATAGTATGCCAAACCTCGACACGTTTTCCTAAAATAGGTTCATCAGAAGCACATACTAGACAGTGATACTTAGCAAAGCGTTCATAGATATATGCGCCATATGATAAGGTGCTAAAGTGCAAGTGTGTGACAAAATATCCATTCGATTTCAGCTGCAATGCTGCATTGTATGTAGTAAGATGGTGCCCATCAGACAGCATGTATAGGACTAACCTGTGATGAAAACACGAGCAATGGGAAAGTTCAAGCAGTTGCCTTCTCAATCTTCCTCGCCTCTAAGACATCTAAGGAAACATCTCCTCTTGATTTTGGGTGGAGGTGTTGTAGGCATTTCAGGCTCTGGCATTCTAGGTTCTGACATACTAGGTTCTGACATGGTAGGTTCTGGTGTTCTAGGTTCTGGTGCTCTTGGCTCTGGAATTCTGGGTTGTTGGCTTCTCTGAAAAATCAGTAACCTCTCTTTATGCTCCGTGGAACTTCGAGCTCTTCTTCCTATATTGTTGTGAGGGATCGTTCTGACCCAGACAATATCACTGAGCGCCACTTTATAGTTGCAACTAGGAACCTTTTTCGCATCCTGCGGTGCAGGAGCCATGGATGGAGTAGAACATTTGCCATTGGGCAGGACAGGTGTTCTCCTGGAGTCTTGCTCCTGAATCTGAGGGATGCAAATCGGCTCCTTACAAGCACTTTGTTCCTTCAGAATGGTTTTGTTCTCAGGAGTTTTCTGATTGTTTCACCAGGTTCAGACATTGCCCACTTGCTCAGGACAAGACTTAAGGCCAAATACTCTAGTATTGTCAGTAGTGTCATCACCGCAACAAAAACTGCGTCACGGAAGAGCCAAAGAGGAAGATTGATGGAAGCTTGATAGGTGCTTCTCCTGAGATCCACGGGTAGTGGGTCATCCTATAATAAAGAAAAAAAACATAATAAAGTCCTGTATATTTATACCCAATCCAGTCAAACAGAGAGCCCTTGTTATTATACAGTGATGGATACATTATCAAGCAACTTTCAGAAATATCCCATTGAGAGGATCAGGAAGAAGTTTGGGATTCACCTCCAGGGTCCATGGAATATTATTTACAGTTGGACTTTGATATGACGGACGGTCACGTGTCCAGTATGAGAAGTCCTGCAAGAGGCGATATTCTCATTAGCTGATCCTTGTGACCTCCATATTGATGAGAACATACTCGCCCTCAGTGTACTGTAATGTGGGGGGTAGAGCAACATAAAGCACAGAAATGATAGGATGATACTCATCATCTCCAGAGGTCTCTCAGCTCCAAGGTATGGTCAATGAGATACAAGCTGCAGATGGGCCGAGGCTTCTAATATACCCAGGGGTGACATCACAAAGCCCTCTGTGACATCATTGCACAGTTCTATCCATCATGTCACTGATACTTTGGACCTAACTAAGTGTCTAAAAGCGAACCCTTCCACATGATTTCCAATCACGGAGCAGCTTCAGTTTTTCAAGAAAAGTTTAAAAAATATAATCTGTGCTGTGATTGGTCACAATGGCACATGAAGCAGAACGTCTTTAGATCTTTTAAAGGGAAAGTGTCAGCAATTTTTTTACAATTGTAAAATTGTAAAGTATTTATATTTATATATAAATACACATATATATTTAAAAAGGTTTCAATGGTATAAAATCTGAAAAAAATATTTTAACTCTTTTGATGTTTTCATCTTGTAAACACTAGGGGGAGCTGCTGTGGACATTTCCATGAAAACAGAATACAGCTAGCTCGCATTACGACTGCAGTAAAAGTGGGCGGGATCTGCTCACATGGGTGTGATGTCACTCCTCCCCTTCTGGGCGTTTGCAGAAAGGTAAATGAGACTGTAGTTTAGGATCACAGTGCGGAGCGATCACTGGTGACTGCAAAGTGATATATAAGGGACAACACCAAAGTCATTAATCACTACAAGGACAAGGCAGGAATGTGGGAGTCAGAGGGGTCACCCCACACTTATATCCCCTCTGACTGTCACTTCCTAAGCTCCTTTCCCTGCCATAACCTCTTATTCCCGCAGGTAAATTCTTACAGGACCCCCCTCCCCATCCCCTTCCCCTGCCGCAGCTGATTCTAAACGTCCTCCATATGTAATAATAGACAGGTACTCACCGGCAGCCTATGGTAATTCACAGGGTAGAACAGGGTACAGCACAGAAACAATATGGCGATCCTCATTGTCTCCAGGGGGTATCTCAGCACCAAGATATGGCCAATGAGATATGAGCTCCAGGTGGATGGAGCCCCCTTATATTCCCCAAGGGTGACATCACAACGCCCTCTGTGACATCATCACCCACAACATTCCGTCACATGACATCACCCAGCACCAGCATCATGTGACCCAGCATAAATAGAAAGTCCTTGTTGCCTATAGCAACTATTCAAAACTAAGTTTAAACTTTTCCAGCAGCTAAAGGCGGCTCTGTGATGGCAGTTTCTTCTTGTGGACGGTTGTGATAAATCTGCAGAATAATTTTTATTAATTTTTAACTAATTGTGAAAGTTTGAACAAAGTCTTTTTTATTATTATTTTTTTCACACACAGTCTATTCTTATTGGAATTCTATCTTAGTTCTATTGCACCTCCATATGTCCTTTTGCACCGTCTTGACAGTATTGGATCCTCCTCCATTTCTTTGGTTGTATTATCTTTGTGGGGGGCGTTTGGACTTTATTAGGTTACCAGTTTGACTACCAGCGAGAAGCTGACGAAGAGGAACTGTGAGTCCTCGAAACGCGTAGTTTTTTTGGCCTATACAGGACATCAAAGGAGAAGGAGAGAGTCAATGCACAGGGATAAGCCCTCCTGATATCCAGAAGATATATATAACCATATCATATTATTGATACAAAATATAAATGCACAGAGTCAATAATATCACTTAAAAACACCAAACCCCATCCTTACTTTGCAAGATACCTATTCCAAAGGTGTATCTAGGTTTTCTGGCACCCGGTGCAGCAGGGGCTGGCTGGCACATTTTAGCCTGGGGGGCAAGCACACAGCAGTGGCCCATGAGTAGCGGCCCATCCTTAACATGTTTATTACCAGATGCATCATAAGCCTATATTCACACGACCGTATTGTCTAAGTGTTGCCCGTGAAAAAAGCTGACAGCACTTGGACCAGTTCAGATGAGTGTTTGTAGTGGTCAGACATAGTACATATTATTCTTATGTATTACTATTTTTAAAGCAGATATACCTTTTTAGAGATGTAGTACCAGGGGCGGACCTACTGCCCGTGCAGCTGGTTCATTGAACGGGGGCCCCCGAGGGAGAGGGGGCCCCTCCAGCCTCCAGCAGGGCCGCCATCATGGCATGACTGCCCTGACTCCAGCATGGGGCCCGGCCGGTCGGGGCCCCCTCGGAGCCCCCCTCTTGTGCGTCTCCTCATGGGCCCCCCCCCCACGCAAGACCCCCCGCCGTCACATGACCGGAGATGTGCCTGCGCTCAGCATGGGCCCCATGCTGAGCGCAGGGACATTTCCGGTCATGTGATGGCGCCGGCACAATACGTACCCCTCCCCGTGCCTCCGCAGCATCTGCCGCGTCCTCTGACTGTGACGTCTCAGGTCAGAGGGCGCGGTGACGTCTTTACACCGCGCGCTCTCTCCTGAGCTGTCACATCACAGAGCGGGAAGACGCGCGCAACGCTGGAGTCCGGATCAGCAGCAGGTAAGAAGTGAGGTGAGTATTTTATTTTTTATTTTTTTTTATGTATGGGGGTATGGAGCATTTAATGGTGGGGGGAGAGTGGGTGTGACATCCTGCATGGGGCATTATATGGGGGAGGTGGTGTGACATCCTGCATGGGGCATTATATAGGGGTAGGGATTGGCATCTTGAATGGGGCATTATATGGGGGAGGGGGGAATTGACATCCTGCATGGGGGCAATATATGGGGGTGGGGGGGTGTGACATCCTGCATGGGGCATTATAAGAGGGGAAGTGACATCCTGCATGGGGCATTATAAGAGGGGGAGGGGGAAGTGACATCCTGCATGGGGCATTATAAGAGGGGAAGGGGGGAAGTGACATCCTGCATGGGGCATTATAAGAGGGGAAGGGGGAAGTGACATCCTGCATGGGGCATTATAAGTGGGGAAGGGGGGAAGTGACATCCTGCATGGGGCATTATAAGGGAGGGGGGGCATGACATTCTGCATGGGGAATTATAAGGGAGGCGGTGAGACATCCTGCATGGGGCATTATAAGAGGGGGAGGGGGGAATTGACATCTTGCATGGGGCATTATATAGAGGGTGGGTGTGTGACATACTGCATGGGGCATTATACGGAGGGGGTATGACCTCCTGCATGGGGCATAATAAGGGAGGGGGTGGTCTGACATACTGCATGGGGCATTGAAAAGGGGGGAAGTGACATCCTGCAAGGGGCATTATATGGGGGGAAGAGGTGACATCCTGCATGGGGCATTTTATGGGAGGTAGATGTGACATCCTGCATAGCGCATTAAAAGACGGGTGTCATTCTGCTTGGGGCATTATAAGGGGGGAACAGCCTGCATGGAGCGTTACATGGGGGCCAATATTCTGTATGGAGAGTTATATCGTGACCAGTATCCTGTATGGAGCATTATAAGGGGGTCAGTATCCTGTATGGAGCATTATATGGTGCCCATATTACTGTATGGAGGACTATACTGTACGGTCTGCACTGTGCGCTGTGAGGATTCGCCGGTTTCTGAGCTATTGTAGAATTTACAATAGATATCACTTGTGTAATGGGGCATTATAAGGGGGGAACAGCCTGCATGGAGCGTTATATGGGGGCCAATATTCTGTATGGAGCGTTATATGGGGGTCAGTATTCTGTATGGAGCGATATATGGGGGACAGTATTCGGTAGGGAGCGTTATATTGGGGCCAGTATTCTGTATGCAGTGTTATATGGGGACCAGTATCCTCTATGGAGCGTTATATGGGGACCAGTATCCTGTATGGAGCATTATATGGGGACCAGTATCCTGTATGGAGCATTATAAGGGGGTCAGTATCCTGTATGGAGCATGATATGGTGCCCATAATACTGTATGGAGGACTATACTGTCCGGTCTGCACTGTGCGTTGTGAGGATTCGCCGGTTTCTGAGCTATTGTAGAATTTACAATAGATATCGCTCATGTAATGTAGTAAGTGAAATCCTTGGCCTTGTACTATATATATATATATTTCTCTGCGGTATCTGTGCATCATGAATCATGGTATGTGTTAAAGGGGCCCACTGAAACTCTGTCGCCCAGGGCCCTCAAAAACCTGGAGCTCGCCCTGGGGGTAAGTATAACAAGTTGTATTTTTTTTACATACAATTAATTAACTTGGAGAGGGGGGAATCAGAGATGCACGGGGGGATGAGAGATGCACGGGGGGGGGGCCTTCATGCCCCCTATGAAGGGCGGGGGGGCCCCCAAAAAATTCTTGCACAGGGGCCCACTACAGTCTGTGTCTGCCCCTGTGTAGTACGCTGTGTTTTTCTACACTCCTAAAATAACATATCAGCAGATTAAAGGTGGTCACACATAAGCCCAGGTCTGCTAGATAGATACCTATGAATTATTATTTTGTATATGTTTTCAAACATACTTGATCAATGAAATCATCATTGTAAACTTCAACTCCACATAATAGTATATGATGTAGCAGTCACTAATTATCTTGAGTGCTTCATCTGATGTCCGTGCACATAGTATATGTAGCACCCCGAGGGCTCGGCTGCTACAGGGGTATTGCACCTCAGACCAGAGGTGTGATATTCCACTCCCGGGTAAGAATGGAGTGTGGACCAGGACTCAGTAGCTGCATGCACCACACACACCCCATTTCCGAGGGACAGCTCAACGGTGCTCCCACAGAAGTGCAGGCACGACAGCTTCTGTCCCTGGCCGGAGTGGGGCAGGGAAAGGAAAACCCAGTGGTGTAGGAGCAGATAGGGGTGGGTCTCTGGGCATAGGTAGGAGCCCATTGGTTGCTAGTCACCTGGGCTCGGGTGTCAGAAGGAGGTATATAAGGTGTGCACCATCTTAGGAGGGTGGTCAGTTCAGAAAGGAGTTCAGCCAGAGAGGGCTGACAGGGAGCTGTGGCTCAGTCTGGGCCCAGCTCCAGAGCCAGGCCTGGAATGGAGGCCAGGAACAGCAGAAAGAGAGAGGAGGAGGAACGGAGAGGAAAGTAAGAAAGGAACTGGAACAGAGGAGAAAGGAAGCAAAGAACACAGAGAAAGGCCCAGAGACACGAAGGCAGAAGGAACCCCACATGCCCAGGAGATACAGGGTGAAGGGTTGGCAGAGCAGGGTACCGGAACCCGAATTGGTGGAGGCGACTAATCCTCAGCCAAAACCGGAGGTTGTGACCACATCTTGGTGCGACCCCTCACTACATCCACCAGAAAGGCATACCGTATAGGGTCAGGGAAACCGGAGAGAGGTTTCGCCAACAGAAGGCCCGAGGAAGCTGGACAAAGGTGGGTCACTGGTGGGGACGGCCAGTAGAAAGGAAGAGAGGGGAGCTCTGAACCACACTCTGGAATTGCCTGGGAGTTGACCGAGTCCCTTGCCTGGTGAACGCAGCACGGCTCAGGCGGTCCCTCATGTGCACAAGTGACCAGAATAACAACCGTGAGTAAAGCTTTGAAAACTGCAACTGCACGTCTCTGTGATTCCTCGCCGCACCAGCACCATTAGTACTGGGACCCTCACACCATCACTCTCATTATCCACACTAGCTGCCCTGAGGCAATACTCCTCCCGTGGGGAGTTATCCCATACTCGGCTGCGCAACCAACATCAGCCTCAGCGGTCGGCAGCGCAGCGGCGGTCCTCACTGACCGCAATCCACGGGTGGCGTAGTCGGACACTTATTACAACATATAGACTGCCACTGGTTTGACCACCCTGGGCACGGACCGGGTCACCGCCACGGAGAACTACAACCCCCAGCGATCCGGCTCCGGGTATTCCCCCTGCACTGCAGCAGCAGCACAGGCCCAGGGGGCGCGTCAACTTTGGCGTAGTCGGCAGGATCATTACCAACCCGCCACAAGCGGGTATTGCGTGCCTGAAGAAAACTGCACATGTACCTTAAAAAGAAGTCTCCCGCCATTTCCAGAAGTTTCCCGCCGTCCGGAGCCGATTCCCGCCATCGGACGCCATCTTGGACCGTTTCCCGCCATCTTCATCCGTTTTTCCCGCCCTGGCAGAGCGGATGCCATTATGTGCGCACCAAAGGACAGCAGGAAGCCACCTCCCATCGTGGGCCAGGTCCCAGAGTGGCGCCAAAGAAGGAGCCCGCCCCCACCAGCCATGAATGCAGCAGTGGAGATGTCCATCAGCGTGGGAGGGCTGCCCTTGAAACTGACTGTCACCAAGTTGCCCCAGGACCACCCCCAATGGGGGCGGAAAGTGAAGAAAACTGTGGGGCAGGGCGCGGTCTGGATCAGTCTGGACAGACCGCACCCGGAAATGGAGGAAGCGTCCAGCAGTGCCAACACCTTGGTCCGGAGCCTGCTGCAGGCCGCACCGCCGGACAGCCTGGTGGAGATCCTGGCGCAGCTCCCCAGAGACCCGGAGCGTGCACAGGCTGCGCTGGAGGACTTGGACCAGAGGATGGTCCGGGCACAGCAGGATGCGCTGGCCGAGTGGAGAAGGGAGATGGCCCGGCAGGCTGGAACCCGCCAGCAGGAGGCACCACCCGCAACCTGGAGCACGCCTGCCTCTGAGGATGGTGCAGGAGGGACGAAGGCCGGAGACGACGCCGCGGAGGGAGCCGCGAGAATTGAGGCAGGTAATGGGGACGTCATCACCCCGAGCCCAGCAGCTGTAAGCCTGCCCCAGCCTCCCGTCGCAGAGCCCGAAGCCCTACTCACCACACCCGTTGCCGTGCCGCCACTGCTCCCAACTAGGCCTCAAGCGGCAGGAGCCGCGGTCACGCCCCGTTCCGTGCCACACCCCTCGACCCCAGGCGCGGCAAAAGAGGAAGTACCACCGGCGTGGTTGCAAGGCCTGGTGAACCCGGGCGCCGCTGCCCCTCCAGCGCCCTCTTCCTCAACAGTGCCACCCCCAGACCCAACCGGAAATTCCCCGGCCTGGTCGCAAGGCCGAGTGCCCCCGGGCGCTGCTCCCCGACCGAGGCCTGTGGTGCCACCCCTGGGCGCAGACTTCTTTGCGCAACATACCAGCCCGGACAGGCTGCCCTTCGTGTGGCCACCGGAGTACGTCAACCCCCGTCTCCGGAGGGAACGACCCCTGTGTGAGCCTCTGATCCCGGCTCCGGAGCCCGCCAAAATCGCTCTGCTCCCGCTGGAGGACACTCAATTCGCATGGGATCCCACTGGTGAGAATCTCATGGGGTTCACCCAGGAGACCCGGGCGGACGCAGCCCGGCGTGAGGAGAGCTGCCGTCAACAGCTGGAGGTATTTGAAAGGGAACGGCGGGAGAGGCGAATCCGAGAGGAACAGCTGCAGGCCCGGAGCGCGAAGCAGAAGCGCAGGGCCCGACAAGACCCCCGAGCCGCCCGCGGTCCCCGAGTCAACGGGACCGTAATAAAGTTCCAGCTGGAGCATGGCTGGGGCTTTATCCGAGACCATCGAACCCCCGGCGACGTCTTTGTCACCCGCAGGGACGTCGAGAGCCACCTGCCAGAGGGACACCGCGGACTCGATCTCTACCCGGGTGATGTGGTCACCTTCACCCGGCACAAGGGTGCCAAGGGACCGTACGCCCTCCACGTTCACCGGCTCACGGAAGAGGAACTACAGTACCGTCCAGAAACTGAGTACACCGAGGGTCCGGACGGACCAGAAGATTACCCGGAAGAGCGAGGAGGACACCGTTACCAGTGAACGGTAAAGTGGAACTGTATATAGTTACCCGTCAGGGTACAAGAACTGTTGCTGATTGAAGTGTGGTCCCCGTTGGGACTAGTATGGAACTGTTAAAGAACTGTTACCTGTGTGCCCCTAATCCCTAACCAGGCTGAGGACTGTGAGCAGCCATTCCCCTATCCCCACTGGCCGAGGACTGAGAGCGGCCATCCCTTGTATATAGTTGCGCTTCTTAAAGCGCCCCCTACTGGTTTTATACAAAAACTGCAACGCCTACCTCGGAATTAAATGGACTGTTGCACCTTTACCTGGTCGCAAGTTGCACAGTGGCCAGTGAAGAAGAGAATCTACTAAAATGTTTTACCAGAAAAATTTTGATATGCTGAATAGTTTTATATGCTGCTAGAAAATGTTATATGACAAAAGAGTTCCAGTAATATAAAAAGTGCAGTATAATGTCTAGTAAAGAGAAAGTGTTTCCCATAAAGGGAAGTTGAATAATGCCGGCCGGTTTCAAATGTGAAAAGTTTTGAAAAAGTATTGCATGTTTTTGAATTGTCTTTGCTCTTTTCCAGCCCGAGGACGTGCTGTGATTTACCAGGGGGGAATGTAGCACCCCGAGGGCTCGGCTGCTACAGGGGTATTGCACCTCAGACCAGAGGTGTGATATTCCACTCCCGGGTAAGGATGGAGTGTGGACCAGGACTCAGTAGCTGCATGCACCACACACACCCCATTTCCGAGGGACAGCTCAACGGTTCTCCCACAGAAGTGCAGGCACGACAGCTTCTGTCCCTGGCTGGAGTGGGGCAGGGAAAGGAAAACCCAGTGGTGTAGGAGCAGATAGGGGTGGGTCTCTGGGCATAGGTAGGAGCCCATTGGTTGCTAGTCACCTGGGCTCGGGTGTCAGAAGGAGGTATATAAGGTGGGCACCATCTTAGGAGGGTGGTCAGTTCAGAAAGGAGTTCAGCCAGAGAGGGCTGACAGGGAGCTGTGGCTCAGTCTGGGCCCAGCTCCAGAGCCAGGCCTGGAGTGGAGGCCAGGAACAGCAGAAAGAGAGAGGAGGAGGAACGGAGAGGAAAGTAAGAAAGGAACTGGAACAGAGGAGAAAGGAAGCAAAGAACACAGAGAAAGGCCCAGAGACACGAAGGCAGAAGGAACCCCATATGCCCAGGAGATACAGGGTGAAGGGTTGGCAGAGCAGGGTACCGGAACCCGAATTGGTGGAGGCGACTAATCCTCAGCCAAAACCGGAGGTTGTGACCACATCTTGGTGCGACCCCTCACTACATCCACCAGAAAGGAATACCGTATAGGGTCAGGGAAACCGGAGAGAGGTTTCGCCAACAGAAGGCCCGAGGAAGCTGGACAAAGGTGGGTCACTGGTGGGGACGGCCAGTAGAAAGGAAGAGAGGGGAGCTCTGAACCACACTCTGGAATTGCCTGGGAGTTGACCGAGTCCCTTGCCTGGTGAACGCAGCACGGCTCAGGCGGTCCCTCATGTGCACAAGTGACCAGAATAACAACCGTGAGTAAAGCTTTGAAAACTGCAACTGCACGTCTCTGTGATTCCTCGCCGCACCAGCACCATTAGTACTGGGACCCTCACACCATCACTCTCATTATCCACACTAGCTGCCCTGAGGCAATACTCCTCCCGTGGGGAGTTATCCCATACTCGGCTGCGCAACCAACATCAGCCTCAGCGGTCGGCAGCGCAGCGGCGGTCCTCACTGACCGCAATCCACGGGTGGCGTAGTCGGACACTTATTACAACATATAGACTGCCACTGGTTTGACCACCCTGGGCACGGACCGGGTCACCGCCACGGAGAACTACAACCCCCAGCGATCCGGCTCCGGGTATTCCCCCTGCACAGCAGCAGCAGCACAGGCCCAGGGGGCGCGTCATATACATAGTATACCACATACAGTACAATATATATAGGAGAATATACAGTATGACTGGTATATAGAGACGAGCAATTTGTAGAACCGTGGTCCAGTGGTCAGATGAATATTCTGTGGCTGCTGAACAGGAGCCACCACATAGTCTCCTTTTTACAGCCCCACATAGCCTTCCATATACTGTACAGTGTGAGCCCCACATAGCCTCCTCTATACAATGTGAGCCCTCACACAACCTCCTATATGAGTATGAGCCCTCACATAGCCTCCTATATACAGTATCAGTCCCCACACAGCCTCCTGCATATAGTGTGAGGACCCACACAGCCTCCTGCATATAGTGTGAGGACCCACACAGCCTCCTGCATACAGTGTGAGGACCCACACAGCCTCCTGCATACAGTGTGAGGACCCACTGTGTGAGTACAGTGTGAGGACTGGTCGTCGGATATGTTGCACGCTTATTGAGATGTGTTATTGACAGCTCTATCGTTTTTCTTGCCACTGTCTTGTTAAATATACAGGTTGGATACATTTGGTGTTCATGCCATATAAATTCCTGTTTATAACGAGTACATATTTATGATAGGTAGCTTTGTTTTACTACCATTGGCAGGCATTAACTGGATTTTAGGTCCTAGTGACGTTTTATATCTTTTTTACCTATGTATTCATTAAAGGTTATGTTTTAACCTCTTTCACTACTTTAATTGCTTCATATTACCTTTATTGAGTGGTGACCTGTATGATAGTGTGTGAACACCAGCTCCAGGCGTCCCTGAAGAGGGGCAGGGAAAAAGTAAAGGGGGCAGTGGGAAGGGGGTTTATCCAAGGAGGGGTGAGGTCAGCAGAGTATGAGAGACAGACTCATCCTAAACCAGGGGTCTCAAACACGCGGGTCGCATGTGGCCCTTCAGACTGGTTCATGCGGCCTGTGTGCACCATAGACCCCGATCGCGGCCCGGTCCAGGAGCTGCCGACAGCTGCACTTTAGTTCAGTGTATTGCTGCGCAGAGACCGGCTCTCTGCATGATACAATACCAATGCCAGCCACCGGCCTATCAGAGGCCAGCAGCGGACATCCGCGTCCCAGCGCAGCGGTGCATGACATCACTAACATGGGCAGATGTCAACTGCTGGCCTCTGATAGGCCGGTGGTAGGCATTGGTCTCTGCGCAGCAATACACTGAACTAAAGCGCAGCTGCCGGAAGCTCCTGGACCAGGCCGCGATCGTCAAGGGGTCTATGGTGCCTGCGCCCGCATATGCAGAAAGGACACCGAGGGAACGGAGGACAGGTGAGAAGAGACTTTTTTTTTTCTTATATATGTATGTGAAGAATGGAACAGCGGACATTCCTACAATATAGGGACCTGAATGGGGACATTCCTACAATATGGGAACCTGGATAGGAACATTCCTACAATGTGGGACCTGGATGGGGACATTCCTACAATGTGGGACCTGGATAGGAACATTCCTACTATGTGGGACCTGAATGGAGACATTCCTACAATATAGGGACCTGAATGGGGACATTCCTACAATATGGGAACCTGGATAGGAACATTCCTACAATGTGGGACCTGGATGGGGACATTCCTACTATGTGGGACCTGAATGGGGACATTCCTACAATATGGGGACCTGGATAGGAACATTCCTACAATGTGGGACCTGGATAGGAACATTCCTACTATGTGGGACCTGAATGGAGACATTCCTACAATATAGGGACCTGAATGGGGACATTCCTACAATATGGGAACCTGGATAGGAACATTCCTACAATGTGGGACCTGGATGGGGACATTCCTACTATGTGGGACCTGAATGGGGACATTCCTTCAATATGGGGACCTGGATGGGGACATATCTACAATATGGGAACCTTAATAGGAACATTCCTACAATGTTGGACCTGAATGAGGACATTCCTACAATATAGGGACCTGGATAGGAACATTCCTACAATGTGGGACCTGGATGGGGACATTCCTACAATGTGGGACCTGAATGGGAACATTCCTACAATATGGGAACCTGGATAGGAACATTCCTACAATGTGGGACCTGGATGGGGACATTCCTACAACGTGGGACCTGAATGGAGACATTCCTACAATATGGGGACCTGGAAAGGAACATTCCTACAATGTAGGACCTGGATGGGGACATTCCTACTATGTGGGACCTGAATGGGGACATATCTACAATATGGGGACCTGGATAGGAACATTCCTACAATGTGGGACCTGGATGGGGACATTCCTACAATGTGGGACCTGAATGGGGACATTCCTACAATATGGGGATCTGGATAGGAACATTCCTACAATGTGGGACCTGGATAGGAACATTCCTACAATGTGGGACCTGGATGGGGACATTCCTACAATATGGGGACCTGGATAGGAACATTCCTACAATGTGGGACCTGGATGGGGACATTCCTACCATGTGGCACCTGAATGGGGACATTCCTGCAATATGGGGACCTGGATTGGGACATATCTACAATGTGGGGACCTGGATAGGGACAATCCTACAATGTGGAGACCTGGATGGGGACATATCTACAATATGGGGAACTGGATTGGGACATATCTACAATGTGGGGACCTGGATAGGAACATTCCTACAATGTGGGGACCTGGATAGGAACATTTCTACAATGTGGGGACCTGGATGGGGGACATTCCTACAAGATAGGGACATTATAACAAGATGGGGACCTAGATGGGGGACATTACGACAAGATGGGGACCTGGATGGGGGACATTACGACAAGTTGGGGACCTGAATGGGGGACATTACGACAAGATGGGGACCTGGATGGGGCATTACTACAAGATGAGGACCAGAATGGTGCATTACTACAAGTTGAGGACCAGGATGGGGCATTACTACAAGATGAGGACCAGGATGGTGCATTACTACAAGATGAGGACCAGGATGGGTCATTACTAAAAGATGAGGACCAGGATGAGACATTACTACAAGATGAGGACCAGGATGAGGCATTAGATGAGGCATTACTACAAGATGAGGACCAGGATGAGTCATTAACCCCTTTACAACCCAAGGTGGTTTGCACATTAATGACCAGGCCAATTTTTACAATTCTGACCACTGTCACTTTATGAGGTAATTACTCTGGAACACTTCAACGGATCTCCCTGATTCTGAGACTGTTTTTCGTGACATATTGTACTTCATGATTGTGGTAAAATTTCTTCGATATCACTTGCGTTTATTTGTGAAAAAAATGGAAATTTGGCAAAAATTTAGAAAATTTTGCAATTTTCAAAATTTGAATTTTTATGCCCTTAAATCAGAGAGATATGTCACACAAAATAGTTAATAAATAACATTTCCCACATGTCTACTTTACATCAGCACAATTTTGGAACCAAAATTTTTTTTACTGGGGAGCTATAAGGGTTAAAAGTTGACCAGCGATTTCTCATTTTTCCAACAAAATTTAGAAAACCATTTTTTTAGGGACCACATGATATTTAAAGTCACTTTGAGGGGTCTTTCTGACAGAAAATGCCCAAAAGTGATGCCATTCTAAAAACTGCACCCCTCAAGGTGCTCAAAACCACATTCAAGAACTTTATTAACCCTTCAGGTGCTTCACAGGAATTTTTGGAATGTGGAAGAAAAAAATTAACATTTAACTTTTTTCACAAAAATGTTACTTTAGACCCAATTTTTTTTATTTTCACATGGGTAACAGGAAAAAATAGACTGCAAAATTTGTTGATCAATTTCTCCTGAGTAAGCAGATACCCCATATGTGGGGGAAAACCACTGTTTGGGCGCACGGCAGGGTACGGAAGGGAAGGAGCGCCATTTGACTTTTTAAATGTAAAATTTGCTTGAATAATTAGCGGACGCCATATTGCATTTGGGGAGCCCCTGATGTGCCTAAAAAGTGGAAACCCCCCACAAGTGACCCCATTTTGGAAACTAGACCCCTCAGGGAACTTATCTAGACTTGTAGTGAGCACCTTGAACCCCCAGGTGCTTCACAGAAGTTTATAACATTGAGCCGTAAAAATTAAATTTTCACATTTTTCCCACAAAAATGTTTTTCAGCCCCACTTTTGCATTTTCATAAGGGTAACAGGAGAAATTGCACCATGCAGTTTGTTGCCCAATTTCTTCTGAGCAAGCAGATACCCCATATGTGGGGGAAAACCACTGTTTGGGCGCACAGCAGGGTTCGGAAGGGAAGGAGGGCCATTTGAATTTTTAAATGTAAAATTTGCTTGAATAATTAGCGGACGCCATATTGCATTTGGGGAGACCCTGATGTGCCTAAACAGTGAAAAAAAACCACATGTGACCCCATTTTGGAAACTATACCCCTCAGGGAACTTATCTAGATGTGTTGTGAGCACCTTGAACCCCCAAGTCCTTTACAGAAGTTTATAACATGGAGCCGTGAATATAAAAAAATCAAACTTTTTCCACAACAATGATGTTTTAGCCCCATTTTTTTTATTTTCACAAGGGTAAGAGGAGAAAATGGACCCCAAAAACTTTTGTGCAATTTCTCCTGAGTACGCCAATACCCCATATGTCGGGAAAATACAGTGTTTGGGCGCACGGCAGAGTTCAGAAGGGAAGGAGCACTGTGTGACTTTTTGAACGCAAAATTGGCTGGAATCGATAGGGGACGCCATGTCGTGTTTGAAGAGCCCCTGATGTGCCTAAATAGTTGAAACCCCCCACAAGTGACCCCATTTTGGAAACTACACCCCTCAAGGATTTTATCAAGGGGTATAGTGAACATTTTGAACCCAGAGGTACGACACAAAATTTAATGACATTAGGTCATCATATTGAATAAGTTGTCATTAGTCTTGAGCGCAAGTGCTCGCTACTTGAGTTTGCATTGGGTACTCAGGTATGCACCATGTATCACAGGTGCTCATTTGAAATGCTCGAGTCCCCTCCCTCATGTTTCACGGTTATTAGACACCCCCAAAAAAACATGCAGGATCGCTTGAGCATGGCAGGCAATCCCCGCGAGGTTATTTTGGCCGTGAAGCATATGGGGCGGAGACTCGAGCACCCGCGATACTCAATGCATACCCGAGTACCCGATGCAAACTCAACTAGCGAGCACTTGTGTTCAACACTAGTTGCCATATCGTCATTTTTTTTTTTTTTTATATAAAAAAAACAACCCTTACCCCAACCCTAACCCTACCCTAGCCCAACCCTGATCCCAACCCTAACATTAGCACAACCCTAACCCCAACCCCAGCCCTAGTGTTTATTTTTCACTCTGTTCCTCGTGCGGTATAAGTGATAAGACGACCTTTTTCTTCGGGTTGGTGCGACTACAGAGATACCAGAATGATATCGGGTTTTTATGATTGACAGCTGTCACACACTAAAAGACACATATTTTGTAAAATCTAGTTTTTGCATCGCCATATTTTGAGAGCTATAATTTTTCCATATTTTGGCCGACAGAGTCATGTGATGGATTTTTTTTGTGGGACAAATTGACGTTTTTATTGGTGCCATTTTCAGGCACGTGACATATTTTGATCGCTTTCTATTCCAGCTTTTGGGAGGCAGAATAAACAAAAACCTACAATTCAGGAATTGTTTTTTTTTGTTTGTTTTTTTTTTATTCTACTCCGCGTGTGGTAAAATTGATAAGGTAGCTTTATTCTTCGGGTCAGTACGCTTACAGGGGTACCACATTTATATCGTTTTTCTATGTTTTGGCGCTTTTACACAATAAAAGACATTTTATAGAAAAAATTATTTTTTTGCATCGCTTTATTCTGAGAGCTATAACTTTTTGAATTTTTGGATTATGGAGCTGTATGGCAGCTTGTTTTTTGCGGGACAAGATTATGTTTTCAGCGGTACCATTTTTATTTATATTAATTTTTTTGATCGCGTGTTATTCCATTTTTTGTTTGGCGGTATGATGATAAAGCATTGTTTTTAGCTTCATTTTTTTTTTTTTTTTTTACCGTGTTCAATGAAGGGGTTAACTAGTGGGACAGTTTTATAGGTCAGGTCGTTCCGGACGCTGCGATACCAAATATGTGTACTTTTATTGTTTTTTATTCTTTTTCCTAATAATATTTATTGATGGGTACATTATATTTTTATTTTTGGTGGATTCTTTTTTTATTTTATCCCTGAGCCATGAAGGCAGTCAGCGCTGCACAGTGAGAAGATTGTTCGGTCATGCACTGCCCATGACCAAACAATCTTCCTGCTGTCTGGTGACCCGGATGTTGTCATGACGACATCGGGTCATCATGGCAACACCCGGGAAGCCACGGCAGACAGCTCTGGAGGCCGGAAGAGGAGGTGAGTATTGCGATCACCTCCCCTTGCCACCTCAATGCTGCGATCGACTTCGATCGCAGCATTGTGGGGGTTAATGTGCCGGGAGCGGTGCGGGACCGCTCCCTGCACATAGTACCGGGTGTCAGCTGTGACAATCAGCTGACACCCGGAGGTGATCGCGCCCGCACAGCCTGTGTGCGCGCACGATCGCCATGACGTACTAATACGGGTCAGGCTCTTAAAGCCCAGGGCACAGATGCTTATTAGTACGTCATGGGCTGTAAAGGGGTTAATACAAGATGAGGACAAATTCAAAAGGTGTATAGATAAAAAAAATGATATCACTAAAAATGTCATTTTGTCATGCAAAGAATGCGGACCATCTACCCAGCCGAGTTTGAGACCCTTGCTTTATAAAGTATCTTTGCTTAACAAACAGTTGTTTCTGAGATGCTAATGATAGCAAATGATCAGACAATATTTTCTGTGCATTTTCCCATTTCATTCTACTTGTGCCTCCTTTTCGCAAACATTCTGTTGCAATTTTTGGGTTAACTCCTTTATTTTGGATTTTATCTTATTGATCTCCCCTATGCATATTCCCCGTACATATGCATTCATAGCATCCCATATAAATCTCGTAGATGACGACCCATCATTAAAACGAAAATATTCTAAGATTCTAGAGCTAAGAGTAGGACCAATTAGTTGCAGCCAAAAAGGATTGATGTGCCATGTATATTCCCCCGGAGACCTCACAACACCCATCTGCAGTTGTACCTGTATAGGCGAGTGGTCAGAGACACTCCTTGGCAGATACCTCACCGATTTAAGATAGGGTATGATTGATTCAAAGCCAATAGCTTGGTCTATTCTTGACAAAGAATGATGGGAGGCGAAGTAACAGGAATATTGTCTGACATCAGGGTGCCGTATTCTCCATAGGTCCACTATGCCTACCTCCTCTAGCAGAAAATGTAGAGATGCATATTGTGCATTTTGAAAAATATTTCCAGTATGGAATTTATCCCAGAAAGGGTGGAGGTAGGTGGTAAAATCCCCTCCGCCTGCGAGGTTGGGATTTAGGAGGATGTTAGTTTTAGATCAGTTGCAGAACGGAGGGCACGGGAGGGGTGATAGACAGAAATGACGGATGAGATATAGGGTGGTGCAGAACTGTGGAGGGCTTTATGGGTGAGAGAGATGAGTTTGTATTGCATTCTGTGGTGAATGGGTAACCAGTGCAATGACTGGCACTGGTTAGAGGCGTTGGTGAAGCGGCCTGATAGAAATACGACCCTGGCTGCTGCATTCAGAATGGATTGGAGAGGAGAGAGTTTGTTTAGAGGGAGACCGATTAGAAGAGAGTTGCAGTAGTCCAGACGAGAGTGAATAAGAGCGACAGTAAGAGTTTTTGCAGTATCAAAGGTGAGAAAACGTGGGGTTCTGGAGATGTTTTTAAGGTGCAGGTGACATGAGTGAGTGAGAGATTGTAGCCCAGTCAAGAGAGCTTGTAAAAGAACTTCTACATGATGTTTCAAGGATGGAAAGAGACTGCCATCTACTGGCCAGAGGCAGTCAAGCGGAACCAAGATATGCAAGGGAAGTTGCAGGGAGAGCAAGTTCAGATGCTGGACCTGATCAGGTGACTTCCAGGCAGGAGTTCCGGAAAATAAGAGGCCAGCACACCAAACCTGAGGGGTCTTTGGCGCCAAGCAGCAGAAAGGAGCAAATGTGTTCCCTGCGTCCTGAGAAACCCCGCGTGACAGGCCTAAGCCAGAGGCCTGTGAGGTGCCACAGCCGGGCACCGGTAAAAGAGCTCCGGATATCTCGCGGATGTTACCTGAGTGTTTTGCCTGCTGAGGAGACTAGGAACCTGATTGCGTTGCTGAGTGAGTTCGCGGAACCCGACGTCGCCCGCCGACAGACGAGGCCTGGACGGGGGGCATAGGCTCGAGAGACTGCCTCCAACAGCCAAGCAGAGAGGAGTTGAGAGACGGTTGCCCCAGGAAAGTCACGCCAGCGGAAGCGGAGGAGCGGCATACGTGAACAGGGCCGTCACTTCCACTGTTCACCCACAGTACCGGGGACAATTGGGTTTAGATACTCAGGTTGGGAGGGGAACGGTTGGGACTAAAGGAGCACAACGTGATCTAATTGAATTTATGCAGAAGAGACTCACGGTCTAGCGTGAATAACCGATGACCCCCGCTAGGGCCAAATGTACAGTTAAAGAACTTACGTGGTGTCTCCCATGACTGAGGGCATCACCCTACTTAAGAGACTTCGCCTTACTTAAGAGACTTCACCTTACTTAAGAGACTTCACCCTACTAAAGAGACTGCACCTTACTTAAGAGACTTCACCTTACTTTGAGAGGCTTCACCTTACTTTGAGAGACTGTGTCTTATTTTGAGAGATTTTGCCTTTTGATGATATATTGAATTACTGTTCATTACCCTTGTTACTAATCCCTTGTTCAGAATACCTGTTGCATAAAATTGTTTATTTTCATCTCAGACTGTTCTCGTCTTGTGTCTCTGTGCGTTGCATTCCCGCACCTGCATTACATTTGGCGTAGTCGGCAGGATGCAACATTCAGACGCAGAGATGGGGGATCAGTCTGTGGCTGGGTTCTGTCAGACCCATATACCCCTGGGGGCTATGCTCAGCCATCTTCCCAAGTTTTCAGGGGATGGCATGTCACTGTGGGACTGGGTAGAATGACTGAGAAGTATGCTACGGATGTACCCCCTTGATCCCCTAGCCCAGGCGGAGCTGGCCCTCCTAACCCTTGATGGAGAGGCCCGACAGACTGTGATGTACCGCCCACCTGGGGACCGTGACACTGTGGATAAAGTGATAAAAATTTTAGAGGACATGCACGGTGACACTACAGATTTGGGACACTTGCGCTTACGGTTGTTCCAGCGGGTCCAAGGGGAAAATGAGACAGTAAATCAGTATGTTAATGCGTTGCAGGAAGTGACGGCCCATATCACTAAGAAAGCTCGAGATGGGAACCGAGGACTGGGACCATTGGATGAGGTGTTGCGTGACCAACTGATTGCCGGCTTGAAAGACCCTTCACTGAGGCAGATCCTGAAGGAGCGGCTGTGATTGAGCCCTGATATGGGCTTCCTGGAGGTAGGGGCTGAAGCTAGAGTCCTGGAGAGAGAAGTTCCTGTTCTCAAAGCCACAGTTAGAAGTCAAGAGGCAATTGCTCCTGGATTCACCAACCAAGAGCCTGATTAGGTACGGGAAATACGTCAGGAAATTCGAGACATTCGGGGTGAGCTGAATGCTATTAGAAAGCCCCCTACTGCCCCCTTGCCGACGGACCGTACTGCTCAACGCGGACGGAGACCAGAACGAGAGAGACGTTCCTACCTGTCCCCAGCACGGCATGTACCTGACCTATTGGCAGAAAGAGGACCGGAGTGCTGGACTTGCGAAGGTAGGGGGCATATCTCCAAAGACTGTCCCAACCGAGAAAGGAGGAGGAGGGGACAGCCGTTAAACTAAAATGCCCCACGGTTGTGGAGCATACCGTGGGGTCTCGTGCTTCAGGGAGTAGAAGAGGGAGCTCTGAAGACATTGTCTCCGAGAGGCCCATCATCTGGGCTGAATTCAATGGGCAGCGGATCCGCTGTTTGATGGACACCGGGTCTCAAGTGACCACTATGCCTGAGACGTATTTCCAAAGTCACTTTCCTGAAGTCACTCGTTCCTGCCGGGAACCCACTGTCAAATTGGTGGCAGCCAATCAACTACCTATCCCAGTAGCGGGAGTAGTATGGATGTCCATCCGGGCATGTGGAAAGGACCTCGGTCGAAAAGGGATCGTACTAACCACAGGGCCCGGAGGCGATGGGCCCATTGTAACCCTGGGCATGAATGTGCTGAAAGAAGTCGGACAGTTCCTGGCTGAGGGCTGTAGCAAAAACAACTGGACCTGCGCCACTCGAGACCAAGCTAGCAAGAGAGTGTTCCAACACCTCGTGCGGGTCAGCCAGATTCAAAAATTGCCCGCTACCTCTCAGTACCTTGGCAAGGTATCGATACCGCCCGAAGCCACAATGACACTGCCGGTGGGACAGACTGTACTCACGTTGCCGGTGCTGGCACATGTGTCCTTAGAGGGCGTGGACATTCAAACTGAACCGATGGAAGGAGAAGAAGCGCCCTCTGGACTCCTGATTGCTCGAACCCTGGACACCATGCGGCACGGCCGAGTACCCGTGCTCTGCATCAATTTAGGTGGCACCAGTTTACAGTTGTTGCCCCGACAAGAGGTGGCGCGAGTGTACATAATGCCAGAGGCCCTTACTAGAGCGGACGCTATAGGGCTGGCACCTGTGGAAGGAAAACCATGGACCCTGGAGGTGTCCCTCAACAGCCAGGAGAATGGAAGAGAACCGTTGGCTGGACGCCACCTTCTGGAAGAAATGGAGGCTAATCTGACTGAGTTTTCTGCTGGACAAGTAAGGCAGATCGAACAACTTCTACAGCGATATCAGGGAGTGTTTGCACAGCATGAAGATGATTTCGGGTGCACTCGGGACATTCAGCACGAAATACCCACTGAAAATACTGCTCCCATCCAAGAGAGATATCGGCAGATCCCGCCTCAAATGTACCAGGAGGTGAAAGAGCTGTTGGCCCACATGTTGCGGAACGGTGTGATCCGTGAAAGTCAGAGCCCCTGGGCGGCTCCGATCGTGTTGGTCCGAAAGAAGGATGGTACCCTCAGATTTTGCGTGGACTATCGAAAGCTGAATGCCTGTACAGTCCGGGACTCCTATCCACTCCCCCGAATCGAAGAGTCTCTATCTGCACTAGGGAGCGCCAAATTCTTCTCTTCCCTCGACCTGGCCAGTGGCTATTGGCAGGTCCCAGTAGCTGAGAAGGATCATCCGAAGACCTCTTTTGTTCTCCCTATGGGCCTGTTTGAGTTCAATCGGATGCCGTTCGGACTAACAAATGCGCCAGGGACCTTCCAACGGCTGATGGAGAGATGCTTGGGGGACCTCAACTTTGAAGCCACTTTAATATATCTGGACGATATAATTATCCATTCCGCTACATTTGAGGATCATCTCCGCCGATTGGAACAAGTGTTAGAACGGCTTCAGAGACACGGCCTGAAAATTAAGCCTCGAAAGTGTCATCTCTTCAAACGAGAAATTGAGTATCTGGGGCACACTGTGTCCAGTGCAGGAGTACACCCCACTGCAGAGAAAGTAGTTGCCGTGCAGAAGTGGCCCACGCCCGCCAACCTAAGGGAACTGAGGGCGTTCCTGGGGCTTGCTGGATACTACCGCAGATTCATTAAAGACTTCGCTAAGATTGCGATTCCGCTCAATGAATTGCTGAGAGGAACAGCTGGCGGAGCCAAGCGACAGCCCATCCAGTGGGGCCCACGAAAAGAAGAGGCATTCCGAGCATTGAAAATGGCGCTAACAGATGCCCCAATCTTGGCCTATGCCGACTTTTCGCAGCCTTTCGTGTTGTACACCGATGGAAGCTTGCATGGACTGGGAGCAGTGCTGGCTCAAGTACAAGGAGGAAAAGAGCGAGTGATCGCGTAAGCCAGCAGGTCACTCCGAGATACGGAGAAGAATCCGGAGAACTACAGTTCGTTTAAGCTGGAGCTACTAGCACTGGTGTGGGCCATGACCGAGAAATTTGCTGAGTACTTGTCAGGGTAAGAAGTGCAAGTGCGGACAGATAACAACCCTTTGGCCCACTTGGAGAACGCCAAACTGGGCGCGTTAGGACAGCGGTGGGTCGCAAGGATGTCCAAATGGCAGTATAAGATTGCCTATTGGTCCAAGTCCCTGAACACCCATGCCGATGCCCTGTCCCGGGTCACTCAGGCGGATCCGAAGGAGAACAGAGATGAGGAGCTCGAAGGCAACGAGATTCCGGATTTCAGCCAGTTCATCGCTGCCCAAGAGACCAGAGAGGAGCCGAAGCCCACTCAGATTCTGGGCCGTTCAAGAGACGAATGGATATATCTGCAGCAATCCGATCCGGAGTTAGCAAAATTGAGGGAATTGGTCACCCTTAATCAAAGACCCGACCAGGAAACCAGAGCCGCTTCACTTCCAACTACCCTACAAATCCTAGGTCAGTGGGAGAGGCATCTCCTGAAGGACGGCTTGCTATGCCGAAGAATCCAGCTGCCTCGAGAGTTTGATGTTACCTGGCAGGTGGTAGTTCCAGGAGCACTAGTAACACATCTAGCCCAAGATGCTCATAGAAGAGGTGCTCACTTCGGAGTAGAAAATACCTTTTGGTGGTTGCAATGGCTGGTGTATTGGCCTCAACTGCAGCAAGAAGTCGAGGGAGTCTGCCGAGCATGTCGCCAGTGTGAGTTGAATAAGCCCCCGGAACAAAGAGCTCCCATTCAGACCATCCGAACTTCTGCCCCCTTGGAGGTCTTGATGATTGACTACTTGATGATAGGAACTTCATACAATGGTTATGGACACTGTTTGGTCATGACTGATCACTTCACCAAGTTCGCAGTAGTGACGCCTACTAAAAACCAGACGGCAGAAGCCGCAGCTAAGGCCATCTGTCAAGATTTCATCCGGATTTATGGGTGCCCGAAGCGAATACATTCTGACCAGGGGGCCTGCTTCCAAGGGCGAGTGATGGATGAGTTGTACCGCATCTATGGAATCGACCGTTCCCGAACAACGCCCTACCACCCGCAAGGGAACGGTGCATGCGAGCGCTTTAACCGAACCCTGTTGCAAATGTTGCGAACGCTGGAAGCGGACAAAAAGATGAAGTGGCCCGAATATGTGTCCGAGCTGGTGTGGGTGTATAATAATCGAGTTCATGTGACCACCGGCTACACCCCTTACATGTTGCTGTTTGGAAGAAGTGGCCGAGAAATCACTGAACTGGAGCTAGACTCAGAAGATCCCGGCCCGGGCGGTAGCCCAAGTACCTGGATTCGAGAACACCGGCGTCGGCTCCATACAGTGAGAAGACTGGTTGCTCAGAAGTTTCAGGAAGTAGAGCATGCAGTTCGGCCCTCGACGACAGGTGGATCAGTGCTGGTGAGGGCTAAACGATTTGGAAGTAAACTGGACCATCGTTGAGAGGCGATACCATATCGGGTGGTGAAGAAAGTTCACCCAGACAACCCAGTCTACGAGGTTAGGCCCGAAGGGGATGATGCCGCGACACCCAGGGTGTTGCACCGTAATATGCTGCGACCTTGCTCCTCTGAAGCAGAAGTCTGTAACGGAGTTGGGCCCCCAGACGTATTGGCTGAAGTGCCACATGCAGGAACCTTAGGGGATGAAGAAGGATGGGCCACAATGCAGTTGGGCCCGTCAGAACCATTGATGCCAACACCGAGTGAAATTCCAAATGAGTCGGGAAATGAATAGCAATCCCCAGTGGTTAATTCCTCGGATCTCCCGGAGTAACCTCCGCAAGAAGAGCTCCGCAGAACTGAGCGGGCTAATGCCAGAATCCCTCCTAACCGGTATGCTTAGGAAGAGTTCATGTGGTCTCAAATCCAACAGAAAACGCAGGAGTGTGCCCAACTCCTGTCTGAGCTTGCACTGCCTGGAAGGAGGCATCAGTTCTGCGAGAAGCCCACTCGCCCGAGGACTGGCGAGCAAAAAGGAGGGAGGAATGTAGCCCAGTCAAGAGAGCTTGTAAAAGAACTTCTACATGATGTTTCAAGGATGGAAAGAGACTGCCATCTACTGGCCAGACGCAGTCAAGCGGAACCAAGATATGCAAGGGAAGTTTCAGGGAGAGCAAGTTCAGACGCTGGATCTGATCAGGTGACTTCCAGGAAGGAGTTCTGGAAAATAAGAGGCCAGTGCGCCAAACCTGAGGGGTCTTTGGCGCCAAGCAGCAGAAAGGAGCAGACGTGTTCCCTGCATCCTGAGAAACCCCGCGTGACAGGCCTAAGCCAGAGGCCTGTGAGGTGCCACAGCCGGGCACCGGTAAAAGAGCTCCGGATATCTCGCGGATGTTACCTGAGTGCTGTGCCTGCTGAGGAGACTAGGAACCTGATTGCGGTGCTGAGTGAGTTCGCGGAACCCGATGTCGCCCGCCGACAGACGAGGCCTGGACCCCCCTATCCAAGGCTCAAGAGATTGCCTCCAACAGCCAAGCAGAAGGGAGTTGAGAGACGGTTGCCCCAGGAAAGTCACGCCAGCGGAAGCGGAGGAGCTGCATACGTGAACAGGGCCGTCACTTCCACTGTTCACCCACGGTACCGGGTACAATTGGGTTTAGATACTCAGCTTGGGAGGGGAACGGTTGGGACTAAAGGAGCACAACTTGATCTAATTGAATTTATGCGGAAGAGACTCACGGCCTAGCGGGAATAACCGGTGACCCCTCCTAGGGCCAAATGTACAGTTAAAGAACTTACGTGGTGTCTCCCATGACTGGGGGCATCACCCTACTTAAGAAACTTCGCCTTACTTAAGAGACTTCACCTTACTTAAGAGACTTCACCGTACTAAAGAGACTGCACCTTACTTAAGAAACTTCACCTTACTTTGAGAGGCTTCACCTTACTTTGAGAGACTGCGTCTTATTTTGAGAGATTTAGCCTTTTGCTGATATATTGAATTACTGTTCATTACCCTTGTTACTAATCCCTTGTTCAGAATACCTGTTGCATAAAATTGTTTATTTTCATCTCAGATTGTTCTCGCCTCGTGTCTCTGTGCGTTGCATTCCCGCACCTGCATTACATGATTGTATATGGGGGATAAAGGAAAGTTGTGTGTCAAATATGACTCCAAGACATCGAGCTTGCTGCTTGGGGGTTATGGTGGCGCAAGCCAAGAAAATTGAAAAGTCAGGTATAGGTAGGTTAGTAGAGAGAGAAAAAACAAGGAGTTCAGTTTTGGAGAGATTCAGTTTCAGATAGAGGGAAGACATGATGTTAGAGACAGCAGACAGACAATCACTGGTATTTTGTATTAGAGTGGCGGTGATGTCAGGTGAAGAGGTGTATAGTTGGGTATCATCAGCATTGAGATGGTACTGGAAATCAAATCTGCTGATGGTTTGTCCAATAGGAGCAGTATACAAGGAGAAGAGGAGGGGACCTAGGACTGATCCTTGTGGAACCCCGAAAGTAAGAGGAAGATTAGAGGAAGAAGAGCCGGCAAAAGATACCGTGAAGGAGCTGTCAGAGGTAGGAGAAGAACCAGAAGGGAGCGGTGTCCTTGAGGACTATACAGCGGAGCATAGTGAGGAGGAGCTGATGATCTACAGTGTCAAAAGAGAGATCCAGGAGAAACAGCAGGGAGTAGTGACCATTAGATTTAGCTGTTAGTAGATCATTAGAGACTTTAGTGAGGGCAGTTTCAGTAAAGTGTGAGGAGCGGAAACCGGATTGTAAAGGGTCGAGAAGAGAGTTATCTGAGAGATAGCGGATTAGGCGGGAATGGACCAGGCGTTCCTGGAGTTTAGAGATGAAGGGAAGATTAGAGACCGGTCTGTAGTTAGCAGTGCAGTTCTGGTCCAGGGATGGCTTTTTCAGTAAAAGGGTTATGATGGCATGTTTAAGTGAGGAGGGAAAGATACCTGAAGAAAGAGAGAGGTCAAATATTTTAGTTAGGTGGGTAGTGATGTCAAGGTAAAATATATATATTATAGAAAATCAATTATTTTATTTTAATAGATTATCTAATCAGTGTGAATTAATATAGAGATGATGGAATAATCTATGTGTATGTATGTATGCAAATGTGTATATGCACATTGATTATGTTAATAGTTAATGATATATAACAGTTTCTGTTCTCAGGCTATGTGCCCACGATGCAGAAATACTCCGGATTTTTCCTGAGCGTTTCTGCATCTCCCTGGCAGAAAAAATGTATGCGGATTGTACATGCGGATTTTACATGCGGATTGTACATGCGGATTGTACATGTGGATTTTACATGCGGATTGTACATGCGGATTGTACATGCGGATTGTACATGCGGATTTTACATGCGGATTGTACATGCGGATTGTACATGTGGATTGTACATGCGGATTTTACATGCGTTTTTCCTGCCAGGGACAAGCGGATGTGAAGCGTTCTTCACATGCATTTCCGCATGCGCATTGAAAAGCGCTTTCCAAGCGATTTTAACATCGCTTGGAAAGTGCTTGACATCTTGGTCACACTATATAAATCCATGCAAATTACCGTAATTGTACATCCCAGTTATGGTAGCGCACAGTAAGAGGTGCAGGAGCCTCCTGTATTTTACAGCCGACCCTCCACTATAATCAGGATAATGGCTAACAGGTTTTCATATACAGCTGTAGTGTGGGCCCCTAGAATCAATTCCTATTGGGGCCCCAGACACCCCAGTTTGATCCTGGTTGGGGGTGGGGAGGGTAATTTTGCACCCTGTCATAAAGAAAAATTGTTAAATCCAAAAAGACATCTCTGGAGAGGGGACATATCACCCTCACATTGAACATATAGGATTATAATTAGAAAAGTGAGAAAGAGCTGACACTTCAACCTCTATTGACGTAGGGCCTCCTGCCAAGGTCAGGTAAATTCAACAAAGAATCTGATGAGAACCAGCCAACAAGTCTAGAATTTGCATACTCAGAGGCGGATAAGTACATTTCCGAAGCAAGGGCTTCCTCTTTTCAAAGGACTTGTCTCAGACACTCTGAAGACTGTGGTCAGTGATGAATATTGGGGTTTGCATCGATCCAATATTCATGGGAGATGTATTTTCGACATCGTAGCAAAGGGACGATCATAACGATCATAACGCATTCACTCACATCATTGTAAGGCCAGCCGAACACCCCCAACTTAATGCTATCCATGCCATGTTTCATCTCTATAGAAAGGTAAAATCATGATAGAAAACATGACCATGATATTTCCTGCCCGAGACCTCCATGGGCGAAGATATCCTGAAAGTTGGGGATCTCATAAACTTCTAAAAGATCTAGCACATCTATGACAAGTCCTCATATGAGCTCACCAATAGAAGGTATGTGGGTGTAACCGTGATCTTATTAAATCAGAGCTTGGATTTTGGTCATTGGTCAGTCCTGGAAGGTACAGCTTGCTGTAGTTGTATCTGTTTTCCTAAGGAGTTCTTCTAAGGAGTGCTTCCTTGCGCTAAGCTCTGACCTATTTCTCTGACACAGGTTTAGCACTTTTCTTTTATTATCTTTTTGATTTTATGTTAATGTATATATCATATTGTTTGTATCATCTTTGTGTATTTTTTATACACACTGCCTACTTTTCAAGATTAGATCACTTGTTTTTATTCTGTTATTCCCACACCCTATCATTTCTTTACTTAGAAAATTGGGCGTGAGGAACGATCAACACGCCCATATGATGGCGCGGTCGAGCATGTAAATTGTAACTCCCTACATGTATTTCTATAGCAGGACGAAGAACGTTTGGCGTTCGAAACGTGTAGGTTTCACAGAGGTCTCCACCTTTATTTATTTTATTTTTGCAATGTGTATATCTTTTTAATGAATTAACAATAAAATCATAATTTTATCTGCAATTGGATCTGGAAGCTGGCGCATCACAATGTCGGTGGATATGCACCTTCTCTTTTTGGTTGAGGAGAAGGTGACTCCTACAGGGTGAGATAGAAAAATGCAATGGGCCTAAGAACTATCAGGCAGGTAATTGCTTATTACGTGCTTGTTCTACCCTGTGGTGGCTCAGATTGCTCCTGGACCGCTCCTAACAGCGATTCTGCTGCTTCACGTCAACAGAACAGCTCTTCCTCTTCCCGACTGCTCTGTCAAAGAGGCGTGACTGCCAACTTTATGCTGATTGACAGACGGCTCCCTGCAGTTAGGCAGCAGGGAGCCAGCTGACAATCAGCATGACACCGGCAGTCACACCCCATCAACAGAACAGAGCGGGAGCTGAAAAATCACTGTCAGGAGCGCTCCATGACCACTCTGAACCAGCAAATATCGGCGCCTGGCACAACAGGCACATAGTTAGCAATTACTTGCCTGTTAGTTCTTAGGTCCATGGTAAAAAAAAAAAAAAGTCCCGGACAACCCCTTTTAATATTAAGGAGCAGGAATTCTCCGCATGATGCTATAATCAAGAAAACATGAAATTCTCTCCTGCCCAGTCAGTCTGCCCGATCTGTTACACCATGATTACCAAAACCTCGACTCATTCCACTGTCCACTTGTATTACCACTTACCCGGCTCTGCTTGGCCCCTGTTACCAGGCCATTGGCTTGTCTGACTGCAAGTGCACACTTCTGAACCGGGAGTCCCTGTGGATTTTCACATCCCCTCAATTTGACATAATGAATTTCAGTGACACAGAGGATTGTTCGGCTAGACTGAACAAACTAGCATCTATTTTTGATAATAAACCGTCAGTGGTGACAACAGAACCGGATGAATTTAAAGATCTCATGTTCCAGATGGAAAACAAAATGACCAGAGAACTTAAAGTTTGGTGGGATCTCACAACCTTGGACACATATATAAAAAAGGAAATGATCCCTAGAGGTCTGCGTTTAAAAAAAAGTCACCACCGCTATATACAATGACGGTTTTCAAGAAGATCAGAATGCGATTCTTAGTCATTGTTCACTGAATCTTATGCACCTCATAATCAAACATGAGGAACTGGAACTGACTTAAATTAAATTGGATATTAAAAATATACAATCGTCTTTGGGGAAATATGTGCAACTAAAAGAATTTAATATTTGTAATGACAAACTGAAATCTAATTTGGCCAAGTTGGAGAACACCATTATGGATATAAAAAGATCCAAGTTCAAAAGGGACAGTGAGGACTATGCGCAGAACAAGATTTATAGTTGGAATAAACAATTACCATCCATCTTAAAAAAACGCTCCCACAAACGTTTTCAGAGATCTGGAAGAGGGAGTTTTAAGGAGCATGATGATGTTACGGATAATTCTTTTGCTGCCACCTCTGATGATTACTCAGATTCATCTATGAGTTCAATGGGAGAAATGCAACAATTGCATTTTATCAAAAATAAATTATCTAGTGCTGGTGGAGCGATTTCAAAAAACAGAGGAAGAGGGTGTGGCGCCCCTGAGGGTTCGGTCGCCACAGGGGGGGTACTGTATTTTGTGAAAGAGGTGAGGTATCTCCTCTCCCAGGTTAGGATGGAGCACCTGTCAGGACCCCACCTCATCACTCAACACTACACACTCCTGTCCTATGGGGGGCTAGTATGCACTAGGGTGCTGCCCCAGCAGGATAATGGAGATGGGGGAGCCAAAGATAGGGGGAACCATGTAGTGGGTGAGGGTGGAGGACGCACTTTTAGGTTACACTTGTAGATACATATTTAATAGCCAGCCATCTTAAGTTCAAGGTTGTTTGATTGTGGTCTTCACAGCTGACAGTGGCCTTGTGTAGGAGCCTGCAGACTGCTGGAGATGCACGGTCCTCGTGCTCTGGCCTTGAGACGAGGAGCAGGATAGAGTTAACGGAAGTCTCTACCCGGTCAAGGTCCCTGCTTAAGAAGGCCCGGAGGGAAGCTGAGGAGGAGAGCTCCACAGGCAAAAGGATCCCAGGGAATACGGACGGAACGGCATACGCCACCTGTACTCTCCATTCTGGCCTAGTCAGAGGGACTCCTGCTGCAAGAGGGGTACCGGCCCCCGATATCTGACTTTGTTACTTCACGTCTCAGTCGGAAAAGCCTGAAGGCTAAGTGGTTCCCACTGGGTAACAGATGGAGCGGAGTCGCCACCTGTACCCTTGTTCTGTGTATAGCCAGAGGGAGACCCAGCCTTGCAACACGCACTGCACATGGACAGGAGAGGCCCAAGGGGGAGATTTCTAGGAACACACTGGTGCTGGGGGTCCTGATAGACGCACCTGAACTACCGGGGTGTGCCGAATCCCCTTCTCTGGTGGCCGCAGCACGCCATGAGGAGCAAGGAGAAGCCTTGCAGCTGACCTCTAACAACGTGAGTAAAGCTTGGAAGACTACATCCATTGCCTCCGGTCCATTATTGCAGCGGGACACCACACTGCACAACTGCACCCACTATGACTCCCCTCATCCTCCTGTTTCCTCTGCCCTGAGGCCCTGCTCCGCCTGTGGGAAGTAGTACTACAGTCGGCTGCCACAACATCCCGCCTCAGAGGACTGCAGCAGCGCTGGTGGCGCATCACCAGACACCACAGATGGCGTAGTCGTTTATCCACTCATAATTGCCACTCATCAACTAGCCCCTATTTTTAATGTGTGCACCCTGGGCACGGACCGGGCCGAGGCCTCTACTGCGTCCCCATTCTACCAACTGGGCCCGCCATCCGAGTACACGCCTTTCCCAGGGAGGGCTAGCCGCTACTGAAACAGCTAGTGGCGGGTCAAACGTCACTGGCGTAGTCGGCAGGATTGCGTGCCCGCAGCAACGGAAGAAGTGATTCCCATTGCCAGCGGCTACAGCGCGCCTTTACAACAGACTGTCTTTAACACCCAAGATGGCGCCCGCCCAAGAAGAACGGACGCCATTGTGTGCAAAAAGGACAACCACCCAGCACCTCCCATCGTGGGTCTGGATTACCCCATGGCGCCAACAGCTAGGACCGGCCCTTGCATTAGAGACTGTCCGCGAGGTAGTGTCCGTCAAGACGGATGGGACGTCCCAAGGGCTGCCTGTCAGCCAGCCACCCTGGAGCCGCCCCAAGAGAAGGAGGAGTAAGCAACAACAAGGTGTGGCCACAACAATCCTAGAGACTCCACACCCAGCAGCGAGGATGGAAGCAGTGCAGGACAGATGCTCCGATGCCGCCCCACCAACTGCTGCCTCGCTCGGAATACGGGGGATTCACCTGACCCCGGAGGAGGCCGAGTTCCTCCGAGTGGAGTCACAGGACCTGACCCGGAGGGTTGTGGAGGCCCAGCGTATGGTGTCCGCAGCATGGAGAGAGGAGGTGCTGAAGAAGATACGGTCCCGCCTACAAGGTGCTGCAAGCCAAGAAAGCGGAGCAGCAACCCAGGAGGAAGAAACCTCAGAGGCCGCGTGCAGCCCGGGACTGGGTAAGATACAAACCCCTGTCCCGGGTGAGAGACGCATGGAGGCCCTAGTGGATCTAATGCCGGCACCCCTGTCCCTGGGCGCCGTTGTTTGGGAGCAGATCTTCGCTCCGGAGCTGGAGTCTTACGTGTCATTCTCCGCCGGAGGCCTCCAATGCCTCCTGACTCCCGGCCTAGAAGAGCCTGTGCTTAGTGGGGACACCACCTGCCCCAACCCGGACTGGTAAGCGTCACCGAAGGACCTGCAGCAACCCCTGTTGTCGCGACTGCCAGCGCCACTGGTTACCTGCACGGCGGCGGAGGAGATGGTCTGGGACAACCAGGGGGGACCTAAAGGGCTTCCCCCAGGAGACCCGGGCGGAAGCGCGGAGGCGTAACGACTTCTGCCGCAAGGAGCTCCTCCAGCTGGACAAGGAGCGGCGGGAGAGGCGGGTACCCTGCGAGCGCCTGGAGGTGCGCGCTAAGGCCGCCAAGTTCAAGGCCTGCCAGGAGGAGGCAGCCCATCCAAGCCCCCGGGAGGAAGGGCTGATCGTCCGCTTCCACCAAGAGGCGGGGTGGGGCTTCATCAGGAGTCCCCAGTTTGCTCAGGACGTATTTGTGAACCGCAGAGACTTCGAGCCACAACTGAGGAGGGATGACCCTGGCCGGAATCTCTACCCGGGTGACTTGGTGTGGTACACCCGCCACCATGGGGAGCGTGGGTGGTACGCCCTGGATGTTCATAGAGTATTCCAGGGTGAGGCCCCTGCGCACCTGCCGGTAGGGGACCGGTCTGGCTCCGTGAGCAAGAACGAGCCTTTCCCTAGGTGGAGGTACCTGGACTAAGCGGCCCCGGAGGCTGTATCTTTGAGTTGACTTGTTGATTGTTTATGTTTATTACCATGTTTTCCTTCCGGTTTAGAGAGACATTTGTCCCTGCGGACTGGCAGTAGACAGACTCTATTGTATATAGTTATGCATCTATTTAGGTGCTCCCTATTGGTTTTATACAAAACCCACTTCTACTTCTACCTCAGACCTCAGAAGCAAAACCAGTCTGGAGTGGCTCTCCTGGAGGTCCAACACAGGATCTCCATGCCCTGCATCCACCCCAGGGCCTACGTTGAGGGTTTGGGACAGGTCCCTCTTGCTGCTGAACTGCCTCTTTTTCTATTTTCCTACCAAGCTGTCTACATGCATAATGTCTCTTTGATGTTTTTATACTTTTGTACTATTTATCTGCAACGTTTAAGAATCAGAGCCTCCCATAATAGGAAGATTGTTGATTGTTGTGAAAAAGCATATAAAAAGTCTGTACCATGTTTTGCTCTCTTTGCAGCCCGCGGACGTGCGGTGTTTCACCAGGGGGGAATGTGGCGCCCCTGAAGGTTCGGTCGCCACAGGGGGGTACTGCATCTTGTGAAAGAGGTGTTGTATCTCCTCTCCCAGGTAAGGATGGAGTACCTGTCAGGACCCCACCTCATCACTCAAGACTGAACACTCCTGTCCTATGGGGGGCTAGTATGCACTAGTGTGCTACCCCAGCAGGATAATGGAGATGAGGGAACCAAAGATAGGGGGAACCATGTAGTGGGTGAGGGTGGAGGACGCACTTTTAGGTTACACTTGTAGATACAGTACATATTTAATAGCCAGCCATCTTAAGTTCAAGGTTGTTTGATTGTGGTCTTCACAGCTAGCAGTGGCCTTGTGTAGGAGCCTGCAGCGTGCTGGAGATGCACGGTCCTCATGCTCTGGCCTTGAGACGAGGAGCGGGATAGAGTTAACGGAGGTCTCTACCCGTTTAAGGTCCCTGCTTAAGAAGGCCTGGAGGGGAGCTGAGGAGGAGAGCTCCGCAGGTAAAAGGATCCCAGGGAATATGGACAGAGCGGCATACGCCACCTGTACTCTCCATTCTGGCCTAGTCAGAGGGACTCCTGCTGCAAGAGGTGTACCGGCCCCCGATATCTGACTTTGTTACTTCACGTCTCAGTCGGAAAAGCCTGAAGGCTAAGTGGTTCCCACCGGGTAACGGACGGAGCGGAGTCGCCACCCGTGCCCTTCTTCTATGTATAGCCAGAGGGAGACCCAGCCTTGCAACACGCACAGCACACAGACAGGAGAGGCCCAAGAGGGAGATTTCTAGGAACACGCTGGTGCTGGGGGTCCAGATAGACGCACCTGAACTACCGGGGTGTGCCGAACTCCCTTCTCTGGTGGCCACAGCACGCCATGAGGAGCAAGGAGAAGCCTTGCAGCTGACCTCTAACAACGTGAGTAAAGCTTGGAAGACTACATCCATTGCCTCCGGTCCATTATTGAAGCGCGACACCACACCGCACCACTGCACCTACTACGACTCCCCTCATCCTCCTTTTTCCTCTGCCCTGAGGCCCTGCTCCGCCTGTGGGGAGTAGTACTACCATCGGCTGCCACAACATCCCACCTCAGAGGACTGCAGCAGCGCTGGTGGCGCATCACCAGACACCACAGGTGGTGTAGTCGTTTATCCACTCATAATTGCCACTCATCAACTGGCCACTATTTTTAATGTGTGCGCCCTGGGCACGGACCGGGCCGAGGCCGCGACTTCATCCCCATTCTACCAACTGGGCCCGTCGTCCGAGTACACCCCTTTCCCAGGGAGGGCTAGCCGCTACTGAAACAGCTAGTGGCGGGTCACACAAGGGCGGGACGTAAGCGTAAATGCAAACAAGTACCCAACACAGAGCAAAAAACGCCATTATTAGAGTCACCTGTTTGGAATCTCTCTAGCTACATCTTATCTGAGAGTCAAATTTCTCTCCTGGCTAAAGGCCTGAGCTTTTCACCTTCTAACGAATTCGACATTTTCAGAACAATTCTGGATGTTAACAAACTAGCACGTAACCTCACCATCCGATGTCATTTTATGGACATGAAAAATCCACAGAATACAGCTTCAGAAGAAGTTTCTCCTAGGACAAGCCAGGATTCCATGTTATTATTCACAGAACAACAGTCTTTATTACAAATGAAACAATTCGAGACGGAATCTTTAATTCCAAATGTAAATTTAAATGACGACTTTCGGGCTGGTAATCCTTTCTTTTACCCACTTCAGTCCAGACCATTGGTTCTGGATCAGTTCCAGGACTTAATTGAAAAAGAACTAGTGGAATTAAAGAATGAATTATCTTCTACTAATCATTTGGACTCTAATCTGACATATAGAGAAAAAGACGCTCTGAAAAATTAAAGGATAATTCAGACATACTAGTCCGCTCAGCGGATAAAGGTGGCACTATAGTACTGAATGCAGGATTGTATAAAAAATTGAATTTGATGGATTTAGAAAATAGGGATGTTTATTTGGAGTTAGCTAGAGATCCTACTGTTGAGTTTAATGCTGCTATGTATAATCTATTAAACGAAGGTTTGCACTGAGGGGCCCTAAAAAAAAAATTAATGGAATATTTATACGTAGATCACCCAATTGTTCCAGTTTACCATTCGCTGCCAAAAATACATAAAAATATTTTCCCACCACCTTTAACCCCTTTACTACCCAAGGTGGTTTGCACATTAATGACCAGGCCAATTTTTACAATTCTGACCACTGTCACTTTATGAGGTAATTACTCTGGAACGCTTCAACGGATCCCCCTGATTCTAAGATTGTTTTTTCGTGACATATTGTACTTCACGATTGTGGTAAAATTTCTCCGATAACACTTGCATTTATTTGTGACAAAAACTGAAATTTGGCAAAAATTTTTGAAAATTTAGCAATTTTCAAAATTTTAATTTTTATGCCCTTAAATCAGAGAGATATGTCACACAAAATAGTTAATCAATAACATTTACCACATATCTTCTTTACATCAGCACAATTTTGGAACCAAATTTTTTTTTATTAGAGAGCTATAAGGGTTAAAAGTTGACCAGAGATTTCTCATTTTTCCAACAAAATTTACAAAACCATTTTTTTAGGGACCACATCACATTTGAAGTCAATTTGAGGGGTCTTTATGACAGAAAATACCCAAAAGTAACACCACTCTAAAATATGCACCCCCAAGGTGCTCAAAACCACATTCAAAAAATGTATTAACCCTTCAAGTGCTTCACAGAAATTTTTGGAATGTGGAAGAAAAAAATTAACATTTAACTTTTTTCACAAAAATGTTACTTTAGACCAAATTTTTTTTATTTTCACAGGGTTAACAGGAAAAAATGGACCCCAAAATTTGTTGTTCAATTTCCCCTGACCACACAGATACCCCATATGTGGGGAAAATCCACTGTTTATGTGTACGGCAGGGTTCGGAAGGGAAGGAGCGCCATTTGACTTTTTGAAAGTAAAATTTGCTTGAATAATTAGCGGACGCCATGTTGTGTTTGGGGAGCCCCTGATGTGCCTAAACAGTGGAAACCCCCCACAAGTGACACCATTTTGGAAACTAGACCCCTCAGAGAACCTTTACAGAAGTTTAAACATGGAGCCATGAAAATAAATAATCAAACTTTTTCCACAAAAATTATTTTTTAGCCCCAATTTTTTTATTTTCACAAGGATGAGAGGAGAAAATGGACCCCAAAAACTTTTTGCAATTTCTGGGGGAAAATGCAGTGTTTGGGTGCACGGCAGAGTTCAGGAGGGAAGGAGCACTGTGTGACTTTTTGAACGCAAAATTGGCTGGAATTGAGGACGGACGCCATGTCACGTTTGAAGAGCCCCTGATGTGCCTAAATAGTTGAAACCCCCCACAAGTGACCCCAATTTGGAAACTACACCCCTCAAGGATTTTATCAAGGGGTATAATGAACATTTTGAACCCGGTACGACACATAATTTGATAACATTAGGTCATCATATTGAATAAGCTGTCATTAGTCTTGAGCACAAGTGCTCGCTACTTGAGTTTGCATCGTGTACTCGGGTATGCACCATGTATCGCACATGCTCGAGTGACATGCTCGAGTCCTGCCCACATGTTACACGGTTATTAGACACCCAAAACAAACATGCAGGGATTGCTGGTGCATGGCAGGCAATCCCCGCACATTTTCTTTGACTGTGAAGCATATGGGGCAGAGACTCGAGCACCCGCGATACTCAATGCATACCCGAGCACCCGATGCAAACTCAAGTAGCGAGCACTTGTGCTCAACACTAGTCGCCATATCGTCATCTTTTTTTTTTTTGCTTTTGAAAAAAATCCCAACCCTAGCACAACCCTAACCCTAGAGTTTATTTTTCACACCGTTCCTTGTGCAGTATAAGTGATTAGACGACTTTATTCTTTGGGTCGATTACAGCGATACCAGAATCCTATCGGGTTTTTATGATTGACAGCTGTCTCACACTAATAGACGCATTTTTTTGCAAAATCTAGTTTTTGCATTGCCATATTTTGAGAGCTATAATTTTTCCATATTTTGGCCGACAGAGTCATTTAACAACTTGTTTTTTGCGGGATGAGTTGACGTTTTTATTGGTACCATTTTCAGGCACGTGACATTTTTTGATCGCTTTCTATTCCGATTTTTGGGAGGCAGAATAAGCAAAAACCAACAATTCAGGAATAGTTTTTTTTAATTTTTTTATGCTGTTCCGCGTGTGGTAAAATTGATGAGGTAGCTTTATTCTTTGGGTCTGTACGTTTACAGCGGTACCACATTTATATCTTTTTTTATGTTTTGGCGCTTCTACACAATAAAAGCTATTTTCTAGAAAAAATTGTTTTTTTGCATCACTTTATTCTGAGAGCTATAACTTTTTTATTTTTCAGCTGATGGAGCTGTATGGCAGCTTGTTTTTTGTGGAACAAGATGACGTTTTCAGTGGTACCATTTTTATTTATATTCATCTTTTTGATCGCGTTTAATTCCATTTTTTGTTTGGCGATATGATGATAAAGCATCGTTTTTGGCTTTGTTTTTTATTTTAATTTTTTACCGTGTTCACTAAAGGAGTTAATTTGTGAGACAGTTTTATAGGTCAGGTCGTTCCGGACGTGGCGATACCAAATATGTGTACTTTTATTGTTTTGTTTGTTTTTTTTCATTATAATATTTATTGATGGGTACATTATATTTTTATTTTTGGTGGATTATTTTTTTTTTACATTTTTTTACCACTTTTTTTTACTTTTATACTTTGTCCCACTATGGGACTTTCACTTTTTATACTCTGATCACCTGTATAACATAGGGATGGAGCACCATCCCTGTGCTATACAGGCTGTCAGCGCTGTAGATGCAGAAGATACTTTGGTCATGCACTGTGCATGATCAAAGTATCTTTCTGCTGTCTGGTGACCCGGATGTTGTCATGACGACATCTGGGTTACCATGACAACCACGGAACCCAGCCTCAGACAGCGCGCGGCGGCGGGGAAGAGGTGAGTATGCAGTACTTACCTCCACAATGCTGTGATCGACTTCGATCACAGCATTGCGGGGGTTAATGTGCCGGGAGCCGTGCATGACCGCTCCCAGCACATAGCAAAAATCAGCTCACACCCGGCGGCGATCGCGCCCGCACAGCCTGTGTGTGGCCGAAATCAACAGGCCGTACTAATACGTACCTGGCTCTTAAAGCCTAGGGCGCAGGTACAGTACGTATTAGTACGCCCTGGGCTGTAAAGGGGTTAAGACCCATAGTGGTGGGGATTGGTTCCCATGGTGAAAAATTAAGTGCCTGGATGGATTTTTACCTACAGCCTCTGGTTCAGGAAACTCCGAGTTACATTAGGGATTCAAAATTCATAGTGACCATTTTTGATAAATTTGAATGGCCAAAAAACTTTGGATGATTGTCCTGTGATGTGGTGGCATTATACCCCCTCAATTCCACCCCATATTGCTTTAGCATGTTTAACCTACCACCTTGACACATACAGTTCGTACACTATAGAAATAAAAGAATTTCTGGTCATAGCAGTACAGTTCCTCTTAGAGCGTAATTATTTTAGCTTTGATAAAAGTTTTTTTTTACAGAAAAGAGGAGTCAGCATGGGAAGTAAATTTTCTCCTTCGCTAGCGAACATAGTGATGTGTAGGTGGGGGGAGCTTTTCATTTACCATAATGATAACACATATAGTGGACACATTGTGTGGTACGGTAGATTTATTGATGACCTCCTCCTGGTGTGGGGGGCACACAGGAGGAGGTGGTACAATTTGTACAGTACATCAACTGCAATCATTTTAATCTTAAATTCACTTAGTTCTACCATTCATCCAAAATTACTTTTTTGGATCTCGAACTTGAGGCTACCAAGGAGAAAGAATTGGTCAAAATTAATCCCCACAGAAAATCTACAGCCTCAAATTCTATTCTATCAGCTAAATGTTGTCATCCGCCACATATTAAGAGAAATATCCCTTACGGTGAGCTAATACGAACAATACGAAATTGTTCAGATAACATCACTTTTCAGAAGGAATCAGAAAAAATTTAAAACATTTGTAACAGACTATCCAATAGGTGCTATCCCGAGTGGTCTTTAAGAAAAGCGAGTAGAATTGTCTCCAATATAAATCGGAAAGATATACTCCGAAATAAACAGAAAAATAACATTAACACATTGGATACTAGGGTAACGTTTTCTACCACCTATAGTCCTCAGTATAATAAAATTACATCTAGAATTAAAAAGTATAACCCTATTATATATCAGAACAAGAAACTAAAAAACCTACTTTCTAATGCCATCCGCTTTGTAGCCAGGAAAGCGCCCACTCTGGGAACCATCCTTTCTCCTGGCTTATACACCAGTGAGACTAATACTGTACAACCAAATTGGCTCAGCACAAAAGGTTTCTTCAGATGTGGAGCCAATCGGTGCAAAGCGTGTCTACACGCGGTTAAAACCAGGGCCGGCTCCAGGTTTTTCTGGGCCCCGGGCGAAAGAGTCTCAGTGGGCCCCTTTAACACATACCGCGATTCATGATGCACAGATACCGCAGAGAAATATATATATAGTACAATGCAAAGATTTCACTTCTTACATTACATGAGCGATATCTATTGTAAATTCCACAATAGCTCAGAAACCGGTGAATCGCTCCACACAGAATAGTGGCCCCCATATAACGCTCCATACGGAATACTGGCCCCCATATAACGCTTCATACGGAATACTGGCCCCCATATAAGGCTCCATACGGAATACTGGCCTCCATATAAGGCTCCATATGGAATACTGGCCCCCATATAAGGCTCCATACAGAATACTGGCCCCCATATAACGCTCCATACAGGATACTGGTCCCCTTATAAAGCTCCATACAGGATACTGGCCCCCATATAACGCTCCATACAGGATACTGGTCACCTTATAAAACTCCATACAGGATACTGGCCCCCATATAACGCTCCATACAGGATACCGGTCCCCTTATAACGCTCCATACAGGATACCGGTCCCCTTATAACTCTCCATACAGGATACTGGCCTCCATATAATGCTGCATGCAGGCTGTTACCCCCCACATAATGCCCCAAACAGGCTGTCCCCCCCTTATAATGCTCCATGCAGGCTGTTACCCCCCACATAATGCCCCATACAGGCACCCCCCCCTTTTAATGCTCCATGCAGGCTGTTACCCACCACATAATGCCCTATACAGGCCCCCCCCTTTTAATGCTCCATGCAGGCTGTTACCCCCCATATAATGCCCCATACAGGCTGCCCCCCCTTATAATGCTCCATGCAGGCTGTTCCCCCCCACATAATGCACTATGCAGGCTGCCCCCCCCTTTATAATGCCCCATGCAGGATGTCCCCCCCCCCTTTATAATGCCCCATGCAGGATGTCACCCCCCTTCTCTTTATAATGCCCCATGCAGGATGCCCCCCCCCCTTTATAATGCCCCATGCAGGATGTCCCCCCCCCCTTTATAATGCCCCATGCAGGATGCCCCCCCCTTCTCTTTATAATGCCCCATGCAGGCTGTTCCCCCCCCCTCTATATAATGCCCCATGCAGGATGTCCCTCCCCCTCTTTATAATGCCCCATGCAGGATGTCCCCCCCTCTCTTTATAATGCCCCATGCAGGATGCCCCCCCCTCTCTTTATAATGCCCCATGCAGGAAGTCCCCTCCCCCCCTCTTTATAATGCCCCATGCAGGATGTCCCCCCCTCTCTTTATAATGCCCCATGCAGGATGCCCCCCCCTCTCTTTATAATGCTCCATGCAGGATGCCACCCCCCCCTCTTTATAATACCCCATGCAGGATGTCCCCCCCTCTCTTTATAATGCCCCATGCAGGATGCCCCCCCCTCTCTTTATAATGCCCCATGCAGGAAGTCCCCTCCCCCCCTCTTTATAATGCCCCATGCAGGATGTCCCCCCCTCTCTTTATAATGCCCCATGCAGGATGCCCCCCCCTCTCTTTATAATGCCCCATGCAGGAAGTCCCCTCCCCTCTTTATAATGCCCCATGCAGGATGTCCCCCCCTCTCTTTATAATGCCCCATGCAGGATGCCCCCCCCCCTCTCTTTATAATGCCCCATGCAGGAAGTCCCCTCCCCTCTTTATAATGCCCCATGCAGAATGTCCCCCCCTCTCTTTATAATGCCCCATGCAGGAAGTCCCCTCCCCTCTTTATAATGCCCCATGCCTCCATACATTAAAAAAAAAAAAATCAAATACTCACCTCCCTTCTCCTCACCTGCTACCCGCTGCCCGCTGCTCGGGTCCGGACTCCAGCGTCTCCGGCGTTGTCCCGCTCAGCGCTCCCTGTGACGGCTCAGGGGAGGGCGCGGTGAAAATACGTCATCGCGCCCTCTGACCTGAGACGTCACAGGGAGCGCAGAGCAGGAAGACAGCGGATCTGCGGAGGCACGGGGAGAGGTAAGTATCCAGCTGCCGGGGCCCTGAGCAAGTGGAGGAGAAGGGCGGGCGCTGACACCGCTCTCCTCCGCCCATAGCCCAGCGGGGTGCGCGACCGCCAGTGGGCCCCTCTGCCTGCTCAGGGCCCCGGCATTTGCCCGGGTGCGCCGGGTGCTGACGCCGGCCCTGGTTAAAACAGATAGTTTTATGTCCTTAAGTAATGATAGAGAATATAAAATTCATGATTTCCTCAATTGTAATTCATCAGGGGTTATATACCTTATAGAATGCACCTTGTGGAAGGTCCACTATGTGGGTTGTACCACAGGTGCGCTGAAAGTCCGTATCAGAAGACATCTTTCTGATGCGATTAATTTGGAAGCCATAAATACATCAGCAGTATCGAGGCATTTTGCGAGAGTTCATAAAGGTGACACCTCATTCTTTAAATATATGGAGATAGAGAAGGTATATAGATCCACACGAGGGGGGGATCATAAGTGCAAACTTCTGAACCGGGAGTCCCTGTGAATTTTCACATTGGATACCACAGGGGTTAAATTCAAGACAGGATCTGATACTGCAGTATTAAGAAATATAATTCTGCATTTATTTCCATGCTTGTACACTGGGTACGGAAAGTATTCAGACCCCTTTAAATTTTTCACTCTTTGTTTCATTGCAGCCATTTGGTAAATTCTAAAAAGTTCATTTTTTTCTCATTAAAGTCCACTCTGCACCCCATCTTGTCTGAAAGAAAACAGAAATGTAGAAATTTTTGCAAATTTAATAAAGAAGAAAAACTGAAATATCACACGGGCATAAGTATTCAGACCCTTTGCTCAGTATTGAGTAGAAGCACCCTTTTGGGCTAGTACAGCCATGAGTCTTCTTGGAAATGATGCAACAAGTTTTTCACACCTGCATTTTGGGATCCTCTGCCATTCTTCCTTGCAGATCCTCTCCAGTTCCGTCAGGATGAATGGTAAACGTTGGTGGGCAGCCATTTTCAGGTCTCTCCAAAGATGCTCAATTGGGTTCAGGTCAGGGCTCTGGCTGGGCCAGTCAAGAATGGTCACATAGTTGTTCTGAAACCACTCCTTTGTTATTTTAGCTGTGTGCTTAGGGTCATTGTCTTGTTGGAAGGTGAACCTTTGGCCAAGTCTGAGGTGCAGAGCACTCTGGAAGAGGTTTTCATCCAGGATATCTCTGTACTTGGCCGCATTCATGTTTCCTTCAATTGCAACTAGTCGTCCTGTCCCTGCAGCTGAAAAACACACCCATAGCATGATACTACTGTTATGATCTGCTACAAGAACTAAGGAAAGAGAGGAAATCTGTCCATACAATAGGACTAAGCTGATTCCCTGCGATGCAGTGGGCAACCTCTTCCTTGTGAATAGACCCGCCTTTGTCCGCGGCTAGTCTGAACACAGACCTATAGATTAAAGGGAGGGGTCCCTAAAAGAACTAAGGACTGGGACAAAATTGGACACCTCCTGGCAGAAGTAATAGCAGAAGAAGACAAACAGACAAAAGTACTTAGTGGTCCAAGGACCAAACAAACTAGAGAGATACAGTAGGTACAAAGCACCTGGCTAGATTAAGAGTCAAAGTAACACTGAAGTCCAGCAAAGCCTGAAGGGCGGAGCTGGAATAAATAGACAGAAGGTCACGTGACCACAAAATAGAAAAAACTAACAGGAGGGTTCTAACCACTGCCACCACCATGTTTCACTGTTGGGATTGTATTAGGCAGGTGATGAGCAGTGCCTGGTTTTCTCCACACATACCACTTAGAATTATCACCAAAAAGTTCTATCTTTGTCTCATCAGACCAGAGAATCTTATTTCTCATAGTCTGGGAGTCCTTCATGTGTTTTTGAGCAAACTCTATGCGGGCTTTCATATGTCTTGCACTGAGGAGAGGCTTCCGTCTGGCCAATCTGTCATAAAGGCCCAACTGGTGGTTGATAGTTGACTTTGTGGAACTTTCTCCCATCTCCCTACTGCATCTCTGGAGCTTAGTCACAGTGATCTTGGGGTTCTTCTTTACCTCTCTCACCAAGGCTCTTCTCCCACGATTGCTCAGTTTGGCTGGACGGCCAGGTCTAGGAAGACTTCTGGTGGTCCCAAACTTCTTCCATTTAAGGATTATAGAGGCCAATGTGCTCTTATGAACCTTGAGTAATGCAGAAATTCTTTTATAACCTTGGGTAGATCTGTGCCTTGCCACAATTCGGTCTCTGAGCTCCTTGGGCAGTTCCTTTGAGCTCATGATTCTCATTTGATCTGACATGCACTGTGAGCTGTGGGGTCTTATATAGACAGGTGTGTGCCTTTCCAAATCAAGTCCTATCAGTTTAATTAAACACATTTGGACTCCATTGAAGGAGTAGAACCATCTCAAGGAGGATCAGAAGGAAATGGACAGCATGTGACTTAAATATGAGTGTCTGAGCAAAGGATCTGAATACTTATGACCATGTGATATTTCAGTTTTTCTTTTTTAATAAATTTGCAAAAAAATTCTACATTGCTGTTTTTTTCAGTCAAGATGGGGTGCAGAGTGTACTTTAATGAGAAAAAAAATGAACTTTTTAGAATTTATCAAATGGCTGCAATGAAACAAAGAGTGAAAAATGTAAAGGAGTCTGAATACTTTCCGTACTCACTGTATGTATCTATATACACTGCTCCAAAAATAAAGGGAACACTTAAAACAACAGAATATAACTCCAAGTAAATCAAACTTCTGTGAAATCAAACTGTCCACTTAGGAAGCAACACTGATTGACAATCAATTTCACATGCTGATGTGCAAATGGAATAGACGATAGATGGAAATTATTGGCAATTATCAAGACACCCTCAATAAAGGAGTGGTTCTGCAGGTGGGGACCACAGACCACATCTCAGTACCAATGCTTTCTGGCTGATGTTTTGGTCACTTTTGAATGTTGGTTGTGCTTTCACACTCGTGGTAGCATGAGACAGACTCTACAACCCACAGAAGTTGCTCAGATAGTGCAGCTCATCCAGGATGGCACATCAATGCGAGCTGTGGCAAGAAGGTTGGCTGTGTCCAGAGGCTGGAGGCGCTACCAGGAGACAGGCCAGTACACCAGGAGATGTGGAGGGGGCCGTAGGAGGACAAGAACCCAGCAGCAGGACCGCTACCTCCGCCTTTGTGCAAGGAGGAACAGGAGGAGCACTGCCAGAGCCCTGCAAAATGACCTCCATCAGGCCACAAATGTGCATGTGTCTGCACAAACGGTTAGATACCGACTCCATGAGGGTGGCATGAGGGCCCGACGTCCACAGATAGGGGTTGTGCTCACAGCCCAACACCATGCAGGACGCTTGGCATTTGCCAGAGAACACCAGGATTGGCAAAGTCGCCACTCGCGCCCTGTGCTCTTCACAGATGAAAGCAGGTTCACACTGAGCACATGTGATAGACGTGACAGAGTCTGGAGACGCCGTGGAGAGCGACATCCTTCAGCATAACCGGTTTGGCAGTGGGTGAGTAATGGTGTGGGGTGGCATTTCTTTGGAGGGCCGCACAGCCCTCCATGTGCTCGCCAGAGGTAGCCTGACTTCCATTAGGTACCGAGATGAGATCCTCGGACCCCTTGTGAGAGCATATGCGGTTGGCCCTGGGTTCCTTATAATGCAGGACAATGCCAGACCTCATGTGGCTGGAGTGTGTCAGCAGTTCCTGCAAGATGAAGGCATTGAAGCTATGGACTGGCCCGCCCGTTCCCCAGACCTGAATCCGATTGAGCACATCTGGGACATCATGTCTCGCTCCATCCGCCAACGTCACGTTGCACCACAGACTGTCCAGGAGTTGGCGGATGCTTTTGTCCAGGTCATACAGGCACGTGGATATATATATATGCCTTTTTGTCATTCTAGTAGTAGGGCCATAATTAAGACATGATTTGTTGAAACGCGTAGGTCTGTAAGCTATGATAGTTGCACATTTGCTGTATTTTTGTGGAGCAGTGTTTTATATGGCTAATAAAAGCTAAGTTTTAATATTTTTTCTACTAAACAAACCTTTACGCTGGATCATTTGCACTTTTCTCTTGTCTGGCTACACTTACGTTTCGCCCTGGTACCACTTATCTGCATCTCCAGAAGTTTCCCATTTCTCTATTATACTCTTCAAATTACATTTTGAGACTTTCTCCTCCTGTTGTTGCACATATTTTTTTTCCCTTCATCTGCACAGGTATCATTAATCTATCAACTATAATGGCCGTACCCGGTCCTGCAGGTCCTGTATCCCGTACACATGACGTGGGCAGTGCACGGCATGCCGCTAGTTTTTATTCTGAGTGCTCTTATATACGGTGGTAGTTTTACACAATGTTGAGCCTGTGATCTGCAGAGTGAAATGTCTGACTGCTAGAACAGAAGTATACGGCAGATTCTGCAGCATGGATACATAAAGGACGTCCTGGGGGAATATACCTCCCTCCAACACTCGTCCAGTCCCTGCCGCACACTAGAGACATTTATAATAACTCCAGGACTATGGAGCTGGTCATTTTCTCATAATCTGTGGCCATTATTAGTGATCTCGCATTGTACGGTAGTATCACCCTGGAGGTTGTGATGTATTTAGTGTAATAGCGCCATCTAGAATATACAGTATATATCAGGCGATACCATGCTTTCTATAGTTAGTCGTCTTATGTGCCCTCTATAGCTATCTATTATACTTTATATTTCTTTAAAATAATTTATAATAAATTACTCGATAGTTTTACAGCTTTATGATGTTTATTAATCTGCTGTAATTATAAAAGAAAGTCCAACCTTACAGTGGACACAGGTGGAAGTGTCCTCCATGATGGTATTGGGAGAGGTGGAGCAAGTATATAGTCAGTGGGGGATCAAGATGACCAGTATTCCCCAGGGTTCCTTGTTATCAGGGAGGGACCCGGTGTATGCAATCAAAAGATCTTATCCTCTGACCGGCTGTGTGCCATCAACAAGTAATGATCCTCTTTCCGGCTGTGTGCCATCAACAGGTAATGACCATCCGGCAGTGCGACATCAACTGGTCATCACCCTCCAGCTGTGTGCCATCAACAGGTAATGACCATCCGGCAGTGCGCCATCAACAGGTAATGACCCTCTGGCTATGGCCATCAATAGGTCATCACCCTCCGGCTGTGTGCCATCAACAGGTAATGACCATCCGGCAGTGCGCCATGAACAGGTAATGACCATCCGGCTGTGTGCCATCAACAGGTAATGATCCTCTGTCCGGCTGTGTGTCATCAACAGGTAATGACCCTCTGGCTATGGCCATCAATAGGTCATCACCCTACGGCTGTGTGCCATCAAATGTTTTTATCTTCTGTCCAGTTTTGTGCCATCAAGAGGTAATGACCCTCCAGCTGTGGGCCATCAACAGGTCATCACCCTTCGGCATTTAGGCTTCTTGTCTTCTGTAAGATGCGATTCTTGAGTCTCCTGATGCTAAAAAATATTTAAAAAATCACCGATTAAACTAATAATCTATCTTGTACATAAGCATCACAATTTATAATCTATCTAGTGCATAAGTATCACAATTTAGCTCACAGAACATACACTATGCTAAAACATTAGACCCTACAAGCAGAAATTTGCTAAACTAACATAAATATAACTGACAAATCAGTAGAAAAATCGCTACCAATGGCACAGCTCTCTTCACATCAACCTGTAACCATAGTAGATAAGAAATAGAGGACAATGCTCATAGTCAGTTATCAACAATTCGGCATGGGGCATCCCACCAGAGACATTATAATATCTAGTAGATTATAGATGGCAATAGAATTTACCAACAAGCACATAGTATGCCAAACTCAAGTACATAGTATGCCAAACCTCGACACGTTTTCCTAAAATAGGTTCATCAGAAGCACATACTAGACAGTGATACTTAGCAAAGCGTTCATAGATATATGCGCCATATGATAAGGTGCTAAAGTGCAAGTGTGTGACAAAATATCCATTCGATTTCAGGTGCAATGCTGCATCGTATGTAGTAAGATGGTGCCCATCAGACAGCATGTATAGGACTAACCTGTGATGAAAACACGAGCAATGGGAAAGTTCAAGCAGTTGCCTTCTCAATCTTCCTCGCCTCTAAGACATCTAAGGAAACATCTTCTCCTCTTGATTTTGGGTGGAGGTGTTGTAGGCATTTCAGGCTCTGGCATTCTAGGTTCTGACATACTAGGTTCTGACATGGTAGGGTCTGGTGTTCTAGGTTCTGGTGCTCTTGGCTCTGGAATTCTGGGTTGTTGGCTTCTCTGAAAAATCAGTAACCTCTCTTTATGCTCCGTGGAACTTCGAGCTCTTCTTCCTATATTGTTGTGAGGGATCGTTCTGACCCAGACAATATCACTGAACGCCACTTTATAGTTGCAACTAGGAACCTTTTTCGCATCCTGCGGTGCAGGAGCCATGGATGGAGTAGAACATTTGCCATTGGGCAGGACAGGTGTTCTCCTGGAGTCTTGCTCCTGAATCTGAGGGATGCAAATCGGCTCCTTACAAGCACTTTGTTCCTTCAGAATGGTTTTGTTCTCAGGAGTTTTCTGATTGTTTCACCAGGTTCAGACATTGCCCACTTGCTCAGGACAAGACTTAAGGCCAAATACTCTAGTATTGTCAGTAGTGTCATCACCGCAACAAAAACTGCGTCACGGAAGAGCCAAAGAGGAAGATTGATGGAAGCTTGATAGGTGCTTCTCCTGAGATCCACGGGTAGTGGGTCATCCTATAATAAAGAAAAAAACATAATAAAGTCCTGTATATTTATACCCAATCCAGTCAAACAGAGAGCCCTTGTTATTATACAGTGATGGATACATTATCAAGCAACTTTCAGAAATATCCCATTGAGAAGATCAGGAAGAAGTTTGGGATTCACCTCCAGGGTCCATGGAATATTATTTACAGTTGGACTTTCATATGACGGACGGTCACGTGTCCAGTATGAGAAGTCCTGCAAGAGGCGATATTCTCATTAGCTGATCCTTGTGACCTCCATATTGATGAGAACATACTCGCCCTCAGTGTACTGTAATGTGGGGGGTAGAGCAACGTAAAGCACAGAAATGATAGGATGATACTCATCATCTCCAGAGGTCTCTCAGCACCAAGGTATGGTCAATGAGATACAAGCTGCAGATGGGCCGAGGCTTCTAATATACCCAGGGGTGACATCACAAAGCCCTCTGTGACATCATTGCACAGTTCTATCCATCATGTCACTGATACTTTGGACCTAACTAAATGTCTAAAAGAGAACCCTTCCACATGATTTCCAATCACGGAGCAGCTTCAGTTTTTCAAGAAAAGTTTAAAAAATATAATCTGTGCTGTGATTGGTCACAATGGCACATGAAGCAGAACGTCTTTAGATCTTTTAAAGGGAAAGTGTCAGCAATTTTTTGACAATTGTAAAATTGTAAAGTATTTATATTTATATATAAATACACATATATATTTAAAAAGATTTTAATGGTATAAAATCTGAAAAAAATATTTTAACTGTTTTGATGTTTTCATCTTGTAAACACTAGGGGGAGCAGCTGCTGACATTTCCATGAAAACAGAATACAGCTAGCTCGCATTACGACTGCAGTAAAAGTGGGCGGGATCTGCTCACATGGGTGTGATGTCACTCCTCCCCTTCTGGGCGTTTGCAAAAAGGTAAATGAGACTGTAGTTTAGGATCACAGTGCGGAGCGATCACTGGTGACTGCAAAGTGATATATAAGGGACAACACCAAAGTCATTAATCACTACAAGGACAAGGCAGGAATGTGGGAGTCAGAGGGGTCACCCCACACTTATATCCCCTCTGACTGTCACTTCCTAAGCTCCTTTCCCTGCCATAACCTCTTATTCCCGCAGGTAAATTCTTACAGGACCCCCCTCCCCATCCCCTTCCCCTGCCGCAGCTGATTCTAAACGTCCTCCATATGTAATAATAGACAGGTACTCACCGGCAGCCTATGGTAATTCACAGGGTAGAACAGGGTACAGCACAGAAACAATATGGCGATCCTCATTGTCTCCAGGGGGTATCTCAGCACCAAGATATGGCCAATGAGATATGTGGATGGAGCCCCCTTAAATACCCCAAGGGTGACATCACAACGCCCTCTGTGACATCATCACCCACAACATTCCGTCACATGACATCACACAGCACCAGCATCATGTGACCCAGCATAAATAGAAAGTCCTTGTTGCCTATAGCAACTATTCAAAACTAAGTTTAAACTTTTCCAACAGCTAAAGGCGGCTCTGTGATGGCAGTTTCTTCTTGTGGACGGTTGTGATAAATCTGCAGAACATCTACATAACGCGACATGTAGAAAATCCTGTCTTTTCCCCTCTGTTCTTCCTCTGGTGCTACAGAGACGGATAGAAGGAGCTTTTCCAGACCTTACAGTGCACAATATGGGACCTAATCACTGATATCCCAGATCTCCTCAGTACAAGCATACCGCCAACCTATGAGGACTAGAAAGAGGGCGAAACCATGCGGCACGCGTAGTCTGACCACGCCCCTATCCACACCCCAAGCTACGCCCATTTACCATGTCTTTCTCCCCCGGCAGGAAGAGTTATCAGAGGGGCGGTGGCAGTGAGGGACATTCAGCAGAAACTCGGGACTGCAGGGCATAGACCTAAATCCGGGACTGTCTGCTGTATCCAGGACGGCTGGGACTAGAGATGAGAGGATCGACTCATGGGACTCAGGTCCAGCATCCAGGTCAGTGGTAATTGGTGGCTGGACGGGAGGCCCTGTCGCGCCTTTAGATTAGCCCGGGCTGCTGCAATATCATCTGTGCGTCCTGCTCTTCTCTAGTTGGGACCTGTGGATTATTTTTTGTTCCCTCATTCACAGTCGGACCCTTCAGAACTTTCTCATCTCTGTGTAGTTTCACTATATGACATCTGGCTTTTTTTGTCTGTAAGGCCGTGTTCACACATAGCATAAATACTGTGCACCAATCTACACAATAACAATCTCCTCTGGTTATTGCATCTTTGGTGCACTATTTTAGGCTTTTTCCCCCTTATTTGATGCATTTTGGTGCAGATGTGAAACCGCATTTTTAATTGTTTTTTACTGTACAGAAAAGCTTTGATTCTGCACTTAAAAAAGTATCTGCAGTTTCTTACAGACGTTTTTTTATGCTCCACATAGAAGTCTATAGAGGAAAAAAATCACCAAAACCGCACAGGGTGGGGGCAGGGTGAGGGACACTGAGGGCAGAATGGAGGCATGGGGGTGTCGAATGGGAAACATGGAGGCAGAATGGGAGACATTGGGGGCAGAATGGAGTCACATTGGGGGAGAATGGAGTCATATTGGAGGCAGAATGGAAACACATTGAGGGCAGAATGGAGACATGGGGGGCAGAATGGAGACGGGGCAGAATGGAGACAGGGGGGAAGAATGGAGACAGGGGGGCAGAATGGAGACGGGGCACAATAGAGACCGGGGGGCAGAATGGAGATAGGAGGCAGAATGGAGACGGGGCAGAATGGAGACAAGGGGGAAGAATGGAGACATGGGGGTGTCGAATGGGAAACATGGAGGCAGAATGGGAGACATTGGGGGCAGAATGGAGTCATATTGGAGGCAGAATGGAAACACATTGAGGGCAGAATAGAGACATGGGGGGCAGAATGGAGACGGGGCAGAATGGAGACAAGGGGGAAGAATGGAGACATGGGGGTGTCGAATGGGAAACATGGAGGCAGAATGGGAGACATTGGGGGCAGAATGGAGTCACATTGGGGGAGAATGGAGTCATATTGGAGGCAGAATGGAAACACATTGAGGACAGAATGGAGACATGGGGGGAAGAATGGAGACGGGGCAGAATGGAGACAGGGGGGAAGAATGGAGACAGGGGGGCAGAATGGAGACGGGGCAGAATAGAGACCGGGGGGGCAGAATGGAGACAGGGGGCAGAATGGAGACAGGTGGGCAGAATGGAGACGGGGCAGAATGGAGACAGGGGGGAAGAATGGAGTCACATTGGGGGAGAATGGAGTCATATTGGAGGCAGAATGGAAACACATTGAGGGCAGAATGGAGACATGGGGGGAAGAATGGAGACGGGGCAGAATGGAGACAGGGGAGAAGAATGGAGACAGGGGGGCAGAATGGCGATGGGGCAGAATAGAGACCGGGGGGCAGAATGGAGATAGGGGGCAGAATGGAGACAGGGGGCAGTATGCAGACAGGGGGCAGAATGGAGACGGGGCAGAATAGAGACCGAGGGGCAGAATGGAGATAGAGGGCAGAATAGAGACATGAGGACAGTATGGAGACATTGGGGGCAGAATAGAAACCAAAGGGCAGTATGGATGCAGACAAGGGTGGGCAGAATAGAAACATGGGGGAAGAATGGAGACATGGGGGCAGAATGGAGACGGGGCAGAATAGAGACCGGGGGGCAGAATGGAGATAGGGGGCAGAATGGAGACAGGGGGCAGAATGGAGATAGGGGGCAGAATGGAGACGGGGCAGAATAGAGACCGGGGGGGGGCAGAATGAAGATAGGGGGCAGAATGGAGACATGGGGACAGTATGGAGACATTGGGGGCAGAATAGAAACCAGAGGGCAGTATGGATGGAGACAAGGGTGGCAGAATAGAAACATGGGGGAAGAATGGAGACAGGGGGGCAGAATGGAGACGGGGCAGAATAGAGACCGGGGGGCAGAATGGAGATAGGGGGCAGAATGGAGACATGGGGACAGTATGGAGACATTGGGGGCAGAATAGAAACCAGAGGGCAGTATGGATGGAGACAAGGGTGGCAGAATAGAAACATGGGGGAAGAATGGAGACAGGGGGGCAGAATGGACACGGGGCAGAATAGAGACCGGGGGTCAGAATGGAGATAGGGGGCAGAATGGAGACATGGGGACAGTATGGAGACATTGGGGGCAGAATAGAAACCAGAGGGCAGTATGGATGGAGACAAGGGTGGCAGAATAGAAACAAGGGGGCAGAATGGACACAAGGGGGACAGAATGGAGACATGGAGGGAAGAATAGAAACATGGGGGGCAGAATGGAGACGGGGCAGAATGGAGAAATTGGGGGCAGAATAGAAACCAGGGGGTAGTATGGAGACAAGGGGGGCAGAATGGAGACAGGGGGGCAGAATGGAGTCACATTGGGGGAGAATGGAGTCATATTGGAGGCAGAATGGAAACACATTGAGGGCAGAATGGAGAAATGGGGGGCAGAATGGAGACGGGGCAGAATGGAGACAGGGGAGAAGAATGGAGACAGGGGGGCAGAATGGAAACGGGGCAGAATTGAGACTAGGGGGCAGAATGGAGACAGGGGGCAGAATGGAGACAGGGGGGCAGAATGGAGACGGGGCAGAATAGAGACCAGGGGGCAGAATGGAGATAGGGGGCAGAATGGAGACATGGGGACAGTATGGAGACATTGGGGGCAGAATAGAAACCAAAGGGCAGTATGGATGGAGACAAGGGTGGCAGAATAGAAACATGGGGGAAGAATGGAGACAGGGGGGCAGAATGGAGACGGGGCAGAATAGAGACCGGGGGGCAGAATGGAGATAGGGGGCAGAATGGAGATAGGGGGCAGAATGGAGACGGGGCAGAATAGAGACCGGGGGGCAGAATGGAGATAGGGGGCAGAATGGAGACATGGGGACAGTATGGAGACATTGGGGGCAGAATAGAAACCAGAGGGCAGTATGGATGGAGACAAGTGTGGCAGAATAGAAACATGGGGGCAGAATGGAGACAAGGCGGACAGAATGGAGACATCGAGGGAAGAATAGAAACATGGGGGGCAGAATGGAGACGGGGGCAGAATGGAGACATTGGGGGCAGAATAGAAACCAGAGGGCAGTATGGATGGAGACAAGGGTGGCAGAATAGAAACAAGGGGGCAGAATGGAGACAAGGGGGACAGAATGGAGACATGGAGGGAAGAATAGAAACATGGGGGGCAGAATGGAGACGGGGCAGAATGGAGAAATTGGGGGCAGAATAGAAACCAGGGGGTAGTATGGAGACAAGGGGGGCAGAATGGAGACAGGGGGGCAGAATGGAGTCACATTGGGGGAGAATGGAGTCATATTGGAGGCAGAATGGAAACACATTGAGGGCAGAATGGAGACATGGGGAGCAGAATGGAGACGGGGCAGAATGGAGACAGGGGAGAAGAATGGAGACAGGGGGGCAGAATGGAAACGGGGCAGAATTGAGACCGGGGGGCAGAATGGAGATAGGGGGCAGAATGGAGACAGGGGGCAGAATGGAGACAGGGGGGCAGAATGGAGACGGGGCAGAATAGAGACCAGGGGGCAGAATGGAGATAGGGGGCAGAATGGAGACATGGGGACAGTATGGAGACATTGGGGGCAGAATAGAAACCAAAGGGCAGTATGGATGGAGACAAGGGTGGCAGAATAGAAACATGGGGGAAGAATGGAGACAGGGGGGCAGAATGGAGACGGGGCAGAATAGAGACCGGGGGGCAGAATGGAGATAGGGGACAGAATGGAGATAGGGGGCAGAATGGAGACGAGGCAGAATAGAGACCGGGGGGCAGAATGGAGATAGGGGGCAGAATGGAGACATGGGGACAGTATGGAGACATTGGGGGCAGAATAGAAACCAGAGGGCAGTATGGATGGAGACAAGTGTGGCAGAATAGAAACATGGGGGCAGAATGGAGACAAGGGGGACAGAATGGAGACATCGAGGGAAGAATAGAAACATGGGGGGCAGAATGGAGACGGGGGCAGAATGGAGACATTGGGGGCAGAATAGAAACCAGGGAGTATTATGGAGACAAGGGGGGCAGAATGGAGACAGGGGGGCAGAATGGAGACAAGGAGGGCAGAATGGAGACAAGGGGGGGCAGAATGGAGACATTGGGGCAGAATAGAAACATTAGGGCAGAATGGAGGCAAGGGGGGCAGAATGGAGAAAGGGGAGCAGAATGGAGACATTGGGTGCATAATAGAAACATGGAGGCAGAATAGAAACATGGTGGCAGAATGGAGACGGGGCAGAATGGAGACATCGGAGGCAGAATGGAGAGACATTGGTGGCAGAATGGAGACGGGGCAGAATTGAGACGGGGCAGAATGGAGACATTGGAGGCAGAATGGAGAGACATTGGGGGCAGAATGGAGACATGGGGCAAAATAGACACATGGAGTTAGAATGGAGACGTGGGCAGAATGGAGAGACATTGGCAGAATGGAAAGAAATGGGGGCAAAATGGAGAGACATTGAGGCAGAATGGAAAGACATTGGGGCAGAATGGAGAGACATTGGGGGCAGGATGGAGAGACATTGGGGGCAGAATGGACAAACATTGAGGGCAGAATGGAGACATGGGGCAAAATAGACACATGGAGGCAGAATGGAGACGTGGGCAGAATGGAGAGAGATTGGCAGAATGGAAAGAAATGGGGGCAGAATGGAGAGACATTGGGGCAGAATGGAATGACATTGGGGCAGAATGGAATGACATTGGGGCAGAATGGAGAGACATTGGGGGCAGGATGGAGAGACATTGGGGACAGGATGGAGAGACATTGGGGGCAGGATGGTGACAAATGGAAATATGGGGGCAGGATGGAGACTTTGGGGGCAGGATGGAAACAATGGGGGCAGGATGAAGACAATGGGAGTAGGATGTGGGACATTATTACTGTAGGGGCTAATTAAAGGATATTGTTACTACTGTAATGTATTTTATTTTTGAGGATACTGTTTTCTGTGGGGGGTTCATGTTACTGTGCAGGGCGGCACTATATCACTTTTTTTCTTCATCTGGTGTAGTGTAGAAGTTGGGGAAATATTGGGGAATGTGCTCTGTAAGCTGCTCTAGATAACTGTGTTATTTTATGCAGAGACGAGTCCTGGCGAGAAGAAGTGATGGCGGTCTGCGATGGATGAAGAGGAAAAGTGGAGATGAAGGACTTCAACTAGAGACATCACTAGTGAGTCAGTGTGTTATCTGTACACTGACACTATACACTGTATACTATACACAGAGCTCCTGTGAATAATGGCACTATTAGTAATGGTAATATTAGTATTCTGTTTTTGTATTAATGCTCAGTATGGTAGTATTCGGTCACTATGTGGTGGTAATATGTGATCTGGTCATGGTGTGGCGGGATTTGTCCCTTGTCCACTACAGGATATTTTCCCCTCATGCCGTCCACATGGAGTTTGTTTCCGTCCTCTTGAGACTGTGCTGCGAGATATAGCAAACCTTCTTGTGACGGCACGTATGGATGCCGTCCTGGCAGAGCCAGACCACCTGTACAACCTGAATGGGCCGCCTCATGTTACCCACAATTACCAAGACACAACAGAAATGGAAAACTAGAGAAGTCAGGGAGGAGGAAGAGAGAGGAATTGTCTGTGGCAATGTCATGCTCCAGGATTTGATCCCTTCAGTTTGTGTTCTGTGGTCGGCTTCTCTTTCTGCCGAGCCACAGGACACACACCTTTTCACTGGGTGTTTGGGTTCTGCTTTTCTGGCTGCAGCCTGCTTAGCTTTACACATTTGTATTTTTATTTGGATGCCTATCACATTTTGGGTGCAGCTTTATAGTCTGCGTTTCCTGCTGGTGATAGATTCATTTGGATATTCTGACATTCTGTTGATATTTGGAGCTAGGGTTTTTCGCTTTGCTGTTTATTTGCTATACTTTGCACTGTTCTTCTTTTTATCATTTGAAAATAGACAGTATATTTGTTAACAGTACTTGCTGTATTCTTTGTTTGGTATTTTGTTTCTTACTTTACTTGCTTTGGGATTATTCCTTTGTTCAGCACACTTCTCTTCTTTTAGATAATTCACACTATGCTCTGCCCTCTGGTTCTTTAGGAGGAACGTGAAGCAACTTGTCTGCCTTTTAGGCAGTTTAGGCCATAGTTGCCATCTCCTAGTCTGTGGTTAGGTCTATCTCTTCACCCGCAGGTACCACTGGGGACTGTGTAGTCAAGGTATCTAGTCTGTACAGGAGCAAGCAGAGTCAGTTGTAGTTTTTAGTGTTTAACCTATTTTCCCAAGTAAGTTGCTACACAAGCATAGATAAACTAGGAGTTGTTAGGAGCATTCAGGGTGAGCCACTATTGATAGGGGGCGCCATTGCGTTATCTTAGGGTGCCAACCTCCACCATCATGTAGGGACAGACCAGGGTCAGAGTAGTGCTTCTACCAGTCTGAATTGGGATCTGCCAGGTTTTTAATGTAATTTCTCCCATCAGAGCTGTAGTAGATTGGACAACTGGGTAAGGAAGACTTAACAGTCAGCTGGCCCTACAGATGGGAGGAGTGTTTGGAAGTAAGTAGAGAGTTTCTTCCTGCTTAGAGAAGTCAGCACTGGAATGAGTAGTGAGGTGATGGCAAATACAGAGAGTGTGACAGATGAGGCCGCATAGTGAGGAGTGTGAGACTGGAAGGAAGCAGAACAGAGATAGCAAGATTCTGTAACTAGATCCAGTGGCAGAGTAATATGGCCAGAGCAGCCTGTACCCTGTGTGGTGAAGTGGACTGTAGACAGAAAGAGGTCAGCTGCACTGGATACGGCCAGGAGCTTAAGGAGGTAGAGCTGTGGGTTAGCGGGTAACCCTGAGACAGCACAGGCAAAGTAACATAGTAACATAGTTTTTAAGGTTGAAAGAAGACTAAGTCCATCTAGTTCAACCCATAGCCTAGCATGTTGATCCAGAGGAAGGCAAAAAAAAACCATGTGGCAAACACTAAGCTCCTCATTGGGGAAAAAAATTCCTTCCCGACTCCATACGACAATCAGACTAGTTCCCTGGATCAATGCCCTATCAAGGAATCTAGTATATATAACCTGTAATATTATACTTTTCAAGAAAGGAATCCATGCCCTTCTTAAATTTTATTAGTGAATCACTTATTACATCATCATGTGGCAGAGAGCTCCATAGTCTCACTGCTCTTACAGTAAAGAATCCCCGTCTGTGATTATGATTAAACCTTCTTTCCTCCAGACGTAGAAGATGCCCCTTTGTCCCCGTCTCAGGCCTCAGAGTAAAAAGATCAGTAGACAGGTCTTTGTACTGTCCCCTCATATACAGTACAGACCAAAAGTTTGGACACGCCTTCTCATTTAAAGATTTTTCTGTATTTTCATGACTATGAAAATTGTACATTCACACTGAAGGCATCAAAACTATGAATTAACACATGTGGAATTATATACTTAACAAAAAAGTGTGAAACAACTGAAAATATGTCTTATATTCTAGGTTCTTCAAAGTAGCCACCTTTTGCTTTGATGACTGCTTTGCACACTCTTGGCATTCTCTTGATGAGCTTCAAGAGGTAGTCACCGGAAATGGTTTTCCAACAATCTTGAAGGAGTTCCCAGAGATGCTTAGCACTTGTTGGCCCTTTTGCCTTCACTCTGCGGTCCAGCTCACCCCAAACCATCTCGATTGGGTTCAGGTCTGGTGACTGTGGAGGCCAGGTCATCTGGCGTAGCCCCCCATCAATCTCCTTCTTGGTCAAATAGCCCTTACACAGCCTGGAGGTGTGTTTGGGGTCATTGTCCTGTTGAAAAATAAATGATGGTCCAACTAAACGCAAACCGGATGGAATAGCATGCAGCTGCAAGATGCTTTGTTAGCCATGCTGGTTCACTATGCCTTCAATTTTTAATAAATCCCCAACAGTGTCACCAGCAAAGCCCCATCACACCATCACACCTCCTCCTCCATGCTTCACGATGGGAACCAGGCATGTAGAGTCCATCCGTTCACCTTTTCTGCGTCGCACAAAGACACGGTGGTTGGAACTAAAAATCTCAAATTTGGACTCATCAGACCATAGCACAGATTTCCACTGGTCTAATGTCCATTCTTTGTATTCTTTAGCCCAAACAAGTCTTTTCTGCTTGTTGCCTGTGCTTAGCAGTGGTTTCCTAGCAGCTATTTTACCATGAAGGCCTGCTGCACAAAGTCTCCTCTTAACAGTTGTTGCAGAGATGTGTCTGCTGCTAGAACTCTGTGTGGCATTGACCTGGTCTCTAATCTGAGCTGCTGTTAACCTGCGATTTCTGAGGCTGGTGACTCGGATAATCTTATCCTCAGAAGCAGAGGTGACTCTTGGTCTTCCTTTCCTGGGGCGGTCCTCATGTGAGCCAGTTTCTTTGTAGCGCTTGATGGTTTTTGCAACTGCACTTGGGGAAACTTTCAAAGTTTTCCCAATTTTTCACACTGACTGACCTTCATATCTTAAAGTGATGATGGCCACTCATTTTTCTTTACTTAGAATTTGTATTATGGCAAGAAAAAAACAGCTAACAGTCTATTCAGTAGGACTATCAGCTGTGTATCCACCAGACTTCTGCACAACACAACTGATGGCCCCTACCCCATTTATAAGGCAAGAAATCCCACTTATTAAACCTGACAGGGCACACCTGTGAAGTGAAGACCATTTCCTGTGACTACGTCTTGAAGCTCATCAAGAGAATGCCAAGAGTGTGCAAAGCAGTCATCAAAGAAAAAGGTGGCTACTTTGAAGAACCTAGAATATAAGAGATATTTTCAGTTGTTTCACACTTTTTTGTTAAGTATATAATTCCACATGTGTTAATTCATAGTTTTGATGCCTTCAGTGTGAATGTACAATTTTCATAGTCATGAAAATACAGAAAAATCTTTAAGTGAGTAGGTGTGTCCAAATTTTTGGTCTGTACTGTACTTGAACATGGTAATAAGATCACCCCTAAGCCTTCGTTTTTCCACAGTAAATAACCCCAAGTGTAATAACCTGTCTTGGTATTGCAGACCCCCCAGTTCTCTAATAAGCTTCGTCGCTCTTCTCTGCACCCTCTCTAGTTCAGCTATGTCTTTCTTATACGCCGGAGACCAGAACTGAACACAGTATTCTAAGTGTGGTTGCACTAGTGACTAGTATAGAGGTAAAATTATGTTCTCCTCATGAGCATCTATGCTTCTTTTAATGCATCCCATTATTTTATTTGCCTTTGCAGCAGCTGCCTGACACTGGCCACTAAACGTGAGCTTGTCGTCCACCAATACACCCAGGTCTTTTTCAGTTACAGTTTTGCCCAGTGTTTTACAATTAAGCATATAATTATACATTTTATTTCCTCTGCCCAAGTGCATTACCTTACATTTATCCCCATTAAAGTTCATTTGCCATTTATCAGCCCAAGCTTCTAGTTTACATAGATCCTCCTGTAATATAAAATTGTCCTCCTCTGTATTGATTACCCTGCAGAGTTTAGTGTCATCTGCAAATATTGAAATATTACTCTGTATGCCCCCTACAAGGTCATTAATAAATATGTTAAAAAGAAGGGGGCCCAATACTGACCCCTGTGGTACCCCACTGTTAACTGAGACCCAGTCTGAGTGTTTTCCATTAATAACCACCCTTTGTTTCCTATCACTGAGCGAATTCTTAACCCACATACATATATTTTCCCCTATCCCCATTGTTCTCATTTTATGTATCAACTTTTTGTGTGGAACTGTATCAAAAGCTTTTGAAAAGTCCATATACACAACATCCACTACATTTCCTCGGTCCAGTCCGGAACTTGCCTCCTCATAAAAGCTGATCAGATTAGTTTGACAGAAACGGTCCCTTGTAAACCCATGTTGATATTGGGTCATGAGGTTATTCTTCTTCAGATACTCTAGTATAGCATCTCTTAGGAAACCCTCCAGGATTTTACCCAGAGTAGAGGTTAAGCTTACCGGCCTATAATTTCCAAGTTCAGTTTTTGTCCCCTTTTTGAATATTGGCACCACATTTGCTATACGCCAGTCCTATGGTACAGACCCTGTTATTATGGAATCTTTAAAGATTAAAAATAATGGTCTATCTATGATGTTACTTAATTCCTGCAGTACTCGCGGGTGTATCCCATTCGGGCCCGGGGATTTGTCAACTTTAGTGATTTTTAGACGCCGCCGTACTTCCTGCTGGGTTAAGCAAGTGACATTTAATGGAGAATTTTTGTTATCACTGATCATGTTTTCTGTCAAGCGATTTTCTTGTGTAAATACGGTTGAAAAAAAATCATTTAGCATATTGGCTTTTTCCTCATCCTCATCCACCATTTCCCCCAGACTATTTTTAAGGGGGCCAACACTATCATTTTTTAGTTTTTTACTATTTATGTAGCTAAAGAATATTTTGGGGTTATTTTTACTTTCTCTGGCAATAATTCTCTCTGCCTCAATCTTTGCTGCCTTGATTTGGTTTTTACAGAATTTATTTAATTTTCTATATTTATTTAATGCCTCATCACTACCTACTTGCTTTAGTTCTCTAAATGCTTTCTTTTTGTCACATATTGCACCCCTTACAGCTCTATTTAGCCATAGTGGTTTCCTCCTATTTCTAGCATGTTTATTCCCATAGGGTATATATTGTGCACAGGTCCTATTCAGGATGCTAATAAATGTCTCCCATTTGCTTTGTGTAGCTTTATGTCTCAGAATATCGTCCCAATTTATTGCACTAAGATCATCTCTCAACCGTTGGAAATTTGCCTTCCTGAAGTTTAGTGTCCTTGAAACCTCTCTACTACACATCTTATTAACCCCTTAAGCCCCGAGGGTGGTTTGCACGTTAATGACCAGGCCAATTTTTACAATTCTGACCACTGTCACTTTATGAGGTAATTACTCTGGAACGCTTCAGCGGATCCCCCTGATTCTGAGACTGTTTTTTCGTGACATATTGTACTTCATGATTGTCGTAAAATTTCTTCGATATCACTTGCGTTTATTTGTGAAAAAAGCTGAAATTTGGCAAAAATTTTGAAAATTTTGCACTTTTCAAAATTTGAATTTTTATGCCCTTAAATCAGAGAGATATGTCACACAAAAGAGTTAATAAATAACATTTCCCACATGTCTACTTTACATCAGCACAATTTTGGAACCAAAATTTTTTTTTGTTAGGGAGCTATAAGGGTTAAAAGTTGACCAGCGATTTCTCTTTTTTCCAACAAAATTTACAAAACCATTTTTTTAGGGACCACATCACATTTGTAGTCACTTTGAGAGGTCTTTATGACAGAAAATACCCAAAAGTGACACCATTCTAAAAACTGCACCCCTCAAGGTGCTCAAAACCACATTCAATAACTTTATTAACCCTTCAGGTGCTTCACAGGAATTTTTTGAATGTGGAAGAAAAAAATGAACATTTAACTTTTTTCACAAAAATGTTACTTTAGACCCAATTTTTTTTATTTTCACAGAGGTAACAAGAAAAAATGGACCCCAAAATTTGTTGTGCAATTTCCTCTGGGCACGCAGATACCCAATATGTGGGGAAAAAACACTGTTTGGGCGCACGGCAGGGCTCGGAAGGGAAGGAGCGCCATTTGACTTTTTGATTGTAAAATTTGCTTGAATAATTAGCGGACGCCATGTTGTGTTTGGAGAGCCCCTGTGTGCCCAAACATTGGAGCTCCCCCACAAGTGACCCAATTTTGGAAACTAGACCCCCCAAGGCACCTATCTAGATGCATAGTAAGCACTTGGAACCCCCAGGTGCTTCACAAATTGATTCGTAAAAATGAAAAAGTGAAAAAAAAAAACACTTTTTCATATTTATGAATCAATTTGTGAAACACCTGGGGGTTCCAAGTGCTCACTATGCATCTAGATAGGTGCCTTGGGGGGTCTAGTTTCCAAAATGGGGTCACTTGTGGGAGAGCTCCAATGTTTGGGCACACAGGGACTCTCCAAATGCAACATGGTATTCGCTAACAAATTGAATGGAAAATCGGCTCAAATTGTTAGCGGACACCAAGTTGCGTTTGGAGAGCCCCTGTGTGCCCAAACTTTGGAGCTCCCCCACAACTGACCCGATTTTGGAAACTAGACACCCCAAGGCACCTACCTAGATGCATAGTGAGCACTTGGAACCCCCAGGTGCTTCACAAATTGATTCGTAAAAATGAAAAAGTGAAAAAAAAAACACTTTTTCATTTTTACGAATCAATTTGTGAAGCACCTGGGGGTTCCAAGTGCTCACTATGCATCTAGATAGGTGCCTATGGGTGTCTAGTTTCCAAAATGGGGTCACTTGTGGGGGAGCTCGAATGTTTGGGCACACAGGGGCTCTCCAAACGCAACATGATGTCCGCTAACAATTTGAGCCGACAATTTGTTAGCGGATACCATGTTGCATTTGGAGAGTCCCTGTGTGCCCAAACATTGGAGCTCCCCCACAAGTGACCCCATTTTGGAAACTAGACCCCCCCAAGGCACCTATCTAGATGCATAGTGAGCACTTGGAACCCCCAGGTGTTTCACAAATTGATTCATAAATATGAAAAAGTGTTTTTTTTTCACTTTTTCATTTTTACGAATCAATTTGTGAAGCACCTGGGGGTTCCAAGTGCTCACTATGCATCTAGATAGGTGCCTTGGGGGATCTAGTTTCCAAAATGGGGTCACTTGTGGGGGAGCTCCAATGTTTGTGCACGCAGTAGCTCTCCAAACGCAACATGGCGTCCGCTAACAATTTGAGCCGATTTTCCATTCAATTTGTTAGCGGACACCATGTCGCGTTTGGAGAGCCCGTGATGTGCCTAAACAGTGGAGCTCCCCCACAAGTGACCCCATTTTGGAAACTATACCCCTCAAGGATTTTATTAAGGTGTATAGTTAACATTTTGAACCCAGAGGTACGACACAGAATTTGTTTACATTAGGTCATCATATTGAATAAGTTGTCATTAGTGTTGAGCGATACCTTCCGATATCAGGAAATATCGTATCGGACTGGATCGGACCGATACCCAAAAAGTATCGGATATCGCCGATTCCGATACCGGAAACCAATGCAAGTCAATGGGACACAAATATCGGAATGAAAATAAACCCTTTCTTTCCTTGTAGGTTAATTCTACATGAAGTAAAACAACTAAGAATAATGTAGAATGTATTACATGAAAAGCCGGCAATTCATCAGCGGCATACACCGGTACCCGACAATTTAGAACAGAAAGAATAGAGCTTCACACATAGATTAGATAGATAGAAACATGTCAGTCACATATATATGAAGTACAGTGACAGTGTTGCTTACTGTACTTGTCATTTAGTGTAAAGGATTTATTTAAAAAAATAATTGTGTTTTCATGCACCGTCTCTTTAAAAAAGCCGGCCGGCAATTCAGCAGCGGTACGCGACAATTTATAACAGACAGAATAGAGCTTCACACATTGATTAGATAGATAGAAACATGTCAGTCACATATATATGAAGCACAGTGACAGTGTTGCTTACTGTACTTGTCATTTAGTGTTAAAATAAAGGATTTATTTTAAAAAAAATTGGCGTGGGGTTCCCCTTAATTTTAGTCTCTAGCGGAGGTTAAGCAGACGGCTGGGGCAGATGTTTGAAGCCTGGGAAGGGGGTAATACCCACGGAACTTCCCAGGCTACTAATATGAGCCCCCAGCTGAATACCTAGCCTTTACTAGCTTTTAAAATGGGGGACCCCCTCAAAAAAATGACGTGGGGTCCCCCCTAATTTAATAGCTATCAAAGGCTAGGCAGACAGCTGGGGGCTGACATTAATAGCCCAGGAAGGGTGCCATGAATATTGGCCCCCTCCCAGGCTAGAAACACCAGCCGTCAGCCGCCCCAGAAATGGTGCATCCATAGGATGCGCCAATTCTGGCACTTATCCTCGCTCTTCCCACTGCCCTGTAGCGGTGGCAGTGGGGTAATAGGGCTGGGGTTGATGTCAGCTTATAATGCCAGCTGACATCAAGCCCAGGTTAGTAATGGAGAGGCGTCTATAAGACACCCCCATTACTAACCCCATAGTCAAAGTTAAAAAAAAAACACAAACACCCAGAATAAAGTCCTTTAATTGAAATAAACACACAATTCTTTATTGTTCTAAATTAAACTCTACTTACCATCACGCCCATTCCAGCTGAAGCCAACGATCTCCTGCAATAAAAGTAAAATAATAAACCAACCTCATCCTTACCTTTCCATGGTTCCCACGACAGCTTCAGCTCTGCTACATCGAGATGACAGGCTGGACCGCAGCAGAACGCTGCCTTCCAGCCTGTCATCCCGCAGACACTGAGAAGCGCAGGCATGCTTGCGCTCCTCAGTGTCTCTCTGTGACGGCATAAAGATGAGCCGAGGTCATGTCCAATGAACTCGGCTCACCTCATGCACGTCACTGACAGCGTGGGAAAATTCTCCTGCACTCAGCGCTTCAGCGTGAGAATTTTCCCACGCTGTCAGTGACGTGCATGAGGTGAGCTGAGTTCATTGGACATGACCTCACCTCATTCACGTCACTGACAGCGTGGGAAAATTCTCACGCTGAAGCGCTGAGTGCAGGAGAATTTTCCCACGCTGTCAGTGACGTGCATGAGGTGAGCCGAGTTCATTGGACATGACCTCGGCTCATCTTTATGCCGTCACAGAGAGACACTGAGGAGCGCAAGCATGCCTGCGCTTCTCAGTGTCTGCGGGATGACAGGCTGGATGGCAGCGTTCTGCTGCGGTCCAGCCTGTCATCTCGATGTAGCAGAGCTGAAGCTGTCGTGGGAACCATGGAAAGGTAAGGATGAGGTTGGTTTATTATTTTACTTTTATTGCAGGAGATCGTTGGCTTCAGCTGGAATGGGCGTGATGGTAAGTAGAGTTTAATTTAGAACAATAAAGAATTGTGTGTTTATTTCAATTAAAGGACTTTTTTCTGGGTGTTGTGTTTTTTTTAAATACTTTACTAGAAATTCATGGTGGTCATGTCTAATATTGGCGTGACCCCATGAATTTCAGGCTTAGGGCCAGCTGATAATGCCAAGCTGGCCTTAACCCCTTTATTACCCAGTGAGCCACCGCACCAGGGCCCTGGATGAGTTGGGTACAGCGCCAGAAGATGGCGCTTCTATGAACGCGCCATTTTCCGGGGTGGCTGCGGACTGCAATTTGCAGCGGGTGGGGCCCAGAAAGCTTGGGCCTCCCTGCGCTGCGGATTCCAGCCCCATCTGCCTAGTTGTACCTGGCTGGACACAAAAATAGGGCGAAGCCCCACGTATTATTTTTTTAATTATTTCATGAAATAATTTTTTTAAAAAAGGGCTTCCCTATATTGTTGTGTCCGGCCAGGTACAAATAGGCAGCTGGTGGTTGGGCGCAGCCCGTTCCTGCCTGCTGTACGAGGCTGGACACAAATATAGGGCGAAGCCCCACATCAATTTTTTTTTAATTATTTCATGAATTTCCTGAAATAATTAAAAAAAAATTGACGTGGGGCTTCGCACTATATTTGTGTCCTGCCAGGTACAGCAGGCAGGAACGGGCTGCGCCCAACCACCAGCTGCCTATTTGTACCTGGCCGGACACAACAATATAGGGAAGCCCTTTTGTTCTTTATTATTTCATGAATTTCATGAAATAATTTAAAAAAAAAATACGTGGAGCTTCTCCCTATTTTTGTGTCCAGCCAGGTACAACTAGGCAGCTGGGGGCTGGAATCTGCAGCTCAGGGAGGCCCAAGCTTTCTGCCCCCCCCGGTGCAAATTGCAGTCCGCAGCCACCCCGGAAAATGGCACGTTCATAGAAGCTGGATGCTGTACCTGGCTGGCATACAAAAATATGGCAAAGCCCACGTCAAAATTTTTGGGAAAAATTAATTAAAAAATAAATAATAATTTAGGGACTGCATCTTTATTAACTCCTCAAATATCATTTAGTGTTAAAATAAAGGATTTATTTAAAAAAAAATTGGCGTGGGATCCCCCATAATTTTAGGCTCTAGCGGAAGTTAAGCAGACGGCTGGGGCAGATGTTTGAAGCCTGGGAAGGGGGTAATACCCACAGAGCTTCCCAGGCTACTAATATCAGCCCCCAGCTGAATACCTAGCCTTTAATAGCTATTAAAATGGGGGACCCCCCCCAAAAAATGACATGGGGTACCCCCTATTTAATAGCTAGCAAAGGCTAGGCGGACAGCTGGGGGCTGATATTAATAGCCCAGGAAGGGTGCCATGAATAATGGCCCCCTCCCAGGCTAGAAACACCAGCCGTCAGCCGCCCCAGAAATGGCGCATCCATAGGATGCGCCAATTCTGGCACTTAGCCTCGCTCTTCCCACTGCCCTGGTGCGGTGGCAGGGGGTAATAGTGGTGGGGTTCATGTCAGCGCCAGCTGCCATGAAGCCCAGGTTAGTAATGATGGGCGTCTATAAGACACCCCCATTACTAACCTACAAAGTGTTAAAAAGAAAAAACACACTACACCCAGAAAAAAATAATTTATTTGAAATAAAACACATAATTTTTTTTAATTCTTAGTTTACAAAAAAAAAATAGTTACCTGTCCACGTTCCTGGGCTGATCTCCCATACACAGCTGTCACATCTGGAGATGGTGACAGCTGTGCATGGCTGCTGTAAGCTAACACTGCCGGGAACACGTCCGCTCCCGGCAGCAGGAGCCACTGACTGAGGTCACCGGAGTGCATTCAGGCAGCGCAGCTCCGGAGACCTCCTTTACGGCACTGCTGTACCGTGGGAATTTCTCACGATACAGCAGGGCCGTAAAGGAGCTAACCGGAGCAGCGCTGCCTGAACTCCGGCGAACCCGCTTATGCAATGACGGGGCTGCTTTACGGCCCCGTCATTCTAGCGGCGGCAGCGGTTCAGAGCGGTCACATTCTATGTGGCTGCTCTAAACTGGAGATCATCGTGGGACACTCGTGGACTACTACGGAGGGGTAAGGATAAGGTTGTGGTTTATTATTTTATATTTTATTACAGGAGATCGATGGCTTCGGGGAATTAGGTGTCTAGGTGAGTATAGGTGTAGTTTTTTATTTTTTACTTTATTTTAGGTGGCGATCGGCGGGGACAGGTAATGTATAAACTAATTTATTTTAGGTAACCACTGGCCACCAATGACATGTATTTAAAATTTATTGGGGAAACAGTAGGGCAATTTAAATAGCAGGATCAGGCTGATGGGAGCTACTGCTCCCATCGAGCTGATCCTGCTGGCACGAGTGGACGGGGGACAGACATAGGCCGATGGGAGTAGTAGTGTCACATCGGCCTATGTCTGCCTGCACGCACACACCCGCAGACATCGCACAGACACCGCATACACTCGCAGACACACGCACAGACACCCCGCACACAGTCGCAGACACCGCGCACAGACACCGCACACACCCGCAGACATCGCACAGACACCCGCACACACCAATCATGACGGGCTGATCGTCTGGGAGGTGAGGCTGACCTGTGCGGCCGTGGGAAAGTTCATGTGAGTTCATGCAATGCAGTCAAGCATGAACTCACGTGAACCCTCTGAGGGCACCGCGGCGACTTCAAATGAACAGCTGATCAGCATCACCTGATACCTCAGCTGTTCATTTGAAATAACCGGCGGGAAAGCGCAGCACAGAACGGGAAAGCCGGCGGTGAAGTCTTTTCACTGCCGGCTTCCCCGCCCGGGTCCTTCGCTCCCCGCTCCTTGGTGCTGTGCTCCCCGCCCGGTCCTAACTTACGATCGGGATGGGAGGTGGCGAGGGGAGCGGAGGATCGGGGTGGTAGGCTGCGGGGAAGCAGTATGGGGCTGTGTGATTGTTTAAAAGCCGGCGGCTTTTTACCGCCCGCCGGCTTTTAAACGATCAGGAGAATTCTCCCACGCTGGGATGGCATTCTGATGACAGGCTGGATCTCAGCTGAGCGCTGCCATCCAGCTTGTCATCCTTCAGAGACACTGCAGAGCGCAGGCATTATGAGAACTTCCGATTCCGGTATTCGATATTGTAAAAGTATCGGAATTAAGTATCGGAATTCCGATACCGCGAATATCGGCCGATACCCGATATTTCAGTATCGGAATGCTCAACACTAGTTGTCATTAGTCTTGAGCGCAAGTGCTCGTTACTTGAGTTTGCATCGGGTACTCAGGTATGCACCATGTACAGTGTGTGCTCGAGTGACATGCTCGAGTCCCTGCTCTGCATGTTTCACGGTTATTAGACACCCAAAAAAAACATGCGGGGATCGCTCGTGCATGGCAGGCAATCCCCGTAAAGTTTTTTTGGCCGCGAAGCATATGGGGCAGAGACTCGAGCATGTCACTCAAATACCCACGATACTCAATGCATACCAGAGCACCCGATGCAAACTCAAGTAGCGAGCACTTGCGCTCAACACTAGTCGCCATATCGTCATCTTTTTTCTTACTTTTGAAAAAAATCCCAACCCCATCACAACCCTAACCCCAGCCCTAACCTTAGCACAACCCTAACCGTAGCACAGCCCTAACCGTAGCACAACCCTAACCATAGCACAACCCTAACCCTAGCACAACTCTAACCCTAGCACAACCCTAACCCTAGCACAACCCTAACCCCAAACCCAGCCCTAACCCTAGCCCAATCCTAACCCAAGAGTTTATTTTTGACGCCGTTCCTCGTGCGGTATAAGTGATTAGACGACTTTATTCTTCGGGTCGGTGTGATTACAGCAATACCAGAATCATATGGGGTTTTTATGACTGACAGCTGTCACACACAAAAAGACGCATTTTTTGTAAAATCTAGTTTTTGCATCGCCATATTTTGAGAGCTATAATTTTTCCAGATTTTGGCAGACAGTCATGTGACGGCTCGTTTTTTGCGGGATGAGTTGACGTTGTTATTGGTGCCATTTTCAGGCACGTGACATTTTTTGTTCGCTTTCTATTCCAATTTTTGGGAGGCAGAATAAACAAAAACCAACAATTCAGGAATTGTTTGTTTTTTTTTTATTCTGTTCCGCGTGTGGTAAAAGTGAGAAGGCAGCTTTATTCTTCAGGTCAGTACGTTTACAGCGGTACCACATTTATATCGTTTTTCTATGTTTTGCACTTTTACATAATAAAAGCAATTTTATAGAAAAAAATATTTTTTAGCATAGCTTTATTCTGAGAGCTATAACTTTTATATTTTTCGGCTGATGGAGCTGTATGGTGGCTTGTTTTTTGCGGGACGAGATGACGTTTTCAGCGGTACCATTTTTACTTATATTTGTCTTTTTGATCGCGTGTTATTCCATTTTTTGTTTGGCAGTATGGTGATAAAGCATGGTTTTTTGCTTCGTTTTTTTTTTTTTTTTTTTTTACCGTGTTCACTGAAGGGGTTAACTAGTGGGACAGTTTTATAGGTCAGGTTGTTCCGGACGCGGCGATACCAAATATGTGTACTTTTACTGTTTTTTTTGTTTTTTTTTATAATAATATTTATTGATGGGTACATTATATTTTTATTTTTGGTGGATTATTTTATTTATTTATTTTTTTATATTTTTGCAATTTTTTTTTTTTTTTTTTTTTTCACTTACTGACAGTTTTTATACTTTATTACTTTGTCCCACTATGGGACTTTCACTTTTTTTTCTCTGATCGCCTGCATGGCACAGGAATGCAGCACCATCCCTGTGTCATACAGGCTATCAGCACTGCACAGTGAGAAGATTGTTTGGAGATGCACTGCTCATGTCCAAACAACCTGCTGTCTGGTGACCCGGATGTTGTCATGACGACATCGGGTCGTCATGGCAACACCCAGGAAGCCTTTGCAGACAGCGCTGGAAGCCGGAAGAGGAGGTGAGTATCTGCGATCACCTCCCCTTGCCCCCGCAATGCTGCGATCAGCTGCGATCGACTTCGATCGCAGCATCGCAGGGGTTAATGTGCTGGGAGCGGTGCAGGACCGCTCCCTGCACATAGTACTGGGTGTCAGCTGTGACAATCAGCTGACACCCGGCGGCGATCGCGATGTGTGCGCAGCCTGTGTGCGCACGCGATGACGTACTAATACGGGTCTGGCTCTTAAGTCCCAGGGCACAGACGCGTATTAGTACGTCAGATGTTATTAAGGGGTTAAAGGTTACATGAAAATGTATTATTTTGTGATCACTATTACCCAAGTGACCCCCAACTCGTATACAGTACACACCAAAAGTTTGGACACACCTTCTCATTTAAAGATTTTTCTGTATTTTCTTGACTATGAAAATTGTACATACACACTGAAGGCATCAAAACTATGAATTAACACATGTGGAATTATATACTTAACAAAAAAGTGTGAAACAACTGAAAATATGTCTTATATTCTAGGTTCTTCAAAGTAGCCACCTTTTGCTTTGATGACTGCTTTGCACACTCTTGGCATTCTCTTGATGAGCTGAACTGCTCCTAACAGCAATTCTGGTGTTTCACGTCAACAGGACAGCTCTTCCTTTTCCTATCTGCTCTGTCATGGAGGTATGACTGCCAACTTCATGCTGATTGGCAGCCAGCTCCCTGCTGTTAGGCAGCGGGGAGCCAGCTGTTAGTCAGCATGACAGCAGCAGTCATGCCCCATCAACAGAGCAGAGCGGGAGCTGGAGAATCACCAGCTGGAGCGGGCTGTGACCACTGTTAGCAGGCAAAGATCGGCCTGTAAGTTCTTAGGTCCACGGTAAAAAAAAAAAAATAGTCCCGGACAACCCCTTTAAATATTAAGGAGCAGGAATTCTCCGAATGATTCTATAATCAAAAGAACATAAAATTCTCTCCTGCCCAGTCAGTCTGCCCGGTCTGTTACACCATGATTACCAAAACTTCGACTCATTTCCCTGCCCATTTATTATTACCACATACCCGGCTCTGCTTGACCCGTTTCCAGGTCATTGTGTTGTCTGACTACACTTACGTTTCTCCCTGGTACCACATATCTGCATCTCATACTCTTCAAATTACATTTTGAGACTTTCTCCTCCTGTTGTTGCACATATTTTTTTCCCTTCATCTGCACAGGTATCATTAATCTATCAACTATAATGGCCGTACCAGGTCCTGCAGGTCCTGTATCCCGTACACATGACGTGGGCAGTGCACGGCATGCCGCTAGTTTTTATTCTGAGTGCTCTTATATACGGTGGTAGTTTTACACAATGTTGAGCCTGTGATCTTCAGAGTGAAATGTCTGACTGCTAGAACAGAAGTATACGGCAGATTCTGCAGCATGGATACATAAAGGACGTCCTGGGGGAATATACCTCCCTCCAACACTCGTCCAGTCCCTGCCGCACACTAGAGACATTTATAATAACTCCAGGACTATGGAGCTGGTCATTTTCTCATAATCTGTGGCCATTATTAGTGATCTCGCATTGTACGGTAATATCACCCTGGAGGTTGTGATGTATTTAGTGTAATAGTGCCATCTAGAATATACAGTATATATCAGGCGATACCATGCTTTCTATAGTTAGTCATCTTATGTGCCCTCTATAGATATATATTATACTTTATATTTATTAATAATAAAATTACTCGACACTTTTTCAGCTTTATGATATTTATTAATCTGCTGTAATTATAAAAGAAAGTCCAACCTTACAGTGGACACAGGTGGAAGTGTCCTCCATGATGGTATAGGGTGAGGTGGAGCAAGTATATAGTCAGTGGGGGATCAGAATGATCAGTATTCACTAGGGTCCCTTGTAATCAGGGAGGAACCTGGATGTGTCCCATCAAAAGTTATTGACCCACTGTCCAGCTGTATACCATCAACAGGTAATGAACCTCTGGCTGTGGGCCATCAATAGGTCATCACCCTCCAGCATTTAGCCACCCAGAAATCTGAACTTCAAGTTTATCGTCATCTGTAGGATGTGAACCACAGATGGTTACGATGCTGATGACATCAGGAGGTATCCCTCAAATCTGTGATGGATCGGGAATAGGTGAGATGCAAGCGATGGAAACTACAGGCAGATGTTTTCTCAATCTTTTTTGCCTCTTAGACATCTACAAAAAAATCTTCTCCTCTCGATTCTGTGTTGCAGTATTGTGGGCTTTCTAGGCTCCAGCATTCAAGGTTCTGAATCTCTAGGCTCTGGTATTCTTGATACTGGTGTGCTCAACTCTGGCGCTCTCGGCTCTGAAATTCTAGGTTATTGGTTATTGGTTTCATTCAAAGATCAGAAACCTCTTTTTGCTCTGTAGAACTTCGAGCTCTTCTTCTGCTGTAACATGGTACAGTATGGACCCAGACAATATCACTGAAACCCTCTTTATAGTTGCGTCTAGGAACTTTATTCGCATCCTATGGTGCAGGAGCCATGGATGGACCAGAACATTTGCCATTTGGCAGAACAGTTATTCTCCTGGAAACTTGCTCCTGAATCTGAGGGATACAAATTGGTTCCTTACAAGTACTTTGTTCTTCCAGAATGGTTTTGTTCTTAGGAGTGGGTTTTATAGTTGTTTCACCAGGATTAGACTTTACCTTCTTGCTCAGGACAAGCCTTAAAGCGAACATGTGAGCAGGACTGTGCTTAGTAAACTACATACACTGACCGGTGGGCGCCATTACACTGAGTAAAATGATACCTTTGTTGATGAAATCCGTCCAGAGGTTCTTTTGTAATCTTTATTTTCAGTTCTGCCATAATGATATGCTCTTGCTCTGGGGTGGGACTTTAGGGAGGGGCTGTAAGTGGTGCTCTCATTATGTATTCCTATCTCTGGCCTCTGAAAGGTCACTGTGCTTCTGCTTCTATTTTAAATATTGCCTTTGTAATTTCTCTGTCAATTTGAAATTTACATCCCCCAAAATGGCCGCCGGGGCCCGCGCATGCGCAGTAGCATCTTTCGGTTGCTGGGTGTCATATTGCTGCAGGCAAGTTTCTTTTTCCTTTAGCAAAATGGCGACCGTGCGTGTGCAGTAGCATCTTTCGGCAACCGAAAGATGCTACTGCGCATGCGCGGGCCTTTGCGGCCATTTTGGGGATGTAAATTTCAAATTGGCAGAGAAATTACAAAGGCAATATTTAAAATATTAGGCCGGCGACTGAAAGCACAGTGACCTGTCAGAGATAGGCATACATAATGAGAGCACCAGCTACAGCCCCTCCCTAAAGTCCCGCCCCAGAGCACGAGTATCTCATTATGGCAAAACTGAAACTAAAGATTATAAAAGAACCTCTGGACGGATTTCATCAACAAAGCTATCATTTTACTCAGTGTAATGGCGCCCACCGGTCAGTGTATGTGGTTTACTAAGCACAATCCTGCTGACAGGTGCGCTTTAAAGCCAAGTTCTCTAGTATTGTCACAAGTGTCATCAGCGCAACAAAAACTGTGGCACGGAAGATCCAAAGAGGAAGCTTGATGGAATCTTCAGAGGAATTTTTCCAGGGAACCACACGTAGTGGGTCATCCTGTAATAAAAAAAAAACATTTAGAAATTCTCTTATACATAATCTAATCAACCAGAGAGCCCTTGTTATTATACAGTCATGGATAAAATATAAAGCAGCTTCATGAATATCCCATAGAGAAGATCAGGGAGAAGTTTGGGATTTACCTTGAGGGTCCATGGAATATTGTTTATGGTTGGACTTTCATATGATGGACTGTGATGTATCCAGTATGAAAAGCCCTGCAAAAGGCGATAACATTAGCTGAACCTTTGTGACCCCATATGGATGAGACCATACTCAACGTCAGTGTACTGTGAAGTAGGGAGTAAAGCAACGTAAAGCTCAGAAATGGATAGTATAATACTCATCATCTTCAGAGGTCTCGCAGCAACAATTGAAAAAATGTAAAGCACTAAAGTTTTAATTTAAAAAAAAAAATCTTTTAATGGTAAAAAAATATAAAAATTGTAAAAGTTTTGATATTTTCAACTTTTAAACAGTAGGGGGAGCAGCTGCAGACATTTCCCATGAATCTAGTGTAGTGTTAGATTGCATTAAGACTGCAGTAAAAGTGGGCGGGATGTGCTCACATGGTGTGATGTCTCCTCCCCTCTTTTTCTGGTCCTTTGCAAAAAGATAAGTGAGAATGTAGTTTAGGGTCACAGTGCGGAGACATTCTGTTGGCTGCTGCAAAGTGATACCAAGAGGTAAACAGTGTCACCAAGGACGGACAGCAGCGCGGGCGTTGTTAGGGTCTTAAAAGATCAGGTCCCAAACACCAAGGCATGTCCACCCTCTCCTCAGTATAGATAGATACAGGAGAATACAGCCGCCCCTGTAAGTGCTGCAAACATTGAATATATGACATTTGAACCACATTACTGCTATATAGAATTTACTTATACAAATTACAGTATTTAGCACATAAATTGGCAAATTCAGGAGAGCCCACTAGCCGTGACAAGGTGACCTTTCTTTGATGGGATCCTAATCCTAATATTTATCAGTCATGCCTCTCCCAGGCTATAAGTGTAAAAATTTAAAGGGCAGGTAGGATCCAGCATTAATTAAAAGCCTTAGGCACCTTCACAAATTCATATAAAACCGTTACCGGAAAAACACCATCTATAATATAACACTGCAAGCGTGTCTCTTTCTGAAGCCTCGATAGACTGCGCATGCGCGACGCGCAGTCTGGCTCCAGACAGAATCACCCATCCAGCTGTTACAGGTAAGAGGAGTGTATGGCGCCGGAGATCGCGGTATGCGTAGGCACTGAACGCATACCACGATCTCCGACGCCATACTTACATACTTACCTGACCGGGAGGAGCGTTGCCGCAGCGCCTCTCTTCGCCGGAGACCGGGGCAGGAGTGGGGCGCCGGATCGGCGCATGCACATAGCGCTATCTTGCGCCATTTTACTGAAGACACATTTGCAGTGTGTCTTCAGAAAAATGGCGCCGGACAGCGCGGTGCTCCGTCACCACACTCCTCCCCCAGCCTCCGGCAGAACAGGACTCAGCAGCGCAGGAGCACAGAGAAGAAAGGTGAGTATAATTGTTTATTTTTTTGTATGTGTGTACAGTGTGAAAGGGATGAGGGGGCCACACATACCAGAATTGTGGGGTGAGGGGACCATGCATACCAGGATTGTGGGGTGAGGGGATCAAGCATACCAGGATGAGGGGTACCACGCATACCAGGATTGGGGGGTGAGGGGACCATGCATACCAGGATTGGGGGGTGAGGGGTACCACACATAACAGGATTGGGGGGTGAGGGGTACCACACGTGCCAGGATTGGGGGGTGAGGGGACCATGCATACCAGGATTGGGGGGTGAGGGGACCATGCATACCAGGATGAGGTATACCACACATACCATTATTGGGGGGTGAGGGGACCACGCATACCAGGATAGGGGTTGAGGGGACCATGTATACCAGGATTGGGGGGATGAGGAGACCATGCATACCAGGACTGGGGGTGAGGGGACCATGCATACCAGGATTGGGGGGTGAGGGACCATGCATACCAGGGTTAAGGGGTGAGAGGACCATGCATACTAGGATTGGGGGGTGAGGGGACCGTGCATACCAGGATTGGGGGGTGAGGGGACCATGCATACCAGGATTGGGGGGTGAGGGGACCATGCATACCAGGATTGGGGGGTGAGGGGACCATGCATACCAGGATTGGGGGGTGAGGGGACCATGCATACCAGGATTGGGGTGTGAGGGGTGCCATGTATAACAGAATAGGGATGTGAGGGGTGCCATGCATACCAGAATAGGGATGAGGGGTACCATACATACCAGGATAGGAATGCGGGGTACCATGCATACCAGGATGAGGGGTACCATACATACCATGATAGGGATGAGGGGTACCATGTATGCCAGGATTGGGGATGAGGGGTACTATGTATACCAGGATTGGGGATGAGGGACCCATGCATACCAGGATAGGGATGAGGAGTGCCATGCATACCCGGATGGGGATGAGGGGTGCCATGCATACCAGGATGAAGGTGAGCGTCCCATGCATACCAGGATCTGGGATACCATACATACCAGGATAGGGATGAGGGATGGGGTACCACACATACCAGGATTGGGGGTGAGGGGTGCCATGCATATCAAGATTGGGGGTGAGGGGTGCCATGCATACCAGGATTGGGGGTGAGGGGTGCCATGCATACCAGGATTGGGGGTGAGGGGTGCCTTGCATACCAGGATTGGGGGTGAGAGGTGCCATGCATACCAGGATGGGATGGTGGAGACAGGATGGGGGCAGCACAAATACCAGGAGGGAGGCAGCACATACCAGCATGGGAGACCATATACCAATAAAAATGCTTGCCACCCGGGCGTAGAACGGGTTGAATAGCTAGTAGGTTATAATGGGCACGTGTGGTATCCATGAAAAAAACGGATGCCACACGTAACGCAGACACGTACATGTGAAGGGGGCCTTAGGCTGATCAGAGGAGTGCACAGTCAGAAAAGGAGGCTGTCACAACCTCCAAAAGTAAACTATAAACAAAACTTGACCAGCACCTCCGAACAGAATAAAGCAAGTGTGAACAGGTGCAAGCTGCCTTAAGCTACAAGACTACAGTCACTTTATGTGACTGCAGACTTGTGAATCCTCACATTGCACACCCTGCTCGCTGTGAGGATTTTCAGGTGACGGGTGTGTGACCACAAGCATGTGATACGCATACTTCTACTTCTGGCCACATTCTGACTAGACTGTGTTCGGCTGCACTCAATTCACATCGGGCACCGACACCTGAGAACCCTCACAGCGCGCACAGAGAAATTGCAGGCTTGTAGCCTAAAGCTGGACAACCCCTTTAAGGTTGTTTTTCTTTTTCTTAAAACAAACCCTGTCCCCTGTAAAATTTTCAAGAAGGTTGGAAATTCTCTTTAAAGGAATTTTCCTTTAAATGTATGTTATTTACATACTTGCAGTCATGTGCGGATGAGACTCATCTTGCTCCACTCAATATAAGAGAATTGAAAGAATCTGGATGAGACTAGTCGGCATGTGACTGCAAGTATGTAAATCGCATACATGAGGTCAAGTGACCGCCCTCCCGCATTAAAATACAGGAAAATCGAGACAGTGTGCGCAAATCGTGACAGTGTGATAATTCAGCTGTCTGCAGTCAGAGTAACTGCAGACTTTTCTCTTGTGACCAGAAAACAACTATAAGAGAGTAAAGGATATTTCCGGGCATATGGGATTGATGACCTCTCTACATATACAGGATAGGTGATGAAAAGCAGATAGGTGGGGTCTGACAGCTGGTGCCCCTATCGGTCAGCTGTTACAAGCTCCGGAGCAAGCGCAGCTCTATCCAGAGTGTAGTGGCCTCTGCCAGTCGCTGCTGGTACTGTAGTCACTACTATTCAAATGAACAGGAGCTGAGCTGCAGAACCAGCAGCAGCCGCTCAGTAATGCCGCCTGAGCAAACAGCTGCTCTTGGGGGCGCCAGGTGTCGGACCCCCACTGATCTGCTATTGATGACCTATCCTGTAGATGTAGATAGGTCATCAATACTGTATTCCCGGACATCCCTTTATATCTTATAGGGTTTTCTGCTTGCAAAAGAAAAGTCTGCAGTCTCTCTCTGTGACAGCTGAATTATGACGCAGTGCGATATGGCAATACTGTATGCCCACACATCCCTTTATATTTTGTCAAACTCAAATACTCGGAGGGCCAAAATGAAAAGCTTGGACAAAGTTGCAAGACAACCGTGATATTTATTTAAAAAATGTCTACAATTGAGGAAGTTTTCCCTTATCAAATATAACATTGAATAGTCCTCCATACAGTATAATGGCCCCGCATAGTCCTTCATACAGTATAATGGCCCCGCATAGTCCTCCATGCAGAATAATGGCCCACATAGTCATCCATACAGTATAATGGCCCCATATAGTCCTCCATACAGTGTAATGGCCCCACATAGTCCTCCATACAGTATAATGTGTCCCACATAGACCTCCATGCAGAATAATGGCCCCACATAGTACTCCATACAGTATAATGGGTCCCACATAGTCCTCCATGCAGAATAATGGCCCCACATAGTCCTCCATGCATAATAATGGCCCCACATAGTCCTCCATGCAGAATAATGGCCCCACATAGTCCTCCATACAGTATAATGGCCCCGCATAGTCCTCCATACAGTATAATGGCCCTACATAGTCCTCCATACAGTATAATGGCCCCACATAGTCCTCCATACAGTATAATGTGTCCCACATAGACCTCCATGCAGAATACACTGTGTTCCAAATTATTATGCAAATAATATTTTCTCAGATTTTCCCAAATTACGTATATGAATTGCAGTCATTGTAATTTTCCAGTCAAATAACTATTAGAGTACAATTGAAAGGTTTTTGTACAAACTGCCTATGATAACAGTATATTTTAAAAAAATAAAACACTCAAGTTGCACTCAAAATGCATGTTCCAAATTATTATGCACAGCAGAGTTTTCAACCTTTTCATTTTAATAAAGAACAAAAAAATTGTCATTTTTGAAATTATAAGCATTAGCTGGTTATTACAAACTGAAATCAAACAGTTTTCAACTCAAAACTTTATTCTAGGTGATGTTACATTTTCACATAGGACCCCTTGTTGGAAAAGAGCTTCTGAACTCTCTCGTCCATTGAATTTGTCAGGTTTTGGATGGTTTCTGCTTTAATTGTTTTGCATGAGGACAGAATACCCTCCCAGAGCTGTTGCTTAGATGTGAACTGCCTCCCGCCATCATAGACACTTCTTTTGATGATGCTCCAGAGGTTCTCAATGGGGTTGAGGTCAGGGGAGCATGGGTGCCACGCCATAAGTTTGTCCCCTTTTATGCCCATAGCAGCCAGAGATGCAGATGTGTTATGTGCAGCATGAGACAGGGCATTATCATGCATGAAATGATCTTGATGGTCCAGATGGATGGAGTGGAGGATGGCTGGTTGATGGACACCCCATGCAAACACGGCTACGGCGCCAACAAGTAGGAGGTGGAGTAATGTTTTGGGCTGGAATCATGGGGAGAGAGACTGTCGGCCCTTTTAGGATCCCTGAAGGGGTAAAGATGAACTCCATAATGTATGTTGAATTTCTCAAACAGCACTTCCTTCCATGGTTCAAGAAGAAGAACCATGCATTCCGCAGCAAGATCATTTTCATGCATGATAATGCCCCGTCTCATGCTGCACATAACACATCTGCATCTCTGGCTGCTATGGGCATAAAAGGGGACAAACTTATGGTGTGGCACCCATGCTCCCCTGACCTCAACCCCATTGAGAACCTCTGGAGCATCATCAAAAGGAGTGTCTATGATGGCGGGAGGCAGCTCACATCTAAGCAACAGCTCTGGGAGGGTATTCTGTCCTCATGCAAAACAATTGAAGCAGAAACCATCCAAAACCTGACAAATTCAATGGATGAGAGAGTTCAGAAGCTCCTTTCCAACAAGGGGTCCTATGTGCAAATATAACATCACCTAGAATAAAGTTTTGAGTTGAAAACTGTTTGATTTCAGTTTGTAATAACCTGTTAATGCTTATAATTTCAAAAATGACAATTTTTTTGTTCTTTATTAAAATGAAAAGGTTGAAAACTCTGCTGTGCATAATAATTTGGAACATGCATTTTGAGTGCAGTTTGAGTTTTTTATTTTTTCAAAAATATACTGTTATCATAGGCAGTTAGTGCAAAAACCTTTCAATTGTACTCTAATAGTTATTTGACTGGAAAATTACAATGACTGCAATTCATATAGGTAATTTGGGAAAATCTGAGAATATATTATTTGCATAATAATTTGGAACACAGTGTAATGGCCCCACATAGTACTCCATACAGTATAATGGGTCCCACATAGTCCTCCATGCAGAATAATGGCCCGACATAGTCCTCCATGCATAATAATGGCCCCACATAGTCCTCCATACACAATAATGGCCCCACATAGTCCTCCATAAAATATAATGGGTCCAACATAGTCCTCCATGCAGAATAATGGCCCCACATAGTCCTCCATACAGTATAATGGCCCCACATAGTCCTCCATACTGAATAATGGGCCCCACATAGCCCTCCATATCAGAATAATGGGTCCCACATAGTTCTCCATACAGTATAATGGGCCCCACATAGTGTTCCACACAGTATAGTGGGACCCACATAGTGCTCCATACAGTATAATGGGCCACACATAGTACTCCATACAGTATACTGGCCCCACATAGTGCTCCTTCAGTATAATGGCCCCACATAATCCTCCATACAGTATAATGGGCCCCACACAGTGCTACATACAGTATAATTGGCCCCACACAGTGCTCCATACAGTATAATGTGGCGCCCCTGAGGGTTCAGTCGCCACAGGGGTACTGCACCTCAGACCGAGGTGTGGTATCTCCTCTCCAAGGTAAGGATGGAGTACTACACAGGACCCCTGCCACGGACTCAACACTACACCACTCCAGTTCAGGACGGGGATCTAAAGCACCATAGTGCAGCCCTGGGTCTGAATGGAGGAGTTGGGGGGAACCAAAGTAAGGGGGAACCAAGTAGTGAGTGAGGGTGGAGGAAGCACTTTATAACACACCTTAATAGAATCATATATAAACAGAGGCCATCTTTAGTACCGGGTCTTTGGTCGCAGTTCCCTGGAGTGGTTAGTCAGTACAAGCGGCAGCTGTTCTAGGATTCTGTGATTCCCGGTCTCAGGCCTCGAGACTGGGGATTGGGGCAGAGTTGAGTTATAGCCAGCTCTGTTCCTGGTCTTAGTCCACACAAGAAGGCAAAAGAGGGGAGCAGAGGAGATAGGCTCCACAGGCGAAAGGATCTCAGGGGGTGCGGACAGAGCGGAGTCGCCACCTGCATGCCTCATTCTGGCTTAGTCAGAGAGACCCTGCCACAAGAGGGGGTACCGGTCCCCGATTATCTGACCTTGCACTTCACGTCTCAGTCAGAAAAGTCCGGAGGCTTATGTGGATCCCAGGGGAATACGGACGGAGCGGAGTCGCCACCTGTATCCTCTAATCTGCGTTTATCCAGAGGGACCCGGCCTTACACCAAGTTCTCACCACCAGTCACCAATAAGGGCACCCAGTCGGTCCGGGGGCTACACGCCACCCGTAAAGGGCATCGCAGTACCCGTACAGGACTCAGTGGGGAACACAAGGAGGGAGAAGGAGAATTAAGAGAAGAGATGAACACACTAGAGCTTGGGGTCCTGTCAAGTGCACCTGAAGTACTTGGAGTGTGCTGAACCCTGTGGCGCCCAGGGGATGGGGACTACTCGGCGCCCGGGCCTTAATGCCTGTTCTTGGGGGATGTCGCAGTGGTCGGCTCCCGGGCCCGTACATTGAGGTCTCTCTTAAAAAGGGGAAAATGAAATGTCAAAGTTCGTGATGCCACCTATGGTGTCTGGTGAGGATCACCAGCGCTGCGACCATCCACTGAGGCCAGTGTTGTGGCAGCTTAGATGGAATCACTCCCCACAGGCGGATCGGGGCTTCAGGGCAGCGTAGGAGTTGGGAATGCAGGACAGAGGGGACCCAGCCAGGTCAGAGCAAGAAGGGGAAGCACACACAAAAGTCACTTCTGTACCTTTACTGGAAATAGTTCAGGAACACTCCGGAGCGCTGTAGGGTGAGGGGTGCACGTCCGGATTCTCCCCAGTGAGCGGGTGTACGGCCTCCTGTTTCTTGCCTCTCTGTAGTAAGTTTCTGACCTGCCTGGAGCTAGGCCTAACTTATTTTCTGTCCTGCATCGGCTGATCCTGTGGTAGGGCCTTCTGTTAGAGTTCACACCCCCTGGTATATGGGGCCTCGGTAACTCCTGACCCTGGTATAACAGTCAGCGTTTGGTATTCCTGAGACATGTAGCTCACCAGGGGTTCTGGTTGTCCTCTGCTGGGTGTAAAGAATCCCTGCAGACTCGGACCCGTTGTCCGGTATATGGTTTCTGGGGTGAGCTGGTAAAGCCCCACTGCCCCCAATGCTACTCGCTCCTCTAGCCTTCAGCCTACTCGGGCCCTCACTAGGCTATACACACTGGCAGTTAGCTGGCTGCTTCTTCTACTGCTCTCTGAGTGTCAGCAACGCTTCTAGCTCACTTAACTCGAGATGCTTGAGTCTGACTGAGCTCCACTGCAGACTGACCTGTTTCTCTGTGTCTCACTCTGCAGCAACTGGCTGTGGACTCCAGACTGTTCTGTCTCCACTCACTTCCTGAGGAGAACTAACTCACAGACCGCCTCTGCCTAGCTCCACCCTCCGTATTTATATCCCTATCCGGACTCTCTCTGGTGGACTGAGGTAGGGTGGAGGTGTGTGTATGCTCCGAGGGCCTCTTGTGGAGAAATCCTTTAATACACCCCTCCAGGATCTGTGGCTCCATGCACAGCAGGGCGCCACAAACCCCATCCTGGTGGCCGCAACACGCCGTGTGACAGCAGAGAGAAACTCTGAGCTGAACCACTACACCTGTGAGTAAAGACTTGGATGACTTTAACCTTTGTCTCTGTCTGTTCCTTACTCCGCGGCTCTGCACCCGCCAACGCTCTATTCCACGCTCTCTCTCTCTCTATGCTACCCTGCGGCCTTGCTCCACCTGTGGTTAGCCGTACCATCTGAGCTGTCTGAACACCGGCCTCAGAGGACTGCCACAGCGCTGGTGACCCTCACCAGAAACCGCAGGTGGCGTAGTCAAACAACCACTCATCCATAAGCCCATAATTTTTTATGTGACAGCCCTGGGCACGGACCAGGCCAAGGCCATGACAACATCCCCCACAACTACAGGCCCCCCGTCCGAGTTCACCTTCCCAGGGAGGGCTAGAGCGTCACAACTTGGCGTAGTCGGCAGGATTTCGTGCCCGTGGCAAAGGCAGAAGTCTATACCCATTGCCAACGGGTACTGTGCACCTTTCTAAAGACTGTATTTCCACATTCCATGTGGCGCCCGCCCAAGAAGAATGGACGCCATTATGTGCAGGGAAAACAACAACCTCTTAAGACCTCCCATCATGGGCAAGGTTCTCAAATGGCGCCAAAAATACAGACCGCCCCTTGCTACAGAGACTGTCCGCATGGATGTGTCCGTCAAAACAGATGAGACGTCCCAGGGAATGCCCGTCTGCAAGCAGCCATTGAACCGCCCCTGAAAGAGGAGGAGAGAGAGAGGGAGACAAGGCGTGGTTCGAGCAAGTCTAGACAGACCACACCTGGAGGCCGCAATGGAAGGAGACCAGGAATCACCCTCCGCCGCTGGCCCACTGCCAACCACCTCCCTCACCCTGGAGGGATACAGCGTTCGATTAGCACCGGAGGAGGCCGAGTTCCTCCGCGGCGAGACGCAGAACTTGACCCGGAGAGTGGAAGAAGCCCAGCGGAGAGCAGTTGAGGAATGGAGGAAGGAGATGTGGGAGAAGCTTGCAGCCCGACACCCGGAGGTTCCACGCCCTGTCACCGATACTCCAGCCCCGGTGGAAATGGAACAAGACCAGGAGGCCGCATCCAGCCCAGTAGCGTGTAAGGAAACAACCCCTGCCCCGGGCGCCAAGTGCATCAACCTCCTCCTAGACTTCCTGCCGCCACCTCCATCCCTGGGCGCTACCGTTTGGGAGCAGCTCCTAACCCCGGACCCCTACGCCCAAGCTGTCGCAGCCTCCGGAAGCCTGCTGCCCCTCACACTCCCGGAGCTGTCATCACCTGCCCTCGCCTGGGTGTACTCACACACCAACCCAAACTGGTCCGCCAAGATAGAGGACCAACAGCGGCCCCCGCTAACACCGTTACCAGCACCCCCGGTTACAAGCCCAAAGGGAGAGGAGTTTAGATGGGACAACCGGGGGGGGATCTAATGAGGTTTCCCCGGGAGACCCAAACTGAGGCTTAACAGCGGGAGGAGTATTGCCGGCATGAGCTCCTCCAGCTAGAGCGAGAACGGCATGCACGGAGGGTCCGCTGCGAGCAGCTGGAGGTGCGGTCAAAAGCCGCTAAGGCCCAAGCCTGCCAGGCGCAGGCCTTCCGCTTCAGCCCCCGGGAGGAAGGACTCATAGTCAGATTCCACCAGGAGTCGGGATGGGACTTTATCCGCAGCCCCCAGTTCGCTCAAGACGTGTTTGTAAATAAGCTGGACGTGGAGGCCCATCTGGAGGAAGGACACCCTGACCCCAACCTATACCCGGGAGACTTGGTCTCCTACACCCGCCACCACGGGGTGCGCGGGTGGTACGCCCTGGAGGTACGCCGGGTGTTTAAGGAAGACGTCTCTCCGCGCATTCCCACAAGTGACCGGTCAGGATCAGTGGGAAAGCATGAGCCGTACCCCCGGTGGGGATACCACCTGTAATGCGGCCCCGGCGGGTGAACTTCCTTGTTATTGTTTTTTTTTTTGTTCTCCTTGTTGCCGTTCATTTTGAAAAGACATTATGCCAGCGGACGGTGAGCAGTCAACAGACTGTATTGTAAATAGTTTGCACCTATTCAGGTGCTCCCTATTGGTTTTATATGTGCAACAACAGACCTCAGAACAAAAACCTGTCTGGGTGGCACCATTGGAGGTCCAACTCAGGATCGCCATGCCCTGCGGCCACCCCAGGCCCTGCGTGGAGGGTTTTCTTTGGACAGGTCCCTCATGCTGCTGAGCCTGCACTTGCACAAGAATTTCTACTGTTTTTCTATATTTATATAATGTCTTAATATATATTTAATCTGCAACGTTTAAGAAAAATGCCTCCCATAATGGGAAGATTGTTTCTGTTGTTTACAAAAGCATTTAAAAATTTTTGAAGTCTGAAATATACCATGTATTTACTCTATTGCAGCCCGCGGACATGCTGTGTTTCACTGGGGGGGAATTTGGCGCCCCTCAGGGTTCAGTAGCAACAGGGGTACTGCACCTCAGACCGAGGTGTGGTATCTCCTCTCCAAGGTAAGGGTGGAGTACTACACAGGACCCCTGCCACGCACTCAACACTACACCACTCCATTTCAGGACGGGGATCTAAAGCACCATAGTGCAGCCCTGGGTCTGAATGGAGGGGAACCAAAGTAAGGGGGAACCAAGTAGTGAGTGAGGGTGGAGGAAGCACTTTATAACACACCTTAATAGAATCATATATAAACAGCTGTTCTAGGATTCTGTGATTCCCGGTCTCAGGCTTCGAGACTGGGGATTGGGGCAGAGTTGAGTTATAGCCAGCTCTGTTCCCAGTCTTAGTCCACTCAAGAAGGCCCAGGAGGTGAACAGAGGAGATAGGCTCCAGAGGCGAAAGGATCTCGGGGTGTGTGGACAGAGCGGAGTCGCCACCTGCATGCCTCATTCTGTCCTAGTCAGAGAGACCCTGCCGCAAGAGGGGGTACCGGTCCCCGATTATCTGACCTTGCTCTTCATGTCTCTGTCAGAAAAGTCCAGAGGTTTATGTGGATCCCAGGGGGATATGGACGGAGCGGAGTCGCCACCTGTATAATCTAATCTGCGTTTTTCCAGAGGGACCTGGCCTTACACCAAGTTCTCACCACCAGTCACCAATAAGGGCACCCAGTCGGTCCGGGGGCTACACGCCACCCGTAAAGGACATCGCAGTACCCGTACGGAACTCAGTGGGGGACACAAGGAGGGAGAAGGAGAAGTAAGAGAAGAGATGAACACACTAGAGCTTGGGGTCCTGTCAAGTGCACCTGAAGCACTTGGAGTGTGCTGAACCCCATCATGGTGGCCGCAACACGCCGTGTGACAGCAGAGAGAAGCTCTGAGCTGAACCACTACACCTGTGAGTAAAGACTTGGATGACTTCAACCTTTGTCTCTGTCTGTTCCTTACTCCGCAGCTCTGAACCCGCCAACGCTCTATTCCATGCTCTCTATCTCTCTATGCTGCCCTGAGGCCTTGCTCCACCTGTGGGGAGCCGTACCATCTGAGCTGTCTGAACACCGGCCTCAGAGAACGGCTGCAGCGCTGGTGACCCTCACCAAAAACCGCAGGTGGCGTAGTCGAACAACCACTCATCCAGAAGCCCATAATTTTTTATGTGACAGCCCTGGGCACGGACCAGACCGAGGCCACGATGACAACCCCCACAACTACAGGTCCGCCGTCCGAGTTCACCTTCCCAGGGAGGGCTAGATCGTCACAATAACAGGGCCCTACATTGCTTATTATAAACAGTATAATGGCCACACAATGCTACATACAGAATAATGAGCCCCACATAGTGCTCCATACAGTAAAATGGGCCCCACATAATCCTCCATACAGTATAATGGGTCCCACATAATCCTCCATACAGTATAATGGCCCCACATAGTCCTCCATGCAGAATAATGGCCCCACATAGTCCTCCATACAGTATAATGGCCCCGCATAGTCCTCCATACAGTATAATGGCCCCACATAGTCCTCCATACAGTATAATGGCCCTACATAGTCCTCCATACAGTATAATGGCCCCACATAGTCCTCCATACAGTATAATGGCCCCACATAGTCTTCCATACAGTATAATGGCCCACATAGTCCTACATACAGTATAATGGCCCCATATAATCCTCCATACAGTACAATGGTCTCACATAGCCCTTCATACAGAATAATGGGCCCCACATAGTACTCCATACAGGATAATGGCCTCGCATAGTCCTCCATTCAGTATAATGGCCCCACATAATCCTCCATACAGTATAATGGCCCCACACAGTGCTCCATAGAGTATAACAGGGCCCTACATTGCTTTCCATACAGTATAATGGCCCCACATAGTGCTCCATACAGTATAATGGGCCCCACACAGTGTTCCATACAGTATAATGGGCCCCACATAGTCCTCCATACAGTATAATGAGCCCCACATAGTGCTCCATACAGTATAATGGGCCCCACATAGTGCTCCATACAGTATAATGGGCTCCACATAGTGCTCTCTACAGTATAATGGGCCCCACATAGTGCTCCATACAGTATAATGGGCCCCACATAGTGCTCCATACAGTATAATGGGCCCCACATAGTGCTCCATACAGTATACTGGCCCCACATAGTGCTCCATACAGTATAATGGCCCCACACAGTGCTCCATACAGTATAATGGGCCCCACACAGTGCTCCATACAGTATAACAGGGCCCTACATTGCTTTCCATACAGTATAATGGCCACACAGTGCTCCATACAGAATAATGAGCCCCACATAGTTCTCCATATAGTATAATGGGCCCCACATAATCCTCCATACAGTATAACAGGGCCCTACATTGCTTTTGTTGCGCCACTGAGGGTTCAGTCGCCACAGGGGTACTGCACCTCAGAATGAGGTGTGGTATCTCCTCTCTTAGGTAAGGATGGAGTACTGCACAGGACTCCAACCACACACTCAACACTACACCACTCCAGTTCTGAAGGGGGCCTAATGCACTATAGTGCTGCCCCGGGCCTGAATGGAGGAGTTGGGGGGAACCAAAGATTAGGGGGAACCAAGTAGTGAGTGAGGGTGGAGGAAGCATTAATCTACAGCACTTAACTAGAATCATATATAATCAGAGGCCATTTTAGCAACAAGGTCTTTGGTCGTGGGTCTTTCGGTCGGCAAGTCAGCACAAGGCTGCGGCTGGCTGAGGGTCCACGGTTCCCAGTCTCAGGCCTCGAGACGGGGGGGTCGGGGCAGAGTTATAACTGGCTCTGTCCCCGGTCAGGGTCCAACTAAGAAGGCCTAGGAGGGGAGCAGAGGAGACAAACTCCACAGGCGAAAGGATCTCAGCGGGTGCGGACGGAGCGGAGTCGCCACCTGCATACCTCATTCTGGCCCAGCCAGAGAGACCCTGCCGCAAGAGGGGGTACCGGTCTCCGATTTTCTGACTTTGCACTTCACGTCTCTGTCGGAAAAGTCTGGAGGCTTATGTGGATCCCAGGGGGATACGGACGGAGTCGCCACCTGTATTCCCTAATCTGAGTTTATCCAGAGGGACCCGGCCTTACACCACGTTCTCACCACAAGTCACCAAAAAGGGCACCCAGTCGGTCCGGGAGCTTCAAGTTACCCAAAAAGGACATTGCAGTACCCGTACGGGACTCAGTGGGGAGAAGGAGAGAGAAGGAGAAGTAGGAGAAGAGAGGGACACACTAGAGCGGGGGTCCTGTCAAGTGCTCCTGAACTACCTGGAGTGTGCAGAGCCCCACCCTGGCGGCCGCAGCTCGCCGTGTGACAGCAGAGAGAAACTCTGAGCTGAACGATCAAATCTGTGAGTAAAGACTTGGATGACTGCAACTACTGTCTCTGTCTGCTCTTTCCTCCGCGGCCCTGCACCCGCCAACGTTTTACTTCACTCTCTCTTCTCTACGCTGCCCTGAGGCCCTGCTCCACCTGTGGGGAGCTGCACTAGCTAAGTTGCCTGAACACCGGCCTCAGAGGACTGCCGGAGCGCTAGTGATCCTCACCAGAAACTACAGGTGGCGTAACGAACATTCCCCTTTTTCCCACACAAACCCCCCACCTTCTTTTTCCCTTTTTAAAGAGTGACCCCAGGGTACGGGCCCGGGAGCCGACCACCGCGACATCCCCCCCCCCCAAGGTCAGGCAAACAACAGCTAAGGCCCGGGTACCGAGTCGTCCCTCCCCCAATCCCCTGAGCGTGTCATCTCCCATACAGTATAATAGCCCCACATAGTCCTCCATACAGTATAATGGCCCCGCATAGTCCTCCATACAGTATAATGGCCTCGCATAGTCCTCCATACAGTATAATGGCCTCGAATAGTCCTCCATACAGTATAATGGACCACACATAGTCCTCCATACAGTATAATGGTCTCACATAGTGCTCCATACTGTATAATGGGCCTCACATAGTCCTCCATACAGTATAATGGGCTCCGCATAGTCCTCCATACAGTATAATGGACCCACATAGTCCTCCATACAGTATAATGGCCCCATATAGTCCTCCATACAGTATAATGGTCTCACATAGTGCTCCATACTGTATAATGTGCCTCACATAGTCCTCCATAGAGTATAATGGGCCCCGCATAGTCCTCCATACAGTATAATGGCCTTACATCATCCTCCATACAGCATAATGGCCCCGCATAGTCCTCCTACAGTATAATGGCCTCACATAGTCCTCCATACTGTGTAATGGGCCCCGCATAGTCCTCCATACAGTATAACGGCCTCGCATAGTCTTCCATACAGTATAATGGCTTCGCATAGTGCTCCATACTGTATAATGGACCACACATAGTGCTCCATACAGAATAATGGTCTCACATAGTCCTCCATACAGTATAATGGCCTCACATAGTCCTCCATACAGTATAATGGCCCCACATAGTCCTCCATACAGTATAATGGGCCTCAGATAGTCCTCCATACAGTATAATGGCCCCACATAGTCCTCCATACAGTATAATGGGCCCCACATAGTGCTCCATACAGTATAATGGCCCCACATAGTCCTCCATACAGAATAATGGTCTCGCATAGTGCTCCATACTGTATAATGGGCCTCACATAGTGCTCCATACTGTATAATGGCACAACACAGTGCTCCATTACGGACCTCCCTTGAATTCTTGACTATAGCCGTGCTTCAAAGAAGACCGTGATTTTCACTAACTGCAGCAATACTGTGGCATCGCTGTATATAGCACAAGCTATAAGTTAAAAGCTATTTTAAAAAGTTTTCAAAGATATTTAAAAAAAAACATAAAAGTTCCAATCGCCCCCATTTTCCTGCATTAAAAATAAAGATATTAAAAAATTTAAAAAATACACATATGAGATATCGCTGCATTCAGAAAAGTCTGATCTATCAAAATAAAACCACAAGCAACACGATTCGTAAACACCATAAAACAGAAAAATATTCAAACACGCCAAAATGACATTATTTTCTGCAATACCCCTAAAAATGCTGTAACAAGTGATGAAAATGTCATATCCATTCCAAAATGGTATCAATAAAAAAATATAGAAACGTTACGGGTCTCGGAAAATGGCGACAACCCAAAAATGGTTTTATTTCAAATTTCTGATTTATTTTCACCGGTAAAATAATGAAAGAACTGGACTTGTTTGGTATCGGTGTAATCGTACCGATGAGCAGAATCACACTGCAAGGTCATTTTTACCACAAAATGTACACTGTAAAAATAATTTCCAAGAAACTATGTCAGATTGCGTGTATTTCTCAATTTCACCGAACTTGGAATTTTTGTTTCCTGTTTTCCAGTACAAAGTGGTAAAATCAATGGTGTCAATCAAAATTACAATTCGTCCCCCAAAAAACAAGCCCTCATATGTCTATGTGGACAGAAAAGTAAAAAAGTTATGGCTGTGGGAAGAAGGGGAGGAAAAAACTAAAGTTCAAAAACAGAAATTGGCCCTGTCAGGAAGGGGTTAACTGCTTCTGCACTCTGGAGCCCTAGAGATTAGAGCTTTGGGTTTGGGCATATTTAAGTATTTGTTGCAGCATTTCCTCCTACCAACAAAGTGAATGAGATTCCTGAGGCCTCGTGCACACGCTGCTTCTTTTTTCCTCGCAGATTAGAAGCAGTTTTATATTTGCAGCCTGTCAATCCATTCAGCGATTTTCATCAGATGCATGGGGGGGGAAATGCAAGTAAAAAATACGGTAAAAGTGTGCGTATTTATGTTATGTTGTGTTTTTCCGGCCACAAGACGTTTTTGGTGCAGAAATGTCTGCAGAAAGTACTTAACGTGTGCACATACAGTACAGACCAAAAGTTTGGACACACCTTCTCATTTAAAGATTTTTCTGTATTTTCATGACTATGAAAATTGTACATTCACACTGAAGGCATCAAAACTATGAATTAACACATGTGGAGTTATATACTTAACAAAAAAGTGTGAAACAGCTGAAAATATGTGAAATCGAAGAAGGAAAATTATATTATCCAAAAGATAATAGTCCTCTTAATATAGATCAGCCTGAACAATGTACGGCCATAGTCAAATTAGACGTCCTTACAAAGGGTTTTACTCTAAACATGGGAGATGTCTCAGGTAAGGGTCATGAATGTGAATGTTTATGGTGTTATCAAAAGAATGGAGCACTGGAAGGCGATGTGAAGTATATCCATAAAATACACCCAGAATGTGCAAAGTATGGGGACAGATGGTAGAAAAGGTTTGGATTTGATGATAAACTTAGTTTGATGAAATGTGAAAATTTGGTGGAAGAAATAGGAAAGTGCAGTGAGAAATTAAAAAAGTCTGGACTTACAAGTGCAAATATATGGTTGTGTGAAGCCTGAAAGAGAGAAAATGGCCGACATGCAGAAAACTATTATAAAGACAAAAAGAAGGATAAAAAGGGACTGGTGTTAGTAATACAGGATGGGTGTGATATTGTCCTCACACAGAAAGACTTGAATGAAGACCAGGGTTACAGAGGTAGGGGAGAGGTAGAGGAAGAGGTAGGGGAGTGGGCGACAAAACATCTTGTTGGCATTGCAGGAAGATTGGGCATTTTCTTCGAGAATGCCCTGACAGACAAAAAATAACCCAGATGGCACAAATGCCACAGAATATGCAGTAGTAACTCAGGATAAAGTCCTGATGGCCAAAGCACTCCGAAACACCTATCAGCACAAGCAGCCACCGCAACATACTGACATTACATGAGACTAGTCTTATTGACCTACAAATCCTCAAAGAGATGCAACAAGCATCCCCAAAATCTGAACAAACTACATGGGTAATAAAAGGTGCTATCTTCAAAGATGGCGTATATGTATCTGCAGAAAACAAATATATATTGCCCAGTAACCTCTTTAGATATGCTGCAGTATTGAGCCATAGCACAGGAGAGATGGTAAAGATCATAAAGTATTTACAGCATGCGACTTTACTAACTACTCAAAGTTTTGTCTCACCTGCTTTCTTGTCCATTATTGGAAACATTGTCTGTCGTAAGTGTTGAAGTAGAATATGCCTGGAGCTGCGGAGTCACATTTTAAGGCGTGCTTGAAGACATCAGGGCTAGGCATCAATCGGATCATCTGGGTTAGAGCATTCCAGAGAACTGGCGCAGCACGAGAGAAGTCTTGGAGACGGAGGTGCTAGGTTCGGATTATGGGGGATGTTAGTCTTAGGTCATTTGTGGAACGGAGAGCACGTGTAGGACGATAGACTGAGATGAGAGAGTTGATATAAGGTGGTGCAGAACTGTGGAGAGCTTTGTGGGTGAAAGCAATGAGTTTATAGTGGACCCTGTAGCAAATGGGTAACCAGTGTAATGACTGGCACAAGGTGGAGGCATCAGTGAAGCGGCTGGACAGAAATACGACCCTGGCTGCCGCATTCAGGACAGATTGGAGAGGGGAAATTTTGGTAAGAGGGAGACCGATCAGAAGAGAGTTGCAGTAGTCCAGACAAGAGTGAATAAGAGCGACAGTAAGAGTTTTAACAGTTTCAAAAGTGAGAAAAGATCGGATTCTGGAGATGTTTTTAAGATGCAGGTGACAAGAGCGAGTGAGTGATCGGATATAGGGAGTAAAGGAGAGGTTAGTGTTGAATATGACCCCAAGGCAGCGGGCATGCTGCTTGAGAGTTATGGTTGAACCCTCCAAGGTAATTTCGATGTTAGGTAGAGTTAGGTTAGTAGAGGGGGAAAACACCAGAAGTTCAGTTTTGGAGAGATTCAGTTTAAGATAGAGGGAGGACATTATGTTAGACACAGCAGACAAACAATCATGGGTATTTTGTATTAGGGTAGGGATGATGTCAGGGGAAGAAGTGTATAATTGGGTGTCGCCAGCATAGAGATGATACTGGAACCCAAATCACCTAACTCTGGGTTAAGTTGTCTCTCTGTTTCCGGATAAATAGACCCCATGTCATGATACACTCAGGTGGGACAATGTTGACTGTACTGAAGGTTTTGCTCCGATCCTACACCTATTCCAACACATTTGGTTACCTTACTTTCTGTTACCTCAGCGAAAACCCTTCAAGAGAATAGATGTGGAATCAGACTGTACATTAGCAGAATAATTGGCTAAGATAACAACACTCAAATAAGTCTCTACCCCTAATTTTTTCTCAGAAGAACTGCTACCGAAACCTGAGGTTGTGAAACGTGCTGACTGGGTCCTTGTGAAGGTGATAAAGAAGAAACACTGACACCAGCCTAAGTGGGAAGGTCCTTACCAAGTCCTATTGACCACTCCCACTGCTGTCAAAATTGCTGAACGTACATCACGGATACATCTGTCCCACTATTAAAAGGGTTGACGGAAGTCTAGGGAAAGTTAAGCAGGGAACAAACCCAGTCTCCTGAAGCATAAACCCGGCTACAAAGGGGGGTTCTCCAAAAGGGAGAATTCATCTCAAACCGGTGAAGACACCCACTTCCCTTTTCCCGGTGGACGGAGACAGGGTAGGCAGTAGAAGAAAAAAAAGATGTACTAGGGACAGTTATTTTGGGAATCCTACACATGGTTATGGGAAATTGGAAGGTAATAGATCCAGCAGGGTGGGAAAGTCCAGAGGGTTGGAGAGGTTTTGGATTTAATAATTTAAATCTCACTTTTGAAGTAGGTCAGACGGTCACCTTTTTGATGGACTTCTGCCTGTTATATAAAGGACGTGAAGATGGAGAACAAGCTGCCGAACTAACTGGGTCAGAAAAATATGTTTGTGTTATAAACCAAAATAGCAGGGGAGTCCGAATGTTTACTAGTTAGTCCCTTGCTGGATGGACAACCAAGACTATGGGTATAAAATTTATGGCCACACAGATTTGAAATCCAGGTTCCTCATTAGGAAACAATAAACTTCCCGTTGCACAAAAAAGGATGATTGTAGCAAAATTAGTATTAATCTTAAAAAAAACCTAAGATGAGAGACCAAAGGTTATATGGTATTGGATCTGATGCATCAGGAACAGACCCAATAGGACATTTCTACATAGAAGTTCAGAATAATACCAAAACACGCCCCAAGGAAAGTATGTCAGAAAGAACCATAATGGAGTCCATGGGTCCCACAGTTGGGTTCACTAACTTAATCTATGAAGATAAACTAGCTCTAGAGACAATCTATGAGGAGAAAAATGAATGGTTAGAATTGCTTAGATATACTGCAAAAAGCCTTAACAAACTAAACTGTGTAGCTTGAGCAACAGCCAGACCACAGCTAGGTACTGTCCCTTTTCCCCTACATGATCAGGAGGACCCAGAAGGGTTACAGTACATAATTAAACTATATGGAAAACTTCCTGTCCCCTCAGATAAGGAAAGAAAATGCAAAACATTATCACTTTTATTTCCCCCACTTAAAAAAAACAGATATCCAACAACAGGTGATTGCTTATCCTGGTAACTATACTTGTTTCAGTCTTCCTGGGAACGGACATGACGAACTCCAGGACGACTTTTGTAGAGAACTAATCAATGTTTCCCACAACACCAACTACTCAGTCATATGGTCAAAACGGACCTCCCTGAGAGAAGACATATGGTGGTCATGTGGTGACAAAAGAATACCAGCCAGATTGCCGTATGGTTCTAAAAGGGATTGTGCGGTTATCCAGCTAGTCATGCCCTTCCACCTATTGTCAACAGGAACATGGTCAAAGGTATGTGGTGGGAGTCGACAGAAGCGTGACACCCCCCGAGAATCCTTAGATTTTAGTGTATACATAGATGACATTGGAGTTCCCAGAGGAGTGCCCAACGAATATAAGGCTAGGAACCAGGTAGCAGCTGGGTGGGAGTCCATCATATGGTGGGTGACAATAAATAAAAATGTAGACTGGATAAACTACATATACTACAACCAACAGAGATTTGTTAATTACACTCAAGATGCAGCTAAAGGGATAGCTGAGCAGCTAGGACCAACTTCCCTCATGGCTTGGCAGAACAGAATGGCATTAGGCATCCTCTTAGCAGAAAGAGAAGATGTATGTAGTATGTTGGAGGAATTTGTTGCAATTTCATCCCTAATAATCCTACAGCTCCTGATGGTAGCATCACCAATGCCCTTGATGGACTGACTGCCCTATCTAATAAACTGGCTGAGAACTCTGGATATGGTGACAATTTTTCTTCCTGGATTGAAGGATGGTTTGGGAAATGGTCTGGCCAGGTCACTTCCGCGCTGATATCTCTGGCCATTGTGGCCAGTGGACTCCCTGTTTGTGGCTGTTGTGCTATACTGTGCATTAGAGGACTCGCACAAAGACTTATTGACTCTGCCATAACAAAGACTATGTATGGAGGAATGGAGACTATGGACCCTGATGATAATGATTCTGAACATTATACCTTCCCCGAAAATAACCAAGACTCTGAAATCCGATGGGTCCTGTGAAAACCGTAATAAGAAAACAAAAGCCCTGATGGGTACAGAGATGTGATATTGACATTTACAAAAGGGGGGAATGTTATAATAATTTTTGTAATAACTATATAATGTGTGTATATATATGTGTGTGTATATATATATACAGTATATATACAGTATATATAGTTTTACTGAAAGGTCCTAGAATGAGTGGAAAGTGGACAGATGTTATCTTTGCGGTCAGAAACAACTGACTCTGAGATGTGTAGAGACACTAATCATTTCTTTGGAGAAACAGGACGCTTAGAATATAATCTGTAGTCGGCTGCAAGAATTCATTTCCGTTGCCTCTTATCTGATTTTGCATTATATATATACTAGAAATAGGCCGGATGCTATTGCATGGGGAGTGCGGTGAAATGAACCTCTGTGTGCCCTTAGTGGTGCTAACAGGAGCAGTGGCCATGTGTCCCACCATTTGCGCTTTCCATCATCCCTGTTCTATATCATCCTTCCGCATTTGTGTCTTGTATTTGTTGCATCATTTGACGTCGTTCACACCTGTGCACTGTCTCTTCCTTGTTGGGTGCTGTATTTTGGGATCTGGTGTTGTGTTTCTTGAGTGATGGTCACTATGTGGTGTCTCCTGTGTGCGGGTTTACACTATATGGTCTCTTGGAAGCTGTTGTGACTATAATTGGATGTGGTCCATTGTTTTGTGTAGTTTGATGTGTGTGTGATTGTCCGTTTCCAAGGTGGAGCAAAAAAACAGAAAGGAAGTGAAAGGATCCAATTTATTACCATGTCACAAATAATGGCAAAGCTTCATACTTTACATAATAGGAACAGAAAGACAATCCATAGAAATGTTATTAGATTCTATTTTATGTATTAGATAGATAGATGGAACTATGAAACTTGAAAGACATACTGATAGGATGTTTAGATTGTGAGCCCCAATGGGGACAGTGCTGCAAATGTATGTAAAGCACTATGGAATTAATAGTGCTATATAAATGAATCAATATTATTATATGATATAAATATATTATTTATGTATATATGGTGAAACTATGTAAGTATGTATCTATAATGTCTCCTCAATCTATATATATATATATGATATGTCTAAGGGGTAGCGTTTCTCCTTATGGAGAGTGACACACCGGCTCTGGCACGTCAAGGTAAGGAGGCTTATTCGCCATGCAATGCTTCTCTGGGAAATTGAATATGCAAATTGCCTCTTCAGAGAAAAAGACCTCAGTCCAGAGCCTCTCACCAGCCAAATCACTTCTCATACTTTGCACTGACGAGGGCCAACAGCCCGAAACGCCGTGTCTGCAAATTGAGATTCTGATTTGGCTTTTATCCTAAGTCATATTGCACGACTCGTTAAAGGGTTGATTGTGACTTGTAGGATTGCTGCTTCCAATAGGTGGCGCTACAAGTCCTCTTTTTCTCTGAAGAGGCAATTTGCATATATATATATAACAACATTAACAAACATATATATGTATGTGCTTAGCTATGATGTATGTACTGTATGTACTAAAAATATAGAATTATTTAAAGTATATAATATCTATCATATATCTATGTATAATATATGTCTAAAATCTACAATTTTTTAAGATATAAATAGAGATATATATGAATATTTATCTATGTAGCGATGTCTCTATCCACATGAATTAGAGCCAGAGGAGGAGATATGGTGAACAGCCGTCCCACCCATCTCTTCAGCTGTTCACAAAAAACCCAGCCCAGGGAAAAGACAAATAAGTCTCTCAGCATCTTTGAGACTGTAGTTACAAATATGGGTTTCCATCACCAACTGTTTAAAAGTTGATGATACATATCTCCTCTGTGATGACCTTAAATACTTCTATATATATGTATTTACAACAAAATTAATGGTGCAAAATATATGTTATCTATATACAGTACAGACCAAAAGTTTGGACGCACCTTCTCATTTAAAGATTTTTCTGTATTTTCATGACTATGAAAATTGTACATTCACACTGAAGGCAGCAAAACTATGAATTAACACATGTGGAATTATATACTTAACAAAAAAGTGTGAAACAACTGAAAATATGTCTTATATTCTAGGTTCTTCAAAGTAGCCACCTTTTTCTTTGATGACTGCTTTGCACACTCTTTGCATTCTCTTGATGAGCTTCAAGAGGTAGTCACCGGAAATGGTTTTCACTTCACAGGTGTGCCCTGTCAGGTTTAATAAGTGGGATTTCTTGCCTTATAAATGGGGTTGGGACCATCAGTTGTGTTGTGCAGAAGTCTGGTGGATACACAGCTGATAGTCCTCCTGAATAGACTGTTAGAATTTGTATTATGGCAAGAAAAAAGCAGCTAAGTAAAGAAAAACGAGAGGCCATCATTACTTTAAGAAATGAAGGTCAGTCAATGCGAAAAATTGGGAAAACTTTGAAAGTGTCCCCAAGTGCAGTTGCAAAAAACATAAATCGCTACAACGAAACTGGCTCACTTGAGGATCGCCCCAGGAAAAGAGGACCAAGAGTCACCTCTGCTTCTGAGGATAAGATTATCCGAGTCACCAGCCTCAGAAATCGCAGGTTAACAGTAGCTCAGATTAGAGACCAGGTCAATGTCACACAGAGTTCTAGCAGCAGACACATCTCTTCAACAACTGTTAAGAGGAGACTTTGTGCAGCCGGCCTTCATGGTAAAATAGCTGCTAGGAAACCACTGCTAAGGACAGGCAACAAGCAGAAGAGACTTGTTTGGGCTAAAGAACACAAGGAATGGACATTAGACCAGTGGAAATCTGTGCTTTGGTCTGATGAGTCCAAATTTGAGATCTTTGGTTTCAACCACCGTGTCTTTGTGCGACGCAGAAAAGGTGAACGGATGGACTCTACATGCCTGGTTTCCACCGTGAAGCATGGAGGAGCAGGTGTGATGGTGTGGGGGTGCTTTGCTGGTGACACTGTTGGGGATTTATTCAAAATTGAAGGCATACTGAACCAGCATGGCTACCACAGAATCTTGCAGCAGCATGCTATTCAATCCGGTTTGCATTTAGTTGGACCATCATTTATTTTTCAACAGGACAATGACCCCAAACACACCTCCAGGCTGTGTAAGGGCTATTTGACCAAGAAGGAGAGTGATGGGGTGCTACATCAAATGACCTGGCCTCCACAGTCACCAGACCTGATCCCAATTGAGATGGTTTGGGGTGAGCTGGACCTCAGAATGAAGGCAAAAGGGCCAACAAGTGCTAAGCATCTCTGGGAACTCCTTCAAGATTGTTGGAAGACCATTTCCGGTGACTACCTCTTGAAGCTCATCAAGAGAATGCCAAGAGTGTGCAAATCAGTCATCAAAGCAAAAGGTGGCTACTTTGAAGAACCTAGATTATAAGACATATTTTCAGTTGTTTCACATTTTTTTGTTAACTATATAATTCCACATGTGTTAATTCATAGTTTTGCTGCCTTCAGTGTGAATGTACAATTTTCATAGTCATGAAAATACAGAAAAATCTTTAAATGAGAAGGTGCGTCCAAACTTTTGGTCTGTACGTGTATATTCCATGCATTATAATCAGAGGTGTATATACCATGGGTTTTTTTTTCTATATAATATTATACATTATAACCTTTTCTTTTTCTTTTGTTATTTTAATCTCAATTTTTCAATATTATTTGTTTTTATTCTGTTATTTCGACAACCTATAATTTCTTTACTTTGAAAAATTGGGCGTGAGGAACTATCAACACGCCCATATGATGGGGCCGTCGAACATATAAATTGTAACTCCCTACATGTATTTGTATACTAGGATTAAGAACTTTTGGTGTTCGATACGCGTAGGTTTCACAGTGTCTCTTTTTCGTTGAAGAGAAGGTGACTCCTACAGGATGAGATAGAAAAATGCAATGTGCCTAAGAACTAACAGGCAGGTAATTGCTTGCTATCTGCCTGTTCTACCCTGTGGCGGCTCTGATCACACCTGAACTGCTCCTAACAGCGATTCTGCTGCTTCACGTCAACAGAACAGCTCTTCCTCTTCCCGGCTGCTCTGTCAATGAGGCGAGACTGCCAACTTCATTCTCATTGACAGATGGCTCCCTGCAGTTAGACAGCAGGGAGCTAGCTGTCAAGTCAGCATGACATCGGCAGTCACACCCCATCAACAGAGCAGAGAGGGAGCTGCAAATTCACTGGCAGGAGCGATCCGTGACCTCTCTGAAATGGCAGAGATCGGCACCAGGCCCAACAGGCATATAGTTAGCAAATACTTACCTTTTAGTTCTTAGGCCCATGGTAAAAAAAATATAAAATAGTCGCGGACAACCCCTTTTAATAATTAGGAGCAGGAATTCTCTGAATGATGCTATAATCAAGAAAACATGAAATTCTCTCCTGCCCAGTCAGTCTGCCCGGTCTGTTACACCATGATTACCGAAACCTCGACTCCACCATCCATTTGTATTACCACATACCCGGCTCTGCTTGGCCTCTGTTACCAGGCCATTGGCTTGTCTGACTGCACTTACGTTTCGTCCTGGTACCACTTATCTGCATCTCCAGAAGTTTCCCATTTCTCTATTATACTTTTCAAATTACATTTTGAGACTTTCTCCTCCTGTTGTTGCACATATTTTTTTTCCCTTCATCTGCACAGGTATCATTAATCTATCAACTATAATGGCCGTACCAGGTCCTGCAGGTCCTGTATCCCGTACACATGACGTGGGCAGTGCACTGCATGCTGCTAGTTTTTATTCTGAGTGCTCTTATATACGGTGGTAGTTTTACACAATGTTGAGCCTGTGATTTGCAGAGTGAAATGTCTAACTGCTAGAACAGAAGTATACGGCAGATTCTGCAGCATGGATACATAAAGGACGTCCTGGGGGAATATACCTCCCTCCAACACTCGTCCAGTCCCTGCCTCACACTAGAGACATTTATAATAACTCCAGGACTATGGAGCTGGTCATTTTCTCATAATCTGTGGCCATTATTAGTGATCTCGCATTGTACGGTAATATCACCCTGGAGGTTGTGATGTATTTAGTGTAATAGCGCCATCTAGAATATACACTATATATCAGGCGATACCATGCTTTCTATAGTTGGTCGTCTTATGTGCCCTCTATAGCTATCTATTATACTTTATATTTCTTTATAATAATTTATAATAAATTACTCGATAGTTTTACAGCTTTATGATGTTTATTAATCTGCTGTAATTATTAAAGAAAGTCCAACCTTACAGTGGACACAGGTGGAAGTGTCCTCCATGATGGTGTAGGCTGAGGTGGAGCAAGTATATAGTCAGTGGGGGATCAAGATGACCAGTATTCCCCAGGGTTCCTTGTTATCAGGGAGGGACCCGGTATATGCAATCAAAAGATCTTATCCTCTGACCGGCTGTGTGCCATCAACAGGTAATGATCCTCTGTCCGACTGTGTGCCATCAACAGGTAATGACCATCCGGCAGTGCGACATCAACTGGTCATCACCCTCCAGCTGTGTGCCATCAACAGGTAATGACCATCGGGCAGTGCGCCGTCAACAGGTAATGACCCTCTGGCTATGGCCATCAATAGGTCATCACCCTCTGGCTGTGTGCCATCAACAGGTAATGACCATCCGGCAGTGTGCCATGAACAGGTAATGACCATCCGGCTGTGTGCCATCAACAGGTAATGATCCTCTGTCCGGCTGTGTGCCATCAACAGGTAATGACCCTCTGGCTATGGCCATCAATAGGTCATCACCCTCCGGCTGTGTGCTATCAACAGGTAATGACCATCCGGCAGTGTGCCATGAACAGGTAATGACCATCCGGCTATGTGCCATCAACAGGTAATGATCCTCTGTCCGGCTGTGCGCCATCAACAGGTAATGACCCTCCAGCTGTGGGCCATCAACAGGTCATCACCCTTCGGCATTTAGGCTTCTTGTCTTCTGTAAGATGCGATTCTTGAGTCTCCTGATGTTAAAAAATATTTAAAAAATCACCGATTAAACTAATAATCTATCTAGTACATAAGCATCACAATTTATAATCTATCTAGTGCATAAGTATGACAATTTAGCTCACAGAACATACACTATGGTAAAACATTAGACCCTACAAGCAGAAATGTGCTAAACTAACATAAATATAACTGACAAATCAGTAGAAAAATCGCTACCAATGGCACAGCTCTCTTCACATCAACCTGTAACCATAGTAGATAAGAAATAGAGGACAATGCTCATAGTCAGTTATCAACAATTTGGCATGGGGCATCCCACCAGAGACATTATAATATCTAGTAGATTATAGATGGCAATAGAATTTACCAACAAGCACATAGTACGCGAAACTCAAGTACATAGTATGCCAAACCTCGACACGTTTTCCTAAAATAGGTTCATCAGAAGCACATACTAGACAGTGATACTTAGCAAAGCGTTCATAGATATATGCGCCATATGATAAGGTGCTAAAGTGCAAGTGTGTGACAAAATATCCATTCAATTTCAGGTGCAATGCTGCATTGTATGTAGTAAGATGGTGCCCATCAGACAGCATGTATAGGACTAACCTGTGATGAAAACACGAGCAATGGGAAAGTTCAAGCAGTTGCCTTCTCAATCTTCCTCGCCTCTAAGACATCTAAGGAAACATCTTCTCCTCTTGATTTTGGGTGGAGGTGTTGTAGGAATTTCAGGCTCTGGCATTCTAGGTTCTGACATACTAGGTTCTGACACGGTAGGTTCTGGTGCTCTTGGCTCTGGAATTCTGGGTTGTTGGCTTCTCTGAAAAATCAGTAACCTCTCTTTATGCTCCGTGGAACTTCGAGCTCTTCTTCCTATATTGTTGTGAGGGATCGTTCTGACCCAGACAATATCACTGAACGCCACTTTATAGTTGCAGCTAGGAACCTTTTTCGCATCCTGCGGTGCAGGAGCCATGGATGGAGTAGAACATTTGCCATTGGGCAGGACAGGTGTTCTCCTGGAGTCTTGCTCCTGAATCTGAGGGATGCAAATCGGCTCCTTACAAGCACTTTGTTCCTTCAGAATGGTTTTGTTCTCAGGAGTTTTCTGATTGTTTCACCAGGTTCAGACATTGTCCACTTGCTCAGGACAAGACTTAAGGCCAAATACTCTAGTATTGTCAGAAGTGTCATCACCGCAACAAAAACTGCGTCACGGAAGAACCAAAGAGGAAGATTGATGGAAGCTTGATAGGTGCTTCTCCTGAGATCCACGGGTAGTGGGTCATCCTATAATAAAGAAAAAAAACATAATAAAGTCCTGTATATTTATACCCAATCCAGTCAAACAGAGAGCCCTTGTTATTATACAGTGATGGATACATTATCAAGCAACTTTCAGAAATATCCCATTGAGAAGATCAGGAAGAAGTTTGGGATTCACCTCCAGGGTCCATGGAATATTATTTACAGTTGGACTTTCATATGACGGACGGTCACATGTCCAGTATGAGAAGTCCTGCAAGAGGCGATATTCTCATTAGCTGATCTTTGTGACCTCCATATTGACGAGAACATACTCGCCCTCAGTGTACTGTAATGTGGGGGGTAGAGCAACGTAAAGCACAGAAATGATAGGATGATACTCATCATCTCCAGAGGTCTCTCAGCACCAAGGTATGGTCAATGAGATACAAGCTGCAGATGGGCCGAGGCTTCTAATATACCCAGGGGTGACATCACAAAGCCCTCTGTGACATCATTGCACAGTTCTATCCATCATGTCACTGATACTTTGGACCTAACTAAATGTCTAAAAGAGAACCCTTCCACATGATTTCCAATCACGGAGCAGCTTCAGTTTTTCAAGAAAAGTTTAAAAAATATAATCTGTGCTGTGATTGGTCACAATGGCACATGAAGCAGAACGTCTTTACATCTTTTAAAGGGAAAGTGTCAGCAATTTTTTTACAATTGTAAAATTGTAAAGTATTTATATTTATATATAAATACACATATATATTTAAAAAGGTTTCAATGGTATAAAATCTTAAAAAAATATTTTAACTCTTTTGATGTTTTCATCTTGTAAACACTAGGGGGAGCAGCTGCTGACATTTCCATGAAAACAGAATGTAGCTAACTCGCATTACGACTGCAGTAAAAGTGGGCGGGATCTGCTCACATGGGTGTGATGTCACTCCTCCCCTTCTGGGCGTTTGCAAAAAGGTAAATGAGACTGTAGTTTAAGATCACAGTGCGGAGCGATCACTGGTGACTGCAAAGTGATATATAAGGGACAACACCAAAGTCATTAATCACTACAAGGACAAGGCAGGAATGTGGGAGTCAGAGGGGTCACCCCACACTTATATCCCCTCTGACTGTCACTTCCTAAGCTCCTTTCCCTGCCATAACCTCTTATTCCCGCAGGTAAATTCTTACAGGACCCCCCTCCCCATCCCCTTCCCCTGCCACAGCTGATTCTAAACGTCCTCCATATGTAATAATAGACAGGTACTCACCGGCAGCCTATGGTAATTCACAGGGTAGAACAGGGTACAGCACAGAAACAATATGGCGATCCTCATTGTCTCCAGGGGGTATCTCAGCACCAAGATATGGCCAATGAGATATGAGCTCCAGGTGGATGGAGCCCCCTTATATACCCCAAGGGTGACATCACAACGCCCTCTGTGACATCATCACCCACAACATTCCGTCACATGACATCACCCAGCACCAGCATCATGTGACCCAGCGTAAATAGAAACGGTCCGTGTTGCCTATAGCAACTATTCAAAACTAAGTTTAAACTTTTCCAACAGCTAAAGGCGACTCTGTGATGGCAGTTTCTTCTTGTGGACGGTTGTGATAAATCTGCAGAACATCTACATAACGCGACATGTAGAAAATCCTGTCTTTTCCCCTCTGTTCTTCCTCTGGTGCTACAGAGACGGATAGAAGGAGCTTTTCCAGACCTTACAGTGCACAATATGGGACCTAATCACTGATATCCCAGATCTCCTCAGTACAAGCATACCGTCAACCTATGAGGACTAGAAAGAGGGCGAAACCATGCGGCACGCGTAGTCTGACCACGCCCCTATCCACACCCCAAGCCACGCCCTTTTTATACCTTGGCAGGAGGAGATGTCTGTACAAAGCGCAAGTTATCAAAAGGCTGAAGGAACACTTTATCAACATGAATGAAGGTTTTGAAGGGCATCCACTGTCCCGGCACTACCGGAAGTTCCACAACCAATCTTATAAGGACACTAAGTTTTGTGGGATCCGATTAGTCCCCAGAAAATGGAGGGGAGGTGATTACCTGAGATTAATGTCGCGGATGGAATCCAAATGGATCTTCACATTAAATAGCTTGGCTCTGAAGGGCCTTAATCACGAGAGTCAGCTGTATGCCTTCAACTCGCAGCGGTATATACTGTATGTATTTTTTATCCCAGTACCAATTGAACATTTACATTGCACTTTTATGAACCTCCTTATATTTTATCAATATAATATGTCTTTTGGATATATTCCTTTGAATCCACCTATTTTATATATGTATTTGTTTCTATACATTGATACCCCTATTGGAGATACAATATAATGTTTTTATTTTTCTCCTTCATGTTTTCCTTTTTATCTCTTGATGGTACTAAGTGCCGAATTTATACTATCCTGGTAATATACACTGATTAACAGACTGTTTTTTATAGCCATCAGAAATATAAGTATATAATTTTTATTCATTTTTAACTAATTGTGAAAGTTTGAACAAAGTCTTTTTTCTTATTATTTTTTTCACACACAGTCTATTCTTATTGGAATTCTATCTTAGTTCTATTGCACCTCCATATGTCCTTTTGCACCGTCTTGATAGTATTGGATCTTCCTCCATTTCTTTGGTTGTATTATCTTTGTGGGGGGCGTTTGGACTTTATTAGGTTACCAGTTTGACTACCAGCGAGAAGCTGACGAAGAGGAACTGTGAGTCCTCGAAACGCGTAGTTTTTTTTGGCCTATACAGGACATCGAAGGAGAAGGAGAGAGTCAATGCACAGGGATAAGCCCTCCTGATATCCAGAAGATATATATAACCATATCATATTATTGATACAAAATATAAATGCACAGAGTCAATAAAATCACTTAAAAACACCAAACCCCATCCTTACTTTGCAAGATACCTATTCCAAGGGTGTATCAGGGGTTGGCTGGCACATTTTAGCCTGGCGGGCAAGCACACAGCAGTGGTCCATGAGTAGCGGCCCATCCTTAACATGTTTATTACCAGATGCATCATAAGCCTATATTCACACGACCGTATTGTCTAAGTGTTGCCCGTGAAAAAAGCTGACAGCACTTGGACCAGTTCAGATGAGTGTTTGTAGTGGTCAGACATAGTACATATTATTCTTATGTATTACTATTTTTAAAGCAGATATACCTTTTTAGAGATGTAGTACCAGGGGCGGACCTACCGCCCGTGCAGCCGGTTCATTGAACGGGGACCCCCGAGGGAGAGGGGGCCCCTCCAGCCTCCAGCAGGGCTGCCATTATGGCATGACTGCCCTGACTCCAGCATGGGGCCCGGCCGGTCGGGGCCCCCTCGGAGCCCCCCTCTTGTGCGTCTCCTCATGGGGCCCCCCCCGCCGTCACATGACCGGAGATGTGCCTGAGCTCAGCATGGGCCCCATGCTGAGCGCAGGGACATCTCCGGTCATGTGACGGCGCCGGCACAATACTTACCCCTCCCCGTGCCTCCGCAGCATCTGCCGCGTCCTCTGACTGTGACGTCTCAGGTCAGAGGGCACGGTGACGTCTTTACACCGCGCGCTCTCTCCTGAGCTGTCACATCACAGAGCGGGAAGACGCGCGCAACGCTGGATTCCGGATCAGCAGCAGGTAAGAAGTGAGGTGGGTATTTTTTTTTTTTTTTATGTATGGGGGCATGGGGCATTTAATGGTTGAGGGAGAGTGGGTGTGACATCCTGCATGGGGCATTATATAGGGGGGGTGTTGGCATCCTGAATGGGGCATTATATGGGGGAGGGGGGAATTGACATCCTGCATGGGGGCATTATACGGCGGTATGGGGGGAGGGATGTGACATCCTGCATTGGGCATTATAAGAGGGGAAGGGGGAAGTGACATCCTACATGGGGCATTATAAGAGGGGAAGGGAGGAAGTGACATCCTGCATGGGGCATTATAAGAGGGGAAGGGGGGAAGCAACATCCTGCATGGGGCATTATAAGAGGGGAAGGGGGGAAGTGACATCCTGCATGGGGCATTATAAGAGGGGAAAGGGGGAAGTGACATCCTGCATGGGGCATTATAAGGGAGGGGGGCGTGACATTCTGCATGGGGCATTATAAGAGGGGGAGGGGGGAATTGACATCCTGCATGGGGCATTATATAGAGGGTGGGTGTCCTCCTGCATGGGGCATTATAAGGGAGGGGGTGGTCTGACATGCTGCATGGGGCATTGAAAAGGGGGGAAGTGACATCCTGCAAGGGGCATTATATGGGGGGGAAGAGGTGACATCCTGCATGGGGCATTTTATGGGGGGTAGATGTGACATCCTGAGTAGCGCATTAAAAGACGGGTGTCATCCTGCATGGGGCATTATAAGGGGGGAACAGCCTGCATGGAGCGTTACATGGGGGCCAATATTCTGTATGGAGAGTTATATGGGGACCAGTATCCTGTATGGATGCTGTATGGAGCATTATATGGGGACCAGTATCCTGTATGGAACATTATATGGGGACCAGTATCCTGTATGGAACATTATAAGGGGGTCAGTATCCTGTATGGAGCATTATATGGTGCCCATATTACTGTATGGAGGACTATACTGTCCGGTCTGCACTGTGCGCTGTGAGGATTCGCCGGTTTCTGAGCTATTGTAGAATTTACAATAGATATCGCTTGTGTAATGGGGCATTATAAGGGGGGAACAGCCTGCATGGAGCGTTATATGGGGTCCAATATTCTGTATGGAGCGTTATATGGGGGTCAGTATTCTGTATGGAGCGATATATGGGGGACAGTATTCGGTAGGGAGCGTTATATGGGGGCCAGTATTCTGTATGCAGTGTTATATGGGGACCAGTATCCTCTATGGAGCGTTATATGGGGACCAGTATCCTGTATGGAGCATTATAAGGGGGTCAGTATCCTGTATGGAGCATGATATGGTGCTCATAATACTGTATGGAGGACTATACTGTCTGGTCTGCACTGTGCATTGTGAGGATTCGCCGGTTTCTGAGCTATTGTAGAATTTACAATAGATATCGCTTGTGTAATGGGGCATTATAAAGGGGGTAACAGCCTGCATGGAGCATTATATGGGGGCCAATATTCTGTATGGAGCGTTATATGGGGGTCAGTATTCTGTATGGAGCGATATATGGGGGACAGTATTCGGTAGGGAGCGTTATATGGGGGCCAGTATTCTGTATGCAGTGTTATATGGGGACCAGTATCCTCTATGGAGCGTTATATGGGGACCAGTATCCTGTATGGAGCATTATATGGGGACCAGTATCCTGTATGGAGCATTATAAGGGGGTCAGTATCCTGTATGGAGCATGGTATGGTGCCCATAATACTGTATGGAGGACTATACTGTCCGGTCTGCACTGTGCGTTGTGAGGATTCGCTGGTTTCTGAGCTATTGTAGAATTTACAATAGATATCGCTCATGTAATGTAGTAAGTGAAATCCTTGGCCTTGTACTATATATATATATTTCTCTGCGGTATCTGTGCATCATGAATCATGGTATGTGTTAAAGGGGCCCACTGAAACTCTGTCGCCCAGGGCCCACAAAAACCTGGAGCCGGCCCTGGGGGTAAGTATAACAAGTTGTATTTTTTTTAACACAATTAATTAACTTGGAGTGGGGGGAATCAGAGATGCACGGGGGGATGAGAGATGCACGTGGGGGGGGGGGCCCTTCATGCCCCCTATGAAGGGCGGGGGGAGCCCCCAAAAAATTCTTGCACAGGGGCCCACTACAGTCTGTGTCCGCCCCTGTGTAGTACGCTGTGTTTTTCTACACTCCTAAAATAACATATCAGCAGAGTAAAGGTGGTCACACATAAGCCCAGGTCTGCTAGATAGATACCTATGAATTATTATTTTGTATATGTTTTCAAACATACTTGATCAATGAAATCATCATTGTAAACTTCAACTCCACATAATAGTATATGATGTAGCAGTCACTAATTATCTTGAGTGCTTCATCTGATGTCCGTGCACATAGTATACATAGTATACCACATACAGTACAATATATATAGGAGAATATACAGTATGACTGGTATATAGAGACGAGCAATTTGTAGAACCGTGGTCCAGTGGTCAGATGAATATTCTGTGGCTGCTGAACAGGAGCCACCACATAGTCTCCTTTTTACAGCACCACATAGCCTTCCATATACTGTACAGTGTGAGCCCCACATAGCCTCCTATATACAATGTGAGCCCTCACACAACCTCCTATATGAGTATGAGCCCTCACATAGCCTCCTATATACAGTATCAGTCCCCACACAGCCTCCTGCATATAGTGTGAGGACCCACACAGCCTCCTGCATACAGTGTGAGGACCCACACAGCCTCCTGCATACAGTGTGAGGACCCACTGTGTGAGTACAGTGTGAGGACTGGTCGTCGGATATGTTGCACGCTTATTGAGATGTGTTATTGACAGCTCTATCAGTTTTCTTGCCACTGTCTTGTTAAATATACAGGTTGGATACATTTGGTGTTCATGCCATATAAATTCCTGTTTATAACGAGTACATATTTATGATAGGTAGCTTTGTTTTACTACCATTGGCAGGCATTAACTGGATTTTAGGTCCTAGTGACGTTTTATATCTTTTTTACCTACGTATTCATTAAAGGTTATGTTTTAACCTCTTTCACTACTTTAATTGCTTCATATTACCTTTATTGAGTGGTGACCTGTATGATAGTGTGTGAGCACCAGCTCCAGGCGTCCCTGAAGAGGGGCAGGGAAAAAGTAAAGGGGGCAGTGGGAAGGGGGTTTATCCAAGGAGGGGTGAGGTCAGCAGAGTATGAGAGACAGACTCATCCTAAACCAGGGGTCTCAAACACGCGGGCCGCATGTGGCCCTTCAGACTGGTTCATGCGGCCTGTAGGCACCATAGACCCCGATCGCGGCCCGGTCCAGGAGCTGCCGACAGCTGCACTTTAGTTCAGTGTATTGCTGCGCAGAGACCGGCTCTCTGCATGATACAATACCAATGCCAGCCACCGGCCTATCAGAGGCCAGCAGCGGACATCCGCGTCCCAGCGCAGCGGTGCATGACATCACTAACATGGGTAGATGTCAGCTGCTGGCCTCTGATAGGCCGGTGGCAGGCATTGGTCTCTGTGCAGCAATACACTGAACTAAAGCGCAGCTGCCGGAAGCTCCTGGACCAGGCCGCGATCGTCAAGGGGTCTATGGTGCCTGCGCCCGCATATGCAGAAAGGACACCGAGGGAACGGAGGACAGGTGAGAAGAGACTTTTTTTGTTCTTATATATGTATGTGAAGAATGGAACAGCGGACATTCCTACAATATAGGGACCTGAATGGGGACATTCCTACAATATGGGAACCTGGATAGGAACATTCCTACAATGTGGGACCTGGATGAGGACATTCCTACAATGTGGGACCTGAATGGAGACATTCCTACAATATGGGGACCTGGATAGGAACATTCCTACAATGTGGGACCTGAATGGGGACATTCCTACAATATGGGAACCTGGATAGGAACATTCCTACAATGTGGGACCTGGATGGGGACATTCCTACTATGTGGGACCTGAATGGGGACATTCCTACAATATGGGGACCTGGATAGGAACATTCCTACAATGTGGGACCTGGATGGGGACATTCCTACAATGTGGGACCTGAATGGAGACATTCCTACAATATGGGGACCTGGATAGGAACATTCCTACAATGTGGGACCTGGATGGGGACATTCCTACTATGTGGGACCTGAATGGGGACATTCCTACAATATGGGAACCTGGATAGGAGCATTCCTACAATGTGGGACCTGGATGGGGACATTCCTACAATGTTGGACCTGAATGGAGACATTCCTACAATATGGGGACCTGGATAGGAACATTCCTACAATGTGGGACCTGAATGGGGACATTCCTACAATATAGGGACCTGGATAGGAACATTCCTACAATGTGGGACCTGGATGGGGACATTCCTACAATGTGGCACCTGAATGGGGACATTCCTGCAATATGGGGACCTGGATGGGGACATATCTACAATGTGGGGACCTGGATAGGGACATTCCTACAATGTGGGGACCTGGATGGGGACATATCTACAATATGGGGAACTGGATTGGAACATATCTACAATGTGGGGACCTGGATAGGAACATTCCTACAATGTGGGGACCTGGATAGGAACATTTCTACAATGTGGGGACCTGGATGGGGGACATTCCTACAAGATGGGGACATTATAACAAGATGGGGACCTAGATGGGGGACATTACGACAAGATGGGGACCTGGATGGGGGACATTACGACAAGTTGGGGACCTGAATGGGGGACATTACGACAAGATGGGGACCTGGATTGGGCATTACTACAAGATGAGGACCAGGATGGTGCATTACTACAAGTTGAGGACCAGGATGGGGCATTACTACAAGATGAGGACCAGGATGGTTCATTACTACAAGATGAGGACCAGGATGGGTCATTACTAAAAGATGAGGACCAGGATGAGACATTACTACAAGATGAGGACCAGGATGAGGCATTAGATGAGGCATTACTACAAGATGAGGACCAGGATGAGTCATTAACCCCTTTACAACCCAAGGTGGTTTGCACATTAATGACCAGGCCAATTTTTACAATTCTGACCACTGTCACTTTATGAGGTAATTACTCTGGAACGCTTCAACGGATCTCCATGATTCTGAGACTGTTTTTCGTGACATATTGTACTTCATGATTGTGGTAAAATTTCTTCGATATCACTTGCGTTTATTTGTAAAAAAAAATGGAAATTTGGCAAAAATTTTGAAAATTTTGCAATTCTCAAAATTTTAATTTTTATGCCCTTAAATCAGACCACATCATATTTAAAGTCACTTTGAGGGGTCTTTATGACAGAAAATACCCAAAAGTGATGCCATTCTAAAAACGGCACCCCTCAAGGTGCTCAAAACCACATTCAAGAACTTTATTAACCCTTCAGGTGCTTCACAGGAATTTTTGGAATGTGGAAGAAAAAAAATTAACATTTAACTTTTTTCACAAAAATGTTACTTTAGACCCAATTTTTTTTATTTTCGCAGGGGTAACAGGAAAAAATAGACCCCAAAATTTGTTGATCAATTTCTCATGAGTAAGCAGCTACCCCATATGTGGGGGAAAACCACTGTTTGGGCGCACGGCAGGGTTCGGAAGGGATGGAGCGCCATTTGAATTTTTAAATGTAAAATTTGCTTGAATAATTAGCGGACGGCATATTGCATTTGGGGAGCCCCTGATGTGCCTAAACAGTGGAAACCCCCCACATGTGACCCCATTTTGGAAACTATACCCCTCAGGGAACTTATCTAGATGTATGGTGAGCACCTTGAACCCCCAGGTGCTTCACAGAAGTTTATAACAATGAGCCGTAAAAATAAAATTTTCACATTTTTCCCACAAAAAATGTTTTTCAGCCCACACTTTTTCATTTTCATAAGGGTAACAGAAGAAATTGCACTATGCAGTTTGTTGTGCAATTTCTCCTGAGTTAGCAGATACCCCATATGTGGGGGCAAACCACTGTTTGGGCGTGCGGCAGGGTTCGGAAGGGAAGGAGCACCATTTGACTTTTTGATTGTAAAATTTGCTTGAATAATTAGCGGATGTGCCCCTGATGTGCCTAAACAGTCGAAACCCCCCACAAGTGACACCATTTTGGAAACTAGACCCCTCAGGGAACTTATCTAGATGTGTGGAGAGCACCTTGAACCCCCAAGTCCTTTACAGAAGTTTATAACATGGAGCCGTGAATATAACAAAAACTAACTTTTTCCACAATGATGTTTTAGCCACAATTTTTTTATTTTCACAAGGGTAAGAGGGGAAAATGGACCCCAAAAACTTTTGTGCAATTTCTCCTGAGTACGCCAATACCCCATATGTCAGGAAAATACAGTGTTTGGGCGCACGGCAGAGTTCAGAAGGGAAGGAGCACTGTGTGACTTTTTGAACGCAAAATTGGCTGGAATCGATAGCGGACGCCATGTCGCGTTTGAAGAGCCCCTGATGTGCCTAAATAGTTTAAACCCCCCACAAGTGACCCCATTTTGGAAACTACACCCCTCAAGGATTTTATCAAGGGGTATAGTGAACATTTTGAACCCAGAGGTACGACACAAAATTTGATGACATTAGGTCATCATATTGAATAAGTTGTCATTAGTCTTGAGCGCAAGTGCTCACTACTTGAGTTTGCATCGGGTACTCAGGTATGCACCATGTATCACAGGTGCTCAAGTGAAATGCTCGAGTCCCCTCCCGCATGTTTCACGGTTATCAGACACCCCCAAAAAAAACATGCGGGGATCGCTCGAGCATGGCAGGCAATCCCCGCGAGGTTATTTTGGCCGCGAAGCATATGGGGCGGAGACTCGAGCACCCGCGATGCTCAATGCATACCCGAGTACCCGATGCAAACTCAAGTAGCGAGCATTTGTGTTCAACACTAGTTGCCATATCGTCATCTTTTTTTTTTTTTTTTTTTATAAAAAAAACAAAACATTCCTTACCCCGAACCCTAACCCTACCCTAGCCCAGCCCTGACCCCAACCCTAACATTAGCACAACCCTAACCCCAACCCTAGCCCTAGTGTTTATTTTTTACGCCGTTCCTCGTGTATAAGTGATTAGACGACCTTATTCTTCGGGTCGGTGCGACTACAGAGATACCAGAATGATATCGGGTTTTTATGATTGACAGCTGTCACACACTATAAGACACATATTTTGTAAAATCTAGTTTTTGCATCGCCATATTTTGAGAGCTATAATTTTTCCATATTTTGGCCGACAGAGTCATGTGATGGATTTTTTTTTGTGGGACAAGTTGACGTTTTTATTGGTGCCATTTTCAGGCACGTGACATATTTTGATCGCTTTCTATTCCAGCTTTTGGGAGGCAGAATAAACAAAAACCTACAATTCAGGAATTTTTTTTTTATTTTATTTTTTTTTTATTCTACTCCACGTGTGGTAAAATTGATAAGGTAGCTTTATTCTTTGGGTCAGTACGTTTACAGCGGTTTCACATTCATATCGTTTTTCTATATTTTGGCACTTTTACACAATAATAGACATTTTATAGAAAAAATCATTTTTTTGCATCGCTTTATTCTGAGAGCTATAACTTTTAGAATTTTTGGATTATGGAGCTGTATAGCAGCTTGTTTTTTGCGGGACAAGATTACGTTTTCAGCGGTGCCATTTTTATTTATACGCATTTTTTTGATCGTGTGTTATTCCATTTTTTGTTTGGCGGTATGATGATAAAGCATTGTTTTTTGCTTCGTTTTTTTTTTTTTTTTACCTTGTTCAATGAAGGGGTTAACTAGTGGGACAGTTTTATAGGTCAGGTCGTTCCGGACGCGGCGATACCAAATATGTGTACTTTTAATGTTTTTTTTTTTTTTTCATAATAATATTTATTAATGGGTACATTATATTTTTATTTTTGATGGATTATTTTTTTTTAGTTTTTTTTAAATATTTTTACAATTTTTTTTTAATTTTTTTTTCACTTTCTGAGAGGTTTTAGACTTTTTTACTTTGTCCCACTCTGGGACTTTCACTTTTTTTATTCTGATCGCCTGCATAGCATAGGGATGGAGCACCATCCCTGAGCCATGCAGGCAGTCAGCGCCGCACAGTGAGAAGATTGTTCGGTCATGCACTGCGCATGACCAAACAATCTTCCTGCTGTCTGGTGACCCGGATGTTGTCATGACGACATCGGGTCATCATGGGAACACCCGGGAAGCCGCGGCAGACAGCGCTGGAGGCCAGAAGAGGAGGTGAGTATTGCGATCACCTCCCCTTGCCACCGCAATGCTGCGATCGACTTCGATCGCAGCATTGCGGGGTTTAATGTGCTGGGAGCTGACACCCGGCGGCGATCGCGCCCGCACAGCCTGTGTGCGCGCACGATCGCCATGACGTACTAATACGGGTCAGGCTCTTAAAGCCCAGGGCACAGACGCGTATTAGTATGTCATGGGCTGTAAAGGGGTTAATACAAGATGAGGACAAATTCAAAAGGTGTATAGAAAAAAAAATGATATCACTAAAAATGTCATTTTGTCATGCAAAGAATGCGGACCATCTACCCAGCCGAGTTTGAGACCCATGCTTTATAAAGTATCTTTGCTTAACAAACAGTTGTTTCTGAGAAACTAATGATAGCAAATGATCAGACAAAATTTTCTGTGCATTTTCCCATTTCATTCTACTTGTGCCTCCTTTTCGCAAACATTCTGTTGCAATTTTTGGGTTAACTCCTTTATTTTGGATTTTATCTTATTGATCTCCCCTATGCATATTCCCCGTACATATGCTTTCATAGCATCCCATATAAATCTCGTAGATGACGACCCATCATTAAAACGAAAATATTCTAAGATTCTAGAGCTAAGAGTAGGACCAATTAGTTGCAGCCAAAAAGGATTGATGTGCCATGTATATTCCCCGGAGACCTCACAACACCCATCTGCAGTTGTACCTGTATAGGCGAGTGGTCAGAGACACTCCTTGGCAGATACCTCACCGATTTAATATAGGGTATGATTGATTCAAAGCCAATAGCTTGGTCTATTCTTGACAAAGAATGATGGGAGGCGAAGTAACAGGAATATTGTCTGACATCAGGGTGCCGTATTCTCCATAGGTCCACTATGCCTACCTCCTCTAGCAGATAATGTAGAGATGTATATTGTGCATTTTGAAAAATATTTCCAGTATGGAATTCATCCCAGAAAGGGTGGAGGTAGGTGGTAAAATCCCCTCCCCCTGCGAGGTTGGGATTTAGGAGGATATTAGTTTTAGATCAGTTGCAGAACGGAGGGCACGGGAGGGGTGATAGACAGAAATGAGAGATGAGATATAGGGTGGTGCAGAACTGTGGAGGGCTTTATGGGTGAGAAAGATGAGTTTGTATTGTATTCTGTGGTGAATGGGTAACCAGTGCAATAACTGGCACTGGTTAGAGGCGTTGGTGAAGCGGCCTGATAGAAATACGACCCTGGCTGCTGCATTCAGAATGGATTGGAGAGGAGAGAGTTTGTTTAGAGGGAGACCGATTAGAAGAGAGTTGCAGTAGTCCAGACGAGAGTGAATAAGAGCGACAGTAAGAGTTTTTGCAGTATCAAAGGTGAGAAAATGTGGGGTTCTGGAGATGTTTTTAAGGTGCAGGTGACATGAGTGAGTGAGTGATTGTAGCCCAGTCAAGAGAGCTTGTAAAAGAACTTCTACATGATATTTCAAGGATGGAAAGAGACTGCCATCTACTGGCCAGACGCAGTCAAGCGGAACCAAGATATGCAAGGGAAGTTGCAGGGAGAGCAAGTTCAGACACTGGACCTGATCAGGTGACTTCCAGGAAGGAGTTCCGGAAAATAAGAGGCCAGCGCGCCAAACCTGAGGGGTCTTTGGCGCCAAGCAGCAGAAAGGAGCAGATGTGTTCCCTGTGTCCTGAGAAACCCCGCGTGACAGGCCTAAGCCAGAGGCCTGTCAGGTGCCACAGCCGGGCACCCGTAAAAGAGCTCCGGATATCTCGCGGATGTTACCTGAGTGCTGTGCCTGCTCAGGAGACTAGGAAGCTAATTGCGGTGCTGAGTGAGTTCGCGGAACCCTACGTCGCCCGCCGACAGACGAGGCCTGGACCCCCCTATCCAAGGCTCGAGAGACTGCCTCCAACAGCCAAGCAGAGAGGAGTTGAGAGACGGTTGCCCCAGGAAAGTCACGCCAGCGGAAGCGGCGGAGCTGCATACGTGAACAGGGCCGTCACTTCCACTGTTCACCCACAGTACCGGGGACAATTGGGTTTAGATACTCATGTTGGGAGGGGAACGGTTGGGACTAAAGGAGCACAACGTGATCTAATTGAATTTATGCGGAAGAGACTCACGGCCTAGCGGGAATAACCGGTGACCCCCGCTAGGGCCAAATGTACAGTTAAAGAACTTACGTGGTGTCTCCCATGACTGGGGGCATCACCCTACTTAAGAGACTTCGCCTTACTTAAGAGACTTCACCTTACTTAAGAGACTTCACCGTACTAAAGAGACTGCACCTTACTTAAGAGACTTCACCTTACTTAAGAGACTTCACCCTACTAAAGAGACTGCACCATACTTAAGAGACTTCACCTTACTTTGAGAGGCTTCACCTTACTTTGAGAGACTGCGTCTTATTTTGAGAGATTTTGCCTTTTGCTGATATATTGAATTACTGTTCATTACCCTTGTTACTAATCCCTTGTTCAGAATACCTATTGCATAATATTGTTTATTTTCATCTCAGACTGTTCTCGCCTTGTGTCTCTGTGCGTTGCATTCCCGCACCTGCATTACATGATTGTACATGGGGGATAAAGGAAAGTTGTGTGTCAAATATGACTCCAAGACATCGAGCTTGCTGCTTGGGGGTTATGGTGGCGCAACCCAAGAAAATTGAAAAGTCAGGTATAGGTAGGTTAGTAGAGAGAGAAAAAACAAGGAGTTCAGTTTTGGAGAGATTCAGTTTCAGATAGAGGGAAGACATGATGTTAGAGACAGCAGACAGACAATCACTGGTATTTTGTATTAGAGTGGGGGTGATGTCAGGTGAAGAGGTGTATAGTTGGGTGTCATCAGCATTGAGATGGTACTGGAAATCAAATCTGCTGATGGTTTGTCCAATAGGAGCTGTATACAAGGAGAAGAGGAGTGGACCTAGGACTGATCCTTGTGGAACCCCGATAGTAAGAGGAAGATTAGAGGAAGAAGAGCCGGCAAAAGATACCGTGAAGGAGCGGTCAGAGGTAGGAGAAGAACCAGGAGGGAGCGGTGTCCTTGAGGCCTATACAGCGGAGCATAGTGAGGAGGAGCTGATGATCTAGAGTGTCAAAAGAGAGATCCAGGAGAAACAGCAGGGAGTAGTGACCATTAGATTTAGCTGTTAGTAGATCATTAGAGATTTTAGTGAGGGCAGTTTCAGTAGAGTGTGAGGAGCGGAAACCGGATTGTAAAGGGTCGAGAAGAGAGTTATCTGAGAGATAGCGGATTAGGCGGGAATGGACCAGGCGTTCCTGGAGTTTAGAGATGAAGGGAAGATTAGAGACCGGTCTGTAGTTAGCAGTGCAGTTCTGGTCCAGGGATGGCTTTTTCAGTAAAAGGGTTATGATGGAGAACCATGAAGAAATACAGCAAGATAAGACTTTGCCAGCAATGAATAACCTTGTAAGCCCTCAGAATCCTCCTGGATGGAGAAAGAAGAATGTTGTGAAGAAAAAACGGAGAGTGGTGGTCATGGGGGATTCCCTGTTAAGAGGAACAGAGGCCGCTATCTGCAGACCAGACATAACCTCAAGAGAAATGTGCTGTCTTCCAGGAGCAAAAATTAAAGATGTGTCTGACAGGATATCAAGACTCTTCAGACCTACAGATCACTACCCATTCCTGCTAATACATGTGGGGACAAATGACACCGCAAGAAAGGACCTGGAAACCATCTGCAGTGACTTTGAAGACTTAGGCAAGAAAGTGAAAGAATTGGGAGCGCAGGTGGTCTTCTCATCCATCCTCCCAGTGGATGGCCATGGAACAATGAGGTGGAATAAGATTCTACAGGTGAACAACTGGCTACGTCGATGGTGCCGTCAACAAGGATTTGGATTTCTGGATCACGGAATGAATTACCTATACGATGGACTACTTGCTAGAGATGGGGTGCACCTTACGAAGACTGGAAAACATGTATTTGGAAGTCGCCTTGCTACACTCATCAGAAGAGCTTTAAACTAGAACAATGTGGGAAGGGAAGCAAAAGGCCAGAAAAAGCCATACAGCTGACAAATACTATTGAGATCTCTGCTACTGGAAGTGGAAAAGAAGAACAAAGACAAAAAAATCTAAATAATAAAAATATGGGAGGAAGAGAAACCAATCACAAACTAAAATGTTTTTATACAAATGCACAAAGCATGGGCAACAAACAAGGAGAATTGGAACTACTAATGCAGGAAAAGGAATATGATGTCATTGGAATCACTGAAACTTGGTGGGACGATACACATGATTGGAATAAAAGGCTAAAAGGATACAACTTATTTGCAAGAAACAGACTTGATAAACGAGGAGGAGGTGTTGCATTGTATGTTAGAAAAGCGTATATCTGCACAGAGATTGAAGCTTCAGAGACTGGGAGTTCTGTGGAAACTGTTTGGGTAAGAATACAAGGAGAGAACAACGGAAAGGACACCATTGTAGGCATTTACTACAGGCCACCTGGGCAAGCTGAAGATATGGATGAACTCTTTATGTATCAAATGACCAAGTTCTCCAAAAAATATGACGTAGTGGTCATGGGAGATTTCAACTATCCAGACATTTGTTGGGAATCTCTCTCAAGTAAAACTAACAGGTCAAGCAAATTCTTATCCTCTCTTGCTGACAACTTTATCTTCCAAAAGGTAGGGGAGAAAACAAGGGGATCTGCTACTTTGGATCTAATTCTTATAAACAGGGAGGAAATGGTTGAGGAGGTAAAGGTGGCTGGGACCCTAGGAGGCAGCGATCATGCTATTATAGAATTTTGGATAACTAGAGGAGGAAGACATGTGAAGACTCAAACTTCAAGGTTAGATTTTAGAAAGGCAGATTTTAAGAGACTCAGAAAGAGAATAGGAGGGATCCAATGGCTGGATGTCCTTAAGGACAAAAATGTCCAGGAAGGATGGGAAATTTTTAAAAATGAGATTCTCAAAGCACAATCGTTAACAATCCCGAAAAGTAGGAAGAATGGGAAGCATTTAAGGAAACCAGGATGGATGAACACAGAACTTAAACACATGCTAAAAAGAAAGAAAGAAATGTTTATTAAATGGAAAGAGGGAGGCATATCTAAAGAAGATTATAATGCAGTCTGCAGATCCTGCAGGGCACGTATCAGGTTAGCTAAAGCTGACAATGAATTAAGGCTTGCAAGAGATGTCAAAAGCAATAAAAAAGGATTTTGGGGGTATGTCAAAAGTAAAAGAAAAGTCAAAGATGCTATAGGATTTTTACAGGATGAAAATGGAGAAATGGTAAGAGAGGATGTTGAGAAGGCCGAACTTTTTAATTCCTATTTTGCATCTGTTTTCTCTCAGAAAGAAAATGTAACATCAACTGATGTTCACTGTCCTTTTAAAGGAATAGAGGAATCCAAGTTATCAGTAAACAGAAAGATTGTGAGGGAATATTTAGCTAACATAAATGAGTTCAAGTCTCCAGGTCCAGATGAATTACACCCCAGAGTACTGAAGGAGATTGTAGAAGAAATTTTAGAACCACTCTCCATAATCTTTGAAAATTCTTGGAGAACAGGAGAAGTCCCAGAAGACTGGAGAAGAGCAAATGTTGTTCCTATCTTCAAAAAGGGGAAGAAGGTGGACCCAGGGAACTATAGGCCGGTGAGTCTGACTTCTATACCAGGAAAGATCTTTGAACAAATTATTAAACAACATGTATGTAAGTACATGGATAAGAATGAAGTGATTAACCAGAGTCAGCATGGGTTTGTAACTAACAAGTCATGTCAGACTAACTTAATTTCCTTCTATGACAGAATCACTGACTGGGTGGATCAGGGAAATGCTGTAGATATAGTATATCTTGACTTCAGCAAAGCATTTGACAAAGTATCTCACATCATCCTTATTGAAAAAATGACCAAGTATGCAATGGACCAGGCAACTGTTAGGTGGATTCATAACTGGCTTAGTGATCGGACTCAAAGGGTGGTTGTAAATGGCTTCACATCCAGCTGGATGAATGTCTCAAGTGGGGTACCACAGGGCTCCGTCCTGGGACCTGTATTGTTCAACATCTTTATCAATGATTTAGATGAAGGAATTGAGGGTAAACTGATTAAATTTGCTGATGACACAAAGCTAGGAGGGATAGCTAATACTAGAGAAGAGAGAGAGAGGATTCAAAAAGACCTAAATAAACTGGAGCAGTGGGCAGCAACCAACAGAATGGTTTTTAACAGGGAAAAATGCAAAGTACTACATCTGGGCAATAAAAATGAAAAAAGCATATACAGAATGGGAGGAATAGAGCTAAGCAACAGTACATGTGAAAAAGACTTAGGTATACTAATAGATCATAGACTGAACATGAGTCAACAGTGTGATGCAGCAGCAAAAAAGGCAAATACAATTCTGGGATGTATTAACAGAAGCATACAGTCTAGATCACGTGAAGTCATTATCGGTCTTTACTCCTCTTTGGTCAGACCTCATCTGGAATACTGTGTACAGTTTTGGGCACCACATTTTAAAAAAGACATAGACAAACTGGAGCAAGTTCAGAGAAGAGCGACCAGAATGGTGACTGGTCTGCAAACCATGTCCTATGAGGAACGGTTGCAGGATTTGGGAATGTTTAGCTTGCAAAAAAGAAGACTGAGAGGAGACTTAATAGCTGTCTACACATATGTCAAGGGCTGTCACATTGTAGAAGGATCATCTTTATTCTCATTTGCACAAGGAAAGACTAGAAGCAATGGGATGAAACTAAATGGGAGGAGACACAGATTAGATATTAGAAAAAACTTTTTGACAGTTAGGGTGATTAATGAGTGGAACAGGCTGCCACGAGAGGTGGTGAGTTCCCCTTCAATGGACGTCTTCAAACAGAGGCTGGACAGACATCTGTCTGAGATGATCTAGTGAATCCTGCTTTGAGCAGGGGGTTGGACCAGATGACCCAGGAGGTCCCTTCCAACTCTACCATTCTATGATTCTATGATTCTATGGCATGTTTAAGTGAGGAGGGAAAGATACCTGAAGAAAGAGAGAGGTCAAATATTTTAGTTAGGTGGGTAGTGATGTCAAGGTAAAATATATATATTATAGAAAATCAATTAGTTTATTTTAATAGATTACCTAATCAGTGTGAATTAATATAGAGATGATGGAATAATCTATGTGTATGTATGTATGTGTGGCACCCCAGGGGTCTGGTTTTCCACAGTAATGTAATGTTATGTCTGAGAGCAGGTGGGAGGTCCTTTGGTCAGGGATCCTGTGCATGCCACACCTCCTGCCCAGTCTTGAGAGGGGAAGAACTTCCCCTGTATAAACCCGGGGCTGAGGCAGGGTGAGTCAGACAAGGAGAGTGGAGACAAGAAGCAGCAAAGGAAACAGGAGAGTTCCAAGGAGTCAGGGGCTGGCAGCTGCAGCGCTCGCCCTGACTAAGAAGATTCTTTACCGGACCCGGAGTCCGAGGCTGTGGGGACTAACTTCTACCCAGCAGCAGAATCCGTCAGGCAGGGGATTTCAGGTCCTCTGGCCCAGAAGCCCGAAGGCACGGTCACACGCGTGGGACCAGCACCGCCATCGTGGAGCGGAAGCCATTAGAAGGCCCCGAGTCACCGGCCATACGGGTGAGCACCACACGGTACACTCAGGGACGTGGGCTACTTACATCAGCTTCTAGCAAGGTAGCCAGAAGAGTACAGTCAGTTTGTGAGGCCTACAACTACGCCTGGCCAGGGGAGATCCCATCTGCTCAAAGACTGACCAGGCCCCGTTTGCTAGCAAGTACTCCGGGAGGGTCTATCGTTGTTACCAGTAAAGACCCTGAACTACACCGTACCGTCTCTGAGTGGTTCCTGCTACCCCCATCATCCACGTCGGCTGCCCTGAGGCCATACCCCTCCCGTTGGGGGTTATACTATCACGCTGCACAATCCTACCACCGGCCTCAGCGGTCTGCCCTGCAGCAGCAGCTCCCTGGCTGCACTCAACGGGTGGCGTAGTCATCAACTATTTACTACTAATAGACTGCCGTCTAGTTTGACTCCCTGGGCACGGACCGGGTCACCGCCACGAGACTACAACCCTAAACAGATCCGGCTCCGGGTAAGCTCCCGCGTGCGCAACGCAGCGCGACACAGGCCCAGGGGCGCGTCAACTTTGGCGTAGTCGGCACGATTTCGTGCCCGCAACCACCGGGTACTGCGTGCCTGAAAAGCAAAGACTGTTCAAACTTACCAGTGGTGAAGATTCCCGCTATCCGTGGAGGTTTCCCGCCATCCGGCGCCATCTTCGACCTTCTTCCCGCCATCCGTGGAGTTTTCCCGCCATTGGACGCCATCTTGAGGACGCCGCGCGGGAAGAAGAGGGGCGTGGACTCCGAAAGCGCGCGAGAACTGAAGCCCCGCCTCACGTCCGGACGTTGCGTAAGGTCCTGGAAGGAGCCCAGCAGACGCCGACGTCACAGGAGCGCGACGGAAGGTCCTCAACCCTGACGATCCACTGCGGAGCCGCGGCCTACGGAAGAGGATCATCGCAAGGTAGGCCACGGTCCACTGGGGGGGAGGAAGATGTCGGATACGGAGGAGAGCTCCACTGCCTCAACCCCCGCCAGCGCTACCGCTGTTGCAGTTATGCCCTTCACCATGCCCTATATCCCGGGAGCAGCTTGGCTACCCCAGTACTCAGGGGAGTCACATACCCTGCATGACTTTAGAGAAAAGCTGGATAGCCTCTTCCAGGTGTACCCCCTCACAGAAGAGCAAAAAGTGAGCATCCTGGTGGCCCAACTAACTGGGGCAGCCAAAAGGGAAGTAAAATCCTGGCCACCTGGGAGGAAGACTGTCGCAGGGATACTAACCCGGCTGAAGGACACCTTTGATACCCGCACCTCAGCCGAGATTAAACTTAGATTCTACGGGTGCAAGCAGCGAGCGCATGAGAGTATAAGGGACTATGCACTCAACCTACAAGAGGCCCTGAGGGCCATTAAGCAGACCGACCCTGATGGGGTGGGAAACGAGGACAGGCTGTTGACTGAACAATTTATAGAGGGTTTATATTGCAATGCCCACCGAACCCAGTTGCGGGCAATGGCCTTACAGGATCCCCATCTGGACTTTGCACAGTTCAAGGATAGAGCTATCCGGGTGCTCCGAGAACCAGCACCGGGTGGCGTTGTGACCCACAGGCGCCCAGCTATCACTTACCACCAGGAGGCGGCGCCCTTGTCGACAGGGCCTGTGGGAGCTCATGCGCAGGCTTTGGACAATGACCCGGCTCCAGACCTACACCATCAGGTCCAAGAGCTAGTTAAGAGCGTTGCTGCGCTAACCCGAACTGTGCAGTCTTTACAGGTTTCCACCCCAGGGAAGATCCAGCTGGCATCCGGACCGGAGGACATCCCGTGGCGTCGACCAAGGAGGACCCCACCGGCCAGAGGAAGACCCAGTGACCGATACAGCGAGGACGGACGACCCATCTGCCGCCGCTGCAATCAACCCGGACATATGGAAAGGTACTGTTCTTTAAACGGGCACAACCTGGGGTAGAGGGCCAACCCCCAGGAAAAAGATCACCAGGCCCATCGAACTGGCGCGACAGATATGTGGGAGGACGTCCAGTCTTGCCTGTGGTACTGGATGGCATTCCCATGAGTGCCCTACTGGACACCGGGTCACAGGTCACCACCATCCCGTACGTGCTCTTCAAGCAGTACTGGAATGACTCGGATATTACCCGCTACCCTGACGACGACTTGAGTATCATCGCCAGCAATGGTCAGCCCGTGCCACAGATCGGATTTAAAGAGGTGACCATCAAAATTGGTAGAGTCGAACTGGCCGCACAGGGACTGATCATTGTAGATATTGACAAACATGAGAGTCACCCAAAAATAACTCTAGGAACTAATGTAATTGAAAATTGTCTTGCAGAGGTGATTTTCCTTTTACAGCAGGTTGCCAAGAATGCCAGCTCCGGCGAGCAGCGGGTGCTCCAGAAAGAGATCCGGGCACTGATGCAACGGCAACAAGTGGAACTCTCCGGCGGTGAGATTGGTAGCGTAAGAATGTGTGACCCTTTTCCTATTGCCATGCCCCCAAAAAGTGAAATGATGATTTGGTGCCGGGCAGCTATTGGTCTGAGAGGTAGAGATTACCAGGCAATGGTAGAACCAGTTTACTCAGACAGTAGGCCCACCATTTTGACAGCACGGGGGGTGGTCAATGTACGCCATGGGAGGGTGCCCGTTCGCATAATAAATATCGGGGAGAGGGAAGTGTACCTGCCCCGGTATGCCACGCTGGCCAAATTATATACCACTAATCAAAATTCTATACAATCTGTGGAACCCTTGCCTCCATCTCACCCGGAGGAAGGTAATGGCTCTAAGAAAGACATGGAGGACTGGTGTCAGCAACTACATCTGGGTACTGACTCCACTCCCTCACACCAGAAACAAGGAGTCTATCGGGTGGTTCAAGAGTATGAGAGAGTGTTAAGTAAACACCCGTTAGACTTCGGGCGAGTCAAGGGGGTAGAACACCGCATCCCCACGGGAGATCATCCTCCCATAAAAGAGAGGTATCGACCCGTACCCCCTGCACATTACCAACACGCCAAGGGGATGCTTAGAGACATGAAGGAGGCTGGGGTAATCCGGGATAGCTGTAGCCCCTGGGCAGCCCCACTAGTTTTAGTCAAAAAGAAAGACAACACCATGAGGATGTGTGTAGATTACCGGAAAATCAACCGTATCACACACAAGGATGCGTACCCCTTACCAAGGATAGAGGAGTCATTGGCTGCTTTAAGATCTGCTAACTTCTTCTCTACCTTGGATCTCACTAGCGGGTACTGGCAGGTTCCTGTAGCAGAGGCGGACCGGGAGAAGACCGCATTCACCACCCCGATGGGACTTAGCGAGTTCACCTGCATGCCGTTCGGACTCTGCAACGCCCCAGGAACCTTCCAACGATTAATGGAGTGCTGTCTGGGCCACAGAAACTTCGAGACGGTCCTGTTGTACCTGGACGATGTCATCGTATACTCCAAAACTTATGAGGACCACCTGAAACACCTGGCGGAGGTGTTCGAAGCTCTGGCGAGTTACGGCCTAAAGGTGAAACCCTCCAAGTGTCACCTCCTGAAACCAAAGGTGCAATACCTGGGACATGTGGTGAGCGCTGACGGAGTGGCTCCCGACCCCGATAAGATCACCGCAATCAAAGGATGGCCAAGCCCTTCCAGCGTAAAAGAAGTGCGGCAGTTCCTAGGGTTGGTAGGCTACTACCGAAGGTTTATTCCCGGTTTCACCAAAAAGGCAGCACCTATGCAGGACCTCCTGATAGGCCAGTCCCGGAAGGCCAAGAACCAGAAGCCGCCCTTCAAATGGGAAAAGCTAGAAGAAGAGTCCTTCCGCCAGCTGAAGATGGCCCTCACGGGGGATGAAATCTTGGCGTACCCGGACTATAGCCAGCCCTTCATCCTCTACACCGACGCCAGTAACATCGGGCTAGGAGCCGTACTGTCCCAGATTCAGCAGGGGAGAGAACGAGTAATCTCCTATGCCAGCCGAAAACTGCGACCCACCGAAAGGAACCCCGAAAATTACAGCTCATTTAAGCTAGAGTTCCTGGCCGTGGTATGGGCAGTCACCGAGCGCTTTAGGCATTACCTCGCTTCTTCCCGGTTCACCGTATACACGGATAACAACCCGTTGACACACCTGGACACGGCAAGACTCGGTGCCCTGGAGCAGAGGTGGATGGCCCGTCTGTCCAACTACGAGTTCACAATCAAATACCGGGCAGGACGCTCCAATACTAACGCGGACGCCCTGTCCAGGATGCCCAACCTGCCGGATGAAGGAGAAGATCCGGAGGGACTGGAAGAAGTTGAACTCCCTGCGTTCCACCATCATGGGACTATCCAGTATTCCCACCGGGTAAGGGGTAAGCAGGCTGCTACGTTGAACCCCTTACCCCACTACAACTGGGCGGAAACGCAAGACAGCGACCCTGCCGTCCGACTGGTGAAGGAGATGCTGACTCGGCCGGAGGCTCGCCTTGAACCAGACGCTCCGGAGGAAGCCAAACAACTATGGGCGGAGAAGAGTCGACTATTCCTTTACAAGGGGAAGTTGTGCCGCAGAATGGTCAACTCCCGGACGCATGAACTACTCTGGCAAGTAGTGGTGCCCCGAAGAGACGCAGCCATGGTGATGGAGGCATACCACGACGGAGCTGGACACTTCGGGTGGAAAAAGCTGGAGTTCCTGCTGCGCGAGCGGTTCCACTGGGTAGGCATGAGGGGAACCATCGAGAAGTGGTGCAGAGACTGTGGCCCGTGCAATCTGAGAAGGAAGGACCGGGCCAGCCAGAAGACTCCCCTGCAGTCCATCGTCACCCGGCAACCGTTGGAACTGGTAGCCTTGGATCATGTAAAACTGACCCCAAGCAGAAGTGGCTACGTCTACGCGTTAACCATCGTGGATCATTACTCCCGGTTCTTGGTTGTCGTCCCCGTCAAGGACTTAACGGCTCAAACAGCAGCTAGGGCCTTCCAGCAGCACTTCTGCCGTCCACACGGGTACCCGGACCAAGTGCTGACGGACCAGGGACCTGCCTTTGAAGCGGAGGTCTTCCAGGAATTCTGCAATCTGTATGGCTGCCGGAAGATAAGGACGACACCCTACCATCCGCAAACTAATGGACTTTGTGAAAAAATGAACCAGGTGGTAATGGATCTGCTAAAAACATTGCCCCTGGAAGAACGCAGTCTGTGGCCTGAGAAGTTGCCCGATCTGGTGGACCTATACAACCACATCCCGGTAGGTTCCACCAACTGTACCCCGGCTTACCTAATGAGGGCGAGACCTGGTAAGTTACCTGTTGACCTGGAAATGGGAGTCCTGACACCTGAGGACACTTCACCAGAAACAGACTGGGACACAGAGAGGCAGCAGCAGTACCGGAGAGTACAAGAGAGCGTGGAGCGAAGTCTCTGTCAGGCTAGGGAAAGACAAGAGAAGACTTACAACCAGTATGCTCCCGCTGTTCCCCTGGTACCCGGAGAGCAGGTCTTGAAGAGGAAAAGACGGCTCCACAAGTTGGATGACCTGTGGGAGGAGGACCCGTACACCGTACTGCCCTCAAGCCACGAGAACCCGAAGGTCTGTACCATCAGTAAAGACGGAGGGGAAACCACAGCCATTGTATCCCGGGACCACCTGAAGAAGTGTCCCGAACAACTGAGGAACCCTGAAGAGGAACAAGAAGACCATCGACCCGTGGAAGAAAGGGAAGATATGGTTAGTACCGTGCTCGGGGACTTCCCTCAGTCTTGGACTCAAGTCAATGGTGCAGTTGTGGTACCCGTACTCACCTTCCTCCAACCATCATCCCAAGAACCTACGGAGCAACGGGTAGAGCTGGAAGAACAGCCGGTCCAGGAGGCAGAAGACTCCACACAAGCAGAACAGGAGAATCAACCCTCTGCTTATAGTGAGCCTGCCGTACCCCTAGTGAGACAAAGAGCCGGTAGACAGCTGCCCAGTTTACCCTTGACAGCTCCTACACCCTGTAGTTCAGGGCCAGACAGTCAGCTCCGTAGGTCCACTCGGGCCACTAGAGGCCAGTTACCCGCACGCTGGAGAATTTAAAGTGTATAAATTGTTTTATTTATGTTTTTCTGTGTATTGTTGCTTGTGAATAATTTTGTGTTTCCAGTTGTTTTTAGGAAACCTTGGTGGATTTACCGGGAATCCTTGTATATAGTTGGAGCGTAACCCAGGATGGACTAGAGACTGTTAAGGACTCGGGGTAGGACAGACCCCTACCTGGTTACGTCTCCCTGTGTTGGTGAAATGGACACCTTTGCTTTTCTTCAAAGACTGCACCCGGTTGCGGACACGCCGCAACCATCTTATGTGTTTTTCTTATTGTGTTGTTATTGTTATACTTTGTTATGTTTTTCTAAATGTGTTTAGTCCCGGAGTACTAAATTTCACTAGGGGGGAATGTGGCACCCCAGGGGTCTGGTTTTCCACAGTAATGTAATGTTATGTCTGAGAGCAGGTGGGAGGTCCTTTGGTCAGGGATCCTGTGCATGCCACACCTCCTGCCCAGTCTTGGGAGGGGAAGAACTTCCCCTGTATAAACCCGGGGCTGAGGCAGGGTGAGTCAGACAAGGAGAGTGGAGACAAGAAGCAGCATAGGAAACAGGAGAGTTCCAAGGAGTCAGGGGCTGGCAGCTGCAGCGCTCGCCCTGACTAAGAAGATTCTTTACCGGACCCGGAGTCCGAGGCTGTGGGGACTAACTTCTACCCAGCAGCAGAATCCGTCAGGCAGGGGATTTCAGGTCCTCTGGCCCAGAAGCCCGAAGGCACGGTCACACGCGTGGGACCAGCACCGCCATCGTGGAGCGGAAGCCATTAGAAGGCCCCGAGTCACCGGCCATACGGGTGAGCACCACACGGTACACTCAGGGACGTGGGCTACTTACATCAGCTTCTAGCAAGGTAGCCAGAAGAGTACAGTCAGTTTGTGAGGCCTACAACTACGCCTGGCCAGGGGAGATCCCATCTGCTCAAAGACTGACCAGGCCCCGTTTGCTAGCAAGTACTCCGGGAGGGTCTATCGTTGTTACCAGTAAAGACCCTGAACTACACCGTACCGTCTCTGAGTGGTTCCTGCTACCCCCATCATCCACGTCGGCTGCCCTGAGGCCATACCCCTCCCGTTGGGGGTTATACTATCACGCTGCACAATCCTACCACCGGCCTCAGCGGTCTGCCCTGCAGCAGCAGCTCCCTGGCTGCACTCAACGGGTGGCGTAGTCATCAACTATTTACTACTAATAGACTGCCGTCTAGTTTGACTCCCTGGGCACGGACCGGGTCACCGCCACGAGACTACAACCCTAAACAGATCCGGCTCCGGGTAAGCTCCCGCGTGCGCAACGCAGCGCGACACAGGCCCAGGGGCGCGTCATATGCAAATGTGTATATGCACATTGATTATGTTAATAGTTAATGATATATAACAGTTTCTGTTCTCAGGCTATGTGCCCACGATGCAGAAATGCTCCGGATTTTTCCTGAGCGTTTCTGCATCTCCCTGGCAGAAAAAATGTATGCGGATTGTACATGCGGATTTTACATGTGGATTGTACATGTGGATTTTACATGCGTTTTTCCTGCCAGGGACAAGCGGATGTGAAGCTTTCTTCACATGCATTTCCGCATGCGCATTGAAAAGCGCTTTCCAAGCGATTTTAACATCACTTGGAAAGTGCTTGACAACTTGGTCACACTATATAAATCCATGCAAACGGCATGGATTTATATAGTGTGTCCGAAAGAATGTTAAAAAATAAAAAATAAATGTCTTACTTACCTTCTGATGGCCCCCGGTGTCTTTATCCGATGCGTCTCAGCTTGCCGGCAGCTCGCGGTACACTGAAGGACCTGCCGTCACATGACTAAATGACGTCAGCGCAGGTCCTTGAGTCCACCGCGATCTGCCAACAAGCCAAGACAAGCACACCGGGGGCCATCAGAAGGTAAGTATAATATTTATCTTTTATTTTATTCTTTTTTTACAGGTACTATGGTACCTGGGTCCGGAGGAGAGTCTCCTCTTCTCCAGACCCGGGTACCATCCGCACATTGAAACGCATGGAATGCGCATGTACAGATCCAGTGATGCGGATTCCATGCGTTCCAATGCAAGTCAATGGAGGCGAAAACGCAGCGCTTCCGCAAAATAATTGGTCATGCTGCGTTTTTTTCCGCAATGATAAGACGCAGCGGAAATTTCTGCAGCATGTACACAGCACATGCGGATTATTATTGGGGAACATGGCAGGCCTTCTACCAAGCGTTTTTTAAGCGTTTCTGCAGCAAAATTGCTGCTGCGGAAACGCTTAAAAATGCCTCGTGGGCACACAGCCTTATTGTAGACATGAACAACTAAATGATTTCCTGGGAATGACGTATGCATGTGCATGGCTGATAACAGAGAGATTCATGTCGAGTTGGCAAAGATGGCGCTGAGAGACGACTTCACCCCTCCCATCAGAATTCCTAAGGTGTTACTGAGGCCAGGAGATACATGGATGAGCAAATTGCAGTGTGCCAAGTTATCAGAAGGAGCAATGAATTTTACTAATCCCACCTAGAAGTAGAATACTATATAACCCCATGTCTACATAATAAAGTACGTCATTTTGCGTGGTTTAGTCTCTGAGTGAAGTTTTTCAACCATATTAGCAAGTTTGGTTGATTTGCATTCACTCGGACATCTTTAATTAGGAGGAGAGCAGTTACCTAGTGTATCTTAAATTGGTGAAACCTCCACAGTGACAGCTGGGGAAAGGAACTGAATGAGCTGTGAGGGAATAGGGTCACTGTTGCAGGTTGTAGGGCGGGAAGAAGTGAGGAGTCTGGTCACTTCTTCTTCTGTGACCAGCTCGAAGATGGAAAGTGAACTTGAGGTGCGGGAGGGAAGGGAATCCAGACTCTGAGGGGATTGTGTAAAAATGTCTTGACAGATATGATTAATTTTTTGTAGGAAATAAGTGGCCAGATCGTCAGCGCTTAGGTTGGTGACAGGGGTCTGTACTTTAGAGCTCAGGAGGGAGTGGAAGGTTTCAAAGAGTCGTTTAGGATTGTTGGCTAGAGATGTGATGAGAGTGGTAAAGTAGACTTGTTTAGCCGGATGGAGAGCAGAATTATAAGTTTTGAGCATGAACTTATAGTGGATGAAGAGAAACCAAAAACAAGAAAAATACCCAAATAATTGAAAGTAAATGTATAGTGGATGAAGTTTTCTGTCAAAAGAGATTTTCTCCACAGATGCTCCACTCACAAAATAAGAATACTTTGTATGTACAATAAGGCAGGTACAAAACTCATCATAGCTCAATATTTCCCGCTCATAATAGAATAACTGAATAGATTCAGGGATAGGCATTTTTTCACAATGGTATATGAAAAGTGCTTGGAGAAAACCGCCTCAAGGAGAAGTCTCTCATCCAGCTCCATTTCGCAGAGATCTCTTATTGGCATCCATTCATGATAAAGCATCTGGAAGGGAGTCAAACATATGAACTCCACCCTGAGCCGAGCAGGGTAGATTATAGAATAGGAAATTTGCTTTTCACAGAGCCTCCTTTTTCTATCCCAGAACTTGACCCTCTTCTTCTGAACTTCTGTTGAAAAGTCAGGATAAATAGATATTTTCCTTCCATCAAGGGTAAGTGAAGAGTGGTCGCTGGCCTTTCGTAGGATAAGGTCTCTGACTCGCCCCCTGGGTTGGTTACTATCCTGCTGACTACGCCAAAGCTGACTCGCCCCCTGGGCCGTGGGGCACTCGGATCCGGGCAGTAGGGGAACGATGGGAGTAGCAGTGGCAACCCGGTTCTGTGGCTCAGGGTGGTCAGGCCAGTGGTAGTCTGCTAAGTGCTGTTGATAACGTCTGACTACGCCACCCATGGATTTGCGGTCATTAGGAACCGCCGCTGCAGGGCAGACCGCTGGGGCTGATGGTGTATGCAGCTGAGGTGGTGTGACTCCCCACGGGAAGAGTGCAGCCCCAGGGCAGTGTAGTGGACGGTGGGAGTGATGGTGGTGAGAGTCCCAGTGCTGATAGTGCTGGAGGAGCAAGGAGCACACAGACAACAGGTTGCAGTCCAGGGTCTTTACTAAAACAGATAAACTGACCCACAAACAGTCCCGGCTAGGAGGGGACCTGGATGTCTGAGAGCAATTGGGAAATTGGCCCTGGTCAGGGTGAGGGTGTAGGCCAACCGTGCTTTCTGTGCTCCTTCTGGCTATCTCCACCTTATAGGGTAACAGCCCATGTTTCCGAGCTTTCCATGTATTCTCGCCTGTATGGCCTGCGACGTGGGTTCCTTTCTGCTCCCGGCCTGGTATGGCTTTACTGGTCCCTTCTGTTGTGGCAGAGCCTCCAGGTTTCTTAGGCCAAGGAACATACAGTCCCCTGCGGACTGGTTATCTGCTGTGGGATGTGGAATCCTCCCAGTCTCAGACACCAAAGTCTCGTAAATTGAGTTATTTGTCTGCCAAGACAGGCTCTCTTCGCCTCTTGTCTCTGGCTTGTGGCTCTTCTACTGCCACACTTCCTCTTAGGGTGCAATACAGCTGTCCCTCTCTGCTCTGGACACTTCTCAGTGCTGAGACAGGTCGTCCAGTTCTCTCTAACCCTGCCCCCAGTTCCAGCTTTTATAGGGGCAGCCTGCTCCCCCTACTGGCCTGAGACAGGAGGTATTGCATGCTAATGTTCCCCTGACTAGAGAATCTCCCCCTTGCTCTCAGACACAGCTTTATTATACTTGTGGCATCCAGGCCAGAGTGACACATCTCTCTCTTTAAAATTTTGGAATTTGATGAGTACAGGTCTTGGTGGAGCACCCGGTGGCAAAGGACGTGTAGGAACTCTGTGAGCTCTTTCAATTGCAAAAAATTGAGAGAGAGTGTCTTTGCCGAACATTGTAGTCAGCCAGGATTCAAAAAAAATCAACTGAATTACGACCCTCCGCTTTTTCATGAACCCCGACTAAACGTATGTTATTTCGCCGATGCCTATTCTCTAGGTCATCAACCTTCTTGAGTAGGGCATTGATATTCTGAAGACCTCTCCTGAGATATTTATGTATAGTAGGCATTTTGTCCGCAACAGAACTCACTCTTTCCTCCAACTCATTGACTCGGCTGTTTATTTTCTTCATGTTTTGTCTGATGAGATTAATGTCCTCTCTAAGCCCTCCCATGTGTTTGTTGAGAATTTCTAATGAGAAGCTACAGGATTTTCCAGCAGAGAAAACATCTTGTCGTGTAGGCTCTTGCCCAGAATCATTGACTTCTCCATAGGTGTTGTTAGTGCTCTGCATTTCCTGCACTTCTCTGTTTAACTGTTGCTGTGAGAGTGGTGCCACATTGCCTCCCCTGCACAGTCTCTGTATCTCTCTTCCTCTGTGAGCATACCTGATCAGGTTGTAAATCATCTGAAGGGTCAGAATCTAAGGTCAGTCTGGCAAATCTCCCCAGCTTTGCTGCAGCAGCCTCAGCATCTCTCACTCTGGCTGGTGTGGGGGAGGAGGCGCCATGTTGGAAGGCCCACTATCTGGACTCTGCTCCTTCTGATGCTTGCTTCTGGTCATGTCTGAGTGCACTTTAAGCTTCTCTGTGTACTTTCCCCCAGCCTTTGGTGTGAAGGAATCAATATTTCACTGCTAATAGGTGGAAATAAAAGGATGCAGAGCAGGAGCAAAGCACAGAGCTTCCATGTGAAGAGGCTGTCAGCAAAAGGTCCTTTTTAAAGGGGAATCTGTAACACTCCCATCATCTGCTCCTGAGCTCACATCAAAGACAGTCTGTATTATATGTATTTTATATGAGCACTGCACTTGGCTTTTTCTGGCAAAGAAGATGACACACCCGATCTGCCGCTCCATTTTACAATAGGAATAAAAGTGCCCTGTCAGGGATAAAAATTCCCCATTCTTCCAATCGGTACAGTCCCAAATGGTCAGACCAATCAATCACTGACCAATAAGATATCACCTCTCCTGTGGATCCTATAGAGTTATCACCTCTCCTGTGGATCCTATGGTCATAACTTGTTTTCACCAACAAAGTCCTTTACTGCAAATTACCGTAATTGTACATCCCAGTTATGGTATCGAACAGTAAGAGGTGCAGGAGCCTCCTGTATTTTACAGCCGACGCTCCACTATATTCGGGATAATGGCTAACAGGTTTTCATATACAGCTGTAGTGTGGGCCCCTAGAATCAATTCCTATTGTGGCCCCAGACACCCCAGTTTGATCCTGGTTGGGGGTGGGAGGGTAATTTTGCACCCTGTCGTAAAGAAAAATTGTAAAATCCAAAAAGACATCTCTGGAGAGGGGACATATCACTCTCACATTGAACATATAGGATTATAACTAGAAAAGTGAGAAAGAGCTGACACTTCAACCTCTATTGATGTAGGGCCTCCTGCCGTGGTCAGGTAAATTCAACAAAGAATCTGATGAGAACCAGCCAACAAGTCTAGAATTTGCAAACTCAGAGGCGGCTAAGTACATTTCCGAAGCAAGGGCTTTCTCTTTTCAAAGGACTTGTCTCAGACACTCTGAAGACTGTGGTCAGTGATGAATATTGGGGTTTGCATCGATCCAATATTCATGGCAGATGTATTTTCGACATCGTAGCAATGGGACGATCATAGCGCATTCACTCACATCATTGTAAGGCCAGCCGAACACCCCCAACTTAATATCGTTTAGATGGATAATGCTATCCATGCCATGTTTCATCTCTATAGAAAGGTAAAATCATGATAGAAAACATGACCATGATATTTCCCGCCCGAGACCTCCATGGGTGAAGATATCCTGAAAGTTGGGGATCTCATAAACTTCTAAAAGATCTAGCACACCTATGACAAGTCCTCATATGAGCTCACCAATAGAAGGTATGTGGGTGTAACCGTGATCTTATTAAATCAGAGCTTGGATTTTGGTCATTGGTCAGTCCTGGAAGGTACAGCTTGCTGTAGTTGTATCTGTTTTCCTAAGGAGTTCTTCTAAGGAGTGCTTCCTTGCGCTAAGCTCTGAGCTATTTCTCTGACACAGGTTTAGCACTTTTCTTTTATTATCTTTTTGATTTTATGTTAATGTATATATCATATTGTTTGTATCATCTTTGTGTATTTTTTATACACACTGCCTACTTTTCAAGATTAGATCACTTGTTTTTATTCTGTTATTCCCACACCCTATCATTTCTTTACTTAGAAAATTGGGCGTGAGGAACGATCAACACGCCCATATGATGGCGCGGTCGAGCATGTAAATTGTAACTCCCTACATGTATTTCTATAGCAGGACTAAGAACGTTTGGCGTTCGAAACGTGTAGGTTTCACAGAGGTCTCCACCTTTATTTATTTTATTTTTGCAATGTGTATATCTTTTTAATGAATTAACAATAAAATCATAATTTTATCTGCAATTGGATCTGGAAGCTGGCGCATCACAATGTCGGTGGATATGCACCTTCTCTTTTTGGTTGAGGAGAAGGTGACTCCTACAGGGTGAGATAGAAAAATGCAATGAGACTAAGAACTATCAGGCAGGTAATTGCTTATTACGTGCTTGTTCTACCCTGTGGTGGCTCAGATTGCTCCTGGACCGCTCCTAACAGCGATTCTGCTGCTTCACGTCAACAGAACAGCTCTTCCTCTTCCCGACTGCTCTGTCAAAGAGGCGTGACTGCCAACTTTATGCTGAAAGACAGACGGCTCCCTGCAGTTAGGCAGCAGGCAGCCAGCTGTCAATCAGCATGACACCGGCAGTCACACCCCATCAACAGATCAGAGCGGGAGCTGAAAAATCACTGTCAGGAGCGCTCCGTGACCACTCTGCACCAGCAGATATCGGCGCCTGGCACAACAGGCACATAGTTAGCAAATACTTGCCTGTTAGTTCTTAGGTCCATGGTAAAAAAAAAAAAAAAAGTCCCGGACAACCCCTTTTAATATTAAGGAGCAGGAATTCTCCGCATGATGCTATAATCAAGAAAACATGAAATTCTCTCCTGCCCAGTCAGTCTGCCCGATCTGTTACACCATGATTACCAAAACCTCGACTCATTCCACTGCCCACTTGTATTACCACATACCCGGCTCTGCTTGGCCCCTGTTACCAGGCCATTGGCTTGTCTGACTGCAAGTGCACGCTTCTGAACAGGGAGTCCCTGTGGATTTTCACAGCCCCTCAATTTGACATAATGAATTTCAGTGACACAGAGGATTGTTCGGCTAGACTGAACAAACTAGCATCTATTTTTATAATAAACCGTCAGTGGTGACAACAGAACCGGATGAATTTAAAGATCTCATGTTCCAGATGGAAAACAAAATGACCAGAGAACTTAAAGTTTGGTGGGATCTCACAACCTTGGACACATATATAAAAAAGGAAATGATCCCTAGAGGTCTGCGTTTAAAAAAAAGTCGCCACCACTATATACAATGACGGTTTTCAAGAAGATCAGAATGTGATTCTTAGTCAATGTTCACTGAATCTTATGCACCTCATAATCAAACATGAGGAACTGGAACTGACTTAAATTAAATTGGATATTAAAAATATACAATCGTCTTTGGGGAAATATGTGCAACTAAAAGAATTTAATATTTGTAATGACAAACTGAAATCTAATTTGGCCAAGTTGGAGAACACCATTATGGATATAAAAAGATCCAAGTTCAAAAGGGACAGTGAGGACTATGCGCAGAACAAGATTTATAGTTGGAATAAACAATTACCATCCATCTTAAAAAAACGCTCCCACAAACGTTTTCATGGATCTGGAAGAGGGAGTTTTAAGGAGCATGATGATGTTACGGATAATTCTTTTGCTGCCACCTCTGATGATTACTCAGATTCATCTATGAGTTCAATGGGAGAAATGCAACAATTGTATTTTGTCAAAAATAAATTATCTAGTGCTGGTGGAACGATTACAAAAAACGGAGGAAGAGGGTGTGGCGCCCCTGAGGGTTCGGTCGCCACAGGGGGGTACTGCATCTTGTGAAAGAGGTGTGGTATCTCCTCTCCCAGGTTAGGATGGAGCACCTGTCAGGACCCTACCTCATCACTCAACACTACACACTCCTGTCCTATGGGGGGCTAGTATGCACTAGGGAGGTGCCCCAGCAGGAAAATGGAGATGGGGGAACCAAAGATAGGGGGAACCATGTAGTGGGTGAGGGTGGAGGACGCACTTTTAGGTTACACTTGTAGATACATATTTAATAGCCAGCCATCTTAAGTTCAAGGTTGTTTGATTGTGGTCTTCACAGCTGGCAGTGGCCTTGTGTAGGAGCCTGCAGCGTGCTGGAGATGCACGGTCCTCGTGCTCTGGCCTTGAAACGAGGAGCAGGATAGAGTTAACGGAGGTCTCTACCCGGTCAAGGTCCCTGCTTAAGAAGGCCTGGAGGGGAGCTGAGGAGGAGAGCTCCGCAGGCAAAAGGATCCCAGGGAATACGGACGGATCGGCATACGCCACCTGTACTCTCCATTCTGGCCTAGTCAGAGGGACCCCTGCTGCAAGAGGGGTACCGGCCCCTGATATCTGACTTTGTTACTTCACGTCTCAGTCGGAACAGCCTGAAGGCAAAAATCAGCTCACATCCGGCGGCGATGGCGCCCGCACAGCCTGTGTGTGGCCGAAATCAACAGGGCGTCCTAATACGTACCTGGCTCTTAAAGCCCAGGGCGCAGGTACAGTACGTATTAGTACGCCCTGGGCTGTAAAGGGGTTAAGACCCATAGTGGTGGGGATTGGTTCCCATGGTGAAAAATTAAGTGCCTGGATGTATTTTTACCTACAGCCTCTGGTTCAGGAAACTCCGAGTTACATTAGGGATTCAAAATTCATAGTGATCATTTTTGATAAATTTGAATGGCAAAAAAACTTTGGATGATTGTCCTGTGATGTGGTGGCATTATACCCCCTCAATTCCACACCATATTGCTTTAGCATGTTTAACCTACCACCTTGACACATACAGTTCGTACACTATAGAAATAAAAGAATTTCTGGTCATAGCAGTACAGTTCCTCTTAGAGCGTAATTATTTTAGCTTTGATAAAAATTTTTTCTTACAGAAAAGAGGAGTCAGCATGGGCAGTAAATTTTCTCCTTCGCTAGCGAACATAGTGATGTGTAGGTGGGGGAGCTTTTCATTTACCATAATGATAACACATATAGTGGACACATTGTGTGGTACGGTAGATTTATTGATGACCTCCTCCTGGTGTGGGGGAGCACATAGGAGGAGGTGGTACAATTTGTACAGTACATCAACTGCAATAATTTTAATCTTAAATTCACTTAGTTCTACCATTCATCCAAAATTACTTTTTTGGATCTCGAACTTGAGGCTACCAAGGAGAAAGATTTGGTCAAAATTAATCCCCACAGAAAATCTACAGCCTCAAATTCTATTCTATCAGCTAAATGTTGTCATCCGCCACATATTAAGAGAAATATCCCTTACGGTGAGCTAATACGAACAATACGAAATTGTTCAGATAACATCACTTTTCAGAAGGAATCAGAAAAAATTTAAAACATTTGTAACAGACTATCCAATAGGTGCTATCCCGAGTGGTCTTTAAGAAAAGCGAGTAGAATTGTCTCCAATATAAATCGGAAAGATATACTCCGAAATAAACAGAAAAATAACATTAACACATTGGATACTAGGGTAACGTTTTCTACCACCTATAGTCCTCAGTATAATAAAATTACATCTAGAATTAAAAAGTATAACCCTATTATATATCAGAACAAGAAATTAAAAAACCTACTTTCTAATGCCATCCGCTTTGTAGCCAGGAAAGCGCCCGCTCTGGGAACCATCCTTTCTCCTAGCTTATACACCAGTGAGACTAATACTGTACAACCAAATTGGCTCAACACAAAAGGTTTCTTCAGATGTGGAGCCAATCGGTGCAAAGCGTGTCTACACGCGGTTAAAACAGATAGTTTTATGTCCTTAAGTAATGATAGAGAATATAAAATTCATGATTTCCTCAATTGTAATTCATCAGGGGTTATATACCTTATAGAATGCACCTTGTGTAAGGTCCACTATGTGGGTTGTACCACAGGTGCGCTGAAAGTCCGTATCAGAAGACATCTTTCTGATGCGATTCATTTGGAAGCCATAAATACATCAGCAGTATCGAGGCATTTTGCGAGAGTTCATAAAGGTGACACCTCATTCTTTAAATATATGGAGATAGAGAAGGTATATAGATCCACACGAGGGGGGGATCATAAGTGCAAACTTCTGAACCTTGAGTCCCTGTGGATTTTCACATTGGATACCACAGGGGTTAAATTCAAGACAGGATCTGATACTGCAGTATTAAGAAATATAATTCTGCATTTATTTCCATGCATGTACACTGGGTACGGAAAGTATTCAGACCCCTTTACATTTTTCACTCTTTGTTTCATTGCAGCCATTTGGTAAATTCTAAAAAGTTCATTTTTTTCTCATTAAAGTCCACTCTGCACCCCATCTTGACTGAAAAAAACAGAAATGTAGAAATTTTTGCATAATAAAAAAGAAAAACTGAAATATCACACGGGCATAAGTATTCAGACCCTTTGCTCAGTATTGAGTAGAAGCACCCTTTTGGGCTAGTACAGCCATGAGTCTTCTTGGAAATGATGCAATAAGTTTTTCACACCTGCATTTTGGGATCCTCTGCCATTCTTCCTTGCAGATCCTCTCCAGTTCCGTCAGGATGAATGGTAAACGTTGGTGGACAGCCATTTTCAGGTCTCTTCAAAGATGCTCAATTGGGTTTAGGTCAGGGCTCTGGCTGGGCAAGTCAAGAATGGTCACATAGTTGTTCTGAAGCCACTCCTTTGTTATTTTAGCTGTGTGCTTAGGGTCATTGTCTTGTTGGAAGGAGAACCTTTGGCCAAGCCTGAGGTGCAGAGCACTCTGGAAGAGGTTTTCATCCAGGATATCTCTGTACTTGGCCGCATTCATGTTTCCTTCAATTGCAACCAGTCGTCCTGTCCCTGCAGCTGAAAAACACACCCATAGCATGATACTGCTGTTATGATCTGCTACAAGAACTAAGGAAAGAGAGGAAATCTGTCCATACAATAGGACTAAGCTGATTCCCTACGATGCAGCGGGCAACCTGTTCCTTGTGAACAGACCCGCCTTCGTCCACGGCTAGTCTGAACGCAGACCTATAGATTAAAGGGAGGGGTCCCTAAAAGAACTAAGGACTGGGAAAAAATTGGACACCTCCTGGCAGAAGTAGTAGCAGAAGAAGACAAACAGACAAAAGTACTTAGTGGTCCAAGGACCAAACAAATTAGAGAGATACAGTAGGTACAAAGCACCTGGCTAGATTAAGAGTCAAAGTAACACTGAAGTCCAGCAAAGCCTGAAGGGCGGAGCTGGAATAAATAGGCAGAAAGTCACGTGACCACAAAATAGGAAAAACTAACAGGAGGGTTCTAACAACTGCCACCACCATGTTTCACTGTTGGGATTGTATTAGGCAGGTGATGAGCAGTGCCTGGTTTCTTCCAAACATACCACTTAGAATTCTCACCAAAAAGTTCTATCTTTGTCTCATCAGACCAGAGAATCTTATTTCTCATAGTCTGGGAGTCCTTCATGTGTTTTTGAGCAAACTCTATGCGGGCTTTCATATGTCTTGCACTGAGGAGAGGCTTCCGTCTGGCCTCTCTGCCATAAAGGCCCAACTGGTGGAGGGCTGCAGTGATAGTTGACTTTGTTAAACTTTCTCCCATCTCCCTACTGCATCTCTGGAGCTTAGCCACAGTGATCTTGGGGTTCTTCTTTACCTCTCTCACCAAGGCTCTTCTCCCACGATTGCTCAGTTTGGCTGGACGGCCATGTCTAGGAAGACTTCTGGTGGTCCCAAACTTCTTCCATTTAAGGATTATGGAGGCCACTGTGCTCTTATGAACCTTGAGTAATGCAGAAATTCTTTTATAACCTTGGCAAGATCTGTGTCTTGCCACAATTCGGTCTCTGAGCTCCTTGGGCAGTTCCTTTGAGCTCATGATTCTCATTTGGTCTGACATGCACTGTGAGCTGTGGGGTCTTATATAGACAGGTGTGTGCCTTTCCAAATCAAGTCCTATCAGTTTAATTAAACACATTTGGACTCCATTGAAGGAGTAGAACCATCTCAAGGAGGATCACAAGGAAATGGACAGCATGTGACTTAAATATGAGTGTCTGAGCAAAGGATCTGAATACTTATGACCATGTGATATTTCAGTTTTTCTTTTTTAATAAATTTGCAAAAAAATTCTACATTGCTGTTTTTTTCAGTCAAGATGGGGTTCAGAGTGTACTTTAATGAGAAAAAAAATGAACTTTTTAGAATTTATCAAATGGCTGCAATGAAACAAAGAGTGAAAAATTTAAAGGAGTCTGAATACTTTCCGTACTCACTGTATGTATCTATATACACTGCTCCAAAAATAAAGGGAACACTTAAAACAACAGAATATAACTCCAAGTAAATCAAACTTCTGTGAAATCAAACTGTCCACTTAGGAAGCAACACTGATTGACAATCAATTTCACATGCTGATGTGCAAATGGAATAGACGATAGATGGAAATTATTGGCAATTATCAAGACACCCTCAATAAAGGAGTGGTTCTGCAGGTGGGGACCACAGACCACATCTCAGTACCAATGCTTTCTGGCTGATGTTTTGGTCACTTTTGAATGTTGGTTGTGCTTTCACACTCGTGGTAGCATGAGACAGACTCTACAACCCACAGAAGTTGCTCAGATAGTGCAGCTCATCCAGGATGGCACATCAATGCGAGCTGTGGCAAGAAGGTTGGCTGTGTCCAGAGGCTGGAGGCGCTACCAGGGGACAGGCCAGTACACCAGGAGATGTGGAGGGGGCCGTAGGAGGGCAATAACCCAGCAGCAGGACCGCTACCTCCGCCTTTGTGCAAGGAGGAACAGTAGGAGCACTGCCAGAGCCCTGCAAAATGACCTCCAGCAGGCCACAAATGTGCATGTGTCTGCACAAACGGTTAGATACCGACTCCATGAGGGTGGTATGAGGGCCCGACGTCCACAGATAGGGGTTGTGCTCACAGCCCAACACCATGCAGGACGCTTGGCATTTGCCACAGAACACCAGGATTGGCAAAGTCGCCACTCGCGCCCTGTGCTCTTCACAGATGAAAGCAGGTTCACACTGAGCACATGTGACAGACGTGACAGAGTCTGGAGACGCCATGGAGAGCGACATCCTTCAGCATGACCGGTTTGGCAGTGGGTGAGTAATGGTGTAGGGTGGCATTTCTTTGGAGGGCCGCACAGCCCTCCATGTGCTCGCCAGAGGTAGCCTGACATCCATTAGGTACCGAGATGAGATCCTCAGACCCCTTGTGAGACCATATGCTGGTGCGGTTGGCCCTGGGTTCCTCCTAATGCAGGACAATGCCAGACCTCATGTGGCTGGAGAGTGTCAGCAGTTCCTGCAAGATGAAGGCATTGAAGCTATGGACTGGCCCACCCGTTCCCCAGACCTGAATCCGATTGAGCACATCTGGGACATCATGTCTCGCTCCATCCGCCAACGTCACGTTGCACCACAGACTGTCCAGGAGTTGGCGGATGCTTTAGTCCAGGTCTGGGAGGAGATCCCACAGGAGACCATCCGCAACCTCATCAGGAGCATGCCCAGGCGTTGTGTGGAGGTCATACAGGCACGTGGATAAATATATATATATATATATATATATATATATATATATATATATATATATATATATATATGCCTTTTTGTCATTCTAGTAGTAGGGCCATAATTAAGACATGATTTGTTGAAACGCGTAGGTCTGTAAGCTATAATAGTTGCACATTTGCTGTATTCTTTGTGGAGCAGTGTTTTATATGGCTAATAAAAGCTAAGTTTTAATACTTTTTCTACTAAACAAACCTTTACGCTGGATCATTTGCACTTTTTCCTTGTCTGACTACACTTACGTTTCGCCCTGGTACCACTTATCTGCATCTCCAGAAGTTTCCCATTTCTCTATTATACTCTTCAAATTACATTTTGAGACTTTCTCCTCCTGTTGTTGCACATATTTTTTTTCCCTTCATCTGCACAGGTATCATTAATCTATCAACTATAATGGCCGTACCAGGTCCTGCAGGTCCTGTATCCCGTACACATGACGTGGGCAGTGCACGGCATGCCGCTAGTTTTTATTCTGAGTGCTCTTATATACGGTGGTAGTTTTACACAATGTTGAGCCTGTGATCTGCAGAGTGAAATGTCTGACTGCTAGAACAGAAGTATACGGCAGATTCTACAGCATGGATACATAAAGGACGTCCTGGGGGAATATACCTCCCTCCAACACTCGTCCAGTCCCTGCCTCACACTAGAGACATTTATAATAACTCCAGGACTATGGAGCTTGTCATTTTCTCATAATCTGTGGCCATTATTAGTGATCTCGTATTGTACTGTAATATCACCCTGGAGGTTGTGATGTATTTAGTGTAATAGCGCCATCTAGAATATACAGTATATATCAGGCGATACCATGCTTTCTATAGTTAGTCGTCTTATGTGCCCTCTATAGCTATCTATTATACTTTATATTTCTTTATAATAATTTATAATAAATTACTCGATAGTTTTACAGCTTTATGATGTTTATTAATCTGCTGTAATTATAAAAGAAAGTCCAACCTTACAGTGGACACAGGTGGAAGTGTCCTCATTGATGGTGTAGGTTGAGGTGGAGCAAGTATATAGTCAGTGGGGGATCAAGATGACCAGTATTCCCCAGGGTTCCTTGTTATCAGGGAGGGACCCGGTGTATGCAATCAAAAGATCTTATCCTCTGACCGGCTGTGTGCCATCAACAGGTAATGATCCTCTGTCCGGCTGTGTGCCATCAACAGGTAATGACCATCCGGCAGTGCGACATCAACTGGTCATCACCCTCCAGCTGTGTGCCATCAACAGGTAATGACCATCCGGCAGTGCGCCATCAACAGGTAATCACCCTCTGGCTATGGCCATCAATAGGTCATCACCCTCTGGCTGTGTGCCATCAACAGGTCATGACCATCCGGCAGTGTGACATCAACTGGTCATCACCCTCCAGCTGTGTGCCATCAACAGGTAATGACCATCCGGCAGTGCGCCATGAACAGGTAATGACCATCCGGCTGTGTGCCATCAACAGGTAATGATCCTCTGTCCGTCTGTGTGCCATCAACAGGTAATGACCCTCTGGCTATGGCCATCAATAGGTCATCACCCTCCGGCTGTGTGCCATCAAATGTTTTTATCTTCTTTCCAGTCTTGTGCCATCAAGAGGTAATGACCCTCCAGCTGTGGGCCATCAACAGGTAATGACCATCTGGCAGTGCGACATCAACTGGTCATCACCCTCCAGCTGTGTGCCATCAACAGGTAATGACCATCTGGCAGTGCCACATCAACTGGTCATCACCCTCCAGCTGTGTGCCATCAACAGGTAATGACCATCCGGCAGTGCGCCATGAACAGGTAATGACCATCCGGCTGTGTGCCATCAACAGGTAATGATCCTCTGTCCGTCTGTGTGCCATCAACAGGTAATGACCCTCTGGCTATGGCCATCAATAGGTCATCACCCTCCGGCTGTGTGCCATCAAATGTTTTTATCTTCTTTCCAGTCTTGTGCCATCAAGAGGTAATGACCCTCCAGCTGTGGGCCATCAACAGGTCATCACCCTTCGGCATTTAGGCTTCTTGTCTTCTGTAACATGCGATTCTTGAGTCTCCTGATGTTAAAAAATATTAAAAAAATCACCGATTAAACTAATAATCTATGTAGTACATAAGCATCACAATTTATAATGTATCTAGTGCATAAGTATGACAATTTAGCTCACAGAACATACACTATGCTAAAACATTAGACCCTACAAGCTGAAATTTGCTAAACTAACATAAATATAGCTGACAAATCAGTAGAAAAATCGCTACCAATGGCACAGCTCTCTTCACATCAACCTGTAACCATAGTAGATAAGAAATAGAGGACAATGCTCATAGTCAGTTATCAACAATTCGGCATGGGGCATCCCACCAGAGACATTATAATATCTAGTAGATTATAGATGGCAATAGAATTTACCAACAAGCACATAGTACGCCAAAGTCAAGTACATAGTATGCCAAACCTCGACACGTTTTCCTAAAATAGGTTCATCAGAAGCACATACTAGACAGTGATACTTAGCAAAGCGTTCATAGATATATGCGCCATATGATAAGGTGCTAAAGTGCAAGTGTGTGACAAAATTTCCATTCGATTTCAGGTGCAATGCTGCATTGTATGTAGTAAGATGGTGCCCATCAGACAGCATGTATAGGACTAACCTGTGATGAAAACACGAGCAATGGGAAAGTTCAAGCAGTTGCCTTCTCAATCTTCCTCGCCTCTAAGACATCTAAGGAAACATCTTCTCCTCTTGATTTTGGGTTGAGGTGTTGTAGGCATTTCAGGCTCTGGCATTCTAGGTTCTGACATACTAGGTTCTGACATGGTAGTGTAGCACCCTGAGGATTCGGCTGCTACAGGGGTATTGCACCTCAAGCCAGAGGTGTGATATTCCACTCCCGGGTAAGGATGGAGTGTGGAACTGAGCTCAGTTAGCTGCATGCACTACACACATCCCATTTCCGAGGAACAGACCGATGGTACTCCCACTAGAGAAATGTGCAGGTACGACAGTGTCTGTTCCTGGCTGGAGTGGGAGGGGGGTGGAACATCCCAGTAGTGTAGGGGCAGATAGGGGGAGCAGTCTGGGTAATGCTAGGAGCTCATTGGGTGCTGGTCACCTGAGCTCACACATAGAGGGAGTATATAAGGTGGGCACCATCTTAGATCAGGGTCAGTCTGTCAGTCTTTGTGCAGAGGAAGAGAGCAGAGGAGAAGAGCAGCTCCAAGGCCCAGAGAGAGAGAGGAGAAAGAAAGACCCAGAGGGGGAGAAAGAAGGAACTCCAAGAGCCCAAATTAGACCAGAGGGTGAAGAGTTGGCAACAGGGTACCGGATCCCAAGCTGGCAGAGGCTACAGCACACCTTAGCCAGGAACCGGAGGTCGTGGGCAGGATCGATCTGCCACGACCACCCACTAAATCCACCCGGAAGGCAGACCAGGAATAGGGTCAGGGAACCCAGAGACAAGGGTTTACCACCAAGAGGCCCGAGGGAGCCGGACATAGGTGGATCCCTGGTGGGGAAGGCCAGAGAAGAGGACAGGACAGAAAGGGAGCTCAGGACCACGCTCCAGAATCACCTGGGGGTTGGCCGAGTCCAGGACCTGGTGGACGCAGCACGGCTCGGGTGGTCACTCAAGGCCGGAGTGACCAGAACAACTGCAGTAAGTAAAAACCCTGAACTGCACAGCCCGACTCTGAGTCTCATTTCCATCCTCGCTGCACCACCACAACCCCCATCCTCTGCAACTGACCCCCTGAGGCTATACCCCTCCCGTTGGGGGTTATACTACCTAAGCTGCACACACATCACCAGCCTCAGTGGACCCTGCTGCAGCGGCGGCCGTAGTGACCGCAAATCAACGGGTGGCGTAGTCGACACAAAAGAACATCTAGTAACATCATAAGGACTGCCACACACGCTTGACACCCTGGGCACGGACCGGGTCACAGCCACTCGGAGACTACAACCCCCATCTGATCCGGCTCCGGGTATCCCCAACAACACTGGCCCAGGGGGCGCGTCAGTAGGTTCTGGTGTTCTAGGTTCTGGTGTTCTTGGCTCTGGAATTCTGGGTTCTTGGCTTCTCTGAAAAATCAGTAACCTCTCTTTATGCTCCGTGGCACTTCGAGCTCTTCTTCCTATATTGTTGTGAAGGATCGTTCTGACCCAGACAATATCACTGAACGCCACTTTATAGTTGCAACTAGGAACCTTTTTCGCATCCTGCGGTGCAGGAGCCATGGATGGAGTAGAACATTTGCCATTGGGCAGGACAGGTGTTCTCCTGGAGTCTTGCTCCTGAATCTGAGGGATGCAAATCGGCTCCTTACAAGCACTTTGTTCCTTCAGAATGGTTTTGTTCTCAGGAGTTTTCTGATGGTTTCACCAGGTTCAGACATTGCCCACTTGCTCAGGACAAGACTTAAGGCCAAATACTCTAGTATTGTCAGTAGTGTCATCACCGCAACAAAAACTGCGTCACGGAAGAGCCAAAGAGGAAGATTGATGGAAGCTTGATAGCTGCTTCTCCTGAGATCCACGGGTAGTGGGTCATCCTATAATAAAGAAAAAAAACATAATAAAGTCCTGTATATTTATACCCAATCCAGTCAAACAGAGAGCCCTTGTTATTATACAGTGATGGATACATTATCAAGCAACTTTCAGAAATATCCCATTGAGAAGATCAGGAAGAAGTTTGGGATTCACCTCCAGGGTCCATGGAATATTATTTACAGTTGGACTTTCATATGACGGACGGTCACGTGTCCAGTATGAGAAGTCCTGCAAGAGGCGCTATTCTCATTAGCTGATCCTTGTGACCTCCGTATTGATGAGAACATACTCGCCCTCAGTGTACTGTAATGTGGGGGGTAGAGCAACGTAAAGGACAGAAATGATAGGATGATACTCATCATCTCCAGAGGTCTCTCAGCACCAAGGTATGGTCAATGAGATACAAGCTGCAGATGGGCCGAGGCTTCTAATATACCCAGGGGTGACATCACAAAGCCCTCTGTGACATCATTGCACAGTTCTATCCATCATGTCACTGATACTTTGGACCTAACTAAATGTCTAAAAGAGAACCCTTCCACATGATTTCCAATCACGGAGCAGCTTCAGTTTTTCAAGAAAAGTTTAAAAAATATAATCTGTGCTGTGATTGGTCACAATGGCACATGAAGCAGAACGTCTTTAGATCTTTTAAAGGGAAAGTATCAGCAATTTTTTTACAATTGTAAAATTGTAAAGTATTTATATTTATATATAAATACACATATATATTTAAAAAGGTTTTAATGGTATAAAATCTGAAAAAAATATTTTAACTGTTTTGATGTTTTCATCTTGTAAACACTAGGGGGAGCAGCTGCTGACATTTCCATGAAAACAGAATGCAGCTAGCTCGCATTACGACTGCAGTAAAAGTGGGCGGGATCTGCTCACATGGGTGTGATGTCACTCCTCCCCTTCTGGGCGTTTGCAAAAAGGTAAATGAGACTGTAGTTTAAGATCACAGTGCGGAGCGATCACTGGTGACTGCAAAGTGATATATAAGGGACAACACCAAAGTCATTAATCACTACAAGGACAAGGCAGGAATGTGGGAGTCAGAGGGGTCACCCCACACTTATATCCCCTCTGACTGTCACTTCCTAAGCTCCTTTCCCTGCCATAACCTCTTATTCCCGCAGGTAAATTCTTACAGGACCCCCCTCCCCATCCCCTTCCCCTGCCGCAGCTGATTCTAAACGTCCTCCATATGTAATAATAGACAGGTACTCACCGGCAGCCTATGGTAATTCACAGGGTAGAACAGGGTACAGCACAGAAACAATATGGCGATCCTCATTGTCTCCAGGGGGTATCTCAGCACCAAGATATGGCCAATGAGATATGAGCTCCAGGTGGATGGAGCCCCCTTATATACCCCAAGGGTGACATCACAACGCCCTCTGTGACATCATCACCCACAACATTCCGTCACATGACATCACCCAGCATCATGTGACCCAGCATAAATAGAAACGGTCCCTGTTGCCTATAGCAACTATCCAAAACTAAGTTTATACTTTTCCAACAGCTAAAGGCGGCTCTGTGATGGCAGTTTCTTCTTGTGGACGGTTGTGATAAATCTGCAGAACATCTACATAACGCGACATGTAGAAAATCCTGTCTTTTCCCCTCTGTTCTTCCTCTGGTGCTACAGAGACGAATAGAAGGAGCTTTTCCAGACCTTACAGTGCACAATATGGGACCTAATCACTGATATCCCAGATCTCCTCAGTACAAGCATACCGCCAACCTATGAGGACTAGAAAGAGGGCGAAACCATGCGGCACGCGTAGTCTGACCACGCCCCTATCCACACCCCAAGCCACGCCCTTTTTATACCTTGGCAGGTATTTATCAATATAATATGTCTTTTGGATATATTCCTTTGAATCCACCTATTTTATATTTGTATTTGTTTCTATACATTGATACCCCTATTGGAGATACAATATAATGTTTTTATTTTTCTCCTTCATTTTTTCCTTTTTATCTCTTGATGGTACTAAGTGCCGAATTTATACTATCCTGGTAATATACACTGATTAACAGACTGTCTTTTATAGCCATCAGAAATATAAGTATATAATTTTTATTCATTTTTAACTAATTGTGAAAGTTTGAACAAAGTCTTTTTTATTATTATTTTTTTCACACACAGTCTATTCTTATTGGAATTCTATCTTAGTTCTATTGCACCTCCATATGTCCTTTTGCACCGTCTTGATAGTATTGGATCTTCCTCCATTTCTTTGGTTGTATTATCTTTGTGGGGGGCGTTTGGACTTTATTAGGTTACCAGTTTGACTACCAGCAAGAAGCTGACGAAGAGGAACTGTGAGTCCTCGAAACGCGTCGTTTTTTTTGGCCTATACAGGACATCGAAGGAGAAGGAGAGAGTCAATGCACAGGGATAAGCCCTCCTGATATCCAGAAGATATATATAACCATATCATATTATTGATACAAAATATAAATGCACAGAGTCAATAAAATCACTTAAAAACACCAAACCCCATCCTTACTTTGCAAGATACCTGTTCCAAAGGTGTATCTAGGTTTTCTGGCACCCGGTGCAGCAGGGGCTGGCTGGCACATTTTAGCCTGGGGGGCAAGTGGCCCATGAGTAGCGGCCCATCCTTAACATGTTTATTACCAGATGCATCATAAGCCTATATTCACACGACCGTATTGTCTAAGTGTTGCCCGTGAAAAAAGCTGACAGCACTTGGACCAGTTCAGATGAGTGTTTGTAGTGGTCAGACATAGTACATATTATTCTTATGTATTACTATTTTTAAAGCAGATATACCTTTTTAGAGATGTAGTACCAGGGGCGGACCTACCTCCCGTGCAGCCGGTTTATTGAAAGGGGACCCCCGAGGGAGAGGGGGCCCCTCCAGCCTCCAGCAGGGCCGCCATCATGGCATGACTGCCCTGACTCCAGCATGGGGCCCGGCCGGTCGGGGTCCCCTCGGAGCCCCCCTCTTGTGCGTCTCCTCATGGGCCCCCCCACCCGCAGGACGCCCCGCCGTCACATGACCGCAGGGACATCTCCGGTCATGTGACGGCGCCGGCACAATACTTACCCCTCCCCGTGCCTCCGCAGCGTCTGCCGCGTCCTCTGACTGTGACGTCTCAGGTCAGAGGGCGCGGTGACGTCTTTACACCGCGCGCTCTCTTCTGAGCTGTCACATCACAGAGCGGGAAGATGCGCGCAGCAGGTAAGAAGTGAGGTGAGTATTTGATTTTTTTTTTTTTAATGTATGGGGGCATGGGGCATTTAATGGTGGGGGGAGAGTGGGTGTGACATCCTGCATGGGGCATTATATGGGGGAGGTGGTGTGACATCCTGCATGGGGCATTATAAGAGGGGAAGGGGGAAGTGACATCTTGCATGGGGCATTATAAGAGGGGAAGGGGGGAAGTGACATCCTGCATGGGGCATTATAAGAGGGGAAGGGGGGAAGTGACATCCTGCATGGGGCATTAAAAGAGGGGAAGGGGGGAAGTGACATCCTGCATGGGGCATTATAAGAGGGTAAGGGGAGAAGTGACATCCTGCATGGGGCATTATAAGGGAGGGGGGCGTGACATTCTGCATGGGGCATTATAAGGGAGGTGGTGTGACATCCTGCATGGGGCATTATAAGAGGGGGAGGGGGGAATTGACATACTGCATGGGGCATTATATAGAGGGTGGGTGTCCTCCTGCATGGGGCATTATAAGGGAGGGGGTGGTCTGACATGCTGCATGGGGCATTGAAAAGGGGGGAAGTGACATCCTGCAAGGGGCATTATATGGGGGGAAGAGGTGACATCCTGCATGGGGCATTTTATGCGGGGTAGATGTGACATCCTGCATAGCGCATTAAAAGACGGGTGTCATCCTGCATGGGGCATTATAAGGGGGGAACAGCCTGCATGGAGCGTTACATGGGGGCCAATATTCCGTATGGAGAGTTATATGGGGACCAGTATCCTGTATGGATGCTGTATGGAGCATTATATGGGGACCAGTATCCTGTATGGAGCATTATAAGGGGGTCAGTATCCAGTATGAAGCATTATATGGTGCCCATATTACTGTATGGAGGACTATACTGTCCGGTCTGCACTGTGCGCTGTGAGGATTTGCCAGTTTCTGACCTATTGTAGAATTTACAATAGATATCGCTTGTGTAATGGGGCATTACAAGGGGGGAACAGCCTGCATGGAGCGTTATATGGGGGCCAATATTCTGCATGGAGAGTTATATGGGGACCAGTATCCTGTATGGAGCATTATATGGGGACCAGTATCCTGTATGGAACATTATAAGGGGGTCAGTATCCTGTATGGAGCATTATATGGTGCCCATATTACTGTATGGAGGACTATACTGTCCGGTCTGCACTGTGCGATGTGAGGATTCGCCGGTTTCTGAGCTATTGTAGAATTTACTATAGATATCGCTTGTGTAATGGGGCATTATAAGGGGGGAACAGCCTGCATGGAGCGTTATATGGGGGCCAATATTCTGTATGGAGCGTTATATGGGGGTCAGTATTCTGTATGGAGCGATATATGGGGGACAGTATTCGGTAGGGAGCGTTATATGGGGGCCAGTATACTGTATGCAGTGTTATATGGGGACCAGTATCCTCTATGGAGCGTTATATGGGGACCAGTATCCTGTATGGGGCATTATATGGGGTCCAGTATCCTGTATGGAGCATTATAAGGGGGTCAGTATCCTGTATGGAGCATGATATGGTGCCCATAATACTGTATGGAGGACTATACTGTCCGGTCTGGACTGTGCGTTGTGAGGATTCGCCGGTTTCTGAGCTATTGTAGAATTTACAATAGATGTCGCTCATGTAATGTAGTAAGTGAAATCCTTGGCCTTGTACTATATATATATATATTTCTCTGCGGTATCTGTGCATCATGAATCATGATATGTGTTAAAGGGGCCCACTGAAACTCTGTCGCCCAGGGCCCACAAAAACCTGGAGCCGGCCCTGGGGGTAAGTATAACAAGTTGTATTTTTTTTACATACAATTAATTAACTTGGAGTGGGGGGAATCAGAGATGCACGGGGGGATGAGAGATGCACGGGGGGGGGGGCCTTCATACCCCCTATGAAGGGTGGGGGGGGGCCCCAAAAAAATTCTTGCACAGGGGCCCACTACAGTCTGTGTCCGCCCCTGTGTAGTACGCTGTGTTTTTCTACACTCCTAAAATAACATATCAGCAGAGTAAAGGTGGTCACACATAAGCCCAGGTCTGCTAGATAGATACCTATGAATTATTATTTTGTATATATTTTCAAACATACTTGATCAATGAAATCATCATTGTAAACTTCAACTCCACATAATAGTATATGATGTAGCAGTCACTAATTATCTTGAGTGCTTCATCTGATGTCCGTGCACATAGTATACATAGTATACCACATACAGTACAATATATATAGGAGAATATACAGTATGACTGGTATATAGAGACGAGCAATTTGTAGAACCGTGGTCCAGTGGTCAGATGAATATTCTGTGGCTGCTGAACAGGAGCCACCACATAGTCTCCTTTTTACAGCCCCACATAGCCTTCCATATACTGTACAGTATGAGCCCCACATAGCCTCCTATATACAATGTGAGCCCTCACACAACCTCCTATATGAGTATGAGCCCTCACATAGCCTCCTATATACAGTATCAGTCCCCACACAGCCTCCTGCATATAGTGTGAGGACCCACACAGCCTCCTGCATACAGTGTGAGGACCCACTGTGTGAGTACAGTGTGAGGACTGGTCGTCGGATATGTTGCACGCTTATTGAGATGTGTTATTGACAGCTCTATCATTTTTCTTGCCACTGTCTTGTTAAATATACAGGTTGGATACATTTGGTGTTCATGCCATATAAATTCCTGTTTATAACGAGTACATATTTATGATAGGTAGCTTTGTTTTACTACCATTGGCAGGCATTAACTGGATTTTAGGTCCTAGTGACGTTTTATATCTTTTTTACCTACGTATTCATTAAAGGTTATGCTTTAACCTCTTTCACTACTTTAATTGCTTCATATTACCTTTATTGAGTGGTGACCTGTATGATAGTGTGTGAGCACCAGCTCCAGGCGTCCCTGAAGAGGGGCAGGGAAAAAGTAAAGGGGGCAGTGGGAAGGGGGTTTATCCAAGGAGGGGTGAGGTCAGCAGAGTATGAGAGACAGACTCATCCTAAACCAGGGGTCTCAAACACGCGGGTCGCATGTGGCCCTTCAGACTGGTTCATGCGGCCTGTGTGCACCATAGACCCCGATCGCGGCCCGGTCCAGGAGCTGCCGACAGCTGCACTTTAGTTCAGTGTATTGCTGCACAGAGACCGGCTCTCTGCATGATACAATACCAATGCCAGCCACCGGCCTATCAGAGGCCAGCAGCGGACATCCGCGTCCCAGCGCAGCGGTGCATGACATCACTAACATGGGCAGATGTCAGCTGCTGGCCTCTAATAGGCCGGTGTCAGGCATTGGTCTCTGCGCAGCAATACACTGAACTAAAGCGCAGCTGCCGGAAGCTCCTGGACCAGGCTGCGATCGTCAAGGGGTCTATGGTGCCTGCGCCCGCATATGCAGAAAGGACACCGAGGGAACGGAGGACAGGTGAGAAGAGACTTTTTTTTTTCTTATATATGTATGTGAAGAATGGAACAGCGGACATTCCTACAATATAGGGACCTGAATGGGGACATTCCTACAATATGGGAACCTGGATAGGAACATTCCTACAATGTGGGACCTGGATGGGGACATTCCTACAATGTGGAACCTGGATGGGGACATTCCTACAATGTGGGACCTGAATGGGGACATTCCTACAATATGGGGACCTGGATAGGAACATTCCTACAATGTGGAACCTGGATGGGGACATTCCTACAATGTGGGACCTAAATGGGGACATTCCTGCAATATGGGGACCTGGATGGGGACATATCTACAATGTGGGGACCTGGATAGGGACATTCCTACAATGTGGGGACCTGGATGGGGACATATCTACAATATGGGGAACTGGATTGGGACATATCTACAATGTGGGGACCTGATTAGGAACATTCCTACAATGTGGGGACCTGAATAGGAACATTTCTACAATGTGAGGACCTGGATGGGAGACATTCCTACAAGATGAGGACATTATAACAAGATGGGGACCTAGATGGGGGACATTACGACAAGATGGGGACCTGGATGGGGGACATTAAGACAAGTTGGGGACCTGAATGGGGGACATTACGACAAGATGGGGACCTGTATGGGGCATTACTACAAGATGAGGACCAGGATGGTGCATTACTACAAGTTGAGGACCAGGATGGGGCATTACTACAAGATGAGGACCAGGATGGGGCATTACTACAAGATGAGGACCAGGAAGGTGCATTTACTACAAGATGAGGACCAGGATGGGTCATTACTAAAAGATGAGGACCAGGATGAGACATTACTACAAGATGAGGACCAGGATGAGGCATTAGATGAGGCATTACTACAATATGAGGACCAGGATGAGTCATTAACCCCTTTACAACCCAAGGTGGTTTGCACATCAATGACCAGGCCAATTTTTACAATTCTGACCACTGTCATTTTATGAGGTAATTACTCTGGAACGCTTCAACGGATCTCCCTGATTCTCAGAGATGGTTTTTTCGTGACATATTGTACTTCATGATTGTGGTAAAATTTCTTCGATATCACTTGCGTTTATTTGCGAAAAAAATGGAAATTTGGCAAAAATTTTGAAAATTTAGCAATTTTCAAAATTTGAATTTTTATGCCCTTAAATCAGAGAGATATGTCACACAAAATAGTTAATAAATAACATTTCCCACATGTCTACTTGGAACCAAAATTTTTTTTAATGGGGAGCTATAAGGGTTAAAAGTTGACCAGCGATTTCTCCTTTTTCCAACAAAATTTAGAAAACCATTTTTTAGGGACCACATCATATTTAAAGTCACTTTGAGGGGTGTTTATGACAGAAAATGCCCAAAAGTGACACCATTCTAAAAACTGCACCCCTCAAGGTGCTCAAAACCACATTCAAGAACTTTATTAACCCTTCAGGTGCTTCACAGGAATTTTTGGAATGTGGAAGAAAAAAATTAACATTTAACTTTTTTCACAAAAATGTTACTTTAGACCCAATTTTTTTTATTTTCGCAGGGGTAACAGGAAAAAATAGACCCCAAAATTTGTTGATCAATTTCTCCTGAGTAAGCAGATACCCCATATGTGGGGGATAAACACTGTTTGGGCGCACGGCAGGGTACGGAAGGGAAGGAGCGCCATTTGACTTTTTAAATGTAAAATTTGCTTGAATAATTAGCGGACGCCATATTGCATTTGGGGAGCCCCTGATGTGCCTAAAAAGTGGAAACCCCCCATAAGTGACCCCATTTTGGAAACTAGACCCCTCAGGGAACTTATCTAGATGTGTGGTGAGCACCTTGAACCCCCAGGTGCTTCACAGAAGTTTATAACATTGAGCCGTAAAAATAAAATTTTCACATTTTTCCCACAAAAATGTTTTTCAGCCCCCACTTTTGTATTTTCATAAGGGTAACAGGAGAAATTGCACCATGCAGTTTGTTGCTCAATTTCTTCTGAGCAAGCAGATACCCCATATGTGGGGGAAAACCACTGTTTGGGCACACAGCAGGGTTCGGAAGCGAAGGAGCGCCATTTGACTATTTAAATGTAAAATTTGCTTGAATAATTAGCGGACGCCATATTGCATTTGGGGAGCCCCTGATGTGCCTAAACAGTGAAAAAAAACCACATGTGACCCCATTTTGGAAACTATACCCCTCAGGGAACTTATTTAGATGTATGGTGAGCACCTTGAACCCCCAGGTGCTTCACAGAAGTTTATAACATTGATCCGTAAAAATAAAATTTTCACATTTTTGCCACAAAAATGTTTTTCAGCCCCCACTTTTTCATTTTCATAAGGGTAACAGAAGAAATTGCACTATGCAGTTTGTTGTTCAATTTCTCCTGAGTTAGCAGATACCCCATATGTGGGGGAAAACCACTGTTTGGGAGCGCGGCAGGGTTCGGAAGGGAAGGAGCACCATTTGACTTTTTGATTGTAAAATTTGCTTGAATAATTAGCGGATGTGCCCCTGATGTGCCTAAACAGTAGAAACCCCCCACAAGTGACACCATTTTGGAAACTAGACCCCTCAGGGAACTTATCTAGATATGTGGTGAGCACCTTGAACCCCCAAGTCCTTTACAGAAGTTTATAACATGGAGCCGTGAATATAACAAAAACTAACTTTTTCCACAACAATGATGTTTTAGCCCCAATTTTTTTATTTTCACAAGGGTAAGAGGAGAAAATGGATCGCAAAAACTTTTGTGCAATTTCTCCTCAGTACGCCAATACCCCATATGTCGGGAAAATACAGTGTTTGGGCGCACGGCAGAGTTCAGAAGGGAAGAAGCACTGTGTGACTTTTTGAACGCAAAATTGGCTGGAATCGATAGCGGACGCCATGTCGCGTTTGAAGAGCCCCTGATGTGCCTAAATAGTTGAAATCCCCCACAAGTGACCCCATTTTGGAAACTACACCCCTCAAGGATTTTATCAAGGGGTATAGTGAACATTTTGAACCCAGAGGTACGACACAAAATTTGATGACATTAGGTCATCATATTGAATAAGTTGTCATTAGTCTTGAGCACAAGTGCTCGCTACTTGAGTTTGCATCGGGTACTCAGGTATGCACCATGTATCACAGGTGCTCAAGTGAAATGCGGGGATTGCTCGAGCATGGCAGGCAATCCCCGCGAGGTTATTTTGGCCGCGAAGCATATGGGGCGGAGACTCGAGCACCCGCGATGCTCAATGCATGCCCGAGTACCCGATGCAAACTCAAGTAGCGAGCACTTGTGTTCAACACTAGTTGCCATATCGTCATCTTTTTTTTTTTTATAAAAAAAAACAACCCTTACCTCCAACCCTAACCCTACCCTAGCCCAACCCTGACCCCAACCCTAACATTAGCACAACCCTAACCCCAACCCCAGCCCTAGTGTTTATTTTTTACGTCGTTCCTCTTGCGGTATAATTGATTAGACGACCTTACTCTTCGGGTCGGTGCGACTACAGAGATACCAGAATGATATCGGGTTTTTATGATTGACAGCTGTCACACACTAAAAGACACATATTTTGTAAAATCTAGCTTTTGCATCGTCATATTTTGAGAGCTATAATTTTTCCATATTTTGGCCGACAGAGTCATATGATGGATTTTTTTTTGCGGGACAAGTTGATGTTTTTATTGGTGCCATTTTCAGGCACGTGACATATTTTGATCGCTTTCTATTCCAGCTTTTGGGAGGCAGAATAAACAAAAACCTACAATTCAGGAATTGTTTTTTTTTTGTTTTTGTTTTTTTTTAATTCTACTCCGCATGTGGTAAAATTGATAAGGTAGCTTTATTCTTCGGGTCAGTACGTTTACAGCGGTACCACATTTATATCTTTTTTCTATGTTTTGGCGCTTTTACACAATAAAAGACATTTTATAGAAAAAAATATTTTTTTGCATCGCTTTATTCTGAGAGCTATAACTTTTTGAATTTTCAGATTATGGAGCTGTATGGTGGCTTGTTTTTTGCGGGACAAGATTATGTTTTCAGCGGTACCATTTTTCTTTATTTTCATCTTTTTGATCGCGTGTTATTTCATTTTTTGTTTGGTGGTATGATGATAAAGCATTGTTTTTTGCTTCGTTTTTTTTTTTTTTTACCGTGTTTAATGAAGAGGTTAACTAGTGGGACAGTTTTATAGGTCAGGTCGTTCCGGATGCGGCGATACCAAATATGTGTACTTTTATTGTTTGTTTGGTTTTTTCATAATAATATTTATTGATGGGTACATTATATTTTTATTTTTGGTGGATTATTTTTTTTATTTTTTTTTAAATATTTTTACAATTTTTTTTTATTTTTTTTTTCCACTTTCTGAGAGGTTTTACACCTTTTTACTTTGTCCCACTCTGGGACTTTCACTTTTTTTATTCTGATCGCCTGCATAGCATAGGGATGGAGCACCATCCCTGAGCCATGCCGGCAGTCAGCGCTGCACAGTGAGAAGATTGTTCGGTCATGCACTGCGGTCATGACTTCGATCGCAGCATTGCGGGGGTTAATGTGCCGGGAGCAGTGCGGGACCGCTCCCTGCACATAGTACCGGGTGTCAGCTGTGACAATCAGCTGACACCCGGCGGCGATCGCGCCCGCACAGCCTGTGTGCGCGCACGTTCGCCATGACGTACTAATACGGGTCAAGCTCTTAAAGCCCAGGGCACAGACGCGTATTAGTACGTCATGGGCTGTAAAGGGGTTAATACAAGATGAGGACAAATTCAAAAGGTGTATAGAAAAAAAAATGATATCACTAAAAATGTCATTTTGTCATGCAAAGAATGCGGCCCATCTACCCAGCCGAGTTTGAGACCCTTGCTTTATAAAGTATCTTTGCTTAACAAACAGTTGTTTCTGAGAAGCTAATGATAGCAAATGATCAGGCAATATTTTCTGTGCTTTTTCCCATTTCATTCTACTTGTGCCTCCTTTTCGCAAACATTCTGTTGCAATTTTTGGGTTAACTCCTTTATTTTGGATTTTATCTTATTGATCTCCCCTATGCATATTCCCCGTACATATGCTTTCATAGCATCCCATATAAATCTCGTAGATGACGACCCATCATTAAAACGAAAATATTCTAAGATTCTAGAGCTAAGAGTAGGACCAATTAGTTGCAGCCAAAAAGGATTGATGTGCCATGTATAGTCCCCCGGAGACCTCACAGCACCCATCTGCAGTTGTACCTGTATAGGCGAGTGGTCAGAGACACTCCTTGGCAGATACTTCTCCTATTTAATATAGGGTATGATTGATTCAAAGCCAATAGCTTGGTCTATTCTTGATAAAGAATGATGGGAGGCGAAGTAACAGGAATATTGTCTGACATCAGGGTGCCGTATTCTCCATAGGTACACTATGCCTACCTTCTCTAGCAGATAATGGAGAGATGTATATTGTGCATTTTGAAAAATATTTCCAGTATGGAATTTATCCCAGAAAGGGTGGAGGTAGGTGGTAAAATCCCCTCCCCCTGCGAGGTTGGGATTTAGGAGGATGTTAGTTTTAGATCAGTTGCAGAACGGAGGGCACGGGAGGGGTGATAGACAGAAATGAGGGATGAGATATAGGGTGGTGCAGAACTGTGGAGGGTTTTATGGGTGAGAGAGATGAGTTTGTATTGTATTCTGTGGTGAATGGGTAACCAGTGCAATGACTGGCACTGGTTAGAGTCGTTGGTGAAGCGGCCTGATAGAAATACGACCCTGGCTGCTGCATTCAGAATGGATTGGAGAGGAGAGAGTTTGTTTAGAGGGAGACCGATTAGAAGAGAGTTGCAGTAGTCCAGAGACCGATTAGAAGAAGGTGAGAAAATGTGGGGTTCTGGAGATGTTTTTAAGGTGCAGGTGACATGAGTGAGTGAGTGATTGTAGCCCAGTCAAGAGAGCTTGTAAAAGAACTTCTACATGATTTTCAAGGATGGAAAGAGACTGTCATCTACTGGCCAGACGCAGTCAAGCGGAACCAAGATATGCAAGGGAAGTTGCAGGGAGAGCAAGTTCAGATGCTGGACCTGATCAGGTGACTTCCAGGAAGGAGTTCCGGAAAATAAGAGGCCAGCGCGCCAAACCTGAGGGGTCTTTGGTGCCAAGCAGCAGAAAGGAGCAGATGTGTTCCCTGAGTCCTGAGAAACCCCGCGTGACAGGCCTAAGCTAGAAGCCTGTGAGGTGCCACAGCCGGGCACCGGTAAAAGAGCTCCGGATATCTCGCGGATGTTACCTGAGTGCTGTGCCTGCTGAGGAGACTAGGAACCTAATTGCGGTGCTGAGTGAGTTCGCGGAACCCGACGTCGCCCGCCGACAGACGAGGCCTGGACCCCCCTATCCAAGGCTCGAGAGACTGCCTCCAACAGCCAAGCAGAGAGGAGTTGAGAGACGGTTGCCCCAGGAAAGTCACGCCAGCGGAAGCGGAGGAGCTGCATACGTGAACAGGGCCGTCACTTCCACTGTTCAACCACAGTACCGGGGACAATTGGGTTTAGATAATCAGGTTGGGAGGGGAACGGTTGGGACTAAAGGAGCACAACGTGATCTAATTGAATTTATGCGGAAGAGACTCACGGCCTAGCGTGAATAACCGATGACCCCCGCTAGGGCCAAATGTACAGTTAAAGAACTTACATGGTGTCTCCCATGACTGAGGGCATCACCCTACTTAAGAGACTTCGCCTTACTTAAGAGACTTCACCTTACTTAAGAGACTTCACCCTACTAAAGAGACTGCACCTTACTTAAGAGACTTCACCTTACTTTGAGAGGCTTCACCTTACTTTGAGAGACTGCGTCTTATTTTGAGAGATTTTGCCTTTTGCTGATATATTGAATTACTGTTCATTACCCTTGTTACTAATCCCTTGTTCAGAATACCTGTTGCATAAAATTGTTTATTTTCATCTCAGACTGTTCTTGCCTTGTGTCTCTGTGCATTGCATTCCCACACCTGCATTACATGATTGTATATGGGGGATAAAGGAAAGTTGTGTGTCAAATATGACTCCAAGACATCGAGCCTGCTGCTTGGGGGTTATGGTGGCGCAACCCAAGAAAATTGAAAAGTCAGGTATAGGTAGGTTAGTAGAGAGAGAAAAAACAAGGAGTTCAGTTTTGGAGAGATTCAGTTTCAGATAGAGGGAAGACATGATGTTAGAGACAGCGGACAGACAATCACTGGTATTTTGTATTAGAGTGGGGGTGATGTCAGGTGAAGAGGTGTATAGTTGGGTGTCATCAGCATTGAGATGGTACTGGAAATCAAATCTGCTGATGGTTTGTCCAATAGGAGCAGTATACAAGGAGAAGAAAAGGGACCTAGGACTGATCCTTGTGGAACCCCGATAGTAAGAGGAAGATTAGAGGAAGAAGAGCCGGCAAAAGATACCGAGAAGGAGCGGTAAGAGGTAGGAGAAGAACCAGGAGGGAGCGGTGTCCTTGAGGCCTATACAGCGGAGCATAGTGAGGAGGAGCTGATGATCTACAGTGTCAAAAGCAGCAGAGAGATCCAGGAGAAACAGCAGGGAGTAGTGACCATTAGATTTAGCTGTTAGTAGATCATTAGAGACTTTAGTGAGGGCAGTTTCAGTAGAGTGTGAGGAGCGGAAACCGGATTGTAAAGGGTCGAGAAGAGAGTTATCTGAGAGATAGCGGATTAGGCGGGAATGGACCAGGCGTTCCTGGAGTTTAGAGATGAAGGGAAGATTAGAGACCGGTCTGTAGTTAGCAGTGCAGTTCTGGTCCAGGGATGGCTTTTTCAGTAAAAGGGTTATGATGGCATGTTTAAGTGAGGAGGGAAAGATACCTGAAGAAAGAGAGAGGTCAAATATTTTAGTTAGGTGGGTAGTGATGTCAAGGTAAAATATATATATTATAGAACATCAATTAGTTTATTTTAATAGATTACCTAATCAGTGTGAATTAATATAGAGATGATGGAATAATCTATGTGTATGTATGTATGCAAATGTGTAAATGCACATTGATTATGTTAATAGTTAATGATATATAACAGTTTTTGTTCTCAGGCTATGTGCCCACGATGCAGAAATGCTCCGGATTTTTCCTGAGCGTTTCTGCATCTCCCTGGCAGAAAAATGTATGTGGATTGTACATGTGGATTGTACATGCGGATTGTACATGCGGATTTTACATGTGGATTGTACATGCGGATTTTACATGCGTTTTTCCTGCCAAGGACAAGCGGATGTGAAGCTTTCTTCACATGCATTTCCGCATGCGCATTGAAAAGCGCTTTCCAAGCGATTTTAACATCACTTGGAAAGTGCTTGACAACTTGGTCACACTATATAAATCCATGCAAACGGCATGGATTTATATAGTGTGTCCGAAAGAATGTTAAAAAATAAAAATAAATGTCATACTTACCTTCTGATGGCCCCCGGTGTCTTTATCCGATGCGTCTCAGCTTGCCGGCAGCTCGCGGTACACTGAAGGACCTGCCGTCACATGACTAAATGACGTCAGCGCAGGTCCTTGAGTCCACCGCGATCTGCCGGCAAGCCAAGACAAGCACACCGGGGGCCATCAGAAGGTAAGTATAATATTTATTTTTTATTTTATTCTTTTTTTACAGGTACTATGGTACCTGGGTCCGGAGGAGAGTCTCCTCTTCTCCAGACCCGGGTACCATCCGCACATTGAAACGCATGGAATGCACATGTACAGATCCAGTGATGCGGATTCCATGCGTTCCAATGCAAGTCAATGGCGGCGAAAACGCAGCGCTTCCGCAAAATAATTGATCGTGCTGCGTTTTTTTCCGCAATGATAAGACGCAGCGGAAATTTCTGCAGCATGTGCACAGCACATGCGGATTATCATTGGGGAACATGGCAGGCCTTCTACCAAGCGTTTTTAAGCGTTTCTGCAGTGGAATTGCCGCTGCGGAAACGCTTAAAAAACGCATCGTGGGCACACAGCCTTATTGTAGACATGAACAACTAAATGATTTCCTGGGAATGACGTATGTATGTGCATGGCTGATAACAGAGAGATTCATGTCGAGTTGGCAAAGATGGCGCTGAGAGACGACTTCACCCCACCCATCAGAATTCCTAAGGTGTTACTGAGGCCAGGAGATACATGGATGAGCAAATTGCAGTGTACCATGTTATCAGAAGGAGCAATGAATTTTACTAATCCCACCTAGAAGTAGAATACTATATAACCCCATGTCTATGTAATAAAGTATGTCATTTTGCATGGTTTAGTCTCTGAGTGAAGTTTTTCAACCATATTAGCAAATTTGGTTGATTTGCATTCACTTGGACATCTTTAATTAGGAGGAGAGCAGTTACCTAGTGTATCTTAAATTGGTGAAACCTCCGCAGTGACAGCTGGGGAAAGGAACTGAATGAGCTGTGAGGGAATAGGGTCACTGTTGCAGGTTGTAGGGCGGGAAGAAGTGAGGAGTCTGGTCACTTCTTCTTCTGTGACCAGCTCGAAGATGGAAAGTGAACTTGAGGTGCGGTAGGGAAGGGAATCCAGACTCTGAGGGGATTGTGTAAAATTGTCTTGACAGATATGATTGATTTTTTGTAGGAAATAAGTGGCCAGATCGTCAGCGCTTAGGTTGGTGACGGGGTCTGTATTTTAGAGCTCAGGAGGGAGTGGAAGGTTTCAAAGAGTCGTTTAGGATTGTTGGCTAGAGATGTGATGAGAGTGGTAAAGTAGACTTGTTTAGCCGGGTGGAGAGCAGAATTATAAGTATTGAGCATGAACTTATAGTGGATGAAGAGAAACCAAAAACAAGAAAAATTCCCAAATAATTGAAAGTAAATGTATAGTGGATGAAGTTTTCTGTCAAAAGAGATTTTCTCCACAGATGCTCCACTCACAAAATAAGAATACTTTGTATGTACAATAAGGCAGGTACAAAACTCATCATAGCTCAACATTTCCCGCTCATAATAGAATAACGGAATAGATTCAGGGATAGGCATTTTTTCATAATGGTATATGAAAAGTGCTTGGAGAAAACCGCCTCAAGGAGAAGTCTCTCATCCAGCTCCATTTCGCAGAGATCTCTTTTTGGCATCCATTCATGATAAAGCATCTGGAAGGGAGTCAAACATATGAACTCCGCCCTGAGCCGAGCAGGGTAGATTATAGAATAGGAAATCTGCTTTTCACAGAGCCTCCTTTTTCTATCCCAGAACTTGACCCTCTTCTTCTGAACTTCTGTTGAAAAGTCAGGATAAATAGATATTTTCCTTCCATCAAGGGTAAGTGAAGAGTGGTCCCTGGCCTTTCGTAGAATAAGGTCTCTCTCTTTAAAATTTTGTAATTTGATGAGTACAGGTCTTGGTGGAGCACCCGGTGGCAAAGGACGAGTAGGAACTCTGTGAGCTCTTTCAATTGCAAAAAATTGAGAGAGAGTGTCTTTGCCGAACATTGTAGTCAGCCAGGATTCAAAAAAAATCAACTGAATTACGACCCTCCGCTTTTTCATGAACCCCGACTAAACGTATGTTATTTCGCCGATGCCTATTCTCTAGGTCATCAACCTTCTTGAGAAGGGCATTGATATTCTGAAGACCTCTCCTGAGATATTTATGTATAGTAGGCATTTGGTCTGCAACAGAACTCACTCTTTCCTCCAACTCATTGACTCGGCTGTTTATTTTCTTCATGTTTTGTCTGATGAGATTAATGTCCTCTCTAAGCCCTCCCATGTGTTTGTTGAGAATTTCTAATGAGAAGCTACAGGATTTTCCAGCAGAGAAAACATCTTGTCGTGTAGGCTCTTGCCCAGAATCATTGACTTCTCCATAGGTGTTGTTAGTGCTCTGCATTTCCTGCACTTCTCTGTTTAACTGTTGCTGTGAGAGTGGTGCCACATTGCCTCCCCTGCACAGTCTCTGTATCTCCCTTCCTCCGTGAGCATACCTGATCAGGTTGTAAATCATCTGAAGGGTCAGAATCTAAGGTCAGTCTGGCAAATCTCCCCAGCTTTGCTGCAGCAGCCTCAGCATCTCTCACTCTGGCTGGTGTGGGGGAGGAGGCGCCATGTTGGAAGGCCCACTATCTGGACTCTGCTCCTTCTGATGCTTGCTTCTGGTCATGTCTGAGTGCACTTTAAGCTTCTCTGTGTACTTTCCCCCAGCCTTTGGTGTGAAGGAATCAATATTTCACTGCTAATAGGTGGAAATGAAAGGATGCAGAGCAGGAGCAAAGTGTGTCACCCTACCTGGATGCCACAAGTGTAATAAAGCTGTGTCTGAGAGCAAGGGGGAGGTTCTCTGGTCAGGGGAACATTAGCATGCAATGCCTCCTGTCTCAGGCCAGTAGGGGGAGCAGGCTGCCCCTAAAAAAAGCTGGTACTGGGGACAGGGTTAGGGAGAACTGGATTGCCTGTCTCAGCTCTGAGACGTGTCCCAGAGTGGAGCAGGTACAGAAAGTTGATTGCACCTAAGAGGAAGTGTGGCAGTAGGAGAGCCACCAGCCAGAGACAAGAGGCGAAGAGAGCCTGTCTTGGCAGAGAAAAGACTTCATTTTACCAGACTTTGGTGTCTGAGGCTGGAAGGATTCCACATCCCCCAGCAGAGAACCAGTCCGCAAGGGACTATACATTCCTTGGCCTAAGAAGCCTGGAGGCCCTGCCACAACCGAAGGGACCAGTGAAGCCGTACAAGGCTGGGAGCAGAAAGGAACCCACGTCGCAGGCCATACAGGCGAGAAAGCACGGAAGCTCGGAAACGTGGGCTGTTACTCTATAAGGAGGGGATAGCCAGAAGGAGCGCAGAAAGCACGGTAGGCCTACACCCTCACCCTAACCAGGGCCAATTTCCCCGTTGCTCTCAGACATCCAGGTCCCCTCCTAGCTGGGACTGTTTATGGGTCAGTTTGCCTGTTTCAGTAAAGACCCTGGACTGCAACCTGTTGTCTGTGTGCTCCTTGCTCCTCCAGCACTATCATCACTGGGACTCTCACTACCATCACTCCCACTATCCACTATACTGCCCTGGGGCCGCACTCTTCCCGTGGGGAGTCACACTACCCTAGCTGCACACCTCATCAGCCCCAGCGGTCTGCAAGCAGCGGTGGTTCCTAGTAACCGCAATCCACGGGTGGCGTAGTCGGACATAATCAATATAACGAACTACCATTGGCCTGACCACCCTGAGCCACGGAACCGGGTTGCCACTACTACTCCCATCGCTCCCTATTGCCCGGATCCGAGTGCCCCACGGCCCAGGGGGCGAGTCAGCTTTGGCGTAGTCGGCAGGATTTCGTGCCCGCAACCACCGGGTACTGCGTGCCTGAAAAAGACTGTTGTAAACTTACCTGTGGAGAAGTTTCCCGCCATCAGACGCCATCTCGGACCGTTTCCCGCCGTCCGGAGTCGTTTCCCGCCATCTGGAGCCGATTCCCGCCATCAGACGCCATCTTGGACCGTTTCCCGCCGTCTTCTGCCGTCTTCCCGCCATCGGACGCCATCTTCAGGACGCCGCGCGGGAAGAAGAGGGGCGTGGACGTCAAAACTGCGCGAGATCCGAAGCTCCGCCCCACGCACCGACGCTGCGCAAGGTCCTGGAAGGGAGAGAGAGCGACGCTGACGTCATCAGGACGCGACGCCAGGTCCTCATCCAGAGTAGCAGCAGCGGAGCCGCGGCCTACAGAAGAGGATCGTCGGACGGTAGGCCACGTTTAACTAGGGGGGAGGAAGATGTCGGACACAGAGGCGCCCACTACCACCAACGCAGCTGCAGCAGCGGTTATGCCCTTTTCCTTACCCTACATCCCGGGAGCGGCCTGGCTGCCCAAATACTCAGGGGAGCCCCATGCCCTAACTGACTTCAAGGAAAGACTGTATAGTTTGTTCCAAGTTTACCCCCTGACAGAGGAAAAGAAGGTCAGCATATTGACAGGGCAGTTAACTGGCGCAGCCCAAAGGGAGGTAAAATCATGGCCCATTGAGGAGAAAGGGACTGTGAAGGGTATTCTGGCCCGGCTGCGGGGTACCTTTGATACACGTACCTCCGCTGAGATTAAAATGAGGTTCTATGGATGTAGGCAGCGGGCACAGGACAGCATCAGAGACTATGCCCTAAATCTGCAGGAAGCCTTGAGGGCTATTCAACAAACTGACCCTGGCAGTGTGCAGGAAACCGATAAGCTGCTAACAGAACAATTCATAGAAGGTCTGCTGTCTAGCACCCACAGGGCCCAACTGCGCCTCATGTTCTTTCAGAACCCCGACCTGACCTTTGCCCAATTTAAGGACAGGGCCATAAGGGTGCTCCGTGAATCTGCAACCAGTGGCGCTATAAACCCCCGGCGCCCTGCTATCACCTACCACCAGGAGGCGGCGCCCTCCTCTATGGACTCCGTGGAGGCTGATGCACAGGCCCTGAACCAAGCCCCGTCGAAAGGCCTGCACCACCAAGTCCAGGAGCTGACCAGGAGCGTCGCGGCGTTGACCAGGACCGTCCAGGCGTTGCAAGTGGACCCGTCAAGACCCAACAAGCTGGCTTCAAGTCCGGAGGATGTCCCGTGGCGTCGACAGAGGAGGATCCCGTCGTTCCGAGGGAGGCCCACAGACCGCTACGCAGAGGATGGACAGCCCATTTGCCGTCGATGCAACCAGCCCGGACACATTTCCAGGTACTGTAATTTAAACGGGTCCAACCTGGGGCAGAGGGCCGACCCCCAGGCATAAGATCACCAGGCCCTTATAATTGGCGTGATAAGTACGTTGGGGGGCGCCCGGTTTTACCCGTGGTGCTGGACGGTATCCCCATGAGCGCCTTGCTGGATACTGGGTCGCAAGTAACCACAATCCCTTATGTACTTTTTAAGCAGTATTGGACTGATGCTGATATCACACGGTATCCAGACAGTAACTTGAGCATCATCGCCAGTAATGGCTTACCCGTGCCGCAGATGGGGTTCAAGGAGATGACCATTAAAATTGGTAAAGTTGAACTGCCGGCACAGTGAGTGATTATTGTGGACATTGACCGTCATGAAAGTCACCCTAAAATAACTGTGGGTACTAACATAATTGAAAATTGTCTTTCAGAAGTAATTGTAATTCTACAACAGGTGGCGGTGAATGCTAGTTCCAGCCAACAGAGAGTCCTCAACAAGGAGATAAAAGCCCTGATGAGACGGCAGCAGGTAGAACTGTCTGGTGGTGAGATCGGTAGCGTAAGACTCACTGATCCATTCCCCATTTCCATGCCTCCCAAAAGTGAAATGATGATCTGGTGTCGGACTGCAATCGGGTTGAGAGGTAGAGACTACCAAGCCATGGTAGAACCCGTGTACTCAGACAGCAGGCCCACCATTTTGACAGCCCGGGGGGTGGTTGATGTCCGTCATGGGAGGGTGCCCGTCCGCATCCTCAACATTGGGGAGAGGGAAGTACACTTACCCAGGTACGCTACACTCGCCAAACTGTTTGTCGTCGAACACCAAGCTATCAGGGCCGTGGAACCCTTGCCTCCATCTCCACAGGCGGAGGGTAATGGCTCCCAGAAACAAAAGGAGGACTGGTGCCAGAAACTCCACGTGGGTGCTGACTCCACTCCCCTGCACCAAAAACAAGGAGTCTACCGGGTGGTACGGGAGTACGAGAGAGTCTTTAGTAAGCACCCGCTAGACTTCGGCAGAGTAAAAGGGATAGAACACCACATCCCCACAGGGAGCCACCCACCAATAAAAGAGAGGCACAGACCTGTACCCCCAGCACATTATCAGAACGCAAAGGGCATGCTAAGAGAGATGAAAGAAGCTGGGGTCATTAGAGACAGCTGTAGCCCCTGGGCAGCCCCTTTGGTTCTGGTCAATAAGAAAGACGGCACCATGAGAATGTGCTTGGACTATAGACAAATCAACCGTATCACCCACAAAGACGCATATCCGCTGCCTAGAATAGAGGAGTCTTTAGCTGCACTAAAATCTGCTAACTTCTTTTCTACTTTGGACCTTACTAGCGGGTACTGGCAGGTTCCTGTGGCAGAGGCTGACAAGGAGAAGACCGCCTTCACCACCCCGATGGGACTGAGCGAATTCAACTGTATGCCTTTCGGGCTCTGCAACGCACCAGGGACCTTCCAGCGGCTGATGGAATGCTGTCTAGGGCACCGAAACTTCGAGACGGTCCTCCTCTACCTGGACGACGTGATCGTCTATTCGAAGACCTACGAGGACCACCTAAAGCACCTGGCCGAGGTGTTCGAAGCCCTGGCAGGCTATGGCCTGAAGGTGAAACCATCGAAGTGTCACCTGCTGAAACCAAAGGTCCAGTACCTAGGGCACGTGGTAAGCGCGGAAGGAGTGGCCCCCGACCCTGACAAGGTCACGGCAATCAAGAGCTGGCCAAGCCCCTCGAACATCAAAGAGGTGAGACAGTTTCTCGGGTTGGTAGGCTACTACCGAAGGTTCATCCCCGGGTTCACTAAGATGGCAGCTCCCATGCAGGACCTTCTGATCGGACAGTCTAAGTCCAGAAGTCAAAAGCCACCCTTTAAGTGGGATAAACCGGAAGAGGAGTCCTTCCGCCAGCTAAAGTTGGCCCTCACAGGGGATGAGATCCTGGCCTAACCTGATTACGGCCAGCCTTTTATTCTCCACACAGATGCCAGTAATGTGGGACTGGGAGCCGTACTGTCCCAAAACCAACAGGGCAGAGAACGGGTGATCGCATACGCCAGCCGGAAGCTGAGGCCCACCGAGAGGAACCCGGAGAATTACAGCTCCTTCAAGCTAGAATTCTTGGCGGTGGTGTGGGCCGTGACGGAATGCTTCAAGCATTACCTGGCCTCCGCAAAGTTCACCGTGTACACGGACAACAACCCGTTGACACACCTGGACAATCCAAGGCTGGGTGCCCTGGAACAGCGGTGGATGGCCCGTCTCTCCAACTATGACTTCGTGATCAAGTACCGGGCAGGCAAAACCAACGCCAACGCGGACGCCCTATCAAGGATGCCTCACTTACCTGAAGGTGACGAAGACCCAGAAGAGCTGGAGGAGGTAGAACTCCCCGCGTTTCACCGGTATGGAGCCGCTCAACACTCTCACCGCGTGAAGGAGGAGGATCTAACAACTGTGATGATGAATCCCCTACCTCACCACTGCTGGGCCGAGACCCAAGATAGTGACCCTGCAGTCCGCCTGGTGAAAGATCTGCTGACCCGGGAAGACGCCCGCCTAGATCCAGATGCCCCAGAGGAAGCCAAGCAGCTGTGGAAGGAGAAGAGCAAGCTGTTCCTCTACGAAGGCAAGTTGTGCAGAAGGATTGTCAACCACCGGACGCACGAGCTGACCTGGCAAGTCGTGGTCCCAAGGCGGGATGCAGCTATGGTCCTGGGGGCTTACCATGACAGAGCGGGGCACTTCGGTTGGAAGAAACTGGAGTTCCTGCTAAGAGGAAGGTTCTTTTGGGTCGGCATGAGAGGAGCAGTAGAAAAGTGGAGCAGAGACTGTGGCCCTTGTCACCTGAGGAGGAAGGACCGCACCAGCCAGAAGACACCCTTGAGGCCCATCGTCACCACGCAGCCTCTTGAGCTGGTAGCTCTGGACCACGTCAAATTGGCTCCAAGCCGGTCCGGATACATCTACGCCCTGACAATCGTGGACCACTATTCCCGTTTTCTAGTGGTGGTCCCGGTAAAGGACTTGACAGCCCAAACAGCGGCCCGAGCCTTCCAGCAATACTTCTGCCGTCCACACGGGTATCCGGAACAGGTCCTGACAGACCAGGGTCCAGCGTTTGAAGCTGAAATCTTCCAGGAGTTCTGCAACCTCTATGGCTGTAAGAAGACTCGGACAACGCCTTACCACCCCCAAACCAACGGGATGTGTGAGAAGATGAACAATATAGTCATTGATCTCCTAAAGACGTTGCCCCTGGAGGAACGCAGCCTGTGGCCAGAAAAACTGCCGGACCTGGTAGACATGTACAACAATATCCCGGTGAACGCTACAAACTGCACCCCGGCTTACCTGATGCGAGCCAGACCGGGTAAGCTGCCCGTAGACCTGGAGATGGGAGTCCTAATACCTGAGGACACCTCCCCGGATGCGGACTGGGATACGGAAAGGCAACTGCAGTACAAGAAGGTACAGGAGAGTGTGGAGAAGAGCCTGGCCCAGGTGAGAGAGAAGCAAGAAAGACTCTTCAATCAACACGCCCCTGCTAGTCCCCTAGAACCTGGTGAGCAAGTCCTAAAGCGAAAAAGAAGGCTACATAAGTTGGACGACCAGTGGGAAAGGGAACCCTACACTAGAGATGTGCGTTGTTCTACTCGAACTGTTCGCCAATCTCAAATTCGAGCTGTTCGGCGAACACGAACAATTTGATAAAAATTCGGCTGTTCGAGGTTATGTTCGATAACTGTTCGTGCACCAAAATCATAACTGGATTTTTTCTCAGTAATGATGAAAATTAATGTTAATACGCAGTTTGAGTGTACAGCGGGGTGGGGGGAGGGGCAGGGGATGGATCTCTGCAGGAACAATGAAGATCTCCATTTTTTTTTCTCTTTCCCGCATTTGCAGTGGGGAGGTGCAATCTGTCAGCCTATCAGCAGCGCACACACGGAGCAAAGTGCTTTTTTTCACACAAGCAAGGGCATGTGTCATTGGCAGTGTATGTCACATGTCCTTGCCCTATAAGACCAAGCCATTTTCCCCGTCGCCACCATTTTCTCACTGCTGCAGCTGCGTGTTAGACGGCACCGCTGTTGCTGTGTGCGCTATACCTTGTTAATTTCAAGCCAATTTTCGCACAAATATACAGATAGCTTGGGAGTAGGGAATAGTTGTGATTGCAGTCCTTTTAAGGACTAGGTTACAGCATTTCCTACGACTTTTATCAGGGAGGTCTGTGCTCTTAAATAGATAGGTTGTGGGAGTAAAGACTAATTGTAATTGGAGTCCTTTTCAGGACTAGGTTACATCAGTTCCTATCAGTTTTTGCCAGGCAGGTCTGTGCCAGTGCTGTGCAAGTTTTTTTCACAGCATTTGGCTGAATCTAGCAAAGCTAATCCTTTTTGGCCTATTGCAGAGTGTGTTAGTCAGTGGAGTAGCCTATCTGTGTTGCAAGATATACCACCTGTGTATAGAATACCAATTTTTTTACTGCACCTAGTGAAGTAAAATCTTTTGGGCATAGCATCATTCTATTAGTCCATCTATACTGACCTCCATCAGGTTGCAAATTAAAACTAATTTTTATCTGCATCTACAGTACCTCTGAAAAATTATTTGGGCTTCTAGCTGTGTGTGGGACTTGTTGTATTAGTCCATCTATACTGACCTCCATCAGGTTGCAAATTAAAAATAATTTTTATCTGCATCTACAGTACCTCTGAAAAAATATTTGGGCTTCTAGCTGTGTGTGGGACTTGTTGTATTAGTCCATCTATATTGACCTCCATCAGGTTGCAAACTGAATATATTTTTTTCTGCATCTACCTCTGAAAAAATATTTGGGCTTCTAGCTGTGTGTGGGACTTGTTGTATTAGTCCATCTATACTGACCTCCATCAGGTTGCAAACTGAATATATTTTTTTCTGCATCTACCTCTGAAAAAATATTTGGGCTTCTAGCTGTGTGTGGGACTTGTTGTATTAGTCCATCTATACTGACCTCCATCAGGTTGCAAACTGAATATATTTTTTTCTGCATCTACCTCTGAAAAAATATTGGGCTTCTAGCTGTGTGTGGGACTTGTTGTATTAGTCCATCTATACTGACCTCCATCAGGTTGCAAACTGAATATATTTTTTTCTGCATCTACCTCTGAAAAAATATTGGGCTTCTAGCTGTGTGTGGGACTTGTTGTATTAGTCCATCTATACTGACCTCCATCAGGTTGCAAACTGAATATATTTTTTTCTGCATCTACCTCTGAAAAAATATTGGGCTTCTAGCTGTGTGTGGGACTTGTTGTATTAGTCCATCTATACTGACCTCCATCAGGTTGCAAACTGAATATATTTTTTTCTGCATCTACCTCTGAAAAAATATTGGGCTTCTAGCTGTGTGTGGGTCTTGTTCTATTAATCCATCTATACTGACCTCCATCAGGTTGCAAACTGAATATAATATTTTTCTGCATCTAGCTCTGAAAAAATATTTGGCCTTCTAGCAGTGTGTCGGACTTTCTCTATTAGTCCATCTATACTGACCTCCATCAGGTTGCAAATTAAAACTAATTTTTATCTGCATCTATAGTACCTCTGAAAAAATATTTGGGCTTCTAGCTGTGTGCGGGACTTGTTCTATTAGTCCATCTATACTGACCTCCATCAGGTTGCAAACTGAATATATTTTTTTCTGCATCTATCTCTGAAAAAATATTGGGCTTCTAGCTGTGTGTGGGACTTGTTGTATTAGTCCATCTATACTGACCTCCATCAGGTTGCAAACTGAATATATTTTTTTCTGCATCTACCTCTGAAAAAATATTGGGCTTCTAGCTGTGTGTGGGACTTGTCGTATTAGTCCATCTATACTGACCTCCATCAGGTTGCAAACTGAATATATTTTTTTCTGCATCTACCTCTGAAAAAATATTGGGCTTCTAGCTGTGTGTGGGTCTTGTTCCATTAATCCATCTATACTGACCTCCATCAGGTTGCAAACTGAATATAATTTTTTTCTGCATCTAGCTCTGAAAAAATATTTGGCCTTCTAGCAGTGTGTCGGACTTTCTCTATTAGTCCATCTATACTGACCTCCATCAGGTTGCAAATTAAAACTAATTTTTATCTGCATCTATAGTACCTCTGAAAAAATATTTGGGCTTCTAGCTGTGTGTGGGACTTGTTGTATTAGTCCATCTATACTGACCTCCATCAGGTTGCAAACTGAATATATTTTTTTCTGCATCTACCTCTGAAAAAATATTGGGCTTCTAGCTGTGTGTGGGACTTGTTGTATTAGTCCATCTATACTGACCTCCATCAGGTTGCAAACTGAATATATTTTTTTCTGCATCTATCTCTGAAAAAATATTGGGCTTCTAGCTGTGTGTGGGACTTGTTGTATTAGTCCATCTATACTGACCTCCATCAGGTTGCAAACTGAATATATTTTTTTCTGCATCTACCTCTGAAAAAATATTGGGCTTCTAGCTGTGTGTGGGACTTGTCGTATTAGTCCATCTATACTGACCTCCATCAGGTTGCAAACTGAATATATTTTTTTCTGCATCTACCTCTGAAAAAATATTGGGCTTCTAGCTGTGTGTGGGTCTTGTTCCATTAATCCATCTATACTGACCTCCATCAGGTTGCAAACTGAATATAATTTTTTTCTGCATCTAGCTCTGAAAAAATATTTGGCCTTCTAGCAGTGTGTCGGACTTTCTCTATTAGTCCATCTATACTGACCTCCATCAGGTTGCAAATTAAAACTAATTTTTATCTGCATCTACAGTACCTCTGAAAAAATATTTGAGCTTCTAGCTGTGTGTGGGACTTGTTGTATTAGTCCATCTATACTGACCTCCATCAGGTTGCAAATTAAAAATAATTTTTATCTGCATCTACAGTACCTCTGAAAAAATATTTGGGCTTCTAGCTGTGTGTGGGACTTGTTGTATTAGTCCATCTATACTGACCTCCATCAGGTTGCAAACTGAATATATTTTTTTCTGCATCTACCTCTGAAAAAATATTGGGCTTCTAGCTGTGTGTGGGACTTGTTGTATTAGTCCATCTATACTGACCTCCATCAGGTTGCAAACTGAATATATTTTTTTCTGCATCTATCTCTGAAAAAATATTGGGCTTCTAGCTGTGTGTGGGACTTGTTGTATTAGTCCATCTATACTGACCTCCATCAGGTTGCAAACTGAATATATTTTTTTCTGCATCTACCTCTGAAAAAATATTGGGCTTCTAGCTGTGTGTGGGACTTGTCGTATTAGTCCATCTATACTGACCTCCATCAGGTTGCAAACTGAATATATTTTTTTCTGCATCTACCTCTGAAAAAATATTGGGCTTCTAGCTGTGTGTGGGTCTTGTTCCATTAATCCATCTATACTGACCTCCATCAGGTTGCAAACTGAATATAATTTTTTTCTGCATCTAGCTCTGAAAAAATATTTGGCCTTCTAGCAGTGTGTCGGACTTTCTCTATTAGTCCATCTATACTGACCTCCATCAGGTTGCAAATTAAAACTAATTTTTATCTGCATCTACAGTACCTCTGAAAAAATATTTGAGCTTCTAGCTGTGTGTGGGACTTGTTGTATTAGTCCATCTATACTGACCTCCATCAGGTTGCAAATTAAAAATAATTTTTATCTGCATCTACAGTACCTCTGAAAAAATATTTGGGCTTCTAACTGTGTGTGGGACTTGTTGTATTAGTCCATCTATACTGACCTCCATCAGGTTGCAAACTGAATATATGTTTTTCTGCATCTACCTCTGAAAAAATATTTGGGCTTCTAGCTGTGTGTGGGACTTGTTGTATTAGTCCATCTATACTGACCTCCATCAGGTTGCAAACTGAATATATTTTTTTCTGCATCTACCTCTGAAAAAATATTGGGCTTCTAGCTGTGTGTGGGACTTGTTGTATTAGTCCATCTATACTGACCTCCATCAGGTTGCAAACTGAATATATTTTTTTCTGCATCTACCTCTGAAAAAATATTGGGCTTCTAGCTGTGTGTGGGACTTGTTGTATTAGTCCATCTATACTGACCTCCATCAGGTTGCAAACTGAATATATTTTTTTCTGCATCTACCTCTGAAAAAATATTGGGCTTCTAGCTGTGTGTGGGACTTGTTGTATTAGTCCATCTATACTGACCTCCATCAGGTTGCAAACTGAATATATTTTTTTCTGCATCTACCTCTGAAAAAATATTGGGCTTCTAGCTGTGTGTGGGACTTGTTGTATTAGTCCATCTATACTGACCTCCATCAGGTTGCAAACTGAATATATTTTTTTCTGCATCTACCTCTGAAAAAATATTGGGCTTCTAGCTGTGTGTGGGACTTGTTGTATTAGTCCATCTATACTGACCTCCATCAGGTTGCAAACTGAATATATTTTTTTCTGCATCTACCTCTGAAAAAATATTGGGCTTCTAGCTGTGTGTGGGACTTGTTGTATTAGTCCATCTATACTGACCTCCATCAGGTTGCAAACTGAATATATTTTTTTCTGCATCTTACCCAGCCAATAGTTTTGGCCTAATACCACAGTTTGGCCACTCAGCTCTGCTCGGTTACCATCCATTGTTTTTTTGTGCAAACAACTCCAGAGTTGTGAATTAGTTAACCACCAAAATGAGTGGAAAAAGGCCTGCTGCTGGTGGAAAGGGGAATAGGCGTGTTGGGAAGGGGAAAAAAGGTTGTGTCCGTGGGGTAGGTGTTAAAGCAACAGTAACATCTGCAGAAGAAAGACCATCTTCCAGCCAAACTAAAATGTCTACTTCTTTTAGCGGACAATGTGATAAGATCCCTTTCTTACGGCCACGCCAATCGCTACAAATTCCAGATGAGGCACAAAAACAGCAGGTGCTTCAACGGATATCAAGTGCTCCTTTAAGTGGGCTCTCCTCCACATCAACTTCAACATCACAAATACTCCAGTCCTCAAAGGTGTCACCCAAATCGCACTTGCTTCCTCACAGCTCCCAAATCTCCAGCTGCCCGTCTGAGTATGAGGTAGAACAGATGGTTGAGTCTGCAGAGCTGTTTACTCATACTATAGCCTGGGAATCAGAGGTCGACTCCAGCGCTTCTGTGAATCCAGACGAGGAAATGATCTGCACTGATGCCCAGAATCTTTATGAGTCGGATCCAGGACCAGACGCAGAAGGTTCTGACCATAATGTAGACCCTCATTCCCAAACTGTAACTCCTGTTGGTGGAGACAATGAGGAAGACGATGATAAGACTCAAATACCTGATTGGAGCGACAACTTTAGTTTTTTGCCAGGGCAGGAACAGGTTGGCTCTGAGGACGACGGGTGTGATAACGCACAGGGTGATGATGATGAGGTTGGAGATCCCACTTACTGTCAACCCACAGTCAGCCAAGAGATGAGGTCAGCAGAGGAGGTGGAGGAAGATGCTAGTGACGACGAGGTCAGGTTGCGCCTTCCTGGACAGAGACGTAGTACTGGAAGCACGTCAACAACTGCATCCTCAAACACAACTCTGCCTCTCACCACAAGTCGTGGTGGCTCTTCAGGTCGCATGGGTGCTAAGCCTTGCATAGCCTGGGCATTTTTTCAGATCGATAAAGATGACCCAACTCGTGTTATCTGTAACATTTGTCAGCAAAAGCTAAGTAGAGGCCAAAAAATACATAGTTTGAGTACTTCATGCATGAACCGGCACATGGACATGAAGCATAAGTTGCAGTGGGAAGCTCAGTGTGCTACAATGCGGCCTAGCCGGCCGGGCCAACCACCGTCTGCCATATCTTGTGCATCCGCGGCCTCTTCATCCTCTGTGACTGGGGGGACAGCAGTCACACCTGTTTTGGGGCGCAGACCTGCCACCTCTTTACCCGCAACAGCCAGCGTGATTGGCAGGTCATCATTTTCTTTGGAGGTGGTAACAGCAGCTGGTGTTGAGCGCTGTCCGACATCGATAGCACCACCTTTGGATCAAGGCAACCTAACATGTCCGCCTGCATCTTCCTCACAGACCGGCAGTTTGCCGGGGACACCCTTATCAACCCCGTCTAAGCACAATAGCCAGCCCTCGGTCCCTCAGATGTGGACAAGTAAAAGACCATTTCCTCCTAGCCATGAGAAAGCTAAGAGGTTGAATTTCACCATCTGCAAGCTCTTGGCTACAGAAATGCTGCCTTTCCGCCTGGTGGACACAGAGGATTTTCGAGACCTTATGTCCGTCGCAGTGCCCCAGTACCAGATGCCCAGTCGGCACTACTTCTCAAAGAAAGGTGTGCCTGCGCTCCACCAGCATGTCGCACACAACATCACCGCTTCTTTGAGAAACTCTGTGTGTGACAGGGTGCATTTCACCACAGACACTTGGACGAGTAGGCATGGACAGGGGCGTTACATGTCGCTGACTGGGCACTGGGTAACTATGGTGACAGCAGGACAAGGGGCTGCTGTCCAAGTCTTGCCGTCCCCACGAGTTGTGCGTCAATCCTCTTTATGTCAAAGTTCCTCCACTGCTTCTGCCTCCTCAACCTCCTCTCGGTCTTCCACCTGCACCCAAAGCCTGTCTGGTCATGCCACAAGCTTTCTAACTGCGCAGAAGGGATCCTGCACACCTCCTTACTATGCTGGCAGTAGGGCTCAACGTCATCAGGCGGTTTTTACATTGAAATGTCTGGGAAATGTGAGTCACACAGCTGAGGAGTTGTGGTCAGCTCTGGAGAACCAATTTCATGAATGGTTGTCTCCACTGGACCTGAAACCAGGGAAGGCCGTGTGCGACAATGCTGCAAACCTGGGTGCGGCCCTTCGCCGGGGCAATGTCACACACGTGCCTTGTATGGCTCACGTGTTGAACCTGGTTGTCCAGCAATTTTTAGCCCACTATCCCAGACTAGATGGCCTTCTGCAGAGGGCACGGTCGCTGTGTGCTCACTTCCGCCGTTCGCATCCCGCAGCTCAGCGACTTACATCTCTACAGAAGTCGTTGGGCCTGCCACTTCACCGGCTAAAATGCGATGTGCCTACCCGGTGGAATTCAACTCTGCACATGTTGCAGCGACTGTGGCAGCACCGACAAGCCCTGGTGCAATACGTTCTGACGTATAGCCTGGGCCAACGAGATTCAGAGGTGGGGCAAATCACGCTGGAGGAGTGGTCTCAGATCAGGGACCTATGCACCCTTCTGCACAGTTTTGAAATGGCGACGAAGATGTTTAGTGCTGACGATGCCATTATCAGCATGACTATTCCGGTGATTTACATGCTGGAGCACATGTTAAACAGAATTCGGAGTCAGGTGGTGGCACAAGAGGAGGTGGAGGAAGTAGAGGAGGAGGAGTTGTATGCGGAAGGGCTAACATCTGCAAGGTCCAGACGGTCGGCAGCACCAAGGCGGCAGGCATGTGAGGGTGGGGGAGATGGTTTTACCAGGGCGCATGGTAGCAGCCAAACTAGTGAGGAAGGTGCAGGAGCCCAGGAAGAAGTGGAGGACGAACTGATGGAAGACTCATCAGATGAGGGAGACCTTGATCACATTTCTGTTGTGCGAGGTTGGGGGGAGAGGACAGAGGAAGGAAGCATGATTGTTACCTCGCCACCAACACAACAGGGACTTGGTGCTCCTGGATGCGCAACACACATGAGTGCCTTCTTGCTGCACTACCTGCAACATGACCCTCGAATTGTGAGAATTAGAAATAATCCTGACTACTGGGTTGCCACACTGTTAGATCCCCGGTACAAAAGTAAATTTGCAGAAATTATTCCTGCCATAGAAAGGGATGCACGCATGCAGGAGTATCAGCAGAGACTGTTGCAGAATCTTACATGTGCTTTTCCACAAAATACCAGTGGTGCACGTAGTGAATCTCACAGTTCCAACTTGCCAACCGTGGGACCGTCAAGTGTTCAGCACTCAAACCGTAACAGAACCACAGTATCTGGTGGTAACATCAATTTTGCGGAATCATTTCACCACTTTTTTAGCCCATCCTTTGCAAGGCCACAGGAGACAAGAAGTCTGACACATAGTCAACGCCTAGAGACGATGGTACAGGAGTATCTCCAAGTAAACATTGAAGCCACGACTGTGTCACTGGACCCTTGCTCTTTTTGGGCTTCCAATCTGGATAAATGGCCGGAGCTAGCCACTTACGCCTTGGAGATCTTGTCATGCCCCGCAGCCAGCGTTCTGTCTGAACGTGTGTTCAGCGCTGCTGGTGGTGTGCTGACAGATAAGCGCACGCGGCTCTCCACTGATAATGTAGACAGACTCACGTTCATAAAGATGAACAAATCATGGATCCGAAACGACTTTTCTACCCCTGTGTCATCCTGGGGAGAGTAAAAGCTTGATGATTGTTTAAAATCACCCTACCAACCGTTTTAAGCTTTCAAATTACTAATCATGTTTATCTGTATCTTGACTGGAAAATAATTTGGGCTTTGTAGCAGTGTGCAGCACTGATCCTATTAGGCCATCTATAATAAGCTCCACCAGATTTAAAATTAAAAATAATTTTTAGCTGCATCTAGCCCGGAAAATAATTTTGGGGCTCCGAGATGCGCAAGACACATAAGTGCCTTCTTGCTGCACTACCTGCAGCATGACCCTCATATTGTCAGAATTCGAAGTAATCATGACTACTGGGTTGCCACACTCTTAGATCCCCCAAACTTTTCGATCAACCTTTTCATTTTAATAAAGACCAAAAAAATGGTCATTTTTGAAATTATAAGCATTAGCAGGTTGTTAGAAACTGAAATCAAACAGTTTTCAACTCAAAACTTTATTCTAGGTGATGTTACATTTTCACATAGGACCCCTTGTTCGAAAGGAGCTTCTGAACTCTCTCGTCCATTGAATTTGTCAGGTTTTGGATGGTTTCTGCTTCAATTGTTTTGCATGAGGACAGAATACCCTCCCAGAGCTGTTGCTTAGATGTGAACTGCCTCCCGCCATCATAGACACTCCTTTTAATGATGCTCCAAAGGTTCTGAATGGGGTAGAGGTCAGGGGAGCATGGGGGTCACACCATAAGTTTGTCCCCTTTTATGCCCATATCAGCCAGAGATGCAGATGTTTTATGTGCAGCATGAGATGGTGCATTATCATGCAGAAAAATGATCTTGCTGTGAAATACACGGTTCTTCTTCTTGAACCATGGCAGGAAGTGCTGTTTGAGAAAATCCACATACATTATGGAGTTCATCTTTAGCGCCTTCAGGGATCCTAAAGGGGCCGACAATCTCTCTCCCCATGATTCCAGCCCAAAACATTACTCCACCTCCTCCTTGTTGGCGCTGTAGCCGTGTTTGCGTGGGGTGTCCATCAACCAGCCATCCTCCACTCCATCCATCTGGACCATCGAGCGCTGCATGGCACTCATCCGTGAACACAACAGTTTTGAAATCAGTCTTCATGTAATGTTTGGCCCACTGGAGCCGTTTCTGCTTGTGTGAAGTGGATAGAGGAGGTCGACAGGATGGCGTATGCACAGCTGCAAACCTCTGAAGGACCCTGCATCTTGTTGTTCGGGGGACGTTGGAGGCACAAGCAGCTTCAAAAACTTGTCTGCTGCTATGACAAGGCTTTTTTGCCGCTGCTCTTTCAACCTGACGTAATTGCCTGTAGGAAAGAGTCCTCAATTTGCCCTTATCAGCACGCACACGTGTGTACTGTGAATCAGCTACATACTTCTTGATTGCCAAGACACTTCATCCTGATCATCGCACAATGTTGATTGTAGTCATGCCTTGACCTAAACACTCCACAATTTGTTGCTTCTCAGCAGCCGACACATCCTTTTTCTTTCCCATTTTGGCAGAAAATGTAGGCTGCTGAATAATGTGAGAGAGCCTTCTTAAGTAGTCTTGCCTTTCATTGGACACACCTGCCAAACTAATCAGCACTGGTGTCTGCAATTGCTTACAGTGATATAAAGAGCCCTGACACACATCACCATCAATGAGTTTAACTGACAAACAAACAAATTCTTCCCTTATCACTCCTAAACACTTTTTGCATAATAATTTGGAACACAGTGTACATGTGCTTTTCCACAAAACACCAGTGGTTCACGTAGTGAATCTTACAGTTCTAACTTGCCAACCGTGGTCTGTATGGAGTTGTTCAATAAAGGGCCCAAAATTAAGATAACATAGATGGGAGAGGTCTCTATGAATAGGAATTCCTAAGTATTTGATACCCTGTGAGGGCCAGGCAAAGGGAAAGTTGGACTGGATGGAATCCTATATGGATTTGGGGAGGGAGACATCGAGGGCCTCAGACTTCGCTGCATTGATTTTAAAATTTTACCATGTAACAAAGTGATCTATTTCAGCCATAACAGCATGGATGGATATATGTGATTGAGTGATATATACTAGGACATCATCAGCAAATAGAGAGCACTTGTACTCGGTGCCTCCCACCTCAATCCACCTAATATTGGGGTTATGGCGAATTGATGAGAGCAGGTGCTCCGTCACTAGGATGTATAAGAGAGGGGACAGAGAACATCCCTGCCTTGTCCCATTGGTGATTGTGAAAGGTGATGAAAATGTTCTGACGCGCCCCCTGGGCCTTGGGACACCCGGAGTCGGACCCTTTTTGGTGGATGCTGGTGGTTGTAGTCTCCGTGGCGGCAACCCGGTTCCGTGGCTCAGGGCGGTCAAACCAGTGGCGAAACTATTTATGTGGTTTTGATGTTTAAATGTCCGACTACGCCACCCGTGGATTGCGGTCAGAGTGAACCGCCGCTCCAGGGCAGACCGCTGAGGCTGGTGTTGTGGGTGCAGCAGAGCGTAGCATAACTCCCCACGGGAGGAGTATAGCCTCAGGGCAGTGTATGCGGAGGATGGGGGTGATGGTGCAGGGCAGCAGCAGTAATGACACGGAGTCAGTGATGCAGTCCAGGGCCTTTACTCACAGTTCTTATTATCCAGACCACGTCTGCAGGTAACGGCTGCCCACGTCGTACTGTGCTCACCAGGTGAGGGGCTCAGACAACTCCCAGATAACTTTGGAGTGCTTCACAGGACCCCCTTTGTGTGTCCTTTGTCTGGCCTTTCTTACCAACCCTTCTGTCCGGCTGCCTCGGGCCTCCTCTTGGTAAACTTGGCGCCAGTTTCCCTGACCCTATGTGGTGCCTTCCTAGCGGGTGTAGCGAGGGGCTGTGCCACATAAAATGTCACAGCCTCCTATTTCTAGCTGAGTGTCGTTTCCTGCCTCCACTAGTTTCGGGGACCGGTCTCCCCCTTTGGCCTGACCCCTCCACGCAGGTGGATTCTGGCGTGCGGTGGCGACTCGCCCGTCCGCACCCCTGAGATCCCTTCGTTCCTCATTCCTGGAGCCTTCTCCGCTCCTCTTCCTTCCTTCTCCCTCTTCCAGGCCTGGGCCTCTGTTACTAGGCCCGCCTCCGGAGCAGAGCTCATGCAGAGCCCCTGCTCCCTGCCACTTCTGCTCAGACTTCTCTGCACTGAACTAAGATGGTGCCCACCTTTTATACTCCCTTCTCAATGCACCCAGGAACTGCTTCCTCCCTGCTCCTGCACTACAGGGTTCCCCTTCCTCAGTGTTCCCTCCCCCCACTCCAGCCAGGGACAGGGACTGTCGTGCCCATCTCAGGGGCATATTGGTCGCCCTGCCCCACGGCAATGTGGTGTAATGCATGCAGGTGTCGGGTCCTGATCCACACTACATCCTTACCTGAGAGTGAGATATCACACCTCTGGGTGAGGTGCAATACCTCTGTAGCAACCGAGCCCTCAGGGTGCTACAGTTCCATTTATCTTCAGCCTAGGTGACGTATTGCGATACAGGGCCGTGATTTTGGCTATAAAAGGGTCCCCTAGACCCCTACCCCAAGCTTTTTAAGAGAATCATATATGGCGTGCCAGGAGACTCTATGGAATGCTTTCTCAGCATCCAACGAGAGTATCTAATTACAAATTTTTAACTGCATCTAGCCCAGGAAATACTTTGTGCCTAGTAGCAGGGTCTGCTAGTCAGCGGATTATCCCGGCTGTTAAGCAAGCTACACCACCTGTAGTTTGGACACTTCATTTTTTCAAAGGAAATGCTTCGGGACCACGGGATACCACGGGACCACGGGATACTCAGTGAAGAGCATCAGGAGGCACCCCAAGGCATAGGGGCTGGGACTGGCAGTAGGATGCCTTGCGGTGGACAGCTGAGCTCGATCCTTATAAAAGCTTTTTAACTGCAGCAGCTTTAGTGGACGCTACTGGAGCTGGAATTACGCGGCTGCTGGCATGAGACTTGCCCTCCAATAGATCCTTGTAAATGGATTTAAAGTGTATTCATTCAAATTAGAGAGACAATTTAAATTAAAAAGCTTAGAGCTGCCTCCACCACAGGTGGGCTCGCTCGACCCACCAGCGGACAGGCACCAGTATTGGGAGAGGGGGGCTGGCCATCAGGGTTCACCGCGGCACAAACCCGGCGACACGGAGGTGGCACGGGCAGGAGCGGACTGGCCTTGTCGGCTTCTCACTTTTTGGATTTTAGAAGGGCATGACATGCCTATATCTGTGTCTCCCCCTCCTTTTACTCCTCCACCTCTTTTATTTTCGCATGACTATATGTACTTGTCACTTTTCCATGTGTTAGTTATGTCTTCTGAGCAGTTTGTCAGCTTTTGGACACCTTTGAAGGTGTTTTCTATGTGTTTCTATGTGTTTTTGTTTGCCTGCCATTGGTTTTAACGGTGTTCGAAGGTGTTCGACGAACAGTTCGACGAACAGTTCGGCGAACACACGGGTGTTCGACGAACCGAACCGAACTCGAACACTACGGGGGTGGCTCAACACTACCCTACACCGTACTGCAGTCTGACCACGACAACCCAAAGGTGTGCGTGATCACCAAGGACGGAGGAGAAACCACTAGTGTCGTCTCCAGAGACCACCTCAAAAGGTGCCCCGAGCAACTCCGTAGTGCAGAAGAGGATCAGAGTGACCTTGAACCCGCGGAGGACAAGGAAGAAATGATCAGCACCGTTCTCGGAGAGTTCCCTCAGTCCTGGACTCGCATAAATGATGCTATAGTGGTACCCGTCCTGCATTTCCTGCAACCGGCACAGAAACAACCAACACCAGAGCCAGAAGGTGAAGAGGAGCAAGCGGTTCCAGAGGCAGAAGAGCCTGTATCAGCAGCCCAGGAGAGTCAACCCTCTGCTGACAGTGAGCCTGCCATGCCTGCGGTAAGCCAAAGAACCCGCAGACAGCTGCCTGCCCTACCTGTGCACCCAGCTGGTAGCTGTACCCCTAACGCTAGTGTGGAAAGCCAGGTTGGTCCACCACCAGACAGTGGGTTAAGGAGGTCAACCAGGAGCACAAAGGGACAGATACCCGCTCGCTGGAGAATATAGAGTGTACTAAGATTGTAAATAACCCTGTTGCCAAATGTTAAAATGTTTGCCAAAGTTACCTGCATGTTTATTGATAGTGTGTTTCAGTTTCTTGCAGCTACCGTAAGGACTCGAAGGTTATGGACTGTTTATAACCGGGACCTTGTATGGACTGCGTTCGGAGCTTAACCCAGGAATGAACTAAGACTGTGAAGGACTTGGGGTAGGACAGACCCCCACCTGGTTAAGGCTCCCGTTGTTTTGGTGATATGGACACCCGGTCACAGGCCACACTGTGACCTAAAGAACTCAATTTGTGCGCCGTCTGTCTATTAATGTTTTATTGTTATGCATATTGTCTTTGTTTATTGTTTAGTCCCGGAGTACTAAATTTCACTAGGGGGGAATGTGTCACCCTACCTGGATGCCACAAGTGTAATAAAGCTGTGTCTGAGAGCAAGGGGGAGGTTCTCTGGTCAGGGGAACATTAGCATGCAATGCCTCCTGTCTCAGGCCAGTAGGGGGAGCAGGCTGCCCCTAAAAAAAGCTGGTACTGGGGACAGGGTTAGGGAGAACTGGATTGCCTGTCTCAGCTCTGAGACGTGTCCCAGAGTGGAGCAGGGACAGAAAGTTGATTGCACCTAAGAGGAAGTGTGGCAGTAGGAAAGCCACCAGCCAGAGACAAGAGGCGAAGAGAGCCTGTCTTGGCAGAGAAAAGACTTCATTTTACCAGACTTTGGTGTCTGAGGCTGGAAGGATTCCACATCCCCCAGCAGAGAACCAGTCCACAAGGGACTATACATTCCTTGGCCTAAGAAGCCTGGAGGCCCTGCCACAACCGAAGGGACCAGTGAAGCCGTACAAGGCTGGGAGCAGAAAGGAACCCACGTCGCAGGCCATACAGGCGAGAAAGCACGGAAGCTCGGAAACGTGGGCTGTTACTCTATAAGGAGGGGATAGCCAGAAGGAGCACAGAAAGCACGGTAGGCCTACACCCTCACCCTGACCAGGGCCAATTTCCCCGTTGCTCTCAGACATCCAGGTCCCCTCCTAGCTGGGACTGTTTATGGGTTAGTTTGCCTGTTTCAGTAAAGACCCTGGACTGCAACCTGTTGTCTGTGTGCTCCTTGCTCCTCCAGCACTATCATCACTGGGACTCTCACTACCATCACTCCCACCATCCACTATACTGCCCTGGGGCCGCACTCTTCCCCTGGGGAGTCACACTACCCTAGCTGCACACCTCATCAGCCCCAGCGGTCTGCAAGCAGCGGCGGTTCCTAATAACCGCAATCCACGGGTGGCGTAGTCGGACATAATCAATATAACGAACTACCATTGGCCTGACCACCCTGAGCCACGGAACCGGGTTGCCACTACTACTCCCATCGCTCCCTATTGCCCGGATCCGAGTGCCCCACGGCCCAGGGGGCGAGTCAAAAGCACAGAGCTTCCATGTGAAGAGGCTGTCAGCAAAAGGTCCTTTTTAAAGGGGAATCTGTAACACTCCCAGCATCTGCTCCTGAGCTCACATCAAAGACAGTCTGTATTATATGTATTTTATATGAGCACTGCACTTGGCTTTTTCTGGCAGAGAAGATGACACACCCGATCTGCCGCTCCATTTTACAATAGGAATAAAAGTGCCCTGTCAGGGATAAAAATTCCCCATTCTTCCAATCGGTACAGTCCCAAATGGTCAGACCAATCAATCACTGACCAATAAGATATCACCTCTCCTGTGGATCCTATGGAGTTATCACCTCTTCTGTGGATCCTATGGTCATAACTTGTTTTCACCAACAAAGTCCTTTACTGCAAATTACCGTAATTGTACATCCCAGTTATGGTATCGCACAGTAAGAGGTGCAGGAGCCTCCTGTATTTTACAGCCGACGCTCCACTATAATCGGGATAATGGCTAACAGGTTTTCATATACAGCCAGGGTCGGTCTGGGCTGGCGGGATACCGGGAAATTTCCCGGTGGGCCCCGCCCCTGCTGCAGAGTAGAGGGGGGAGAAGAGAACAAAAAAAAATCCTGCGGTTTTAAGGGGCACGGGCCCTTTAAAAGCGCAGGCACAGTGTATGCAGGGACGCGCGCACGCAGCGTTCATTACCTGAACCACCGCGGCGCACGTCCCAGTGAAGCAGCTGAAGCTGCGTGTCTCCCTTCGCCGGCCGGCGTATGACGTCATCGTCATGCGCCTGCTGTGAAGGAGGCGCGCAACTCAGGAGAAGCAGGACACCGCACGGGATCGCAGGAAGGTAAGAGGTGTGTGTGTGTGTGTGTGTAATGGTCTGGACACACAAGGCGGGGGCCAGCAGGACACACAAGGGGGGGCCCAGCTGGACAGACCCACAAGGGGGGGGCCCAGCTGGACAGACACACAAGGGGGGGCCCAGCTGGACAGACACACAAGGGGGGGCCAAGTTGGACAGACACACAAGGGGGGGGGCCCAGCTGGACAGACACACAAGGGGGGGCCCAGCTGGACACACAAGGGGGGGCCCAGCTGGACAGACACACAAGGGGGGTCCAAGCTGGACAGACACACAAGGGGGGGGCCCAGCTGGACAGACACACAAGGGGGGGCCCAGCTGGACAGACACACAAGGAGGGGCCCAGCTGGACAGACACACAAGGGGGGCCCAGCTGGACAGACACACAAGGGGGGGCCCAGCTGGACAGACACACAAGGGGGGCCCAGCTGGATGGACACACAAGGGGGGCCCAGCTGGATGGACACACAAGGGGGGCCCAGCTGGACGGACACACGAGAGGGGGCCCAGCTGGACGAACACACGAGGGGGGGCCCAGCTGGACGGACACACGAGGGGGGGCCCAGCTGGACGGACACACGAGGGGGGGCCCAGCTGGACGGACACACGAGGGGGGCCCAGCTGGACACACGAGGGGGGGCCCAGCTGGACACACGAGGGGGGGCCAAGCTGGACACACGAGGGGGGGCCAAGCTGGACACACGAGGGGGCAACCCTGGCTGGACACGCAAGGGGGGGGCCCTGGCTGGACACGCAAGGGGGGGAGCCTTGGCTGGACACGCAAGGGGGGAGCCCTGGCTGGACACGCAAGGGAGGGGAGCCCTGGCTGGACACACAAGGGGGAGCCCTGGCAGGACACACAAGGGGGAACCAAGGTGGACCCAGGCAAAGGGGGGTGGGCAGGATGGGTATATGGGGGGCAGGATGGATATATGGGGGGGCAGGATGGATATATGGGGGGGCAAGATGGATATATGGAGGCCAGGATGGATATATGGGGGGGGGCAAGCTGGACTTATGGAGGCCAGGATGGATATATGGGGGGGGGGCAGGCTGAACACATGGAGGCCAGGATGGATATATAGGGGGGGCTAGGATGAATATGTGGGGGGGGCGGGCTCGATACACATGGGCTAGCATAAATATATGGAGGGGCACGCTGGATATATGGGGGGTGTCAGGATGGATATATGCAGGGGGTAAGGGCAGTATGGATATATGAGGGGAGAGGCTGGACACATGGAGGCCAGGATGAATATGTAGAGGGCAGGCTGGACACATGGAGGATATATGGGGGGGACATATGGGGGCGCAGGCTGGACACATGGAGGATATATGGGGGGGACATATGGGGGCGCAGGCTGGAAACATGGAGGCAAGGATGGATATGTGGGGGGCAGACTGGCACATGGGGGGGCTAGGATGGGTATATGGGAGGGGGCAGGCTCGATACACATGTGCTAGGATAAATATATGGAGGGGTCACACTAGACAAATGGTGGCCAGAAGGGACATATGGGTGTGCCTGGCTAGACAAGGGACTTAATTACTGTTTGGGAGCCAGATTGAGGAACATACTTTATTAGTTTATGGTGACCAGTGGGGAACATTATTACTTTAGATTCCAATTATTATTACATTATTACTTCTGTAATATAATTTACTTTTTAGGAAATTGTTTTCCATGGGATGGGACAAAAGAGAGGTCCTGTTACTGTGCAGGACGGCACTATGTTGCTTTTTTTCTTCAACTGGTGTAGTGTAGAGGTCGGGGGGGGGGGAAAGTGGGAATATTCTCTAGAAGAGATCAGTTATTAATAACTGTGTGTTATTTTCTGCAGAGATGATTCCTGGCTGGAAGAAGTGATGGCTGTCTGTGCCAGATGAAGAAGAAAAGCGAAGATGAAGGACTTCACCTAGAGACATCACTGGTGAGTCAGTGTATTACATGTACACTTACACTACACACGTGGTCAAAATTGTTGGTACTCCTCGTTTAATGAAAGAAAAACCCACAATGGTCACAGAAATAACTTCAATCTGATAAATTACAAATTTTTGAAAATGAAGAGATGAAGGTCAGACATTGATTTTCTGCTTCCACAGAATTTAAAAAAAAATTAACCTCATGAAATCGGCCTGGACAGAAATGATGGTTCTTCTTCTTAACTTAATATTTTGTTGAACCTTTTGAGGCAATCACTGCAATCAAACGATTCCTGTAACTGTCAATGAGACTTCTGCGCCTCTCGACAGGTATTTTGGCCGACTCCTCATGAGCAAACTGCTCCAGTTGTCTCGTGTTTGAAGGTTGCCTTTTCCAGAATGTTTCAGCTCTTTCCAAAGATGCTCCATAGGATTTAGGTCAGGGCTCATAGAAGCCACTTCAGAATAGTCCAATGTTTTCCTCTTAGCCATTCTTGGGTGTTTTTAGCTGTGTGTTTTGGGTCATTATCCTGTTGCTAGACCTGCGACTGAGACCAAGCTTTCTGACACTGGGCAGCACATTTCTCTCTAGAATCCCTTGATAGTCTTGAGATTTCATTGTACCCTGCACAGATTCAAGACACCCTGTGCCAGGTGCAGCAAAGCAGCCCCAGAACATAACAGAGCCTCCACCATGTTTCACAGTAGGGACAGTGTTCTTTTCTTGATATGCTTCATTTTTCCATCTGTGAACATAGAGCTGATGTGCCTTGCCAAAAACTTCAATTTTTGTCTCATCTGACCATAGTACATTCTCCCAGAAGCTTTGTGGCTTGTCAACATGTAGTTTGGCAAATTCCAGTCTGGCTTTTTTACTATTTTTTTTTTCAACAATGGTGTTCTCCTTGGTCGTCTTACATGAAGTTCACTTTGGATCAAACAACGGTGGATAGTACGATCTGACACTGATGTTCCTTGAGCTTGAAGTTCACCTTTAATCTCTTTAGAAGTTATTCTGGGCTCTTTTGTTACCATTCATATTATCCGTCTCTTTGATTTGTCATCAATTTTCCTCCTGCACCCACGTCCAGGGAGGTTGGCTACAGTCCCATGGATCTTAAATTTCTGAATAATATGTGCACCTGTAGTCACAGAAACATCAAGCTGCTTGGAGATTGTCTTATAACCTTTACCTTTTAACATGCTTTTCTATAATTTTCTTTCTAATCTCCTGAGACAGCTCTTTCCTTTGCTTCTTCTGGTCCATGTTGAGTGTGGTACACACCATGTCACCAAACAACACAGTGAGTATCTGTAGCCCTATATACAAGCACAGTGAGTATCTGTAGCCCTATATACAAGCACAGTGAGTATCTGTAACCCTATATACAGGCACAGTGAATATCTGTAACCCTATATACAGGCACAGTGAGTATCTGTAACTCTATATACAGGCACAGTGAGTATCTGTAACCCTATATACAGGCACAGTGAGTATCTGTAACTCTATATACAGGCACAGTGAGTATCTGTAACCCTATATACAGGCACAGTGAGTATCTGTAGCCCTATATACAGGCACAGTGAGTATCTGCAGCCCTATATATAGCACAGTGAGTATCTGTAGCCCTATATACCGGCCCACTGACTGATTACAAGATTGTAGACACCTGTGATGCTAATTAGTGGACACAACTTTATTTAACATGTCCCTTTTGTCACATTATTTTCAGGGGTACCATCATTTCTGTCCAGGCCGATTTCATGAGTTTAATTTTTTTTTTTAAATTCAGTGGAAGCAGAAAAGCAATGTCTGACCTTCATTTGTTCATTTTCATAGATTTTTAATTTATTATTACTTTTGTCAGATTCAAGTTATTTCTGTGACCATTGTTGGTTTTTCTTTCATTAAACGAGGGGTACCAACAATTCTGACCACGTGTGTATATAGTATATACAGAACTCCTGTGTATGTCACTGGTGATCACTATATTATGTATACACTATATACAGAGCTTCTGTGTATAATGTCACTTGTGACCACTGTATTACCTGTGCACTATATACAGAGCTCCAGTGTATAATGTCACTGGTGATCACTGTATTACCTGTACACTGACACTATATACAGAGCTCCTGTGTATAATGTCACTGGTGATCCCTGTATTACCTGTACACTATACACTATATACAGAGCTCCTGTGTATAATGTCACTGGTGACCACTGTATTACCTGTACACTATATACAGAGCCCCTGTGTATAATGTCACTGGTGACCACTGTATTATCTGTACACTATATACAGAGCTCCTGTGTATAATGTCACTGGTGACCACTGTATTACCTGTGCAATATATACAGAGCTCCTGTGTATAATGTCACTGGTGACCACTGTATTACCTGTACACTATATACAGAGCTCCTGTGTATAATGTCACTGGTGACCACTGTATTATCTGTACACTATATACAGAGCTCCTGTGTATAATGTCACTGGTGACCACTGTATTACCTGTGCACTATACACTATGTACAGAGCTCCTGTGTATAATGTCACTGGTGACCACTGTATTACCTGTACACTATATACAGAGCTCCTGTGTATAATGTCACTGGTGACCACTGTAATACCTGTACACTAAATACAGAGCTCCAGTGCATAATGTCACTGGTGATCACTGTATTACCTGTACACTGACACTCTATACAGAGCTCCTGTGTATAATGTCACTGGTGAACCCTGTATTACCTGTACACTGACACTATATACTGAGCTCCAGTGTATAATGTCACTGGTGGTCACTGTATTACCTGTACACTGTACACTATATACAGAGCTCCTGTGTATAATGTCACTGGTGATCCCTGTATTACCTGTACACTGACACTATATACAGAGCTCCTGTGTATAATGTCACTGGTGATCCCTGTATTACCTGTACACTGACACTATATACAGAGCTCCTGTGTATAATGTCACTGGTGGTAATAACAGTGTTGTTAGTATTGTGGTTTGTATTCATGATCAGTATTGTAGTATTTGGTCACTTTGGGGTGGTAATATGTGGTCTGGTCATGGTGTGGCCGTATTTGTTCCTTGTATGTAGTATTATTCGGTCACTATGTGGTGGTAATATGTGATCTAGTCATGGTGTGGCGATATTTGTCTCTTTTGTATGTGGTATTATTGGTGTTGATATAGTGGACTGTGTTGTGTATGGCAGTCATTTTGTTCTTGCTGATATTAACTAGGAAAAGATTTTTTTCCATTAGGCCACAGCCCCACCATCAGTATTCGGTCAGTATTTTTTCTCAGGAGTAGCTGCCAAAACCAGGAGTGGGTGATAAATACAGAATTGGTGACTTGTTTCTATTATACCTTTTTTCTGATTGTTCCTCACCTGGTTTTGGCTCCCACTCCTGAGAAAAATTACTGACCAAATACTGATAGTGGGGCCGCAGCCTTAGAGATTAAATACTTGGACCAGAGCGGCAGAGATGCACTTACAGGGGTTCTCTGGTGAAAACAAGTAATCACCTCTCCACAGGATCAGTGATGATATTGATTGGTGGGGGTCTGACTGCTGGGACACAATCGGCAGAATGTGGAGCTTTTCTCCCCATTAGACTGGAGCGGCATGTGAGATGCGACCACTCATCCAGTCATTCCCTCAGTGACTGTGAGCGCTGCTCTTTTTTGGAAGCTGCATTTTAAAATGGGGATAAGTGTCCTGTCAGGAATTAAACTTCCCCATTCTTCTGATAGGCGCGTTTTCCAATGTTCGGACCCAAACGATCAATAAGTGATCACCGATCTTGTGGATCCCATGGATCGGTGATAACTTGTTTTAACCAAAGAAGCCCTTTAATGCAAACTACCGTAATTGTACATCCCAGTTATAGTGGTGCACAGTAGATGTGCAGGAGCCGCCAGTCAATGCTCCACTATAACAGGGATAGCGGATAACAGATATTTGCATATGGCTGTAGGTGGGCCCCTAGAGTCAGTTCTCCCTGTGGGCCCCAGACACCCCAGTCCGACCCTGTATACAGCTGTAGTGTGGGCCCCTAGAATCAATTCCTATTGGGGCCCCAGACACCCCAGTTTGATCCTGGTTGGGGGTGGGGAGGGTAATTTTGCACCCTGTCATAAAGAAAAATTGTAAAATCCAAAAAGACATCTCTGGAGAGGGGACATATCACCCTCACATTGAACATATAGGATTATAACTAGAAAAGTGAGAAAGAGCTGACACTTCAACCTCTATTGACGTAGGGCCTCCTGCCGTGGTCAGGTAAATTCAACAAAGAATCTGATGAGAACCAGCCAACAAGTCTAGAATTTGCATACTCAGAGGCGGATAAGTACATTTCCGAAGCAAGGGCTTTCTCTTTTCAAAGGACTTGTCTCAGACACTCTGAAGACTGTGGTCAATGATGAATATTGGGGTTTGCATCGATCCAATATTCATGGGAGATGTATTTTCGACATCGTAGCAAAGGGACGATCATAACGCATTCACTCACATCAGTGTAAGGCCAGCCGAACACCCCCAACTTAATATCGTAAAGATGGATAATGCTATCCATGCCATGTTTCATCTCTATAGAAAGGTAAAATCATGATAGAAAACATGACCATGATATTTCCCGCCCGAGACCTCCATGGGCGAAGATATCCTGAAAGTTGGGGATCTCATAAACTTCTAAAAGATCTAGCACCCCTATGACAAGTCCTCATATGAGCTCACCAATAGAAGGTATGTGGGTGTAACCGTGATCTTATTAAATCAGAGCTTGGATTTTGGTCATTGGTCAGTCCTGGAAGGTACAGCTTGCTGTAGTTGTATCTGTTTTCCTAAGGAGTTCTTCTAAGGAGTGCTTCCTTGCGCTAAGCTCTGAGCTATTTCACTGACACAGGTTTAGCACTTTTCTTTTATTATCTTTTTGATTTTATGTTAATGTATATATCATATTGTTTGTATCATCTTTGTGTATTTTTTAGACACACTGCCTACTTTTCAAGATTAGATCACTTGTTTTTATTCTGTTATTCCCTCACCCTATCATTTCTTTACTTAGAAAATTGGGCGTGAGGAACGATCAACACGCCCATATGATGGCGCGGTCGAGCATGTAAATTGTAACTCCCTACATGTATTTCTATAGCAGGACGAAGAACGTTTGGCGTTCGAAACGTGTAGGTTTCACAGAGGTCTCCACCTTTATTTATTTTATTTTTGCAATGTGTATATCTTTTTAATGGATTAACAATAAAATCATAATTTTATCTGCAATTGGATCTGGAAGCTGGCGTATCACAATGTCGGTGGATATGCACCTTCTCTTTTTGGTTGAGGAGAAGGTGACTCCTACAGGGTGAGATAGAAAAATGCAATGGGCCTAAGAACTAACAGGCAGGTAATTGCTTATTACGTGCTTGTTCTACCCTGTGGTGGCTCAGATTGCTCCTGGACCGCTTCTAACAGCGATTCTGCTGCTTCACGTCAACAGAACAGCTCTTCCTCTTCCCGACTGCTCTGTCAAAGAGGCGTGACTGCCAACTTTATGCTGATTGACAGACGGCTCCCTGCAGTTAGGCAGCAGGGAGCCAGCTGTCAATCAGCATGACACCGGAAGTCACACCCCATCAACAGATCAGAGCGGGAGCTGAAAAATCACTGTCAGAAGTGGTCCGTGACCACTCTGAACCTGCAGATATCGGTGCCTGGCACAACAGGCACATAGTTAGCAAATACTTGCCTGTTAGTTCTTTGGTCCATGGTAAAAAAAAAAAAAAAAAAAGTCCCGGACAACCCCTTTTAATATTAAGGAGCAGGAATTCTCCGCATGATGCTTTAATCAAGAAAACATGAAATTCTCTCCTGCCCAGTCAGTCTGCCCGATCTGTTACACCATGATTACCAAAACCTAGACTCATTCCACTGCCCACTTGTATTACCACTTACCCGGCTCTGCTTGGCCCCTGTTACCAGGCCATTGGCTTGTCTGACTGCAATTGCACACTTCTGAACCGGGAGTCCCTGTGGATTTTCACATCCCCTCAATTTGACATAATGAATTTCAGTGACACAGAGGATTGTTCGGCTAGACTGAACAAACTAGCATCTCTTTTTATAATAAACCGTCAGTGGTGACAACAGAACCGGATGAATTTAAAGATCTCATGTTCCAGATGGAAAATAAAATGACCAGAGAACTTAAAGTTTGGTGGGATCTTACAACCTTGGACACATATATAAAAAAGAAAATGATCCCTAGAGGTCTGCGTTTAAAAAAAAGTCGCCATCACTATATACAATGACGGTTTTCAAGAAGATCAGAATGCGATTCTTAGTCAATGTTCACTGAATCTTATGCACCTCATAATCAAACATGAGGAACTGGAACTGACTTAAATTAAATTGGATATTAAAAATATACAATCGTCTTTGGGGAAATATGTGCAACTAAAAGAATTTAATATTTGTAATGACAAACTGAAATCTAATTTGGCCAAGTTGGAGAACACCATTATGGATATAAAAAGATCCAAGTTCAAAAGGGACAGTGAGGACTATGCGCAGAACAAGATTTATAGTTGGAATAAACAATTACCATCCATCTTAAAAAAAACGCTCCCACAAACGTTTTCAGAGATCTGGAAGAGGGAGTTTTAAGGAGCATGATGATGTTACGGATAATTCTTTTGCTGTCACCTCTGATGATTACTCAGATTCATCTATGAGTTCAATGGGAGAAATGCAACAATTGTATTTTGTCAAAAATAAATTATCTAGTGCTGGTGGAACAATTACAAAAAACGAAGGAAGAGGGTGTGGCGCCCCTGAGGGTTCAGTCGCCACAGGAGGGTACTGCATCTTGAGAAAGAGGTGTGGTATCTCCTCTCCCAGGTTAGGATGGAGCACCTGTCAGGACCCCACCTCATCACTCAACACTACACACTCCTGTCCTATGGGGGGCTAGTATGCACTAGGGTGCTGCCCCAGCAGGATAATGGAGATGGGGGAACCAAAGATAGGGGGAACCATGTAGTGGGTGAGGGTGGAGGACGCACTTTTAGGTTACACTTGTAGATACAGTACATATTTAATAGCCAGCCATCTTAAGTTCAAGATTGTTTGATTGTGGTCTTCACAGCTGGCAGTGGCCTTGTGTAGGAGCCTGCAGCGTGCTGGAGATGCATGGTCCTCGTGCTCTGGCCTTGAGACGAGGAGCAGGATAGAGTTTATGGAGGTCTCTACCCGGTTAAGGTCCCTGCTTAAGAAGGCCTGGAGGGGAGCTGAGGAGGAGAGCTCCGCAGGCAAAATGATCCCATGGAATACGGACGGAGCGGCATACGCCACCTGTACTCTCCATTCTGGCTTAGTCAGAGGGACTCCTGCTGCAAGAGGGGTACCGGCCCCCGATATCTGACTTTGTTACTTCACGTCTCAGTCGGAAAAGCCCGGAGGCTAAGTGGTTCCCACCGGGTAACGGAAGGAGCGCCACCCGTGCCCTTGTTCTGTGTATAGCCAGAGGGAGACTCAGCCTTGCAACATGCACTGCACACGGACAGGAGAGGCCCAAGGGGGAGATAACAGGCTGGTGCTGGGGGTCTTGATAGACGCACCTGAACTACCGGGGTGTGCCGAACCCCCTTCTCTGGTGGCCGCAGAACGCCGTGAGTAGCAAGGAGAAGCCTTGCAGCTGACCTCTAACAACATGAGTAAAGCTTGGAAGACTACATCCATTGCCTCCGGTCCATTATTGCAGCGGGACACCACACCGCACAACTGCACCTACTACGACTCCCCTCATCCTCCTGTTTCCTCTGCCCTGAGGCCCTGCTCCGCCTGTGGGGAGTAGTGCTACTGTCGGCTGCCACAACATCCCACCTCAGAGGACTGCAGCAGCGCTGGTAGCGCATCACCAGACACCACAGGTGGTGTAGTCGTTTATCCACTCATAATTGCCACTCATCAACTAGCCCCTATTTTTAATGTGTATGCCCTGGGCACGGACCAGGACGAGGCCGCGACTGCATCCCCATTCTACCAACTAGGCCCGCCGTCCGAGTACACCCCTTTCCCAGGGAGGGCTAGCCGCTACTGAAACAGCTAGTGGCGGGTCAAACATCACTGGCGTAGTCGGCAGGATTGCGTGCCCGCAGCAATGGAAGAAGTGATTCCCATTGCCAGCGGGTACTGCGCGCCTTTACAACAGACTGTCTTTAACACCCAAGATGGCGCTCGCCCAAGAAGAATGGACGCCATTGTGTGCAAAAAGGACAACCACCCAGCACCTCCCATCATGGGTCTGGCTTCCCCCATGGCGCCAACAGCTAGGACCGCCCCTTGCATTAGACACTGTCCGCGAGGTATTGTCCATCAAGACGTATGGGAAGTCCCAAGGAGTGCCTGTCAGCCAGCCACCCTGGAGCCGCCCCAAGAGAAGGAGGAGTAAGCAACAACAAGGTGTGGCCACAACAATCCTAGAGACTCCACACCCAGCAGCAAGGATGGAAGCAGCGCAGGAGAGATGCTCCGATGCCGCCCCACCAACTGCTGCCTCGCTCAGAATACAGGGGATTCACGTGACCCCGGAGGAGGCCGAGTTCCTCCGAGTGGAGTCACAGGACCCGACCCGGAGGGTCGCAGATGCCCAGCTTGCGGTGTCCGCAGAATGGAGACATGGAGAGAGGAGGTGCTGCAGAAGAACCGGTCCCGCCGCCAAGGTGCTGCAAGCCAAGAAAGCGGAGCAGCAACTCAGGAGGAAGAAACCTCAGAGGCCGCGTGCAGCCCAGGACTGGGTAAGATACAAACCCCTGTCCCAGGTGAGAGACGCTCGGAGGCCCTAGTGGATCTAATGCCGGCACCCCTGTCCCCGGGCGCCATTGTTTGGGAGCAGATTTTCGCTCCGGAGCTGGAGGCCCACGTGTCGTTCTCCGCCGGAGGCCTGCAATGCCTCCCGACTCCCGGCCTAGAAGAGCCTGTGCTTAGTGGGGACACCACCTGCCCCAACCCGGACTGGTCCGCGTCACCGAAGGACCTGCAGCAACCCCTGCTGTCGCCGCTGCCAGCGCCTCTGGTTACCTGCCCGGCGGCGGAGGAGATGGTCTGGGACAACCAGGGGGGGACCTAATGGGCTTCCCCCAGGAGACCCGGGCGGAAGCGCGGAGGCGTAAGGACTTCTGCCGCAAGGAGCTCCTCCAGCTGGACAAGGAGCGGTGGGAGAGGCGGGTACGCTGCGAGCGCCTGGAGGTGTGCGCTAAGGCCGCTAAGTCCAAGGCCTGCCAGGAGGAGGCAGCCCATCCAAGCCCCCGGGAGGAAGGACTGATCGTCCACTTCCACCAGGAGGCTTGGTGGGGCTTCATCAGGAGTCCCTAGTTTGCTCAGGACGTATTTGTGAACCGCAGAGACTTCGAGCCACAACTGAGGAGGGATGACCCTGGCCGGAATCTCTACCCGGGTGACTTGGTGTCGTACACCCGCCACCATGGGGAGCGTGGGTGGTACGCCCTGGATGTACATAGAGTATTCCAGGGTGAGGCCCCTGCGCACCTGCCGGTAGGGGACCGGTCTGGCTCCGTGAGCAAGAACGAGCCTTTCCCTAGGTGGAGGTACCTGGACTAAGTGGCCCCGGAGGCTGTACCTTTGAGTTGACTTGTTGATTGTTTATGTTTATTACCATGTTTTCCTCCTGGTTTAGAGAGATATTTGTCCCTGCGGACTGGCTGTAGACAGACTCTATTGTATATAGTTATGCATCTATTTAAGTACTCCCTATTGGTTTTATACAAAACCTACTTCTACTTCTACCTCAGACCTCAGAAGCAAAACCTGTCTGGAGTGGCTCTCCTGGAGGTCCAACACAGGATCTCCATGCCCTGCAGCCACCCCAGGGCCTACGTTGAGGGTTTGGGACAGGTCCCTCTTGCTGCTGAACTGCCTCTTTTTCTATTTTCCTTCCAAGCTGTCTACATGCATAATGTCTCTTTGATGTTTTTATACTTTTGTACTATTTATCTGCAACGTTTAAGAATCAGAGCCTCCCATAATGGGAAGATTGTTGATTGTTGTGAAAAAGCATATAAAAAGTCTGTTCCATGTTTTGCTCTCTTTGCAGCCCGCGGATGTGCGGTGTTTCACCAGGGGGGAATGTGGCGCCCCTGAAGGTTCGGTCGCCACAGGGGGGTACTGCATCTTGTGAAAGAGGTGTTGTATCTCATCTCCCAGGTAAGGATGGAGTACCTGTCAGGACCCCACCTCATCACTCAACACTACACACTCCTGTCCTATGGGGGGCTAGTATGCACTAGTGTGCTGCCCCAGCAGGATAATGGAGATGAGGGAACCAAAGATAGGGGGAACCATGTAGTGGGTGAGGGTGGAGGACGCACTTTTAGGTTACACTTGTAGATACAGTACATATTTAATAGCCAGCCATCTTAAGTTCAAGGTTGTTTGATTGTGGTCTTCACAGCTGGCAGTGGCCTTGTGTAGGAGCCTGCAGCGTGCTGGAGATGCACGGTCCTCGTGCTCTGGCCTTGAGACGAGGAGCACGATAGAGTTAACGGAGGTCTCTACCCGGTCAAGGTCCCTGCTTAAGAAGGCCTGGAGGGGAGCTGAGGAGGAGAGCTCCGCAGGCAAAAGGATCCCAGGGAATACGGACGGAGCGGCATACGCCACCTGTACTCTCCATTCTGGCCTAGTCAGAGGGACTCCTGCTGCAAGAGGGGTACCGGCCCCCGATATCTGACTTTGTTACTTCACGTCTCAGTCGGAAAAGCCCGGAGGCTAAGTGGTTCCCACCGGGTAACGGACGGAGCGGAGTCGCCACCCATGCCCTTGTTCTGTGTATAACCAGAGGGAGACCCAGCCTTGCAACACGCACTGCACATGGACAGGAGAGGCCCAAGGGGGAGATAACAGGCTGGTGCTGGGGGTCCTGATAGACGCACCTGAACTACCGGGGTGTGCCGAACCCCCTTATCTGGTGGCCACAGCACGCGATGAGGAGCAAGGAGAAGCCTTGCAGCTGACCTCTAACAACGTGAGTAAAGCTTGGAAGACTACATCCATTGCCTCCGGTCCATTATTGCAGCGCGACACCACACCGCACAACTGCACCTACTACGACTCCCCTCATCCTCCTTTATCCTCTGCCCTGAGGCCCTGCTCCGCCTGTGGGAAGTAGTACTACCATCGGCTGCCACAACATGCTGCCTCAGTGGACTGTAGCAGCGCTGGTGGCGCATCACCAGACACCACAGGTGGCGTAGTCGTTTATCCACTCATAATTGCCACTCATCAACTGGCCCCTATTTTTAATGTGTGCGCCCTGAGCACAGACCGGGCCGAGGCCGCGACTGCATCCCCATTCTACCAATTGGGCCCGCCGTCCGAGTACACCCCTTGCCAAGGGAGGGCTAGCCACTACTGAAACAGCTAGTGGCGGGTCACACAAGGGCGGGACGTAAGCGTAAATGCAAACAAGTACCCAACACAGAGCAAAAAACGCCATTATTAGAGTCACCTGTTTGGAATCTCTCTAGCTACATCTTATCTGAGAGTCAAATTTCTCTCCTGGCTAAAGGCCTGAGCTTTTCACCTTCTAACGAATTCGATATTTTCAGAACAATTCTGGATGTTAACAAACTAGCACGTAACCTCACCATCCGATGTCATTTTATGGACATGAAAAATCCACAGAATACAGCTTCAGAAGAAGTTTCTCCTAGGACAAGCCAGGATTCCATGTTATTATTCACAGAACAACAGTCTTTATTACAAATGAAACAATTCGAGACGGAATCTTTAATTCCAAATGTAAATTTAAATGACGACTTTCGGGCTGGTAATCCTTTCTTTTACCCACTTCAGTCCAGACCATTGGTTCTGGATCAGTTCCAGGACTTAATTGAAAAAGAACTAGTGGAATTAAAGAATGAATTATCTTCTACTAATCATTTGGACTCTAATCTGACATATAGAGAAAAAATTAAAGGATAATTCAGACATACTAGTCCGCTCAGCGGATAAAGGTGGCACTATAGTACTGAATGCAGGATTGTATAAAAAATTGAATTTGATGGATTTAGAAAATAGGGATGTTTATTTGGAGTTAGCTAGAGATCCTACTGTTGAGTTTAATGCTGCTATGTATAATCTATTAAACGAAGGTTTGCACTGAGGGGCCCTAAAAAAAAAATTAATGGAATATTTATACGTAGATCACCCAATTGTTCCAGTTTACCATTCGCCTCCAAAAATACATAAAAATATTTTCCCACCACCTTTAACCCCTTTACTACCCAAGGTGGTTTGCACATTAATGACCAGGCCAATTTTTACAATTCTGACCACTGTCACTTTATGAGGTAATTACTCTGGAACGCTTCAACGGATCCCCCTTATTCTGAGAATGTATTTTCGTGACATATTGTACTTCATGATTGTTGTAAAATTTCTCCGATATCACTTGCATTTATTTGTGAAAAAAACTGAAATTTGGCGAAAATTTTTGAAAATTTAGCAATTTTCAAAATTTGAATTTTTATGCTCTTAAATCAGAGAGATATGTCACACAAAATAGTTAATAAATAACATTTACCACATATCTACTTTACATCAGCACAATTTTGGAACCCAAATTTATTTTTGTTAGGGAGCTATAAGGGTTAAAAGTTGACCAGAGATTTCTCATTTTTCCAACAAAATTTACAAAACCATTTTTTTAGGGACCACATCACATTTGAAGTAACTTTGAGGGGTCTTCATGACAGAAAATGCCCAAAAGTAACACCACTCTAAAATCTGCACCCCAAGGTGCTCAAAACCACATTTAAAAAATTTATTAACCCTTCAAGTGCTTCACAGAAATTTTTGGAATGTGGAAGAAAAAATTAACATTTAACTTTTTTCACAAAAATGTTACTTTACCCAATTTTTTTTATTTTCACAGGGTTAACAGGAAAACATGGACCACAAAATTTGTTGTTCAATTTCCCCTGACCACACAGATACCCCATATGTGGGGAAAAACCACTGTTTAGGCGTACGGCAGGGTTCGGAAGTGAAGGAGCGCCATTTGACTTTTTGAAAGTAAAATTTGCTTGAATAATTAGCGGACGCCATGTTGTGTTTGGGGAGTCCCTGATGTGCCTAAACAGTGTAAACCCCCCACAAGTGACACCATTTTGGAAACTAGACCCCTCAGAGAACCTTTACAGAAGTTTAAACATGGAGCCATGAAAATAAATAATCAAACTTTTTCCACAAAAATTATGTTTTAGCCCCAATTTTTTTATTTTCACAAGGGTAAGATGAGAAAATGGACCCCAAAAACTTTTTGCAATTTCTCCTGAGTACGCCAATACCCTATATGTCGGGAAAATACAGTGTTTGGGCGCACGGCAGAGTTCAGAAGGGAAGGAGCACTGTGTGACTTTTTGAACGCACAATTGGCTGGAATCGATACCGGACGCCATGTCGCGTTTGAAGAGCCCCTGATGTGCCTAAATAGTTGAAACCCCTCACAAGTGACCCCATTTTGGAAACTACACCCCTCAAGGATTTTATCAAGGGGTATAATGAACATTTTGAACCCGGTACGACACATAATTTGATAACATTAGGTCATCATATTGAATAAGTTGTCATTAGTCTTGAGCACAAGTGCTCACTACTTGAGTTTGCATCGTGTACTCGGGTATGCACCATGTATCGCACGTGCTCGAGTGACATGCTCGAGTCCTGCCCACATGTTTCACAGTTATTAGACACCCAAAACAAACATGCAGGAATTGCTGGTGCATGGCAGGCAATCCCCGCACGTTTTTTTTGACTGTGAAGCTTATGGGGCAGAGACTCGAGCACCCGCGATACTCAATGCATACCCGAGCACCCGATGCAAACTCAGGTAGCGAGCACTTGTGTTCAACACTAGTCGCCATATCGTCACCTTTTTTTTTTTTTGCTTTTGAAAAAAATCACAACCCTAGCACAACCCTAACCCTAGAGTTTATTTTTCACACCGTTCCTTGTGAAGTATAAGTAATTAGACGACTTTATTCTTTGGGTCGGTGCGATTACAGCGATGCCAGAATGATATCGGGTTTTTATGATTGACAGCTGTCTCACACTAAAAGACGCATTTTTTTGCAAAATCTAGTTTTTGCATCGCCATATTTTGAGAGCTATAATTTTTCCATATTTTGGCCGACAGAGTCATTTGACAACTTATTTTCTGCGGGATGAGTTGACGTTTTTATTGGTACCATTTTCAGGCACGTGACATTTTTTGATCGCTTTCTATTCCGATTTTTGGGAGGCAGAATAAGCAAAAACAAACAGTTCAGGAATTGTTTTTTAAATTTTTTTTATGCTGTTCCGCGTGTGGTAAAATTGATGAGGTAGCTTTATTCTTTGGGTCTGTACGTTTACAGCGGTACCACATTTATATCTTTTTTTATGTTTTGGCGCTTCTACACAATAAAAGCTATTTTCTAGAAAAAATTATTTTTTTGCATCACTTTATTCTGAGAGCTATAACTTTTTTATTTTTCAGCTGATGGAGCTGTATGGCGGCTTGTTTTTTGTGGAACAAGATGATGTTTTCAGTGGTACCATTTTTATTTATATTCAGCTTTTTGATCGTGTTTAATTCCATTTTTTGCTTGGCGGTATGATGATAAAGCATCGTTTTTTGCTTTGTTTTTTATTTTAATTTTTTACTATGTTCACTAAAGGAGTTAACTTGTGAGACAGTTTTATAGGTCAGGTCGTTCCGGATGTGGCGATACCAAATATGTGTACTTTTATTGTTTTGTTTGTTTTTTTTCATTATAATATTTATTGATGGGTACATTATATTTTTATTTTTGGTGGATTATTTTTTTTTTACATTTTTTTACCACCTTTTTTTACTTTTATACTTTGTCCCACTATGGGACTTTCACTTTTTATACTCTGATCGCCTGTATAACATAGGGATGGAGCACCATCCCTGTGCTATACAGGCTGTCAGCGCTGTAGATGCAGAAGATACTTTGGTCATGCACTGTGCATGATCAAAGTACCTTTCTGCTGTCTGGTGACCCGGATGTTGTCATGACGACATCTGGGTTACCATGACAACCACGGAACCCAGCCTCAGACAGCGCGCGACGGCGGGGAAGAGGTGAGTATGCAGTACTTACCTCCGCAATGCTGTGATCGACTTCGATCGCAGCATTGCGGGGGTTAATGTGCCGGGAGCCGTGCGTGACCGCTCCCAGCACATAGCAAAAATCAGCTCACACCCAGCGGCGATCGCGCCCGCACAGCCTGTGTGTTGCCGAAATCAACAGGGCGTACTAATACGTACCTGGCTCTTAAAGCCCAGGGCGCAGGTACAGTACGTATTAGTACGCCCTGGGCTGTAAAGGGGTTAAGACCCATAGTGGTGGGGATTGGTTCCCATGATGAAAAGTTAAGTGCCTGGATGGATTTTTACCTACAGCCTCTGGTTCAGGAAACTCCGAGTTACATTAGGGATTCAAAATTCATAGTGACCATTTTTGATAAATTTGAATGGCCAAAAAACTTTGGATGATTGTCCTGTGATGTAGTGGCATTATACCCCCTCAATTCCACACCATATTGCTTTAGCATGTTTAACCTACCACCTTGACACATACAGTTCGTACACTATAGAAATAAAAGAATTTCTGGTCATAGCAGTACAGTTCCATAATGATAACACATATAGTGGACACATTGTGTGGTACGGTAGATTTATTGATGACCTCCTCCTGGTGTGGGGGGCACACAGGAGGAGGTGGTACAATTTGTACAGTACATCAACTGCAATAATTTTAATCTTAAATTCACTTAGTTTTACCATTCATCCAAAATTACTTTTTTGGATCTCGAACTTGAGGCTACCAAGGAGAAAGAATTGGTCAAAATTAATCCCCACAGAAAATCTACAGCCTCAAATTCTATTCTATCAGCTAAATGTTGTCATCCGCCACATATTAAGAGAAATATCCCTTACGGTGAGCTAATACGAACAATACGAAATTGTTCAGATAACATCACTTTTCAGAAGGAATCAGAAAAAATTTGTAACAGACTATCCAATAGGTGCTATCCCGAGTGGTCTTTAAGAAAAGCGAGTAGAATTGTCTCCAATATAAATCGGAAAGATATACTCCGAAATAAACAGAAAAATAACATTAACACATTGGATACTAGGGTAACGTTTTCTACCACCTATAGTCCTCAGTATAAGAAAATTACATCTAGAATTAAAAAGTATAACCCTATTATATATCAGAACAAGAAACTAAAAAACCTACTTTCTAATGCCATCCGCTTTGTAGCCAGGAAAGCGCCCGCTCTGGGAACCATCCTTTCTCCTAGCTTATACACCAGTGAGACTAATACTGTACAACCAAATTGGCTCAGCACAAAAGGTTTCTTCAGATGTGGAGCCAATCGGTGCAAAGCGTGTCTACATGCGGTTAAAACAGATAGTTTTATGTCCTTAAGTAATGATAGAGAATATAAAATTCATGATTTCCTCAATTGTAATTCATCAGGGGTTATATACCTTATAGAATGCACCTTGTGTAAGGTCCACTATGTGGGTTGTACCACAGGTGCGCTGAAAGTCCGTATCAGAAGACATCTTTCTGATGCGATTAATTTGAAAGCCATAAATACATCAGCAGTATCGAGGCATTTTGCGAGAGTTCATAAAGGTGACACCTCATTCTTTAAATATATGGAGATAGAGAAGGTATATAGATCCACACGAGGGGGAGATCATAAGTGCAAACTTCTGAACCGGGAGTCCCTGTGGATTTTCACATTGGATACCACAGGGGTTAAATTCAAGACAGGATCTGATACTGCAGTATTAAGAAATATAATTCTGCATTTATTTCCATGCATGTACACTGGGTACGGAAAGTATTCAGACCCCTTTACATTTTTCACTCTTTGTTTCATTGCAGCCATTTGGTAAATTCTAAAAAGTTCATTTTTTTCTCATTAAAGTCCACTCTGCACCCCATCTTGACTGAAAGAAAACAGAAATGTAGAATTTTTTGCAAATTTAATAAAAAAGAAAAACTGAAATATCACACGGGCATAAGTATTCAGACCCTTTGCTCAGTATTGAGTAGAAGCACCCTTTTGGGCTAGTACAGCCATGAGTCTTCTTGGAAATGATGCAACAAGTTTTTCACACCTGCATTTTGGCATCCTCTGCCATTCTTCCGTGCAGATCCTCTCCAGTTCCGTCAGGATGAATGGTAAACGTTGGTGGACAGCCATTTTCAGGTCTCTCCAAAGATGCTCAATTGGGTTTAGGTCAGGGCTCTGGCTGGGCCAGTCAAGAATGGTCACATAGTTGTTCTGAAGCCACTCCTTTGTTATTTTAGCTGTGTGCTTATGGTCATTGTCTTGTTGGAAGGTGAACCTTTGGCCAAGTCTGAGGTGCAGAGCACTCTGGAAGAGGTTTTCATCCAGGATATCTCTGTACTTGGCCGCATTCATGTTTCCTTCAATTGCAACCAGTCGTCCTGTCCCTGCAGCTGAAAAACACACCCATAGCATGATACTGCTGTTATGATCTGCTACAAGAACTAAGGAAAGAGAGGAAATCTTTGTGAACAGACCCGCCTTCGTCCGCGGCTAGTCTGAACGCAGACCTATAGATTAAAGGGAGGGGTCCCTAAAAGAACTAAGGACTGAGACAAAATTGGACACCTCCTGGCAGAAGTAGTAGCAGAAGAAGACAAACAGACAAAAGTACTTAGTGGTCCAAGGACCAAACAAACTAGAGAGATACAGTAGGTACAAAGCACCTGGCTAGATTAAGAGTCAAAGTAACATTTAAGTCCAGCAAAGCCTGAAGGGTGGAGCTGGAATAAATAGACAGAAGGTCACGTGACCACAAAATAGAAAAAACTATCAGGAGGGTTCTAACAACTGCCACCACCATGTTTCACTGTTGGGATTGTATTAGGCAGGTGATGAGCAGTGCCTGGTTTTCTCCACACATACCACTTAGAATTATCACCAAAAAGTTCTATCTTTGTCTCATCAGACCAGAGAATCTTATTTCTCATAGTCTAGGAGTCCTTCATGTGTTTTTGAGCAAACTTTATGCGGGCGTTCATATGTCTTGCACTGAGGAGAGGCTTCCGTCTGGCCACTCTGCCATAAAGGCCCAACTGGTGGTTGATAGTTGACTTTGTGGAGCTTTCTCCCATCTCCCTACTGCATCTCTGGAGCTCAGCCACAGTGATCTTGGGGTTCTTCTTTACCTCTGTCACCAAGGCTCTTCTCCCACGATTGCTCAGTTTGGCTGGACAGCTATGTCTAGGAAGACTTCTGGTGGTCCCAAACTTCTTCCATTTAAGGATTATGGAGGCCCCTGTGCTCTTATGAACCTTGAGTAATGCAGAAATTCTTTTATAACCTTGGCTAGATGTGTGCCTTGCCACAATTCTGTCTCTGGGCTCCTTGGGCAGTTCCTTTGAGCTCATGATTCTCATTTGGTCTGACATGCACTGTGAGCTGTGGGGTCTTATATAGACAGGTGTGTGCCTTTCCAAATCAAGTCCTATCAGTTTAATTAAACACATTTGGACTCCATTGAAGGAGTAGAACCATCTCAAGGAGGATCACAAGGAAATGGACAGCATGTGACTTAAATATGAGTGTCTGAGCAAAGGATCTGAATACTTATGACCATGTGATATTTCAGTTTTTCTTTTTTAATAAATTTGCAAAAAAATTCTACATTGCTGTTTTTTTCAGTCAAGATGGGGTGCAGAGTGTACTTTAATGAGAAAAAAAAATGAACATTTTAGAATTTATCAAATGGCTGAAATGAAACAAAGAGTGAAAAATTTAAAGGAGTCCACAGATAGGGGTTGTGCTCACAGCCCAACACCATGCAGGACGCTTGGCATTTGCCACAGAACACCAGGATTGGCAAAGTCGCCACTCGCGCCCTGTGCTCTTCACACATGAAAGCACGTTCACACTGAGCACATGTGACAGACGTGACAGAGTCTGGAGACGCCGTGGAGAGCGACATCCTTCAGCATGACCGGTTTGGCAGTGGGTGAGAAATGGTGTGGGGTGGCATTTCTTTGGAGGGCCGCACAGCCCTCCATGTGCTCGCCAGAGGTAGCCTGACTTCCATTAGGTACTGAGATGAGATCCTCAGACCCCTTGTGAGACCATATGCTGGTGCGGTTGGCCCTGGGTTCCTCCTAATGCAGGACAATGCCAGACCTCATGTGGCTGGAGTGTGTCAGCAGTTCCTGCAAGATGAAGGCATTGAAGCTAAGGACTGGCCCACCCGTTCCCGAGACCTGAATCCGATTGAGCACATCTGGGACATCAAGTCTCGCTCCATCCGCCAACGTCACGTTGCACCACAGACTGTCCAGGAGTTGGCGGATGCTTTAGTCCAGGTCTGGGAGGAGATCCCACAGGAGACCATCCGCAACCTCATCAGGAGCATGCCCAGGCGTTGTAGGGAGGTCATACAGGCACGTTGATATATATATATATATATATATATGCCTTTTTGTCATTCTAGTAGTAGGGCCATAATTAAGACATGATTTGTTGAAACGCGTAGGTCTGTAAGCTATGATGGTTGCACATTTGCTGTATTCTTTGTGGAGCAGTGTTTTATATGGCTAATAAAAGCTAAGTTTTAATATTTTTTCTACTAAACAAACCTTTACGCTGGATCATTTGCACTTTTCCCTTGTCTGACTACACTTACGTTTCGCCCTGGTACCACTTATCTGCATCTCCAGAAGTTTCCCATTTCTCTATTATACTCTTCAAATTACATTTTGAGACTTTCTCCTCCTGTTGTTGCACATATTTTTTTTCCCTTCATCTGCACAGGTATCATTAATCTATCAATTATAATGGCCGTACCAGGTCCTGCAGGTCCTGTATCCCGTACACATGACGTGGGCAGTGCACGGCATGCCGCTAGTTTTTATTCTGAGTGCTCTTATATACGGTGGTAGTTTTACACAATGTTGAGCCTGTGATCTGCAGAGTGAAATGTCTGACTGCTAGAACAGAAGTATACGGCAGATTCTACAGCATGGATACATAAAGGACGTCCTGGGGGAATATACCTCCCTCCAACACTCGTCCAGTCCCTGCCTTACACTAGAGACATTTATAATAACTCCAGGACTATGGAGCTGGTCATTTTCTCATAATCTGTGGCCATTATTAGTGATCTCGCATTGTACGGTAATATCACCCTGGAGGTTGTGATGTATTTAGTGTAATAGCGCCATCTAGAATATACAGTATATATCAGGCGATACCATGCTTTCTGTAGTTAGTCTTCTTCTGTGCCCTCTATAGCTATCTATTATACTTTATATTTCTTTATAATAATTTATAATAAATTACTCGATAGTTTTACAGCTTTATGATGTTTATTAATCTGCTGTAATTATAAAAGAAAGTCCAACCTTACAGTGGACACAGGTGGAAGTGTCCTCCATGATGGTGTAGGCTGAGGTGAAGCAAGTATATAGTCAGTGGGGGAACAAGATGACCAGTATTCCCCAGGGTTCCTTGTTATCAGGGAGGGACCCGGTGTATGCAATCAAAAGATCTTATCCTCTGACCGGCTGTGTGCCATCAACAGGTAATGACTAACCGGCAGTGCGACATCAACTGGTCATCACCCTCCAGCTGTGTGCCATCAACAGGTAATGACCATCCGGCAGTGCGCCATCAACAGGTAATGACCCTCTGGCTATGGCCATCAATAGGTCATCACCCTCCGGCTGTGTGCCATCAACAGGTAATGACCATCCGGCAGTGCGCCATCAACAGGTAATGACCCTCTGGCTATGGCCATCAATAGGTCACCACCCTCCGGCTGTGTGCCATCAACAGGTAATGACCATCCGGCAGTGCGCCATGAACAGGTAATGACCATCCGGCTGTGTGCCATCCACAGGTAATGATCCTCTGTCCGGCTGTGTGCCATCAACAGGTAATGACCTTCTGGCTATGGCCATCAATAGGTCATCACCCTCCGGCTGTGTGCCATCAAATGTTTTTATCTTCTGTCCAGTTTTGTGCCATCAAGAGGTAATGACTCTTCAGCTGTGGGCCATCAACAGGTCATCACCCTTCGGCATTTAGGCTTCTTGTCTTCTGTAAGATGCGATTCTTGAGTCTCCTGATGTTAAAAAATATTTAAAAAATCACCGATTAAACTAATAATCTATCTAGTACATAAGCATCACAATTTATAATCTATCTAGTGCATAAGTATGACAATTTAGCTCACAGAACATACACTATGCTAAAACATTAGACCATACAAGCAGAAATTTGCTAAACTAACATAAATATAACTGACAAATCAGTAGAAAAATTGGTACCAATGGCACAGCTCTCTTCACATCAACCTGTAACCATAGTAGATAAGAAATAGAGGACAATGCTCATAGTCAGTTATCAACAATTCGGCATGGGGCATCTCACCAGAGACATTATAATATCTAGTAGATTATAGATGGCAATAGAATTTACCAACAAGCACATAGTACGCCAAACTCAAGTACATAGTATGCCAAACCTCGACACGTTTTCCTAAAATAGGTTCATCAGAAGCACATACTAGACAGTGATACTTAGCAAAGCGTTCATAGATATATGCGCCATATGATAAGGTGCTAAACTGCAAGCGTGTGACAAAATATCCATTCGATTTCAGGTGCAATGCTGCATTGTATGTAGTAAGATGGTGCCCATCAGACAGCATGTATAGGACTAACCTGTGATGAAAACACGAGCAATAGGAAAGTTCAAGCAGTTGCCTTCTCAATCTTCCTCGCCTCTAAGACATCTAAGGAAACATCTTCTCCTCTTGATTTTGGGTTGAGGTGTTGTAGGCATTTCAGGCTCTGGCATTCTAGGTTCTGACATACTAGGTTCTGACATGCTAGGTTCTGGTGTTCTAGGTTCTGGTGCTCTTGGCTCTGGAATTCTGGATTGTTGGCTTCTCTGAAAAATCAGTAACCTCTCTTTATGCTCCGTGGAACTTCGAGCTCTTCTTCCTATATTGTTGTGAGGGATCGTTCTGACCCAGACAATATCACTGAACGCCACTTTATAGTTGCAGCTAGGAACCTTTTTCGCATCCTGCGGTGCAGGAGCCATGGATGGAGTAGAACATTTGCCATTGGGCAGGACAGGTGTTCTCCTGGAGTCTTGCTCCTGAATCTGAGGGATGCAAATCGGCTCCTTACAAGCACTTTGTCCCTTCAGAATTGTTTTGTTCTCAGGAGTTTTCTGATTGTTTCACCAGGTTCAGACATTGCCCACTTGCTCAGGACAAGACTTAAGGCCAAATACTCTAGTATTGTCAGTAGTGTCATCACCGCAACAAAAACTGCGTCACAGAAGAGCCAAAGAGGAAGATTGATGGAAGCTTGATAGGTGCTTCTCCTGAGATCCACGGGTAGTGGGTCATCCTATAATAAAGAAAAAAAACATAATAAAGTCCTGTATATTTATACCCAATCCAGTCAAACAGAGAGCCCTTGTTATTATACAGTGATGGATATGTGGCACCCCAGGGGTCTGGTTTTCCACAGTAATGCAATGTTATGTCTGAGAGCAGGTGGGAGGTCTCTTGGTCAGGGATCCTATGCATGCCACACCTCCTGCCCAGTCCTGGGAGGGGAAGGACTTCCCCTATATAAACCTAGGGCTGAGGCAGGGTGAGTGAGTAGAGAAGAAGCAGAGAAGAGAAGCAAATATAGGAAGAAACAACAGGAGCTCTGTGGGAGCAGTGTTACAAGGAGTCAGGGGCTGGCAGCTGCAGAGCTCGCCCTGACTGAGAAGTTATCACCGGACCCGGAGTCCGAGGCTGTGGGGACTAACTCCTATCCAGCAGCAGAAACCGACCGGCAGGGGATTGCAGGTCCTCTGGCCCAGAAACCCGAAGGCCCCGAGTCACCGGCCATACGGGTGAGCACCACACGGTACACTCAGGGACGTGGGCTACTTATACCCGCCTCTAGCAAGGTAGCCAGAAGAGTATCGTTAGTTTGGGAGGCCTACAACTCCGCCTGGCCAGGGGAGATCCCATCTGCTCAAGGACTGACCAGGCCCCAATCGCTAGCCAGTACTCCGGGAGGGTCTATCTTTGTCACCAGTAAAGACCCTGAACTACACAGTACCGTCTCCGAGTGGTTCCTGCTACCCCCATCATCCACGTCGGCTGCCCTGAGGCCATACCCCTCGCGTTGGGGGTTATACCATCCACGCTGCACCATCCTTCCACCGGCCTCAGCGGTCTGCCCTGCAGCGGCAGCTCCATAGCTGCATTCAACGGGTGGCGTAGTCATCCACCATCTACTGCTAATAGACTGCCACTTAGTCTGACTCCCTGGGCACGGACCGGGTCACCGCCACGAGACTACTACCCCCATCTGATCCGGCTCCGGGTAGGCTCCCGCGTGCGCAACGCAGCGCGACAAAGGCCCAGGGGCGCGTCAACTTTTGGCGTAGTCGGCAGGATTTCGTGCCCGCAACCACCGGGTACTGCGTGCCTGAAAAAGAGACTTTTAAAACTTACCTGTGGTGAAGATTCCCGCCATCCGGCGCCATCTTCGGCCTTCTTCCCGCCATCCGTGAAGTTTTCCCGCCATCCGGCGCCATCTTCGGCCTTCTTCCCGCCATCCGTGGAGTTTTCCCGCCGTTGGACGCCATCTTGGGGACGCCGCGCGGGAAGAAGAGGGGCGTGGACTCCGAAAACGCGCGAGAACTGAAGCCCCGCCTCACGTCCGGACGTTGCGTAAGGTCCTGGAAGGAGCCCAGCAGACGCCGACGTCACAGGAGCGCGACGGAAGGTCCTCAACCCTGACGATCCACTGCGGAGCCGCGGCCTACGGAAGAGGATCATCGCAAGGTAGGCCACGGTCCACTAGGGGGGAGAAGGATGTCGGATACGGAGGAGAGCTTCACCGCTCCAACCCCCGCCAGCGCCACCGCTGTTGCGGTCATGCCTTTCACCATGCCCTATATCCCGGGGGCAGCCTGGCTACCCCAGTACTCAGGGGAGTCACATACCCTACAGGACTTTAGAGAAAAACTGGATAGCCTCTTCCAGGTGTACCCCCTCACAGAAGAGCAAAAAGTAAGCATCCTGGTGGCCCAATTAACCGGGGCAGCCCAAAGGGAGGTAAAGTCCTGGCCACCTGGGGGGAGGACTGTCGCAGGGATACAAACCCGGCTGAGGGACACCTTTGATACCCGCACCTCAGCCGAGATCAAGCTTAGATTCTACGGGTGCAAACAGCGGGCACATGAGAGTATAAGGGACTATGCCCTGAACCTACAAGAGGCCCTGAGAGCCATTAAGCAGACCGACCCTGACGGCGTGGGAGACGAGGACAGGCTGTTAACTGAACAATTTATAGAGGGTTTATATTGCAATGCCCACCGAACCCAGTTGCCGGCAATGGCCTTACAGGACCCTCATCTGGGATTTGCACAGTTCAAGGACAGAGCCATCCGGGTGCTCCGAGAACCGGCACCAGGTGACGTTGTGACCCACAGACGCCCCACTACCACCTACCACCAGGAGGCGGCGCCCATGTCGGCAGGGCCTGTGGGAGCTGATGCGCAGGCTTTGAACAATGACTCGGCTCCAGACCTGCACCATCAGGTCCAAGAGCTAGCTAAAAGCGTTGCTGCGCTAACCCGAACTGTGCAGTCTTTACAGGTTTCCACTCCAGGGAAGATCCAGCTGGCATCCGGACCGGAGGACATCCCGTGGCGTCGACCAAGGAGGACCCCACCGGCCAGAGGAAGACCCAGCGACCGATACAACGAGGACGGACGACCCATCTGCCGCCGCTGCAATCAACCCGGACATATGGCAAGGTACTGTCCTTTAAACTGGCACAACCTGGGGTAGAGGGCCAACCCCCAGGAAAAAGATCACCAGGCCCATCGAACTGGCGCGACAAATATGTGGGAGGACGTCCAGTCTTACCCGTGGTACTGGATGGCATTCCTATGAGTGCCCTACTGGACACCGGGTCACAGGTCACCACCATCCCGTACGTGCTCTTCAAGCAGTACTGGAATGACTCGGATATCACCCGCTACCCTGACGACGACTTGAGTATCATCGCCAGCAATGGTCAGCCCGTGCCACAGATTGGATTTAAAGAGGTGACCATTAAAATCGGTAGAGTCGAATTGGCAGCACAGGGACTGATCATTGTAGACATTGACAAACACGAGAGTCACCCAAAGATAACTCTAGGAACTAATGTAATTGAAAATTGTCTTGCAGAGGTGATTTTCCTTTTACAGCAGGTTGCCAACAACGCCAGCTCCGGCGAGCAGCGAGTGCTCCAAAAAGAGATCCGGGCACTGATGCGACGGCAACAGGTGGAACTCTCCGGCGGTGAGATTGGTAGCGTGAGAATGTGTGACCCTTTCCCTATTGCCATGCCCCCAAAAAGTGAAATGATGATTTGGTGCCGGGCAGCTATTGGTCTGAGAGGTAGAGATTACCAGGCAATGGTAGAACCAGTTTACTCAGACAGTAGGCCCACCATCTTGACAGCACGGGGGGTGGTTAATGTACGCCATGGGAGGGTGCCCGTTCGCATAATCAATATCGGGAAGAGGGAAGTGTACCTGCCCCGGTATGCCACGCTAGCCAAATTATATACCATTAACCAAAATGCTATACAATCTGTGGAACCCTTGCCTCCATCTCACCCGGAGGAAGGTAACGGCTCTAAGAAAACAATGGAGGACTGGTGTCAGCAACTACATTTGGGTACTGACTCCACTCCCTCACACCAGAAACAGGGAGTCTATCGGGTGGTTCAAGAGTACGAGAGAGTGTTTAGTAAACACCCGTTAGACTTCGGGCGAGTCAAGGGGGTAGAACACCACATCCCCACGGGAGACCATCCTCCCATAAAAGAGAGGTATCGACCCGTACCCCCTGCACACTACCAACACGCCAAGGGGATGCTTAGAGACATGAAGGAGGCTGGGGTGATCAGGGATAGCTGTAGCCCCTGGGCAGCTCCACTAGTCTTAGTCAAAAAGAAAGACAACACCATGAGGATGTGTGTAGATTACCGGAAAATCAACCGTATCACACACAAGGATGCATACCCCTTACCAAGGATAGAGGAGTCTTTGGCTGCTTTAAGATCTGCTAACTTCTTCTCTACCTTGGATCTCACTAGTGGGTACTGGCAGGTTCCTGTAGCAAAGGCGGACCGGGAGAAGACCGCATTCACCACCCCGATGGGACTTAGCGAGTTTACCTGCATGCCGTTCGGACTCTGCAACGCACCAGGAACCTTCCAACGATTAATGGAGTGCTGTCTGGGCCACAGAAACTTCGAGACGGTCCTGTTGTACCTGGACGATGTCATCGTATATTCTAAGACTTATGAGGACCACCTGAAACACCTGGCGGAAGTGTTCGAAGCCCTGGCAAGCTACGGCCTAAAGGTGAAACCCTCCAAGTGTCACCTCCTGAAACCAAAGGTGCAGTACCTGGGACACGTGGTGAGCGCTGACGGAGTGGCTCCCGACCCTGATAAGATCACCGCAATTAAGGAATGGCCAAGTCCCTCCAGTGTAAAGGAAGTGCGGCAGTTCCTCGGGTTGGTAGGCTACTACCGCAGGTTCATCCCCGGTTTCACCAAAAAGGCAGCTCCTATGCAGGACCTCCTGATAGGCCAGTCCCGGAAGGCCAAGAACCAGAAGCTGCCCTTCAGATGGGAGAAGTTGGAAGAAGAGTCCTTCCGCCAGCTGAAGATGGCCCTCACGGGGGATGAAATCCTGGCGTACCCGGATTACAACCAGCCCTTTATCCTCTACACTGACGCAAGTAACATCGGGCTAGGAGCCGTGCTGTCCCAGATCCAGCAGGGGAAAGAACGAGTAATCGCTTACGCCAGCCGAAAACTGCGACCCACCGAGAGAAACCCTGAGAATTACAGCTCATTTAAGCTAGAGTTCCTGGCAGTGGTGTGGGCAGTCACCGAACGCTTTAAGCACTACCTCGCTTCTTCCCGGTTCGTCGTGTACACGGATAACAACCCGTTGACACACCTGGACACGGCAAGACTCGGTGCCCTAGAGCAGAGATGGATGGCCCTCCTGTCCAACTACGAGTTCACCATCAAATACCGGGCAGGACGCTCCAATACCAACGCGGACGCCCTGTCCAGGATGCCAAACCTACCGGACGTAGGAGAAGATCCAGAGGGACTGGAAGAAGTCGAACTCCCCGCGTTTCACCGTCATGGGACTATCCAGTATTCCCATCGGGTAAGGAGTAAGCAAGGCGCTACGCTTAACCCCTTACCTCACTACAACTTGGCGGAAACGCAAGACAGTGACCCTGCCGTCCGGCTGGTGAAGGAGATGCTGACTCGGCCAGAGGCTCGCCTTGACCCAGACGCTCCGGAGGAAGCCAAGCAACTGTGGGCTGAGAAGAGTCGACTGTTTCTTTACAAGGGGAAGTTGTGCCGCAGAATGGTTAACTCCCGGACGCATGAACTAATCTGGCAAGTAGTGGTGCCACGAAGAGACGCAGCCATGGTGATGGAGGCATACCACGACGGGGCTGGACACTTCGGATGGAAGAAGCTGGAGTTCCTGCTGCGCGAGCGGTTCCACTGGGTAGGCATGAGGGGAACCATCGAGAGGTGGTGCAGAGACTGTGGCCCGTGCAACCTAAGAAGGAAGGACCGTGCCAGCCAGAAGACTCCCCTGCAGTCCATCGTCACCCGGCAGCCGTTGGAACTGGTAGCCTTGGATCATGTAAAACAGACCCCTACCTGGTTACGTCTCCCTGTTTTGATGAAATGGACACCTTGCTTTCTTCAAAGACTGCACCCGGTTACGGACATGCCGTGACCACCTTTATGTGTTTCTTTATTGTATTGTTATTGTTATATCTTGTTATGTTTTTTTTTTTTTTAAAAAAAAAAAAAAAAAAATGTTTAGTCCCGGAGTACTAAATTTCACTAGGGGGGAATGTGGCACCCCAGGGGTCTGGTTTCCACAGTAATGCAATGTTATGTCTGAGAGCAGGTGGGAGGTCTCTTGGTCAGGGATCCTATGCATGCCACACCTCCTGCCCAGTCCTGGGAGGGGAAGGACTTCCCCTATATAAACCTAGGGCTGAGGCAGGGTGAGTGAGTAGAGAAGAAGCAGAGAAGAGAAGCAAATATAGGAAGAAACAACAGGAGCTCTGTGGGAGCAGTGTTACAAGGAGTCAGGGGCTGGCAGCTGCAGAGCTCGCCCTGACTGAGAAGTTATCACCGGACCCGGAGTCCGAGGCTGTGGGGACTAACTCCTATCCAGCAGCAGAAACCGACCGGCAGGGGATTGCAGGTCCTCTGGCCCAGAAACCCGAAGGCCCCGAGTCACCGGCCATACGGGTGAGCACCACACGGTACACTCAGGGACGTGGGCTACTTATACCCGCCTCTAGCAAGGTAGCCAGAAGAGTATCGTTAGTTTGGGAGGCCTACAACTCCGCCTGGCCAGGGGAGATCCCATCTGCTCAAGGACTGACCAGGCCCCAATCGCTAGCCAGTACTCCGGGAGGGTCTATCTTTGTCACCAGTAAAGACCCTGAACTACACAGTACCGTCTCCGAGTGGTTCCTGCTACCCCCATCATCCACGTCGGCTGCCCTGAGGCCATACCCCTCCCGTTGGGGGTTATACCATCCACGCTGCACCATCCTTCCACCGGCCTCAGCGGTCTGCCCTGCAGCGGCAGCTCCATAGCTGCATTCAACGGGTGGCGTAGTCATCCACCATCTACTGCTAATAGACTGCCACTTAGTCTGACTCCCTGGGCATGGACCGGGTCACCGCCACGAGACTACTACCCCCATCTGATCCGGCTCCGGGTAGGCTCCCGTGTGCGCAACGCAGCGCGACACAGGCCCAGGGGCGCGTCAGATACATTATCAAGCAACTTTCAGAAATATCCCATTGAGAAGATCAGGAAGAAGTTTGGGATTCACCTCCAGGGTCCATGGAATATTATTTACAGTTGGACTTTCATATGACGGACGGTCACGTGTCCAGTATGAGAAGTCCTGCAAGAGGCGGTATTCTCATTAGCTGATCCTTGTGACCTCCATATTGATGAGAACATACTCGCCCTCAGTGTACTGTAATGTGGGGGGTAGAGCAACGTAAAGCACAGAAATGATAGGGTTATACTCATCATCTCCAGAGGTCTCTCAGCACCAAGGTATGGTCAATGAGATACAAGCTGCAGATGGGCCGAGGCTTCTAATATACCCAGGGGTGACATCACAAAGCCCTCTGTGACATCATTGCACAGTTCTATCCATCATGTCACTGATACTTTGGACCTAACTAAATGTCTAAAAGAGAACCCTTCCACATGATTTCCAATCACGGAGCAGCTTCAGTTTTTCAAGAAAAGTTTAAAAAATAGAATCTGTGCTGTGATTGGTCACAATGGCACATGAAGCAGAACGTCTTTAGATCTTTTAAAGGGAAAGTGTCAGCAATTTTTTTACAATTGTAAAATTGTAAAGTATTTATATTTATATATAAATACACATATATATTTAAAAAGGTTTTAATGGTATAAAATCTGAAAAAATATTTTAACTGTTTTGGTGTTTTCATCTTGTAAACACTAGGGGGAGCAGCAACTGACATTTCCATGAAAACAGAATACAGCTAGCTCGCATTACGACTGCAGTAAAAGTGGGCGGGATCTGCTCACATGGGTGTGATGTCACTCCTCCCCTTCTGGGCGTTTGCAAAAAGGTAAATGAGACTGTAGTTTAGGATCACAGTGCGGAGCGATCACTGGTGACTGCAAAGTGATATATAAGGGACAACACCAAAGTCATTAATCACTACAAGGACAAAGCAGGAATGTGGGAGTCAGAGGGGTCACCCCACACTTCTATCCCCTCTGACTGTCACTTCCTAAGCTCCTTTCCCTGCCATAACCTCTTATTCCTGCAGGTAAATTCTTACAGGACCCCCCTCCCCATCCCCTTCCCCTGCCGCAGCTGATTCTAAACGTCCTCCATATGTAATAATAGACAGGTACTCACCGGCAGCCTATGGTAATTCACAGGGTAGAACAGGGTACAGCACAGAAACAATATGGCGATCCTCATTGTCTCCAGGGGGTATCTCAGCACCAAGATATGGCCAATGAGATATGAGCTCCAGGTGGATGGAGCCCCCTTATATACCCCAAGGGTGACATCACAACGCCCTCTGTGACATCATCACCCACAACATTCCGTCACATGACATCACCCAGCACCAGCATCATGTGACCCAGCATAAATAGAAAGTCCTTGTTGCCTATAGCAACTATTCAAAACTAAGTTTAAACTTTTCCAACAGCTAAAGGCGGCTCTGTGATGGCAGTTTCTTCTTGTGGACGGTTGTGATAAATCTGCAGAACATCTACATAACGCGACATGTAGAAAATCCTGTCTTTTCCCCTCTGTTCTTCCTCTGGTGCTACAGAGACGGATAGAAGGAGCTTTTCCAGACCTTACAGTGCACAATATGGGACCTAATCACTGATATCCCAGATCTCCTCAGTACAAGCATACCGCCAACCTATGAGGACTAGAAAGAGGGCGAAACCATGCGGCACGCGTAGTCTGGCCACGCCCCTATCCACACCCCAAGCCACGCCCTTTTTATACCTTGGCAGGAGGAGATGTCTGTACAAAGCGCAAGTTATCAAAAGGCTGAAGGAACACTTTATCAACATGAATGAAGGTTTTGAAGGGCATCCACTGTCCCGGCACTACCGGAAGTTCCACAACCAATCTTATAAGGACACTAAGTTTTGTGGGATCCGATTAGTCCCCAGAAAATGGAGGGGAGGTGATTACCTGAGATTAATGTCGCGGATGGAATCCAAATGGATCTTCACATTAAATAGCTTGGCTCTGAAGGGCCTTAATCACGAGAGTCAGCTGTATGCCTTCAACTCGCAGCGGTATATACTGTATGTATTTTTTATCCCAGTACCAATTGAACATTTACATTGCACTTTTATGAACCTCCTTATATTTTATCAATATAATATGTCTTTTGGATATATTCCTTTGAATCCACCTATTTTATATATGTATTTGTTTCTATACATTGATACCCCTATTGGAGATACAATATAATGTTTTTATTTTTCTCCTTCATTTTTTCCTTTTTATCTCTTGATGGTACTAAGTGCCGAATTTATACTATCCTGGTAATATACACTGATTAACAGACTGTGTTTTATAGCCATCAGAAATATAAGTATATAATTTTTATTCATTTTTAACTAATTGTGAAAGTTTGAGCAAAGTCTTTTTTATTATTATTTTTTTCACACACAGTCTATTCTTATTGGAATTCTATCTTAGTTCTATTGCACCTCCATATGTCCTTTTGCACCGTCTTGATAGTATTGGATCTTCCTCCATTTCTTTGGTTGTATTATCTTTGTGGGGGGCGTTTGGACTTTATTAGGTTACCAGTTTGACTACCAGCGAGAAGCTGACGAAGAGGAACGGTGAGTCCTCGAAACGCGTAGTTTTTTTTGGCCTATACAGGACATCGAAGGAGAAGGAGAGAGTCAATGCACAGGGATAAGCCCTCCTGATATCCAGAAGATATATATAACCATATCATATTATTGATACAAAATATAAATGCACAGAGTCAATAAAATCACTTAAAAACACCAAACCCCATCCTTACTTTGCAAGATACCTATTCCAAAGGTGTATCTAGGTTTTCTGGCACCCGGTGCAGCAGGGGCTGGCTGGCACATTTTAGCCTGGGGGGCAAGCACACAGCAGTGGCCCATGAGTAGCGGCCCATCCTTAACATGTTTATTACCAGATGCATCATAAGCCTATATTCACACGACCGTATTGTCTAAGTGTTGCCCGTGAAAAAAACTGACAGCACTTGGACCAGTTCAGATGAGTGTTTGTAGTGGTCAGACATAGTACATATTATTCTTATGTATTACTATTTTTAAAGCAGATATACCTTTTTAGAGATGTAGTACCAGGGGCGGACCTACCGCCCGTGCAGCCGGTTCATTGAACGGGGGCCCCCGAGGGAGAGGGAGCCCCTCCAGCCTCCAGCAGGGCCCCCCTCTTGTGCGTCTCCTCATGGGGCCCCCCCACCGCAGGACCCCCCGCCGTCACATGACCGGAGATGTGCCTGCGCTCAGCATGGGCCCCATGCTGAGAGCAGGGACATCTCCGGTCATGTGATGGCGCCGGCACAATACTTACCCCTCCCCGTGCCTCCGCAGCATCTGCCGCGTCCTCTGACTTTGACGTCTCAGGTCAGAGGGCGCAGTGATGTTTTTACACCGCGCGCTCTCTCCTGAGCTGTCACATCACAGAGCGGGAAGACGCGCGCAACGCTGGAGTCCGGATCAGCAGCAGGTAAGAAGTGAGGTGAGTATTTGATTTTTTTTTTTTTTTACATACGGGGGCATGGGGCATTTAATGGTGGGGGGAGAGTGGGTGTGACATCCTGCATGGGGCATTATATGGGGGGGGTGACATCCTGCATGGGGCATTATATAGGGGGGGGATTGGCATCCTGAATGGGGCATTATATGGTGGAGGGGGGAATTGACATCCTGCATGGGGGCATTATATGGGGGTGGCGGGGGAGGGATGTGACATCCTGCATGGGGCATTATAAGAGGGGAAGGGGGAAGTGACATCCTGCATGGGGCATTATAAGAGGGGAAGGGGGGAAGTGACATCCTGCAAGGGGCATTATAAGAGGGGAAGGGGGGAAGTGACATCCTGCATGGGGCATTATAAGAGGGGAAGGGGGAAGTGACATCCTGCATGGGGCATTATAAGAGGGGAAGGGGGGAAGTGACATCCTGCATGGGGCATTATAAGGGAGGGGGGCGTGACATTCTGCATGGGGCATTATAATGGAGGTGGTGTGACATCCTGCATGGGGCATTATAAGAGGGGGGGGGTTGACATCCTGCATGGGGCATTACATAGAGGGTGGGTGTGTGACATACTGCATGGGGCATTATAAGGAGGGGGGGTGACCTCCTGCATGGGGCATTATAAGGGAGGGGGTGGTCTGACATGCTGCATGGGGCATTGAAAAGGGGGGAAGTGACATCCTGCAAGGGGCATTATATGGGGGGAAGAGGTGACATCCTGCATGGGGCATTTTATGGGGGGTAGATGTGACATCCTGCATAGCGCATTAAAAGGGGGGTGTCATCCTGCATGGGGCATTATAAGGGGGGAACAGCCTGCATGGAGCGTTACATGGGGGCCAGTATTCTGCATGGAGAGTTATATGGGGACCAGTATCCTGTATGGAGCATTATATGGGGACCAGTATCCTGTATGGAACATTATAAGGGGGTCAGTATCCTGTATGGAGCATTATATGGTGCCCATATTACTGTATGGAGGACTATACTGTCCGGTCTGCACTGTGCGCTGTGAGGATTCGCCAGTTTCTGAGCTATTGTAGAATTTACAATAGATATCGATTGTGTAATGGGGCATTATAAGGGGGGAACAGCCTGCATGGAGCGTTATATGGGGGCCAATATTCTGTATGGAGCATTATATGGGGGTCAGTATTCTGTATGGAGCGCTATATGGGGGACAGTATTCGGTAGGGAGCGTTATATGGGGGCCAGTATTCTGTATGCAGTGTTATATGGGGACAAGTATCCTGTATGGAGCATTATATGGGGACCAGTATCCTGTATGGAGCATTATATGGGGACCAGTATCCTGTATGGAGCATTATAAGGGGGTCAGTATCCTGTATGGAGCATGATATGGTGCCCATAATACTGTATGGAGGACTATACTGTCCGGTCTGCACTGTGCGTTGTGAGGATTCGCCAGTTTCTGAGCTATTGTAGAATTTACAATAGATATCGCTCATGTAATGCAGTAAGTGAAATCCTTGGCCTTGTACTATATATATATTTCTCTGCGGTATCTGTGCATCATGAATCATGGTATGTGTTAAAGGGGCCCACTGAAACTCTGTCGCCCAGGGCCCACAAAAACCTGGAGCTGGCCCTGGGGGTAAGTATAACAAGTTGTATTTTTTTACATACAATTAATTAACTTGGAGTGGGGGGAATCAGAGATGCACGGGGGGATGAGAGATGCACGGGGGGGGCCCTTCATGCCCCCTATGAAGGGTGGGGTGCCCCCAAAAAATTCTTGCACAGGGGCCCACTACAGTCTGTGTCCGCCCCTGTGTAGTATGCTGCGTTTTTCTACACTCCTAAAATAACATATCAGCAGAGTAAAGGTGGTCACACATAAGCCCAGGTCTGCTAGATAGATACCTATGAATTATTATTTTGTATATGTTTTCAAACATACTTGATCAATGAAATCATCATTGTAAACTTCAACTCCACATAATGGTATATGATGTAGCAGTCACTAATTATCTTGAGTGCTTCATCTGATGTCCGTGCACATAGTATACATAGTATACCACATACAGTACAATATATATAGGAGAATATACAGTATGACTGGTATATAGAGACAAGCAATTTGTAGAACCGTGGTCCAGTGGTCAGATGAATATTCTGTGGCTGCTGAACAGGAGCCACCTCATAGTCACCTTTTTACGGCCCCACATAGCCTTCCATATACTATACAGTGTGAGCCCCACATAGCCTCCTATATACAATGTGAGCCCTCACACAACCTCCTATATGAGTATGAGCCCTCACATAGCCTCCTATATACAGTATCAGTCCCCACACAGCCTCCTGCATATAGTGTGAGGACCCACACAGCCTCCTGCATACAGTGTGAGGACCCACACAGCCTCCTGCATACAGTGTGAGGACCCACTGTGTGAGTACAGTGTGAGGACTGGTCGTCGGATATGTTGCACGCTTATTGAGATGTGTTATTGACAGCTCTATCATTTTTCTTGCCACTGTCTTGTTAAATATACAGGTTGGATACATTTGGTGTTCATGCCATATAAATTCCTGTTTATAACGAGTACATATTTATGATAGGTAGCTTTGTTTTACTACCATTGGCAGGCATTAACTGGATTTTAGGTCCTAGTGACGTTTTATATCTTTTTTACCTACGTATTCATTAAAGGTTATGTTTTAACCTCTTTCACTACTTTAATTGCTTCATATTACCTTTATTGAGTGGTGACCTGTATGATAGTGTGTGAGCACCAGCTCCAGGCGTCCCTGAAGAGGGGCAGGGAAAAAGTAAAGGGGGCAGTGGGAAGGGGGTTTATCCAAGGAGGGGTGAGGTCAGCAGAGTATGAGAGACAGACTCATCCTAAACCAGGGGTCTCAAACACGCGGGCCGCATGTGGCCCTTCAGACTGGTTCATGCGGCCTGTGTGCACCATAGACCCCGATCGCGGCCCGGTCCAGGAGCTGCCGACAGCTGCACTTTAGTTCAGTGTATTGCTGTACAGAGACCGGCTCTCTGCATGATACAATACCAATGCCAGCCACCGGCCTATCAGAGGCCAGCAGCGGACATCCGCGTCCCAGCGCAGCGGTGCATGACATCACTAACATGGGTAGATGTCAGCTGCTGGCCTCTGATAGGCCGGTGGCAGGCATTGGTCTCTGCGCAGCAATACACTGAACTAAAGAGCAGCTGCCGGAAGCTCCTGGACCAGGCCGCGATCGTCAAGGGGTCTATGGTGCCTGCGCCCGCATATGCAGAAAGGACACCGAGGGAACGGAGGACAGGTAAGAAGAGACTTTTTTTGTTCTTATATATGTATGTGAAGAATGGAACAGCGGACATTCCTACAATATAGGGACCTGAATGGGGACATTCCTACAATATGGGAACCTGGATAGGAACATTCCTACAATGTGGGACCTGGATGAGGACATTCCTACAATGTGGGACCTGAATGGGGACATTCCTGCAATATGGGGACCTGGATGGGGACATTCCTACAATGTGGGACCTGGATGGGGACATTCCTACAATGTGGGACCTGGATGGGGACATTCCTACAATGTGGGACCTGAATGGGGACATTCCTACAATGTGGGACCTGAATGGGGACATTACTACAATATGGGGACATGGATTGGAACATTCCTACAATGTGGGACCTGGATGGGGACATTCCTACAATGTGGCACCTGAATGGGGACATTCCTGCAATATGGGGACCTGGATGGAGACATATCTACAATGTGGGGACCTGGATAGGGACATTCCTACAATGTGGGGACCTGGATGGGGACATATCTACAATATGGGGAACTGGATTGGGACATATCTACAATGTGGGGACCTGGATAGGAACATTCCTACAATGTGGGGACCTGGATAGGAACATTTCTACAATGTGAGGACCTGGATGGGGGACATTCCTACAAGATGGGGACATTATAACAAGATGGGGACCTAGATGGGGGACATTACGACAAGATGGGGACCTGGATGGGGGACATTACGACAAGTTGGGGACCTGAATGGGGGACATTACGACAAGATGGGGACCTGGATGGGGCATTACTACAAGATGAGGACCAGGATGGTGCATTACTACAAGTTGAGGACCAGGATGGGGCATTACTACAAGATGAGGACCAGGATGGTGCATTACTACAAGATGAGGACCAGGATGGGTCATTACTAAAAGATGAGGACCAGGATGAGACATTACTACAAGATGAGGACCAGGATGAGGCATTAGATGAGGCATTACTACAAGATGAGGACCAGGATGAGTCATTAACCCCTTTACAACCCAAGGTGGTTTGCACCTTAATGACCAGGCCAATTTTTACAATTCTGATCACTGTCACTTTATGAGGTAATTACTCTGGAACGCTTCAACGGGTCTCCCTGATTATGAGACTGTTTTTTTGTGACATATTGTACTTCATGATTGTGCTAAAATTTCTTCGATATCACTTGCGTTTATTGGTGAAAAAATTGGAAATTTGGCAAAAATGTTGAAAATTTAGCAATTTTCAAAATTTGAATTTTTATGCCCTTAAATCAGAGAGATATGTCACACAAAATAGTTAATAAATAACATTTCCCCCATGTCTACTTTACATCAGCACAATTTTGGAACCAAAATTTTTTTTTAATGGGGAGCTATAAGGGTTAAAAGTTGACCAGCGATTTCTCATTTTTCCAACAAAATTTAGAAAACCATTTTTTTAGGGACCACATCATATTTAAAGTCACTTTGAGGGGTCTTTATGACAGAAAATACCCAAAAGTGACACCATTCTAAAAACTGCACCCCTCAAGGTGCTCAAAACCACATTCAAGAACTTTATTAACCCTTCAGGTGCTTCACAGGAATTTTTGGAATGTGGAAGAAAAAAATTAACATTTAACTTTTTTCACAAAAATGTTACTTTAGACCCAATTTTTTTTATTTTCGCAGGGGTAACAGGAAAAAATAGACCATAAGAGTTGTTGGTCAATTTCTCCTGAGTAAGCAGATACCCCATATGTGGGGGAACACCACTGTTTGGGCGCACGGCAGGGTACGGAAGGGAAGGAGCTCCATTTGACTTTTTAAATGTAAAATTTGCTTGAATAATTAGCGGATGCCATGTTGCATTTGGGGAGCCCCTGATGTGCCTAAAAAGTTGAAACCCCCCGCAAGTGACCCCATTTTGGAAACTAGACCCCTCAGGGAACTTATCTAGATGTGTGGTGAGCACCTTGAACCCCCAGGTGCTTCACAGAAGTTTATAACATTGAGCCATAAAAATAAAATTTTCACATTTTTCTCACAAAAATGTTTTTCAGCCCCCACTTTTGCATTTTCATAAGGGTAACAGGAGAAATTGCACCATGCAGTTTGTTGCTCAATTTCTTCTGAGCAAGCAGATACCCCATATGTGGGGGAAAACCACTGTTTGGGTGCACAGCAGGGTTCGGAAGGGAAGGAGCGCCATTTGACTTTTTAAATGTAAAATTTGCTTGAATAATTAGCGGACGCCATATTGCATTTGGGGAGCCCCTGATGTGCCTAAACAGTGGAAACCCCCCACATGTGACCCCATTTTGGAAACTATACCCCTCGGGGAACTTATCTAGATGTGTGGTGAGCACCTTGAACCCCCAGGTGCTTCACAGAAGTTTATAACATTGAGCCGTAAAAATAAAATTTTCACATTTTTCCCACAAAAATGTTTTTCAGCCCCCACTTTTTCATTTTCATAAGGATAACAGAAGAAATTGCACTATGCAGTTTGTTGTTCAATTTCTCCTGAGTTAGCAGATACCCCATATGTGGGGGAAAACCACTGTTTGGGAGAGCGGCAGGGTTCGGAAGGGAAGGAGCGCCATTTAACTTTTTGATTGTAGAATTTGCTTGAATAATTAGCTGATGTGCCCCTGATGTGCCTAAACAGTGGAAACCCCCCACAAGTGACACTATTTTGGAAACTAGACCCCTCAGAAAACTTATCTAGATGTGTGGTGAGCACCTTGAACCCCCAAGTCCTTTACAGAAGTTTATAACATGGAGCCGTGAATATAAAAAAATCTAACTTTTTCCACAACAATGATGTTTTAGCCCCAATTTTTTTATTTTCACAAGGGTAAGAGGAGAAAATGGACCACAAAAACTTTTGTGCAATTTCTCCTGAGTACGCCAATACCCCATATGTCGGGAAAATACAGTGTTTGGGCGCACGGCAGAGTTCAGAAGGGAAGGAGCACTGTGTGACTTTTTGAACGCAAAATTGGCTGGAATCGATAGCGGACGCCATGTCGCGTTTGAAGAGCCCCTGATGTGCCTAAATAGTTGAAACCCCCCACAAGTGACCCCATTTTGGAAACTACACCCCTCAAGGATTTTATCAAGGGGTACAGTGAACATTTTGAACCCAGAGGTACGACACAAAATTTGATGACATTAGGTCATCATATTGAATAAGTTGTCATTAGTCTTGAGCTCAAGTGCTCGCTACTTGAGTTTGCATCGGGTACTCAGGTATGCACCATGTATCGCACGTGCTCAAGTGAAATGTTCGAGTCCCCGCCCGCATGTTTCACGGTTATTAGACACCCCCAAAAAAACATGCGGGGATCACTCGAGCATGGCAGGCAATCCCCGCGAGGTTATTTTGGCCGCGAAGCATATGGGGCGGAGAATAAACGATGACATCGTCCAGGTATAACAGGACCGTCTCGAAATTCCGGTGTCCCAGACAGCATTCCATCAACCGCTGGAAGGTTCCTGGTGCGTTGCAGAGCCCGAACGGCATACAGTTGAATTCGCTGAGACCCATCGGGGTGGTGAACGCAGTCTTCTCCTTGTCCGCCTCTGCTACAGGAGCCTGCCAGTACCCGCTAGTAAGATCCAAAGTGGAGAAGAAGTTAGCAGATTTTAATACAGCTAAAGATTCTTCTATTCTAGGTAACTGGTACGCATCTTTGTGTGTGATATGGTTGACCTTTCTGTAGTCTACACACATTCTCATTGTGTTGTCCTTCTTTTTCACTAGAACTAGTGGAGCTGCCCAGGGGCTACAGCTGTCCCTGATTACCCCAGCCTCCTTCATGTCTCGCAACATCCCCTTTGCATGCTGATAGTGTGCAGGGGGTACAGGTCGGTATCTTTCCTTTATGGGTGGATGGTCTCCTGTGGGGATGTGATGTTCTACCCCCTTTACTCGCCCGAAGTCTAGCGGGTGTTTACTAAAGACTCTTTCGCACTCCTGAACCACCCGGTAGACTCCCTGTTTTTGGTGTGAGGGAGTGGAGTCAGTACCCAAATGCAGTTGCTGACACCAGTCCTCCATTTGTTTCTTAGAGCCGTTACCTTCCTCTGGTTGAGATGGAGGCAAGGGTTCCACGGCCTTTACAGAATTTTGGTTTATGGTGAACAATTTGGCTAGCGTGGCATACCGGGGCAGGTGTACTTCTCTCTCCCCGATATTTATGATGCTGACAGGTACCCTCCCATGGCGTACATCGACCACTCCCCGTGCTGTCAAAATGGTGGGCCTACTGTCTGAATAGACGGGCTCTACCATTGCTTGGTAGTCTTTACCTCTTAGACCAATAGCTGCCCGGCACCAGATCATCATCTCACTTTTCGGGGGCATGGCAATAGGGAACGGGTCACACATCCTCACGCTACCAATCTCACCACCAGATAGTTCCACTTGTTGCCGTTTCATCAGTGCCCGAATCTCTTTTTGGAGGACACGCTGCTGGCTGGAACTGGCGTTCATGGCAACCTGCTGTAAAATGAGAATTATCTCTGCAAGACAATTTTCAATCACGTTAGTTCCCAAGGTTGTTTTAGGGTGACTCTCATGACGGTCAATGTCCACAATAATCAGTCCTTGTGCCGCCAGTTCGACTTTACCGATTTTAATGGTCACCTCTTTGAATCCCACCTGCGGCACTGGCTGACCATTGCTTGCGATGATACTCAGGTTGTCATCGGGGTAGCGGGTTATGTCCGAGTCATTCCAGTGCCGCTTAAAGAGCACATAAGGGATGGTAGTGACCTGTGACCCGGTGTCTAGTAGGGCACTCATGGGAATGCCATCCAGTACCACAGGCAAGACTGGACGTTCCCCTACGTATTTATCACGCCAGTTTGAGGGGCCTGATGATCTTATGCCTGGGGGTTGGCCCTCTGCCCCAGGTTATGCCCGTTTAAATGACAGTACCTTGCCATATGTCCGGGTTGATTGCAGCGGCGGCAGATGGGTTGTCCATCCTCGTTGTATCTGTCGCTGGGTCTTCCTCTGGACGATGGGATCCTCCTCTGTCGGCGCTGCGGGACGTCCTCCGGTCCGGATGCCAGCTGGATCTTTCCTGGAGAAGAAACCAGCAAAGACTGCACACTTTTAGTCAGCTCTTGGACCTGATGGTGCAGGTCTGTAGCCGGGTTGTTGTCCAAAGCCTGCGCATCAGCTCCCACAGGCCCTGCAGACGAGGGCGCCGCCTCCTGGTGATAGGTGATTGCGGGGCGCCTGTGGGTTACAGCGCCACCTGGTGTCGGTTCTCGGAGTACCCGGATGGCTCTGTCCTTGAACTTTGCAAAGTCTAAACCAGGGTTTTGTAAGGCCATTGCACGTAACTGGGTTCGGTGGGCATTGGACAGCAAACCCTCAATAAATTGCTCTGTCAACAGTTCATCTGCGTTCTGTACACTGTCAGGGTCTGCCTGTTTAATGGCTCCCAGGGCCTCTTGCAAATTTAAAACATAGTCTCTTATACTTTCTTGGGCCCTCTTCTTGCACCCATAAAATCTCATTTTGATCTCTGCTGAGGTGCGGGTATCAAAAGTGTCCTTCAGATGGGCTAAGATCTCCTTTCCAGTCTCCTTGTCCCGGACTGACCAGGACTTTACTTCACGTTGGGCCGCACCGGTTAATTGGCCTGTCAATATGCTCACTCTTTGTTCCTCCGTCAGGGGGTATACTTTAAATAGGCTGTACAGTCTCTCTTTAAAGTCGCTTAGGGTATGCGACTCCCCTGAGTATTGGGGCAACCAGGCCGCTCCGGGGATGTAAGGCATCATGAACGGCATTACTGCGGCAGCGGCCGCGCTGGTGGTAGTGGGTCCATCCGTGTCCGTCATCTTCCTCCCCCCTAGTTAAGTGTGGCCTACCTTCTGCTGATCCTCTTCCGTAGGCCGCGGCTCCGCTGGTGCTGCTCCGGGCGAGGACCTCGCATCGCGTCCTGGTGACGTCAGCGTCGCTCTCTCTCCTTCCAGGACCTTGCGCAGCGTCGGTGCGTAGGGCGGCGTTTCAGGTCTCGCGCGGTTTGGACGTCCACGCCTCTCTTCTTCCCGTGCGTCGTCCCGAAGATGGCGCCCGATGGCGGGAAAGCAGCTGAAGATGGCGGGAAGCAGCTGAAGATGGCGGGAAACAGCTGAAGATGGCGGGAAATGGCGGGAAACCTCTTTTTCAGGTGAGTATGAAGTCTTTCTCAGGCACGCAATACCCGTTTGTGGTGGGTGGGTCACAATCCTGCCGACTACGCCAAAGTTGACGCGCCCCCTGGGCCGTGTGTGCACGTGTGTGGGATACCCGGTGCCGGGTCTCTGGGGTCTGTAGACTCCGTGGCGGTGACCCGTTCCCGTGGCTCAGGGTGGTCAAACCAGTGGCAGTCTTTTATGGGTTTTAGGTTAATTGTCCGACTACGCCACCCGTGGATTGCGGTCAGGGTGTACCGCCGCTGCGAGGCAGTCCGCTGAGGCTGGTGTGGTGTGCGCAGCAAAAGATGGGATAACTCCCCACGGGAAGAGTATAGCCTCAGGGCAGGGAATGTGGATGATGGGAGTGATGGTGCACGGGAGTCCCAGTACTAGTAGTGCTGTATGCGGTGAGAAAGCAGAAATGACTCAGAGTCTTTGCAGTGCAGTTCAGGGTCTTTACTGATGATGATAAGGCAGACCCACCTGGGAGTACTGGCTAGCATAAGAGGCCTGGTCAGTCTGTGAGCAAACAGGAGTTCCCCTGGCCAGGTGGAGTTGTAGGCCTCCCTGTCTGACTGCACTCTTCCTGGCTACCTTGCTGTAAGCAAATGGAAGTAGCCCACATCCATGAGTGTACCGTGTAGTGCTCACCCGTATGGCTGGTGACTTGGGGCCTTCTGTTAGCCTCCACTCCTCGATGGTGGTGCTGGTCCCTTGCTCGTGACTGAGTCTCCGGGCTTCTATGGCCAGAGGACCTGAAATCCCCTGCCGGCTGGTTTCTGCTGCTGGATATATATATGTCCCCGCAGCCTCGGACTCCTGTGTCCGGTTCTTATATTCTTCTGCCAGGGCGAGCTCTGCTTAGCTCCAGCCTCTGAGCTTCAGCTCCTGCTCCTACAGAGCTTCTGCTGTAACTCTCCCTGTGTCTGTCTGGAACTTGCTCCAGGCTCTGACTAACTGTCTAACCCCGCCCCAGACCCAGTTTATAAGGGCAGATTCCTCCCCTCCCAGGACTGGGCAGGCGGTGTTGCATGTTTGAGGGCTCCTGACCAGGAAACCTCCCACTTGCTCTCAGACGTAATATTTCTATTACTGTGGTAACCAGACCCCTGGGGTGCCACAGAGACAGTAAATCAGTATGTTAATGCGTTGCAGGAAGTGACGGCCCATATCACTAACAAAGCTCGAGATGGGAACCGAGGACTGGGACCATTGGATGAGGTGTTGCGTGACCAACTGATTGCCGGCTTGAAAGACCCTTCCCTGAGGCAGATCCTGAAGGAGCGGCTGCGATTGAGCCCTGATATGGGCTTCCTGGAGGTAGGGGCTGAAGCTAGAGTGCTGGAGAGAGAAGTTCCTGTTCTCAAAGCCACAGTTAGAAGTCAAGAGGCAATTGCTCCTGGATTCACCAACCAAGAGCCTGATTGGGTACGGGAAATACGTCAGGAAATTCGAGACATTCGGGGTGAGCTGAATGCTATTAGAATGCCCCCTACTGCCCCCTTGCCGACGGACCGTACTGCTCAACGCGGACGGAGACCAGAACGAGAGAGACGTTCCTACCCGGCCCCAGCACGGCGTGTACCCGACCTATCGGCAGAAAGAGGACCGGAGTGCTGGACTTGCGAAGGTAGGGGGCATATCTCCAAAAACTGTCCCAACCGAGAAAGGAGGAGGAGGGGACAGCTGTTAAACTTCAGAGAGTAGAAGAGGGAGCTCTGAAGACATTGTCTCCGAGAGGCCCATTATCTGGGCTGAATTCAATGGGCAGCGGATCTGCTGTTTGATGGACACCGGGTCTCAAGTGACCACTATGCCTGAGATGTATTTCCAAACTCACTTTCCTGAAGTCACTCGTTCCTGCCGGTAACCCACTGTCAAATTGGTGGCGGCCAACGGCCAATCAACTACCTATCCCAGTAGCGGGAGTAGTATGGATGTCCATGCGGGCATGTGGAAAGGACCTCGGTCGAAAAGGGATCGTACTAACCACAGGGCCCGGAGGCGATGGGCCCATTGTTACCCTGGGCATGAATGTGCTGAAAGAAGTCGGACAGTTCCTGGCTGAGGGCTTTAGCAAAAACAACTGGACCCGCGCCACTCGAGACCCAGCTAGCAAGATAGTGTTCGAACACCTCGTGCGGGTCAGCCAGATTCAAAAATTGCCCGCTACCTCTCAGTACCTTGGCAAGGTATCGATACCGCCCGAAGCCACAACGACACTGCCGGTGGGACAGACTGTACTCACGTTGCCGGTGCTGGCACATGTGTCCTTAGAGGGCGTGGACATTCAAACTGAACCGATGGAAGGAGAAGAAGCGCCCTCTGGACTCCTGATTGCTCGAACCCTGGCCACCGTGCGGCACGGCCGTGTACCCGTGCACTGCATCAATTTAGGTGGCACCAGTTTACAGTTGTTGCCCCGACAAGAGGTGGCGCGAGTGTACATAATGCCAGAGGCCCTTACTAGAGCGGACGCTATAGGGCTGGCACCTGTGGAAGGAAAACCATGGACCCTGGAGGTGTCCCTCAACAGCCAGGAGAATGGAAGAGAACCGTTGGCTGGACGCCACCTTCTGGAAGAAATGGAGGCTAATCTGACTGAGTTTTCTGCTGGACAAGTAAGGCAGATCGAACAACTTCTACAGCGATATCAGGGAGTGTTTGCACAGCATGAAGATGATTTCGGGTGCACTCGGGACATTCAGCACGAAATACCCACCGGAAATACTGCTCCCATCCGAGAGAGATATCGGCAGATCCCGCCTCAAATGTACCAGGAGGTGAAAGAGCTGTTGGCCCACATGTTATGGAACGGTGTGATCCGTGAAAGTCAGAGCCCCTGGGCGGCTCCGATCATGCTGGTCCGAAAGAAGGATGGTACCCTGAGATTTTGCGTGGACTATCGAAAGCTGAATGCCTGTACAGTCCGGGACTCCTATCCACTCCCCCGAATTGAAGAGTCTCTATCTGCACTAGGGAGCGCCAAATTCTTCTCTTCCCTCGACCTGGCCAGTGGCTATTGGCAGGTCCCAGTAGCTGAGAAGGATCGCCCGAAGACCGCTTTTGTTCTCCCTATGGGCCTGTTTGAGTTCAATCGGATGCCGTTCGGACTAACAAATGCGCCAGAGATCTTCCAACGGCTGATGGAGAGATGTTTGGGGGACCTCAACTTTGAAGCCACTTTAATATATCTGGACTATATAATTATCTATTCCGCTACGTTTGAGGATCATCTCCGCTGATTGGAACAAGTGTTAGAACGGCTTCAGAGACACGGCCTGAGAATTAAGCCTCGAAAGTGTCGTCTCTTCAAACGAGAAATTGAGTATCTGGGGCACACTGTGTCCAGTGCAGGAGTACACCCCACTGCAGAGAAAGTAGCTGCCGTGCAGAAGTGGCCCACGCCTGCCAACCTAAGGGAACTGAGGGCGTTCCTGGGGCTTGCTGGATACTACCGCAGATTCATTAAAGACTTCGCTAAGATTGCGATACCGCTCATTGAATTGCTGAGAGGAACAGCTGGGGGAGCCAAGTGACAGCCCATCCAGTGGGGCCCACGACAAGAAGAGGCATTCCGAGCTTTGAAAATGGCGCTAAAAGATGCCCCAATCTTGGCCTACGCCGACTTTTCGCAGCCTTTCGTGTTGTACACCAATGGAAGCTTGCATTGACTGGGAGCCGTGCTGGCTCAAGTACAAGGAGGAAGAGAGCGAGTGATCGCGTATGCCAGCAGGTCATTCCAAGATACGGAGAAGAATCCGGAGAACTACAGTTCATTTAAGCTGGAGCTACTAGCACTGGTGTGGGCCATGACCGAGAAATTTGCTGAGTACTTGTCAGGGTCAGAAGTGCAAGTGCGGACAGATAACAACCCTTTGGCCCAATTGGAGAATGCCAAACTGGGCGCGTTAGGACAGCGGTGGGTCGCAAGGATGTCCAAATACCAGTATAAGATTGCCTATCGGTCCAAGGCCCTGAACACCCATGCCGATGCCCTGTCCCGGGTCACTCAGGCGGGGCCGAAGGAGGACAGAGATGAGGAGCTCGAAGGCGACGAGATTTCGGATTTCAGCCAGTTCGTCGCTGCCCAAGAGACCAGGGAGGAGCCGAAGCCCACTCATATTCTGGGCCGTTCAATAGACGAATGGATACATCTGCAGCAATCCGATCCGGAGTTAGCAAAATTGAGGGAATGGGTCGCCTTTAATCAAAGACCCGACCAGGAAACCAGAGCCGCTTCACTTCCAACTACCCTACAAATCCTAGGTCAGTGGGAGAGGCTTCTCCTGAAGGACGGCTTGCTATGCCGAAGAATCCAGCTGCCTCGAGAGTTTGATGTTACCTGGCAGGTGGTAGTTCCAGGAGCGCTAGTAACACAGCTAGCCCAAGAGGTTCATAGAAGAGGTGCTCACTTCGGAGTAGAAAAGACCTTTCAGTGGTTGCAACGGCTGGTGTATTGGCCTCAACTGCAGCAAGAAGACGAGGGAGTCTGCCGAGCATGTCGCCAGTGTGAGTTGAATAAGCCCCCGGAACAAAGAGCTCCCATTCAGACCATCCAAACTTCTGCCCCCTTGGAGGTCTTGATGATTGACTACTTGATGATAGGAACTTCATACAATGGTTATGGACACTGTTTGGTCATGACTGATCACTTCACCAAGTTCGCAGCAGTGACGCCTACTAAAGACCAGACGGCAGAAGCCGCAGCTAAGGCCATCTGTCAAGATTTCATCCGGATTTATGGGTGCCTGAAGCGAATACATTCTGACCAGGGGGCCTCATTCCAAGGGCAAGTGATGGATGAGTTGTACCGCATCTATGGAATCGACCGTTCCCGAACAACGCCCTACCACCCGCGAGGGAACGGCGCATGCGAGCGCTTTAACCGAACCCTGTTGCAAATGTTGCGAAAGCTGGAAGCGGACAAAGAGATGAAGTGGCCCAAATATGTGTCCGAGCTGGTGTGGGTGTATAATAATCGAGTTCATGCGACCACCGGCTACACCCCTTACATGTTGCTGTTTGGAAGAAGTGGCCGAGAAATCACTGAACTGGAGCTAGACTCAGAAGATCCCGGCCCGGGCGGTAGCCCAAGTACCTGGATTCGAGAACACCGGCGTCGGCTCCATACAGTGAGAAGACTGGTTGCTCAGAAGTTTCAGGAAGTAGAGCATGCTGTTCGGCCCCCGATGACAGGTGGATCACTTCAGCCAGGAGACCGAGTGCTGGTGAGGGCTAAACGATTTGGAAGTAAACTGGACCATCGTTGGGAGGCGATACCATATCGGGTGGTGAAGAAAGTTCACCCAGACAACCCAGTCTACGAGGTTAGGCCCGAAGGGGATGACGTCGCGACACCCAGGGTGTTGCACCGTAATATGCTGCGACCTTGCTCCTCTGAAGCAGAAGTCTGTAACGGAGTTGGGCCCCCAGACGTATTGGCTGAAGTGCCAAATGCAGGAACCTTAGGGGATGAAGAAGGATGGGCCACAATGCAGTTGGGCCCGTCAGTAGTGTTGAGCCACCCCCGTAGTGTTCGAGTTCGGTTCGGTTCGTCGAACACCCGTGTGTTCGCCGAACTGTTCGTCGAACTGTTCGTCGAACACCTTCGAACACCGTTAAAACCAATGGCAGGCAAACAAAAACACATAGAAACACATAGAAAACACCTTCAAAGGTGTCCAAAAGCTGACAAACTGCTCAGAAGACACAACTAACACATGGAAAAGTGACAAGTACATATAGTCATGCGAAAAGAAAAGAGGTGGAGGAGTAAAAGGAGGGGGAGACACAGATATAGGCATGTCATGCCCTTCTAAAATCCAAAAAGTGAGAAGCCGAGACGGCCAGTCCGCTCCTGCCCGTGCCACCTCCGTGTCGCCGGGTTTGTGCCAGAGCCGCGGTGAACCCTGACGGCCAGCCCCCCTCTCCCAATACTGGTGCCTGTCCGCTGGTGGGTCGAGAGAGCCCCCCTGTGGTGGAGGCAGCTCTAAGCTTTTTAATTTAAATTGTCCCTCTAATTTGAATGAATACACTTTAAATCCATTTACAAGGATCTATTGGAGGGCAAGTCTCATGCCAGCAGCCGCGTAATTCCAGCTCCAGTAGCGTCCACTAAAGCTGCTGCAGTTAAAAAGCTTTTATAAGGATCGAGCTCGGCTGTCCACCGCAAGGCATCCTAGTGCCAGTCCCAGCCCCTATGCCTTGGGGTGCCTCCTGATGCTCTTCACTAAGTATCCCGTGGTCCCGAAGCATTTCCTTTGAAAAAATTAAGTGTCCAAACTACAGGTGGTGTAGCTTGCTTAACAGCCGGGATAATCCGCTGACTAGCAGACACTGCTATTGGGCACAAAGTATTTCCTGGGCTAGATGCAGTTAAAAATTTGTAAGTAGATACTCTCGTTGGATGCTGAGAAAGCATTCCATAGAGTCTCCTGGCACGCCATATATGATTCTCTTAAAAAGCTTGGGGTAGGGGTCTAGGGGACCCTTTTATAGCCAAAATCACGGCCCTGTATCACAATACGTCACCTAGGCTGAAGATAAATGGAACTGTAGCACCGAGGGCTCGGTTGCTACAGACGTATTGCACCTCACCCAGAGGTGTGATATCTCACTCTCAGATAAGGATGGAGTGTGGATCAGGACCCGACACCTGCATGCATTACACCACATTGCCGTGGGGCAGGGCGACCAATATGCCCCTGAGATGGGCACGACAGTCCCTGTCCCTGGCTGGAGTGGGGGGAGGGAACACTGAGGAAGGGGAACCCTGCAGTGCAGGAGCAGGGAGGAAGCAGTTCCTGGGTGCATTGAGAAGGGAGTATAAAAGGTGGGCACCATCTTAGTTCAGTGCAGAGAAGTCTGAGCAGAAGTGGCAGGGAGCAGGGGCTCTGCATGAGCTCTGCTCCGGAGGCGGGCCTAGTAACAGAGGCCCAGGCCTGCAAGAGGGAGAAGGAAGGAAGAGGAGCGGAGAAGGCTCCAGGAACGAGGAATGAAGGGATCCCAGGGGTGCGGACGGGCGAGTCGCCACCGCACGCCCAAATCCACCTGCGTGGAGGGGTCAGGCCAAAGGGGGAGACCGGTCCCCGAACTAGTGGAGGCAGGAAACGACCCTCAGCTAGAAACCGGAGGCTCTGACATTTTATGTGGCGCAGCCCCTTGCTCCACCCGCTAGGAAGGCACCACATAGGGTCAGGGAAACTGGCGCCAAGTTTACCAAGAGGAGGCCCGAGGCAGCCGGACAGAAGTGTTGGTAAGAAAGGCCAGACAAAGGACACACAAAGGGGGTCCTGTGAAGCGCTCCAAAGTTATCTGGGAGTTGTCTGAGCCCCTCACCTGGTGAGCACAGTACGACGTGGGCAGCCGTTACCTGCAGACGTGGTCTGGATAATAAGAACTGTGAGTAAAGGCCCTGAACTGCATCACTGACTCCGTGTCGTTACTGCTGCTGCCCTGCACCATCACCCCCATCCTCCGCATACACTGCCCTGAGGCTATACTCCTCCCGTGGGGAGTTATGCTACGCTCTGCTGCACCCACAACACCAGCCTTAGCGGTCTGCCCTGTAGCGGCGGTTCACTCTGACCGCAATCCACGGGTGGCGTAGTCGGACATTTAAACATCAAAACCACATAAATAGTTCCGCCACTGGTTTGACCGCCCTGAGCCACGGAACCGGATCGCCGCCACGAAGACTACAACCACCAGCATCCACCAAAAAGTGTCCGGCTCCGGGTGTCCCAAGGCCCAGGGGGTGCGTCAGAACATTTTCATCACCTTTCACAATCACCAATGGGACAAGGCAGGGATGTCCTCTGTCCCCTCTCTTATACATCCTAGTGACGGAGCACCTGCTCTAATCAATTCGCCATAACCCCAATATTAGGTGGATTGAGGTGGGAGGCACCGAGTACAAGTGCTCTCTATTTGCTGATGATGTCCTAGTATATATCACTCAATCACATATATCCATCCCTGCTGTTATGGCTGAAATAGATCACTTTGTTACATGGTAAAATTTTAAAATCAATGCAGCGAAGTCTGAGGCCCTCGATGTCTCCCTCCCTAAATCCATATAGGATTCCATCCAGTCCAACTTTCCCTTTGCCTGGCCCTCACAGGGTATCAAATACTTAGGAATTCCTATTCATAGAGACCTCTCCCATCTATGTTATCTTAATTTTGGGCCCTTTATTGAACAATTCCATACAGACCACGGTTGGCAAGTTAGAACTGTAAGATTCACTACGTGAACCACTGGTGTTTTGTGGAAAAGCACATGTACACCGCGTTCCAAATTATTATGCAAAAAGTGTTTAGGAGTGATAAGGGAAGAATTTGTTTGTTTGTCAGTTAAACTCATTGATGGTGATGTGTGTCAGGGCTCTTTATATCACTGTAAGCAATTGCAGACACCTGTGCTAATTAGTTTGGCAGGTGTGTCCAACGAAAGGCAAGACTACTTAAGAAGGCTCTCTCACATTATTAAGCAGCCTACATTTTCTGCCAAAATGGGAAAGAAAAAGGATGTGTCGGCTGCTGAGAAGCAACAAATTGTGGAGTGTTTAGGTCAAGGCATGACTACAATCAACATTGTGCGATGATCAGGATGAAGTGTCTTGGCAATCAAGAAGTATGTAGCTGATTCACAGTACACACGTGTGCGTGCTGATAAGGGCAAATTGAGGACTCTTTCCTACAGGCAATTACGTCAGGTTGAAACAGCAGCGGCAAAAAAGCCTTATCATAGCAGCAGACAAGTTTTTGAAGCTGCTTGTGCCTCCAACGTCCCCCGAACAACAAGATGCAGGGTCCTTCAGAGGTTTTCAGCTGTGCATATGCCATCCTGTCGACCTCCTCTATCCACTTCACACAAGCAGAAACGGCTCCAGTGGGCCAAACATTACATGAAGACTGATTTCAAAACTGTTTTGTTCACGGATGAGTGCCGTGCAGCGCTCGATGGTCCAGATGAATGGAGTGGAGGATGGCTGGTTGATGGACACCCCACGCAAACACGGCTACAGCGCCAACAAGGAGGAGGTGGAGTAATGTTTTGGGCTGGAATCATGGGGAGAGAGATTGTCGGCCCCTTTAGGATCCCTGAAGGCGCTAAAGATGAACTCCATAATGTATGTGGATTTTCTCAAACAGCACTTCCTGCCATGGTTCAAGAAGAAGAACCGTGTATTTCACAGCAAGATCATTTTTCTGCATGATAATGCACCATCTCATGCTGCACATAAAACATCTGCATCTCTGGCTGATATGGGCATAAAAGGGGACAAACTTATGGTGTGACCCCCATGCTCCCCTGACCTCTACCCCATTCAGAACCTTTGGAGCATCATTAAAAGGAGTGTCTATGATGGCGGGAGGCAGTTCACATCTAAGCAACAGCTCTGGGAGGGTATTCTGTCCTCATGCAAAACAATTGAAGCAGAAACCATCCAAAACCTGACAAATTCAATGGACGAGAGAGTTCAGAAGCTCCTTTCGAACAAGGGGTCCTATGTGAAAATGTAACATCACCTAGAATAAAGTTTTGAGTTGAAAACTGTTTGATTTCAGTTTCTAACAACCTGCTAATGCTTATAATTTCAAAAATGACCATTTTTTTGGTCTTTATTAAAATGAAAAGGTTGATCGAAAAGTTTGGGGGATCTAAGAGTGTGGCAACCCAGTAGTCATGATTACTTCGAATTCTGACAATATGAGGGTCATGCTGCAGGTAGTGCAGCAAGAAGGCACTTATGTGTCTTGCGCATCTCGGAGCCCCAAAATTATTTTCCGGGCTAGATGCAGCTAAAAATTATTTTTAATTTTAAATCTGGTGAAGCTTATTATAGATGGCCTAATAGGATCAGTGCTGCACACTGCTACAAAGCCCAAATTATTTTCCAGTCAAGATACAGATAAACATGATTAGTAATTTGAAAGCTTAAAACGGTTGGTAGGGTGATTTTAACCAATCATCAAGCTTTTACTCTCCCCAGGATGACACAGGGGTAGAAAAGTCGTTTCGGATCCATGATTTGTTCATCTTTATGAACGTGAGTCTGTCTACATTATCAGTGGAGAGCCGCGTGCGCTTATCTGTCAGCACACCACCAGCAGCGCTGAACACACGTTCAGACAGAACGCTGGCTGCGGGGCATGACAAGATCTCCAAGGCGTAAGTGGCTAGCTCCGGCCATTTATCCAGATTGGAAGCCCAAAAAGAGCAAAGGTCCAGTGACACAGTCGTGGCTTCAATGTTTACTTGGAGATACTCCTGTACCATCGTCTCTAGGCGTTGACTATGTGTCAGACTTCTTGTCTCCTGTGGCCTTGCAAAGGATGGGCTAAAAAAGTGGTGAAATGATTCCGCAAAATTGATGTTACCAGCAGATACTGTGGTTCTGTTACGGTTTGAGTGCTGAACACTTGACGGTCCCACGGTTGGCAAGTTGGAACTGTGAGATTCACTACGTGCACCACTGGTATTTTGTGGAAAAGCACATGTAAGATTCTGCAACAGTCTCTGCTGATACTCCTGCATGCGTGCATCCCTTTCTATGGCAGGAATAATTTCTGCAAATTTACTTTTGTACCGGGGATCTAACAGTGTGGCAACCCAGTAGTCAGGATTATTTCTAATTCTCACAATTCGAGGGTCATGTTGCAGGTAGTGCAGCAAGAAGGCACTCATGTGTGTTGCGCATCCAGGAGCACCAAGTCCCTGTTGTGTTGGTGGCGAGGTAACAATCATGCTTCCTTCCTCTGTCCTCTCCCCCCAACCTCGCACAACAGAAATGTGATCAAGGTCTCCCTCATCTGATGAGTCTTCCATCAGTTCGTCCTCCACTTCTTCCTGGGCTCCTGCACCTTCCTCACTAGTTTGGCTGCTACCATGCGCCCTGGTAAAACCATCTCCCCCACCCTCACATGCCTGCCGCCTTGGTGCTGCCGACCGTCTGGACCTTGCAGATGTTAGCCCTTCCGCATACAACTCCTCCTCCTCTACTTCCTCTACCTCCTCTTGTGCCACCACCTGACTCCGAATTCTGTTTAACATGTGCTCCAGCATGTAAATCACCGGAATAGTCATGCTGATAATGGCATCGTCAGCACTAAACATCTTCGTCGCCATTTCAAAACTGTGCAGAAGGGTGCATAGGTTCCTGATCTGAGACCACTCCTCCAGCGTGATTTGCCCCACCTCTGAATCTCGTTGGCCCAGGCTATACGTCAGAACGTATTGCACCAGGGCTTGTCGGTGCTGCCACAGTCGCTGCAACATGTGCAGAGTTGAATTCCACCGGGTAGGCACATCGCATTTTAGCCGGTGAAGTGGCAGGCCCAACGACTTCTGTAGAGATGTAAGTCGCTGAGCTGCGGGATGCGAACGGCGGAAGTGAGCACACAGCGACCGTGCCCTCTGCAGAAGGCCATCTAGTCTGGGATAGTGGGCTAAAAATTGCTGGACAACCAGGTTCAACACGTGAGCCATACAAGGCACGTGTGTGACATTGCCCCGGCGAAGGGCCGCACCCAGGTTTGCAGCATTGTCGCACACGGCCTTCCCTGGTTTCAGGTCCAGTGGAGACAACCATTCATGAAATTGGTTCTCCAGAGCTGACCACAACTCCTCAGCTGTGTGACTCACATTTCCCAGACATTTCAATGTAAAAACCGCCTGATGACGTTGAGCCCTACTGCCAGCATAGTAAGGAGGTGTGCAGGATCCCTTCTGCGCAGTTAGAAAGCTTGTGGCATGACCAGACAGGCTTTGGGTGCAGGTGGAAGACCGAGAGGAGGTTGAGGAGGCAGAAGCAGTGGAGGAACTTTGACATAAAGAGGATTGACGCACAACTCGTGGGGACGGCAAGACTTGGACAGCAGCCCCTTGTCCTGCTGTCACCATAGTTACCCAGTGCCCAGTCAGCGACATGTAACGCCCCTGTCCATGCCTACTCGTCCAAGTGTCTGTGGTGAAATGCACCCTGTCACACACAGAGTTTCTCAAAGAAGCGGTGATGTTGTGTGCGACATGCTGGTGGAGCGCAGGCACACCTTTCTTTGAGAAGTAGTGCCGACTGGGCATCTGGTACTGGGGCACTGCGACGGACATAAGGTCTCGAAAATCCTCTATGTCCACCAGGCGGAAAGGCAGCATTTCTGTAGCCAAGAGCTTGCAGATGGTGAAATTCAACCTCTTAGCTTTCTCATGGCTAGGAGGAAATGGTCTTTTACTTGTCCACATCTGAGGGACCGAGGGCTGGCTATTGTGCTTAGACGGGGTTGATAAGGGTGTCCCCGGCAAACTGCCGGTCTGTGAGGAAGATGCAGGCGGACATGTTAGGTTGCCTTGATCCAAAGGTGGTGCTATCGATGTCGGACAGCGCTCAACACCAGCTGGTGTTACCACCTCCAAAGAAAATGATGACCTGCCAATCACGCTGGCTGTTGCGGGTAAAGAGGTGGCAGGTCTGCGCCCCAAAACAGGTGTGACTGCTGTCCCCCCAGTCACAGAGGATGAAGAGGCCGCGGATGCACAAGATATGGCAGACGGTGATTGGCCCGGCCGGCTAGGCCGCATTGTAGCACACTGAGCTTCCCACTGCAACTTATGCTTCATGTCCATGTGCATGAAGTACTCAAACTATGTATTTTTTGGCCTCTACTTAGCTTTTGCTGACAAATGTTACAGATAACACGAGTTGGGTCATCTTTATCGATCTGAAAAAATGCCCAGGCTATGCAAGGCTTAGCACCCATGCGACTTGAAGAGCCACCACGACTTGTGGTGAGAGGCAGAGTTGTGTTTGAGGATGCAGTTGTTGACGTGCTTCCAGTACTACGTCTCTGTCCAGGAAGGCGCAACCTGACCTCGTCGTCACTAGCATCTTCCTCCACCTCCTCTGCTGACCTCATCTCTTGGCTGACTGTGGGTTGACAGTAAGTGGGATCTCCGACCTCATCATCATCACCCTGTGCGTTATCACACCCGTCGTCCTCAGAGCCAACCTGTTCCTGCCCTGACAAAAAACTAAAGTTGTCGCTCCAATCAGGTATTTGAGTCTTATCATCGTCTTCCTCATTGTCTCCACCAACAGGAGTTACAGTTTGGGAATGAGGGTCTACATTATGGTCAGAACCTTCTGCGTCTGGTCCTGGATCCGACTCATAAAGATTCTGGGCATCAGTGCAGATCATTTCCTCGTCTGGATTCACAGAAGCGCTGGAGTCGACCTCTGATTCCCAGGCTATAGTATGAGTAAACAGCTCTGCAGACTCAACCATCTGTTCTACCTCATACTCAGACGGGCAGCTGGAGATTTGGGAGCTGTGAGGAAGCAAGTGCGATTTGGGTGACACCTTTGAGGACTGGAGTATTTGTGATGTTGAAGTTGATGTGGAGGAGAGCCCACTTAAAGGAGCACTTGATATCCGATGAAGCACTTGCTGTTTTTGTGCCTCATCTGGAATTTGTAGCGATTGGCGTGGCCGTAAGAAAGGGATCTTATCACATTGTCCGCTAAAAGAAGTAGACATTTTAGTTTAGCTGGAAGATGGTCTTTCTTCTGCACCTACCCCACGGACACAACCTTTTTTCCCCTTCCCAACACGCCTATTCCCCTTTCCACCAGCAGCAGGCCTTTTTCCACTCATTTTGGTGGTTAACTAATTCACAACTCTGGAGTTGTTTGCACAAAAAAACAATGGATGGTAACCGAGCAGAGCTGAGTGGCCAAACTGTGGTATTAGGCCAAAACTATTGGCTGGGCTAGATGCAGAAAAAAATTATTTTTAATTTGCAACCTGATGGAGGTCAGTATAGATGGACTAATAGAACAAGTCCCACACGCTGCTAGAAGCCCAAATATTTTTTCAGAGATAAATGAAGAAAAAAATTATTTTTAATTTGCAACCTGATGGAGGTCAGTATAGATGGACTAATAGACCAAGTCCCACACACTGCTAGAAGCCCAAATATTTTTTCAGAGCTAGATGCAGAAAAAAATTATTTTTAATTTGCAACCTGATGGAGGTCAGTATAGATGGACTAATAGACCAAGTCCCACACACTGCTAGAAGCCCAAATTTTTTTTCAGAGCTAGATGCAGAAAAAAATTATTTTTAATTTGCAACCTGATGGAGGTCAGTATAGATGGACTAATAGACCAAGTCCCACACACCGCTAGAAGCCCAAATATTTTTTCAGAGCTAGATGCAGAAAATTTTTTTATTCAATTTGCAACCTGATGGAGGTCAGTATAGATGGACTAATAGACCAAGTCCCACACACTGCTAGAAGCCCAAATATTTTTTCAGAGCTAGATGCAGAAATTTTTTTTATTCAATTTGCAACCTGATGGAGGTCAGTATAGATGGACTAATAGACCAAGTCCCACACACTGCTAGAAGCCCAAATATTTTTTCAGAGCTAGATGCAGAAAAAAATTATTTTTAATTTGCAACCTGATGGAGGTCAGTATAGATGGACTAATAGACCAAGTCCCACACACTGCTAGAAGCCCAAATATTTTTTCAGAGCTAGATGCAGAAAAAAATTATTTTTAATTTGCAACCTGATGGAGGTCAGTATAGATGGACTAATAGACCAAGTCCCACACACCGCTAGAAGCCCAAATATTTTTTCAGAGCTAGATGCAGAAAAAAATTATATTCAGTTTGCAACCTGATGGAGGTCAGTATAGATGGACTAATAGAATGATGCTATGCCCAAAAGATTTTACTTCACTAGGTGCAGTAAAAAAATTGGTATTCTATACACAGGTGGTATATCTTGCAACACAGATAGGCTACTCCACTGACTAACACACTCTGCAATAGGCCAAAAAGGATTAGCTTTGCTAGATTCAGCCAAATGCTGTGAAAAAAACTTGCACAGCACTGGCACAGACCTGCCTGGCAAAAACTGATAGGAACTGATGTAACCTAGTCCTGAAAAGGACTCCAATTACAATTAGTCTTTACTCCCACAATCTATCTATTTAAGAGCACAGACCTGCCTGATAAAAGTCGTAGGAAATGCTGTAACCTAGTCCTTAAAAGGACTGCAATCACAACTATTCCCTACTCCCAAGCTATCTGTATATTTGTGCGAAAATTGGCTTGAAATTAACAAGGTATAGCGCACACAGCAACAGCGGTGCCGTCTAACACGCAGCTGCAGCAGTGAGAAAATGGTGGCGACGGGGAAAATGGCTTGGTCTTATAGGGCAAGGACATGTGACATACACTGCCAATCACACATGCCCTTGCTTGTGTGAAAAAAAGCACTTCGCTCCGTGTGTGCGCTGCTGATAGGCTGACAGATTGCACCTCCCCACTGCAAATGCGGGAAAGAGAAAAAAAATGGAGATCTTCATTGTTCCTGCAGAGATCCATCCCCTGCCCCTCCCCCCGCCCCGCTGTACACTCAAACTGCGTATTAACATTAATTTTCATCATTACTGAGAAAAAATCCAGTTATGATTTTGGTGCACGAACAGTTATCGAACATAACCTCGAACAGCCGAATTTTTCTCAAATTGTTCGTGTTCGCCGACCGGCTCGAACACCGCCCAAAACAGCTCGAATTTGAGATTGGCGAACAGTTCGAGTAGAACAACGCTCATCTCTACCCGTCAGAACCGTTGATGCCAACCCCGAGTGGAATTCCAAATGAGTCGGGAAATGATTTTCAATCCCCAGAGGTTGATTCCTCGGATCTCCCGGAGTCACTTCCGCAAGAAGAGCTCCGCAGAACTGAGCGGGCAAATGCCGGAATCCCTCCTAACCTGTATGCTCAGGAAGAGTTCATCTGGTCTCAAATCCAACAGAAAACGCAGGAGTGTGCCCAACTCCTGTCTGAGCTTGCACTGCATGGAAGGAGGCATCAGTTCTGCGAGAAGCCCACTCGCCTGAGGACTGGCGAGCAAAAAGGAGGGAGGAATGTTGCCCAGTCAAGAGAGCTTGTGAAAGAACTTCTACATGATGCTTCAAGGATGGAAAGAGACTGCCATCTACTGGCCAGTCAAACGGAACCAAGATGTGCAAGGGAAGTTGCAGGGAGAGCAAGTTCAGATGCTGGACCTAATCAGGTGACTTCCAGGAAGGAGTTCCGGAAAATAAGAGGCCAGCGCGCCAAACCTGAGGGGTCTTTGGAGGCCAAGCAGCAGAAAGGAGCAGACGTGTTCCCTGCATCCTGAGAAACCCCGCGTGACAGGCCTAAGCCAGAGGCCTGTGAGGTGCCACAGCCGGGCACCGGTAAAAGAGCTCCGGATATCTCGCGGATGTTACCTGAGTGCTGTGCCTGCTGAGGAGACTAGGAACCTGATTGCGGTGCTGAGTGAGTTCGCGGAACCCGACGTCGCCCGCCGACAGACGAGGCCTGGACCCCCCTATCCAAGGCTCGAGAGACTGCCTCCAACAGCCAAGCAGAGAGGAGTTGAGAGACGGTTGCCCCAGGAAAGTCACGCCAGCGGAAGCGGAGGAGCTGCATACGTGAACAGGGCCGTCACTTCCACTGTTCACCCACGGTACCGGGGACAATTGGGTTTAGATACTCAGGTTGGGAGGGGAACGGTTGGGACTAAAGGACCACAACGTGATCTAATTGAATTTATGCGGAAGAGACTCACGGCCTAGCGGGAATAATCGGTGACCCCCGCTAGGGCCAAATGTACAGTTAAAGAACTTACGTGGTGTCTCCCATGACTGGGGGCATCACCCTACTTAAGAGACTTCGCCTTACTTTGAGAGGCTTCACCTTACTTTGAGAGACTGCGTCTTATTTTGAGAGATTTTGCCTTTTGCTGATATATTGAATTACTGTTCATTACCCTTGTTACTAATCCCTTGTTCAGAATACCTGTTGCATAAAATTGTTTATTTTCATCTCAGACTGTTCTCGCCTTGTGTCTCTGTGCGTTGCATTCCCGCACCTGCATTACATGATTGTATATGGGGGATAAAGGAAAGTTGTGTGTCAAATATGACTCCAAGACATCGAGCTTGCTGCTTGGCGGTTATGGTGGCGCAACCCAAGAAAATTGAAAAGTCAGGTATAGGTAGGTTAGTAGAGAGAGAAAAAACAAGGAGTTCAGTTTTGGAGAGATTCAGTTTCAGATAGAGGGAAGACATGATGTTAGAAACAGCAGACAGACAATCACTGGTATTTTGTATTAGAGTGGGGGTGATGTCAGGTGAAGAGGTGTATAGTTGGGTGTCATCAGCATTGAGATGGTACTGAAAATCAAATCTGCTGATGGTTTGTCCAATAGGAGCAGTATACAAGGAGAAGAGGAGGGGACCTAGGACTTATCCTTGTGGAACCCCGATAGTAAGAGGAAGATTAGAGGAAGAAGAGCCGGCAAAAGATACCGTGAAGGAGCGGTCAGAGGTAGGAGAATAACCAGGAGGGAGCGGAGTCCTTGAGGCCTATACAGCGGAGCATAGTGAGGAGGAGCTGATGATCTACAGTGTCAAAAGCGGCAGAGAGATCCAGGAGAAACAGCAGGGAGTAGTGACCATTAGATTTAGCTGTTAGTAGATCATTAGGGACTTTAGTGAGGGCAGTTTCAGTAGAGTGTGAGGAGCAGAAACCGGATTGTAAAGGGTCGAGAAGAGAGTTATCTGAGAGATAGCGGATTAGGCGGGAATGGACCAGGCGTTCCTGGAGTTTAGAGATGAAGGGAAGATTAGAGACCGGTCTGTAGTTAGCAGTGCAGTTCTGGTCCAGGGATGGCTTTTTCAGTAAAAGGGTTATGATGGCATGTTTAAGTGAGGAGGGAAAGATACCTGAAGAAAGAGAGAGGTCAAATATTTTAGTTAGGTGGATAGTGATGTCAAGGTAAAATATATATATTATAGAAAATCAATTAGTTTATTTTAATAGATTACCTAATCAGTGTGAATTAATATAGGCATGATGGAATAATCTATGTGTATGTATGTATGCAAATGTGTATATGCACATTGATTATGTTAATAGTTAATGATATATAACAGTTTCTGTTCTCAGGCTATGTGCCCACGATGCAGTAGTGCTCCGGATTTTTCCTGAGCGTTTCTGCATCTCCCTGGCAGAAAAAATGTATGCGGATTGTACATGCGGATTTTACATGCGGATTGTACATGCGGATTTTACATGTGGATTGTACATGCGGATTTTACATGCGTTTTTCCTGCCAGGGATAAGCGGATGTGAAGCTTTCTTCACATGCATTTCCGCATGCGCATTGAAAAGCTCTTTCCAATCGATTTTAACATCACTTGGAAAGTGCTTGACAACTTGGTCACACTATATAAATCCATGCAAACGGCATGGATTTATATAGTTTGTCCGAAAGAATGATAAAAAATAAAAAATAAATGTCATACTTACCTTCTGATGGCCCCCGGTGTCTTTATCCGATGCGTCTCAGCTTGCCGGCAGCTCGCGGGTACCATCCTCCTCTTCTCCAGCTGGGGAAAGGAACTGAATGAGCTGTGAGGGAATACGGTCACTGTTGCAGGTTGTAGGGCGGGAAGAAGTGAGGAGTCTGGTCACTTCTTCTTCTGTGACCAGCTCGAAGATGGAAAGTGAACTTGAGGTGCGGGAGGGAAGGGAATCCAGACTCTGAGGGGATTGTGTAAAAATGTCTTGACAGATATGATTGATTTTTTGTAGGAAATAAGTGGCCAGATCGTCAGCGCTTAGGTTGGTGACGGGGGTCTGTACTTTAGAGCTCAGGAGGGTGTGGAAGGTTTCAAAGAGTCGTTTAGGATTGTTGGCTAGAGATGTGATGAGAGTGGTAAAGTTGACTTGTTTAGCCGGATGAAGAGCAGAATTATAAGTTTTGAGCATGAACTTATAGTGGATGAAGAGAAACCAAAATCAAGAAAAATACCCAAATAATTGAAAGTAAATGTATAGTGGATGAAGTTTTCTGTCAAAAGAGATTTTCTCCACAGATGAGTTATGTACAATAAGGCAGGTACATAACATCATAGCTCAACATTTCCCGCTCATAATAGAATAACGGAATAGATTCAGGGATAGGCATTTTTTCATAATGGTATATGAAAAGTGCTTGGAGAAAACCGCCTCAAGGAGAAGTCTCTCATCCAGCTCCATTTCGCAGAGATCTCTTATTGGCATCTATTCATGATAAAGCATCTGGAAGGGAGTCAAACATATGAACTCCGCCCTGAGCCGAGCAGGGTAGATTATAGAATAGGAAATTTGCTTTTCACAGAGCCTCCTTTTTCTATCCCAGAACTTGACCCTCTTCTTCTGAACTTCTGTTGAAAAGTCAATATAAATAGATATTTTCCTTCCATCAAGGGTAAGTGAAGAGTGGTCCCTGGCCTTTCGTAGGATAAGTTCTCTCTCTTTAAAATTTTTTAATTTGCTGAGTACAGGTCTTGGTGGAGCACCCAGTAGCAAAGGACGTGTAGGAACTCTGTGAGCTCTTTCAATTGCAAAAAATTGAGAGAGATTGTCTTTGCCGAACATTGTAGTCAGCCAGGATTCAAAAAAAATCAACTGAATTACGACCCTCCGCTTTTTCATGAACCCCGACTAAACGTATGTTATTTCGCCGATGCCTATTCTCTAGGTCATCAACCTTCTTGAGAAGTGCATTGATATTCTGAAGACCTCTCCTGAGATATTTATGTATAGTAGGCATTTGGTCCGCAACAGAACTCACTCTTTCCTCCAACTCATTGACTCGGCTGTTTATTTTCTTCATGTTTTGTCTGATGAGATTAATGTCCTCTCTAAGCCCTTCCATGTGTTTGTTGAGAATTTCTAATGAGAAGCTACAGGATTTTCCAGCAGAGAAAACATCTTGTCGTGTAGGCTCTTGCCCAGAATCATTGACTTCTCCATAGGTGTTGTTAGTGCTCTGCATTTCCTGCACTTCTCTGTTTAACTGTTGCTGTGAGAGTGGTGCCACATTGCCTCCCCTGCACAGTCTCTGTATCTCTCTTCCTCTGTGAGCATACCTGATCAGGTTGTAAATCATCTGAAGGGTCAGAATCTAAGGTCAGTCTGGCAAATCTCCCCAGCTTTGCTGCAGCAGCCTCAGCATCTCTCACTCTGGCTGGTGTTGGGGAGGAGGCGCCATGTTGGAAGGCCCACTATCTGGACTCTGCTCCTTCTGATGCTTGCTTCTGGTCATGTCTGAGTGCACTTTATAGCTTCTCTGTGTACTTTCCCCCAGCCTTTGGTGTGAAGGAATCAATATTTCACTGCTAATAGGTGGAAATGAAAGGATGCAGAGCAGGAGCAAAGCACAGAGCTTCCATGTGAAGAGGCTGTCAGCAAAAGGTCCTTTTTAAAGGGGAATCTGTAACACTCCCATCATCTGCTCCTGAGCTCACATCAAAGACAGTCTGTATTATATGTATTTTATATGAGCACTGCACTTGGCTTTTTCTGGCAAAGAAGATGACACACCCGATCTGCCGCTCCATTTTACAATAGGAATAAAAGTGCCCTGTCAGGGATAAAAATTCCCCATTCTTCCAATCGGTACAGTCCCAAATGGTCACACCAATCAATCACTGACCAATAAGATATCACCTCTCCTGTGGATCCTATGGAGTTATCACCTCTCCTGTGGATCCTATGGTCATAACTTGTTTTCACCAACAAAGTCTTTTACTGCAAATTACCGTAATTGTACATCCCAGTTATGGTATCGCACAGTAAGAGGTGCAGGAGCCTCCTGTATTTTACAGCCGACGCTCCACTATAATCGGGATAATGGCTAACAGGTTTTCATATACAGCTGTAGTGTGGGCCCCTAGAATCAATTCCTATTGGGGCCCCAGACACCCCAGTTTGATCCTGGTTGGGGGTGGGGAGGGTAATTTTGCACCCTGTCGTAAAGAAAAATTGTAAAATCCAAAAAGACATCTCTGGAGAGGGGACATATCACCCTCACATTGAACATATAGGATTATAACTAGAAAAGTGAGAAAGAGCTGACACTTCAACCTCTATTGACGTAGGGCCTCCTGCCGTGGTCAGGTAAATTCAACAAAGAATCTGATGAGAACCAGCCAACAAGTCTAGAATTTGCATACTCAGAGGCGGATAAGTACATTTCCGAAGCAAGGGCTTCCTCTTTTCAAAGGACTTGTCTCAGACACTCTGAAGACTGTGGTCAGTGATGAATATTGGGGTTTGCATCGATCCAATATTCATGGGAGATGTATTTTCGACATCGTAGCAAAGGGACGATCATAACGCATTCACTCACATCATTGTAAGGCCAGCCGAACACCCCCAACTTAATATCGTTTAGATGGATAATGCTATCCATGCCATGTTTCATCTCTATAGAAAGGTAAAATCATGATAGAAAACAGGACCATGATATTTCCCGCCCGAGACCTCCATGGGCGGAGATATCCTGAAAGTTGAACTTCTAAAAGATTTAGCACACCTACAGTACAGACCAAAAGTTTGGACAGACCTTCTCATTTAAAGATTTTTCTGTATTTTCATGAATATGAAAATTGTACATTCACACTGAAGGCATCAAAACTATGAATTAACACATGTGGAATTATATACTTAACAAAAAAGTGTGAAACAACTGAAAATATGGCTTATATTCTAGGTTCTTCAAAGTAGCCACCTTTTGCTTTGATGACTGCTTTGCACACTCTTGGCATTCTCTTGATGAGCTTCAAAAGGTAGTCACCGAAAATGGTTTTCACTTCAGAGGTGTGCACTTCCAGGTTTAATAAGTGGGATTTCTTGCCTTATAAATGCGGTTGGGACCATCAGTTGTTTTGTGCAGAAGTCTGGTGGATACACAGCTGATAGTCCTACTGAATAGACTGTTAGAATTTGTATTATGGCAAGAAAAAAGCAGCTAAGTAAAGAAAAACGAGTGGCCATCATTACTTTAAGAAATGAAGGTCAGTCAGTGGGAAAAATTGGGAAAACTTTGCAAGTGTCCCCAAGTGCAGTTGCAAAAACCATCAAGCGCTACAAAGAAACTGGCTCACATGAGGACCGCCCCAGGAAAGGAAGACCAAGAGTCACCTCTGCTTCTGAGGATAAGTTTATCCCAGTCACCAGCCTCAGAAATCGCAGGTTAACAGCAGCTCAGATTAGAGACCAGGTCAATGCCACACAGAGTTTTAGCAGCAGACACTTCTCTTCAACAACTGTTAAGAGGAGACTTTGTGCAGCAGGCCTTCATGGTAAAATAGCTGCTAGGAAACCACTGCTAAGGACAGGCAACAAGCAGAAGAGACTTGTTTGGGCTAAAGAACACAAGGAATAGACATTAGACCAGTGGAAATCTGTGCTTTGGTCTGATGAGTCCAAATTTGAGATCTTTGGTTCCAACCACCGTGTCTTTGTGCAACGCAGAAAAGGTGAATGGATGGACTCTACATGCCTGGTTCCCACCGTGAAGCAAGGGGGAGGAGGTGTGATGGTGTGGAGGTGCTTTACTGGTGACACTGTTGGGGATTTATTCAAAATTTAAGGCATACTGAACCAGCATGGCTACCACAGCATCTTGCAGCGGCATGCTATTCCATCCGGTTTGCGTTTAGTTGGACCATCATTTATTTTTCAATAGGATAATGACCCCAAACACACCTCCAGGCTGTGTAAGGGCTATTTGACCAAGTAGGAGAGTGATGGGGTGCTACGCCAGATGACCTGGCCTCCACAGTCACCAGAACTGAACCCAATCGAGATGGTTTGGGGTGAGCTGGACCGCAGAGTAAAGGCAAAAGGGCCAACAAGTGCTAAGCATCTCTGGGAACTCCTTCAAGATTGTTGGAAGACCATTTCCGGTGACTACCTCTTGAAGCTCATCAAGAGAATGCCAGGAGTGTGCAAAGCAGTCATCAAAGCAAAAGGTGGCTACTTTGAAGAACCTAGAATATAATATATTCAGTTGTTTCACACTTTTTTGTTAAGTATATAATTCCATATGTGTTAATTCATAGTTTTGATGCCTTCAGTGTGAATGTACAATTTTCATAGTCATGAAAATACAGAAAAATCTTTAAATGAGAAGGTGTGTCCAAACTTTTGGTCTGTACTGTATGACAAGTCCTCATATGAGCTCACCAATAGAAGGTATGTGGGTGTAACCGTGATCTTATTAAATCAGAGCTTGGATTTTGGTCATTGGTCAGTCCTGGAAGGTACAGCTTGTTGTAGTTGTATCTGTTTTCCTAAGGAGTTCTTCTAAGGAGTGCTTCCTTGCGCTAAGCTCTGAGCTATTTCTCTGACACAGGTTTAGCACTTTTCTTTTATTATCTTTTTGATTTTATGTTAATGTATATATCATATTGTTTGTATCATCTTTGTGTATTTTTTATACACACTGCCTACTTTTCAAGATTAGATCACTTGTTTTTATTCTGTTATTCCCACACCCTATCATTTCTTTACTTAGAAAATTGGGCGTGAGGAACGATCAACATGCCCATATGATGGCGCGGTCAAGCATGTAAATTGCAACTCCCTACATGTATTTCTATAGCAGGACGAAGAACGTTTGGCGTTCGAAACGTGTAGGTTTCACAGAGGTCTCCACCTTTATTTATTTTATTTTTGCAATGTGTATATCTTTTTAATGGATTAACAATAAAATCATAATTTTATCTGCAATTGGATCTGGAAGCTGGCGTATCACAATGTCGGTGGATATGCACCTTCTCTTTTTGGTTGAGGAGAAGGTGACTCCTACAGGGTGAGATAGAAAAATGCAATGAGCCTAAGAACTATCAGGCAGGTAATTGCTTATTACGTGCTTGTTCTACCCTGTGGTGGCTCAGATTGCTCCTGGACCGCTCCTAACAGCGATTCTGCTGCTTCACATCAACAGAACAGCTCTTCCTCTTCCCGACTGCTCTGTCAAAGAGGCCTGACTGCCAACTTTATGCTGATTGACAGACGGCTCCCTGCAGTTAGGCAGCAGGGAGCCAGCTGTCAATCAGCATGACACCGGCAGTCACACCCCATCAACAGATCAGAGCGGGAGCTGAAAAATCACTGTCAGGAGCGCTCCGTGACCACTCTGAACCAGCAGATATCGGCGCCTGGCACAACAGGCACATAGTTAGCAAATACTTGCCTGTTAGTTCTTAGGTCCATGGTAAAAAAAAAAAAAAAGTCCCGGACAACCCCTTTTAATATTAAGGAGCAGGAATTCTCTGCATGATGCTATAATCAAGAAAACATGAAATTCTCTCCTACCCAGTCAGTCTGCCCGATCTGTTACACCATGATTACCAAAACCTCGACTCATTCCACTGCCCACTTGTATTACCACTTACCCGGCTCTGCTTGGCCCCTGTTACCAGGCCATTGGCTTGTCTGACTGCAAGTGCACACTTCTGAACCGGGAGTCCCTGTGGATTTTCACATCCCCTCAATTTGACATAATGAATTTCAGTGACACAGAGGATTGTTCGGCTAGACTGAACAAACTAGCATCTATTTTTGATAATAAACCGTCTGTGGTGACAACAGAACCGGATGACTTTAAAGATCTCATGTTCCAGATGGAAAACAAAATGACCAGAGAACTTAAAGTTTGGTGGGATTTCACAACCTTGGACACATATATAAAAAAGGAAATGATCCCCAGAGGTCTGCGTTTAAAAAAAAGTCGCCACCACTATATACAATGACGGTTTTCAAGAAGATCAGAATACGATTCTTAGTCAATGTTCACTGAATTTTATGCACCTCATAATCAAACATGAGGAACTGGAACTGACTTAAATTAAATTGGATATTAAAAATATACAATCGTCTTTGGGGAAATATGTGCAACTAAAAGAATTTAATATTTGTAATGACAAACTGAAATCTAATTTGGCCAAGTTGGAGAACACCATTATGGATATAAAAACATCCAAGTTCAAAAGGGACAGTGAGGACTATGCGCAGAACAAGATTTATAGTTGGAATAAACAATTACCATCCATCTTAAAAAATCGCTCCCACAAACGTTTTCAGAGATCTGGAAGAGGGAGTTTTAAGGAGCATGATGATGTTACGGATAATTCTTTTGCTGTCACCTCTGATGATTACTCAGATTCATCTATGAGTTCAATGGGAGAAATGCAACAATTGTATTTTGTCAAAAATAAATTATCTAGTGCTGGTGGAGCGATTACAAAAAACGGAGGAAGAGGGTGTGGCGCCCCTGAGGGTTCGGTCGCCACAGGGGGGTACTGCATCTTGTGAAAGAGGTGTGGTATCTCCTCTCCCAGGTTAGGATGGAGCACCTGTCAGGACCCCACCTCATCACTCAACACTACACACTCCTGTCCTATGGGGGGCTAGTATGCACTAGGGTGCTGCCCCAGAAGGACAATGGAGATGGGGGGACCAAAGATAGGGGGAACCATGTAGTGGGTGAGGGTGGAGGACGCACTTTTAGGTTACACTTGTAGATACATATTTAATAGCCAGACATCTTAAGTTCAAGGTTGTTTGATTGTGGTCTTCACAGCTGGCAGTGGCCTTGTGTAGGAGCCTGCAGCGTGCAGGAGATGCACGGTCCCCGTGCTCTGGCCTTGAGACGAGGAGTGGGATAGAGTTAACGGAGGACTCTACCCGGTCAAGGTCCCTGCTTAAGAAGGCCTGGAGGGGAGCTGAGGAGGAGAGCTCCGCAGGCAAAAGGATCCCAGGGAATATGGACGGAGCGGCATACGCCACCTGTACTCTCCATTCTGGCCTAGTCAGAGGGACTCCTGCTGCAAGAGGGGTACTGGCCACCGATATCTGACTTTGTACTTCATGATTGTGGTAAAATTTCTCCTATAACACTTGCATTTATTTGTGACAAAAACTGAAATTTGGCGAAAATTTTTGAAAATTTAGCAATTTTCTTAATTTGAATTTTTATGCCCTTAAATCAGAGAGATATGTCACACAAAATAGTTAATAAATAACATTTACCACATATCTTCTTTACATCAGCACAATTTTGGAACCAAATTTTTTTTTTATTAGAGAGCTAAAAGGGTTAAAAGTTGACCAGAGATTTCTCAATTTTCCAACAAAATTTACAAAACCATTTTTTTAGGGACCACATCACATTTGAAGTCACTTTGAGGGGTCTTTATGACAGAAAATACCCAAAAGTAACACCACTCTAAAATCTGCACCCCCAAGGTGCTCAAAACCACATTCAAAAAATGTATTAACCCTTCAAGTGCTTCACAGATATTTTTGGAATGTGGAAGAAAAAAATGAATATTTAACTTTTTTCACAAAAATGTTACTTTAGACCCAATTTTTTTTATTTTCACAGGGTTAACAGGAAAAAATGGACCCCAAAATTTGTTGTTCTATTTCCCCTGACCACACAGATACCCCATATGTGGGTAAAAAACACTGTTTAGGCGTACGGCAGGGTTCGGAAGGGAAGGAGCGCCATTTGACTTTTTGAAAGTAAAATTTCCTTGAATAATTAGCGGACGCCATGTTGTGTTTGGGGAGCCCCTGATGTGCCTAAACAGTGGAAACCCCCCACAAGTGACACCATTTTGGAAACTAGACCCCTCAGAGAACCTTTACAGAAGTTTAAACATGGAGCCATGAAAATAAATAATCAAACTTTTTCCACAAAAATTATGTTTTAGCCCAAATTTTTTTATTTTCACAAGGGTAAGAGGAGAAAATGGACCCCAAAAACTTTTTGCAATTTCTCCTGAGTACGCCAAAACCCTATATGTGGGGAAAATACAGTGTTTGGGTGCACGGCAGAGTTCAGAAGGGAAGGAGCACTGTGTGACTTTTTGAACGCAAAATTGGCTGGAATTGAGGGCGGACGCCATGTCACGTTTGAAGAGCCCCTGATGTGCCTAAATAGTTGAAACCCTACACAAGTGACCCCATTTTGGAAACTACACCCCTCAAGGATTTTATCAAGGGGTATAATGAACATTTTGAACCCAGAGGTACGACACATAATTTGATAACATTAGGTCATCATATTGAATAAGTTGTCATTAGTCTTGAGCACAAGTGGTCGCTACTTGAGTTTGCATCGTGTACTCGGGTATGCACCATGTATCGCACGTGCTCGAGTGACATGCTCGAGTCCTGCCCACATGTTTCAAGGTTATTAGACACCCAAAATAAACATGCAGGGAATACTGGTGCATGGCAGGCAATCCCCGCACGTTTTTTTTGACTGTGAAGCATATGGGGCAGAGACTCGAGCACCCGCGATACTCAATGCATACCCGAGCACCCGATGCAAACTCAAGTAGCGAGCACTTGTGCTCAACACTAGTCGCCATATCGTCATCTTTTTTTTTTTTGCTTTTGAAAAAAATCCCAACCCTAGCACAACCCTAACCCTAGAGTTTATTTTTTACACTGTTCCTTGTGCAGTATAAGTGATTAGACGACTTTATTCTTTGGGTCGGTGCGATTACAGCGATACCAGAATCCTATCGGGTTTTTACGATTGACAGCTGTCTCACACTAAAAGATGCATTTTTTGCAAAATCTAGTTTTTGCATCGCCATATTTTGAGAGCTATAATTTTTCCATATTTTGGCCGACAGAGTCATTTGACAACTTTTTTTTTTTGCGGGATGAGTTGACGTTTTTATTGGTACCATTTTCAGGCACGTGACATTTTTTGATTGCTTTCTATTCCGATTTTTGGGAGGCAGAATAAGCAAAAAACAACAATTCAGGAATTGTTTTTTTTATTTTTTTATGCTGTTCCGCGTGTGGTAAAATTGATGAGGTAGCTTTATTCTTTGGGTCTGTACGTTTACAGCGGTACCACATTTATATCTTTTTTTATGTTTTGGCGCTTCTACACAATAAAAGCTATTTTCTAGAAAAAATTATTTTTTTGCATCACTTTATTCTGAGAGCTATAACTTTTTTATTTTTCAGCTGATGGAGCTGTGTGGCGGCTTGTATTTTGTGGAACAAGATGACGTTTTCAGTGGTACGATTTTTATTTATATTCATCTTTTTGATCGCGTTTAATTCCATTTTTTATTTGGCGGTATGATGATAAAGCATCATTTTTTGCTTTGTTTTTTATTTTAATTTTTTACCGTGTTCACTAAAGGAGTTAACTTGTGACACAAATTTATAGGTCAGGTCGTTCCGGACGTGGCGATACCAAATATGTGTACTTTTATTGTTTTGGTTTTTTTTTTTTCATTATAATATTTATTGATGGGTACATTATATTTTTATTTTTGGTGGATTATTTTTTTTTACATTTTTTTACCACTTTTTTTTACTTTTATACTTTGTCCCACTATGGGACTTTCACTTTTTATACTCTGATCACCTGTATAACATAGGGATGGAGCACCATCCCTGTGCTATACAGGCTGTCAGCGCTGTAGATGCAGAAGATACTTTGATCATGCACTGTGCATGATCAAAGTATCTTTCTGCTGTCTGGTGATCCGGATGTTGTCATGACGACATCTGGGTTACCATGACAACCACGTAACCCAGCCTCAAACAGCGCGCGACGGCGGGGAAGAGGTGAGTATGCAGTACTTACCTCCGCAATGCTGTGATCGACTTCGATCGCAGCATTGCGGGGGTTAATGTGCCGGGAGCCGTGCGTGACCGCTCCCAGCACATAGCAAAAATCAGCTCACACCCGGCGGCGATCGCGCCCGCACAGCCTGTGTGTGGCCGAAATCAACAGGGAGTACTAATACGTACCTGGCTCTTAAAGCCCAGGGCGCAGGTACAGTACGTATTAGTACACCCTGGGCTGTAAAGGGGTTAAGACCCATAGTGGTGGGGATTGGTTCCCATGGTGAAAAATTAAGTGCCTGGATGGATTTTTACCTACAGCCTCTGGTTCAGGAAACTCCGAGTTACATTAGGGATTCAAAATTCATAGTGACCATTTTTGATCAATTTGAATGGCCAAAAAACTTTGGATGATTGTCCTGTGATGTGGTGGCATTATACCCCCTCAATTCCACACCATATTGCTTTAGCATGTTTAACCTACCACCTTGACACATACAGTTCGTACACTATAGAAATAAAAGAATTTCTGGTCATAGCAGTACAGTTCCATAATGATAACACATATAGTGGACACATTGTGTGGTGCGGTAGATTTATTGATGACCTCCTCCTGGTGTGGGGGGCACACAGGAGGAGGTGGTACAATTTGTACAGTACATCAACTGCAATCATTTTAATCTTAAATTCACTTAGTTCTACCATTCATCCAAAATTACTTTTTTGGATCTCGAACTTGAGGCTACCAAGGAGAAAGAATTGGTCAAAATTAATCCCCACAGAAAATCTACAGCCTCAAATTCTATTCTATCAGCTAAATGTTGTCATCCGCCACATATTAAGAGAAATATCCCTTACGGTGAGCTAATACGAACAATACGAAATTGTTCAGATAACATCACTTTTCAGAAGGAATCAGAAAAAAATTGTAACAGACTATCCAATAGGTGCTATCCCGAGTGGTCTTTAAGAAAAGCGAGTAGAATTGTCTCCAATATAAATCGGAAAGATATACTCCGAAATAAACAGAAAAATAACATTAACACATTGGATACTAGGGTAACGTTTTCTACCACCTATAGTCCTCAGTATAATAAAATTACATCTAGAATTAAAAAGTATAACCCTATTATATATCAGAACAAGAAACTAGAAAACCTACTTTCTAATGCCATCCGCTTTGTAACCAGGAAAGCGCCCGCTCTGGGAACCATCCTTTCTCCTAGCTTATACACCAGTGAGACTAATACTGTACAACCAAATTGGCTCAGCACAAAAGGTTTCTTCAGATGTGGAGCCAATCGCTGCAAAGCGTGTCTACACGCGGTTAAAACAGATCGTTTTATGTCCTTAAGTAATGATAGAGAATATAAAATTCATGATTTCCTCAATTGTAATTCATCAGGGGTTATAAACCTTATAGAATACACCTTGTGTAAGGTCCACTATGTGGGTTGTACCACAGGTGCGCTGAAAGTCCGTATCAGAAGACATCTTTCTGATGCGATTAATTTGGAAGCCATAAATACATCAGTAGTATCGAGGCATTTTGCGAGAGTTCATAAAGGTGACACCTCATTCTTTAAATATATGGAGATAGAGAAGGTATATAGATCCACACGAGGGGGGGATCATAAGTGCAAACTTTTGAACCAGGAGTCCCTGTGGATTTTCACATTGGATACCACGGGGGTTAAATTCAGGGTTAAATCTGATACTGCAGTATTAAGAAATATAATTCTGCATTTATTTCCATGCATGTACACTGGGTACGGAAAGTATTCAGACCCCTTTAAATTTTTCACTCTTTGTTTCATTGCAGCCATTTGGTAAATTCTAAAAAGTTCATTTTTTTCTCATTAAAGTCCACTTTGCACCCCATCTTGTCTGAAAGAAAACAGAAATGTAGAAATTTTTGCAAATTTAATAAAAAAGAAAAACTGAAATATCACACGGGCATAAGTATTCAGACCCTTTGCTCAGTATTGAGTAGAAGCACCTTTTGGGCTAGTACAGCAATGAGTCTTCTTGGAAATGATGCAACAAGTTTTTCACACCTGCATTTTGGGATCCTCTGCCATTCTTCCTTGCAGATCCTCTCCAGTTCTGTCAGGATGAATGGTAAACGTTGGTGGACAGCCATTTTCAGGTCTCTCCAAAGATGCTCAATTGGGTTTAGGTCAGGGCTCTGGCTGGGCCAGTCAAGAATGGTCACATAGTTGTTCTGAAGCCACTCCTTTGTTATTTTAGCTGTGTGCTTAGGGTCATTGTCTTGTTGGAAGGTGAACCTTTGGCCAAGTCTGAGGTGCAGAGCACTCTGGAAGAGGTTTTCATCCAGGATATCTCTGTACTTGGCCGCATTCATGTTTCCTTCAATTGCAACCAGTCGTCCTGTCCCTGCAGCTGAAAAACACACCCATAGCATGATACTGCTGTTATGATCTGCTACAAAAACTAAGGAAAGAGAGGAAATCTGTCCATACAATAGGACTAAGCTGATTCCCTACGATGCAGCGGGCAACCTGTTCCTTGTGAACAGACCCGCCTTCGTACGCGGCTAGTCTGAACGCAGACCTATAGATTAAAGGGAGGGGTCCCTAAAAGAACTAAGGACTGGGACAAAATTGGACACCTCCTGGCAGAAGTAGTAGCAGAAGAAGACAAACAGACAAAAGTACTTAGTGGTCCAAGGACCAAACATACTAGAGAGATACAGTAGGTACAAAGCACCTGGCTAGATTAAGAGTCAAAGTAACACTAAAGTCCAGCAAAGCCTGAAGGGTGGAGCTGGAATACATAGGCAGAAGGTCACGTGACCACAAAATATAAGAAAATAACAGGAGCGTTCTAACAACTGCCACCACCATGTTTCACTGTTGGGATTGTATTAGGCAGGTGATGAGCAGTGCCTGGTTTTCTCCACACATACCACTTAGAATTATCACCAAAAAGTTCTATCTTCGTCTCATCAGACCAGAGAATCTTATTTCTCATAGTCTGGGAGTCCTTCATGTGTTTTTGAGCAAACTCTATGCGGGCTTTCATATGAGGAGAGGCTTCCGTCTGGCCACTCTGCCATAAAGGCCCAACTGGGGGAGGGCTGCAGTGATAGTTGACTTTGTGGAACTTTCTCCCATCTCCCTACTGCATCTCTGGAGCTCAGCCACAGTGATCTTGGGGTTCTTCTTTACCTCTCTCACCAAGGCTCTTCTCCCACGATTGCTCAGTTTGGCTGGACGGCCAGGTCTAGGAAGACTTCTGGTGGCCCCAAACTTCTTCCATTTAAGGATTATGGAGGCCACTGTGCTCTTATGAACCTTGAGTAATGCAGAAATTCTTTTATAGCCTTGGCTAGATCTGTGCCTTGCCACAATTCGGTCTCTGAGCTCCTTGGGCAGTTCCTTTGAGCTCATGATTCTCATTTGGTCTGACATGCACTGTGAGCTGTGGGGTCTTATATAGACAGGTGTGTGCCTTTCCAAATCAAGTCCTATCAGTTTAATCAAACACATTTGGACACCATTGAAGGAGTAGAACCATCTCAAGGAGGATCACAAGGAAATGGACAGCATGTGACTTAAATATGAGTGTCTGAGCAAAGGATCTGAATACTTATAACCATGTGATATTTCAGTTTTTCTTTTTTAATAAATTTGCAAAAAAATTCTACATTGCTGTTTTTTTCAGTCAAGATGGGGTGCAGAGTGTACTTTAATGAGAAAAAAAATGAACTTTTTAGAATTTATCAAATGGCTGCAATGAAACAAAGAGTGAAAAATTTAAAGGAGTCTGAATACTTTCCGTACTCACTGTATGTATCTATATACACTGCTCCAAAAATAAAGGGAACACTTAAAACAACAGAATATAACTCCAAGTAAATAAACTTCTGTGAAATCAAACTGTCCACTTAGGAAGCAACACTGATTGACAATCAATTTCACATGCTGATGTGCAAATGGAATAGCCGATAGATGGAAATTATTGGCAAATATCAAGACACCCTCAATAAAGGAGTGGTTCTGCAGGTGGGGACCACAGACCACATCTCAGTACCAATGCTTTCTGGCTGATGTTTTGGTCACTTTTGAATGTTGGTTGTGCTTTCACACTCGTGGTAGCATGAGACAGACTCTACAACCCACAGAAGTTGCTCAGATAGTGCAGCTCATCCAGGATGGCACATCAATGCGAGCTGTGGCGAGAAGGTTGGCTGTGTCCAGAGGCTGGAGGCACTACCAGGAGACAGGCCCATACACCAGGAGATGTGGAGGGGGCCGTAGGAGGGCAACAACCCAGCAGCAGGATCGCTATCTCCGCCTTTGTGCAAGGAGGAACAGGAGGAGCACTGCCAGAGCCCTGCAAAATGACCTCCAGCAGGCCACAAATGTGCATGTGTCTGCACAAATGGTTAGATACCGACTCCATGAGGATGGTATGAGGACCCGACGTTCACAGATACGGGTTGTGCTCACAGCCCAACACCATGCAGGACGCTTGGCATTTGCCACAGAACACCAGGATTGGCAAAGTCGCCACTCGCGCCCTGTGCTCTTCACAGATGAAAGCAGGTTCACACTGAGCACATGTGACAGACGTGACAGAGTCTGGAGACGCCGTGGAGAGCGACATCCTTCAGCATGACCGGTTTGGCAGTGGGTGAGTAATGGTGTGGGGTGGCATTTCTTTGGAGGGCCACATAGCCCTCCATGTGCTCGCCAGAGGTAGCCTGACTTTCATTAGGTACCGAGATGAGATCCTCAGACCCCTTGTGAGACCATATGCTGGTGCGGTTGGCCCTGGGTTCCTCCTAATGCAGGACAATGCCAGACCTCATGTGGCTGGAGTGTGTCACCAGTTCCTGCAAGATGAAGGCATTGAAGCTATGGACTGGCCCGCCCGTTCCCCAGACCTGAATCCGATTGAGCACATCTGGGACATCATGTCTCGCTCCATCCGCCAACGTCACGTTGCACCACAGACTGTCCAGGTGTTGGCGGATGCTTTAGTCCAGGTCTGGGAGGAGATCCCACAGGAGACCATCCGCAACCTCATCAGGAGCATGCCCAGGCGTTGTAGGGAGGTCATACAGGCACTTGGATATATATATATATATACTGTACCTTTTTGTCATTCTAGTAATAGGGCCATAATTAAGACATGATTTGTTGAAACGCGTAGGTCTGTAAGCTATGATAGTTGCACATTTGCTGTATTCTTTGTGGAGCAGTGTTTTATATGGCTAATAAAAGCTAAGTTTTAATATTTTTTCTACTAAACAAACCTTTACGCTGGATCATTTGCACTTTTCCCTTTTCTGACTACACTTACTTTTCGCCCTGGTACCACTTATCTGCATCTCCAGAAGTTTCCCATTTCTCTATTATACTCTTCAAATTACATTTTGAGACTTTCTCCTCCTGTTGTTGCACATATTTTTTTTCCCTTCATCTGCACAGGTATCATTAATCTATCAACTATAATGGCCGTACCAGGTTCTGCAGGTCCTGTATCCCGTACACATGACGTGGGCAGTGCACGGCATGCCGCTAGTTTTTATTCTGAGTGCTCTTATATACGGTGGTAGTTTTACACAATGTTGAGCCTGTGATCTGCAGAGTGAAATGTCTGACTGCTAGAACAGAAGTATACGGCAGATTCTACAGCATGGATACATAAAGGACGTCCTGGGGGAATATACCTCGTCCAGTCCCTGCCTCACACTAGAGACATTTATAATAACTCCAGGACTATGGAGCTGGTCATTTTCTCATAATCTGTGGCCATTATTAGTGATCTCGCATTGTACGGTAATATCACCCTGGAGGTTGTGATGTATTTAGTGTAATAGCGCCATCTAGAATATACAGTATATATCAGGCGATACCATGCTTTCTATAGTTAGTCGTCTTATGTGCCCTCTATAGCTATATATTATAATTTATATTTCTTTATAATAATTTATAATAAATTACTCGATAGTTTTTCAGCTTTATGATGTTTATTAATCTGCTGTAATTATAAAAGAAAGTCCAACCTTACAGTGGACACAGGTGGAAGTGTCCTCCATGATGGTGTTGGCTGAGGTGGAGCAAGTATATAGTCAGTGGGGGATCAAGATGACCAGTATTCCTCAGGGTTCCTTGTTATCAGGGAGGGACCCGGTGTATGTAATCAAAAGATCTTATCCTCTGACCGGCTGTGTGCCATCAACAGGTAATGATCCTCTGTCCGGCTGTGTGCCATCAACAGGTAATGACCATCCGGCAGTGCGACATCAACTGGTCATCACCCTCCAGCTGTGTGCCATCAACAGGTAATGACCATCCGGCAGTGCGCCATCAACAGGTAATGACCCTCTGGCTATGGCCATCAATAGGTCATCACCCTCCGGCTGTATGCCATCAACAGGTAATGACCATCCGGCAGTGCGCCATGAACAGGTAATGACCATCCGGCTGTGTGCCATCAACAGGTAATGATCCTCTGTCCGGCAGTGTGCCATCAACAGGTAATGACCATCCGGCAGTGCGACATCAACTGGTCATCACCCTCCAGCTGTGCGCCATCAACAGGTAATGACCATCCGGCAGTGCGCCATCAACAGGTAATGACCCTCTGGCTATGGCCATCAATAGATCATCACCCTACCGCTGTGTGCCATCAACCGGTAATGACCATCCGGCAGTGTGCCATGAACAGGTAATGACCATCCGGCTGTGTGCCATCAACAGGTAATGATCCTCTGTCTGGCTGTGTGCCATCAACAGGTAATGACCCTCTGGCTATGGCCATCAATAGGTCCTCACCCTCCGGCTGTGTGCCATCAAGAGGTAATGACCATCCGGCAGTGCGCCATGAACAGGTAATGACCATCCGGCTGTGTGCCATCAACAGGTAATGATCCTCTGTCCGGCTGTGTGCCATCAACAGGTAATGACTCTCTGGCTATGGCCATCAATAGGTCATCACCCTCCGGCTGTGTGCCATCAAATGTTTTTATCTTCTGTCCAGTTTTGTGTCATCAAGAGGTAATGACCCTCCAGCTGTTGGCCATCAACAGGTCATCACCCTTCGGCATTTAGGCTTCTTGTCTTCTGTAAGATGCGATTCTTGAGTCTCCTGATGTTAAAAAATATTTAAAAAATCACCGATTAAACTAATAATCTATCTAGTACATAAGCATCACAATTTATAATCTATCTAGTGCATAAGTATGACAATTTAGCTCACAGAACATACACTATGCTAAAACATTAGACCCTACAAGCAGAAATTTGCTAAACTAACATAAATATAACTGACAAATCAGTAGAAAAATCGCTACCAATGGCACAGCTCTCATCACATCAACCTGTAACCATAGTAGATAAGAAATAGAGGACAATGCTCATAGTCAGTTATCAACAATTCGGCATGGGGCATCCCACCAGAGACATTATAAAATCTAGTAGATTATAGATGGCAATAGAATTTACCAACAAGCACATAGTACGCCAAACTCAAGTACATAGTATGCCAAACCTCGACACGTTTTCCTAAAATAGGTTCATCAGAAGCACATACTAGACAGTGATACTTAGCAAAGCGTTCATAGATATATGCGCCATATGATAAGGTGCTAAAGTGCAAGTGTGTGACAAAATATCCATGCGATTTCAGGTGCAATGCTGCATTGTATGTAGTAAGATGGTGTCCATCAGACGGCATGTATAGGACTAACCTGTGATGAAAACACGAGCAATGGGAAAGTTCAAGCAGTTGCCTTCTCAATCTTCCTCGCCTCTAAGACATCTAAGGAAACATCTTCTCCTCTTGATTTTGGGTTGAGGTGTTGTAGGCATTTCTGGCTCTGGCATTCTAGGTTCTGACATGCTAGGTTCTGGTGTTCTAGGTTCTGGTGCTCTTGGCTCTGGAATTCTGGATTGTTGGTTTCTCTGAAAAATCAGTAACCTCTCTTTATGCTACGTGGAACTTCGAGCTCTTCTTCCTATATTGTTGTGAGGGATCGTTCTGACCCAGACAATATCACTGAACGCCACTTTATAGTTGCAGCTAGGAGCCTTTTTCGCATCCTGCGGTGCAGGAGCCATGGATGGAGTAGAACATTTGCCATTGGGCAGGACAGGTGTTCTCCTGGAGTCTTGCTCCTGAATCTGAGGGATGCAAATCGGCTCCTTACAAGCACATTGTTCCTTCAGAATGGTTTTGTTCTCAGGAGTTTTCTGATTGTTTCACCAGGTTCAGACATTGCCCTCTTGCTCAGGACAAGACTTAAGGCCAAATACTCTAGTATTGTCAGTAGTGTCATCACCGCAACAAAAACTGCGCCACGGAAGAACCAAAGAGGAAGATTGATGGAAGCTTGATAGGTGCTTCTCCTGAGATCCACGGGTAGTGGGTCATCCTATAATAAAGAAAAAAAACATAATAAAGTCCTGTATATTTATATCCAATCCAGTCAAACAGAGAGCCCTTGTTATTATACAGTGATGGATACATTATCAAGCAACTTTCAGAAATATCCCATTGAGAAGATCAGGAAGAAGTTTGGGTTTCACCTCCAGGGTCCATGGAATATTATTTACAGTTGGACTTTCATATGATGGACGGTCACGTGTCCAGTATGAGAAGTCCTGCAAGAGGCGATATTCTCTTTAGCTGATCCTTGTGACCTCCATATTGATGAGAACATACTCGCTCTCAGTGTACTGTAATGTGGGGGGTAGAGCAACGTAAAGCACAGAAATGATAGGATGATACTCATCATCTCCAGAGGTCTCTCAGCACCAAGGTATGGTCAATGAGATACAAGCTGCAGATGGGCCGAGGCTTCTAATATACCCAGGGGTGACATCACAAAGCCCTCTGTGACATCATTGCAAAGTTCTATCCATCATGTCACTGATACTTTGGACCTAACTAAATGTCTAAAAGAGAACCCTTCCACATGATTTCCAATCACGGAGCAGCTTCAGTTTTTCAAGAAAAGTTTAAAAAATATAATCTGTGCTGTGATTGGTCACAATGGCACATGAAGCAGAACGTCTTTAGATCTTTTAAAGGGAAAGTGTCAGCAATTTTTTTACAATTGTAAAAATGTAAAGTATTTATATTTATATATAAATACACATATATATTTAAAAAGGTTTTAATGGTATAAAATCTGAAAAAATATTTTAACTCTTTTGATGTTTTCATCTTGTAAACACTAGGGGGAGCAGCTGCTGACATTTCCATGAAAACAGAATGCAGCTAGCTCGCATTACGACTGCAGTAAAAGTGGGCGAGATCTGCTCACATGGATCACAGTGCGGAGCGATCACTGGTGACTGCAAAGTGATATATAAGGGACAACACCAAAGTCATTAATCACTACAAGGACAAGGCAGGAATGTGGGAGTCAGAGGGGTCACCCCACACTTATATCCCCTCTGACTGTCACTTCCTAAGCTCCTTTCCCTGCCATAACCTCTTATTCCCGCAGGTAAATTCTTACAGGACCCCCCTCCCCATCCCCTTCCCCTGCCGCAGCTGATTCTAAACGTCCTCCATATGTAATAATAGACAGGTACTCACCGGCAGCCTATGGTAATTCACAGGGTAGAACAGGGTACAGCACAGAAACAATATGGCGATCCTCATTGTCTCCAGGGGGTATCTCAGCACCAAGATATGGCCAATGAGATATGAGCTCCAGGTGGATGGAGCCCCCTTATATACCCCAAGGGTGACATCACAACGCCCTCTGTGACATCATCAGCCACAACATTCCGTCACATGACATCATCCAGCACCAGCATCATGTGACCCAGCGTAAATAGAAAGTCCTTGTTGCCTATAGCAACTATTCAAAACTAAGTTTAAACTTTTCCAACAGCTAAAGGCGGCTCTGTGATGGCAGTTTCTTCTTGTGGACGGTTGTGATAAATCTGCAGAACATCTACATAACGCGACATGTAGAAAATCCTGTCTTTTCCCCTCTGTTCTTCCTCTGGTGCTACAGAGACTGATAGAAGGAGCTTTTCCAGACCTTACAGTGCACAATATGGGACCTAATCACTGATATCCCAGATCTCCTCAGTACAAGCATACCGCCAACCTATGAGGACTAGAAAGAGGGCGAAACCATGCGGCTCGCGTAGTCTGACCACGCCCCTATCCACACCCCAAGCCACGCCCTTTTTATACCTTGGCAGGAGGAGATGTCTGTACAAAGCGCAAGTTATCAAAAGGCTGAAGGAACACTTTATCAACATGAATGAAGGTTTTGAAGGGCATCCACTGTCCCGGCACTACCGGAAGTTCCACAACCAATCTTATAAGAACACTAAGTTTTGTGGGATCCGATTAGTCCCCAGAAAATGGAGGGGAGGTGATTACCTGAGATTAATGTCACGGATGGAATCCAAATGGTTCTTCACATTAAATAGCTTGGCTCTGAAGGGCCTTAATCACGAGAGTCAGCTGTATGCCTTCAACTCGCAGCGGTATATACTGTATGTATTTTTTATCCCAGTACCAATTGAACATTTACATTGCACTTTTATGAACCTCCTTATATTTTATCAATATAATATGTCTTTTGGATATATTCCTTTGAATCCACCTATTTTATATATGTATTTGTTTCTATACATTGATACCCCTATTGGAGATACAATATAATGTTTTTATTTTTCTCCTTCATTTTTTCCTTTTTATCTCTTGATGGTACTAAGTGCCGAATTTATACTATCCTTGTAATATACACTGATTAACAGACTGTTTTTTATAGCCATCAGAAATATAAGTATATAATTTTTATTCATTTTTAACTAATTGTGAAAGTTTGAACAAAGTCTTTTTTATTATTATTTTTTTCACACACAGTCTATTCTTATTGGAATTCTATCTTAGTTCTATTGCACCTCCATATGTCCTTTTGCACCGTCTTGATAGCATTGGATCTTCCTCCATTTCTTTGGTTGTATTATCTTTGTGGGGGGCTTTTGGACTTTATTAGGTTACCAGTTTGACTACCAGCAAGAAGCTGACGAAGAGGAACTGTGAGTCCTTGAAACGCGTAGTTTTTTTTGGCCTATACAGGACATCGAAGGAGAAGGAGAGAGTCAATGCACAGGGATAAGCCCTCCTGATATCCAGAAGATATATATAACCATATCATATTATTGATACAAAATATAAATGCACAGAGTCAATAAAATCACTTAAAAACACCAAACCCCATCCTTACTTTGCAAGATACCTATTCCAAAGGTGTATCTAGGTTTTCTGGCACCCGGTGCAGCAGGGGCTGGCTGGCACATTTTAGCCTGGGGGGCAAGCACACAGCAGTGGCCCATGAGTAGCGGCCCATCCTTAACATGTTTATTACCAGATGCATCATAAGCCTATATTCACACGACCGTATTGTCTAAGTGTTGCCCGTGAAAAAAGCTGACAGCACTTGGACCAGTTCAGATGAGTGTTTGTAGTGGTCAGACATAGTACATATTATTCTTATGTATTACTATTTTTAAAGCAGATATACCTTTTTAGAGATGTAGTACCAGGGGCGGACCTACCGCCCGTGCAGCCGGTTGATTGAACGGGGGCCCCCGAGGGAGAGGGGGCCCCTCCAGCCTCCAGCAGGGCCGCCATCATGGCATGACTGCCCTGACTCCAGCATGGGGCCCGGCCGGTCATGGCCCCCTCGGAGCCCCCCTCTTGTGCGTCTCCTCATGGGGCCCCCCCCACAGGACCCCCTGCCGTCACATGACCGGAGATGTGCCTGCGCTCAGCATGGGCCCCATGCTGAGCGCAGGGACATCTCCTGTCATGTGACGGTGCCGGCACAATACTTACCCCTCCCCGTGCCTCCGCAGCGTCTGCCGCGTCCTCTGACTGTGCCGTCTCAGGTCAGAGGGCGCGGTGACGTCTTTACACCGCGCGCTCTCTTCTGAGCTGTCACATCACAGAGCGGGAAGACGCGCGCAGCAGGTAAGAAGTGAGGTGAGTATTTGAATTTTTTTATGTATGGGGGCATGGGGCATTTAATAGTGGGGGGACAGTGGGTGTGACATCCTGCATGGGGCATTATATGGGGGAGGTGGTGTGACATCCTGCATGGGGCATTATATAGGGGGGGGGATTGGCATCCTGAATGGGGCATTATATGGGGGAGGGGGGAATTGACATCCTGTATGGGGGCATTATATGGGGGTAGGGGGGAGGGATGTGACATCCTGCATGGGGCATTATAAGACGGGAAGGGGGAAGTGACATCTTGCATGGGGCATTATAAGAGGGGAAGGGGGGAAGTGACATCCTGCATGGGGCATTATAAGAGGGGAAGGGGGGAAGTGACATCCTGCATGGGGCATTAAAAGAGGGGAAGGGGAGAAGTGACATCCTGCATGGGGCATTATAAGAGGGTAAGGGGAGAAGTGACATCCTGCATGGGGCATTATAAGGGAGGGTGACGTGACATTCTGCATGGGGCATTATAAGGGAGGTGGTGTGACATCCTGCATGAGGCATTATAAGAGGGGGAGGGGGGAATTGACATCCTGCATGGGGCATTATATAGAGGGTGGGTGTCCTCCTGCATGGGGCATTATAAGGGAGGGGGTGGTTTGACATGCTGCATGGGGCATTGAAAAGGGGGGAAGTGACATCCTGCAAGGGGCATTATATGGGGGGAAGAGGTGACATCCTGCATGGGGCATTTTATGGGGGGTAGATGTGACATCCTGCATAGCGCATTAAAAGACGGGTGTCATCCTGCATCCTTACAATAGATATCGCTTGTGTAATGGGGCATTACAAGGGGGGAACAGCCTGCATGGAGCGTTATATGGGGGCCAATATTCTGTATGGAGCGTTATATGGGGGTCAGTATTCTGTATGGAGCGATATATGGGGGACAGTATTCGGTAGGGAGCTTTATATGGGGGCCAGTATTCTATATGCAGTGTTATATGGGGACCAGTATCCTCTATGGAGCGTTATATGGGGACCAGTATCCTGTATGGAGCATTATATGGGGACCAGTATCCTGTATGGAGCATTATAAGGGGGTCAGTATCCTGTATGGAGCATGATATGGTGCCCATAATACTGTATGGAGGACTATACTGTCCGGTCTGCACTGTGCGTTGTGAGGATTCGCCGGTTTCTGAGCTATTGTAGAATTTACAATAGATATCGCTCATGTAATGTAGTAAGTGAAATCCTTGGCCTTGTACTATATATATATATTTCTCTGCGGTATCTGTGCATCATGAATCATGGTATGTGTTAAAGGGGCCCACTGAAACTCTGTCGCCCAGGGCCCACAAAAACCTGGAGCCGGCCCTGGGGCTAAGTATAACAAGTCTTATTTTTTTACATACAATTAATTAACTTGGAGTGGGGGGAATCAGAGATGCACGGGGGGATGAGAGATGCACGGGAGGGGGGGGCCTTCATTCCCCTATGAAGGGCGGGGGGGGGCCCCCAAAAAATTCTTGCACAGGGGCCCACTACAGTCTGTGTCCGCACCTGTGTAGTACGCTGTGTTTTTCTACACTCCTAAAATAACATATCAGCAGAGTAAAGGTGGTCACACATAAGCCCAGGTCTGCTAGATAGATACCTATGAATTATTATTTTGTATATGTTTTCAAACATACTTGATCAATGAAATCATCATTGTAAACTTCAACTCCACATAATAGTATATGATGTAGCAGTCACTAATTATCTTGAGTGCTTCATCTGATGTCCGTGCACATAGTATACATAGTATACCACATACAGTACAATATATATAGGAGAATATACAGTATGACTGGTATATAGAGACGAGCAATTTGTAGAACCGTGGTTCAGTGGTCAGATGAATATTCTGTGGCTGCTGAACAGGAGCCACCACATAGTCTCCTTTTTACAGCCCCACATAGCCTTCCATATACTGTACAGTGTGAGCCCCACATAGCCTCCTATATACAATGTGAGCCCTCACACAACCTCCTATATGAGTATGAGCCCTCACATAGCCTCCTATATACAGTATCAGTCCCCACACAGCCTCCTGCATATAGTGTGAGGACCCACACAGCCTCCTGCATATAGTGTGAGGACCCACACAGCCTCCTGCATACAGTGTGAGGACCCACTGTGTGAGTACAGTGTGAGGACTGGTCGTCGGATATGTTGCACCCTTATTGAGATGTGTTATTGACAGCTCTATCATTTTTCTTGCCACTGTCTTGTTAAATATACAGGTTGGATACATTTGGTGTTCATGCCATATAAATTCCTGTTTATAACGAGTACATATTTATGATAGGTAGCTTTGTTTTACTACCATTGGCAGGCATTAACTGGATTTTAGGTCCTAGTGAAGTTTTATATCTTTTTTACCTACGTAATCATTAAAGGTTATGTTTTAACTAGAGATGAGCGGTGTTCGACTAGAACTGTTCGCCAATCTCAAATTCGAGCTGTTTTGGGCGGTGTTCGAGTTGTTCTATGAACCCGAACGATTTGCAAAAAATTCGGCTGTTCGAGGTTATGTTCAATAACTGTTCGTGCACCAAAAGCGTGTCCTGCATGTCTGGTGCTATTTAGAGCACCAATCATGCAGGGATTGTCTGCCACTCACTGTAATGCCACAGCCATGGTGGTTGTGGCATTACAGTGATTGCCCAAATCGATGGGAACAGTGCCAACAGTGAAACATGAAAAGCCGGCAATTCAGCAGCGGCATACACCGGTACCCGACAATTTAGAACCGAAAGAATAGAGCTTCACACATAGATTAGATAGATATAAACATGTCAGCCACATATATACGAAGTACAGTGAAAGTGCTGCTTACTGTACTTGTCATTTAGCGTAAAGGATTTATCAAAAAAAATAATAGTGTTTTCATGCACCGTCTCTTTAAAAAAGCCGGCCGGCAATTCAGCAGCGGTACCCGACAATTTAGAATAGAAGGAATAGAGAATCACACATAGATTAGATAGATAGAAACATGTCAGTCACATATATATGAAGTACAGTGACAGTGTTGATTACTGTACTTGTCATTTAGTGTAAAGGATTTATCAAAAAAAATAATAGTGTTTTCATGCACCGTCTCTTTAAAAAAGCCGGCCGGCAATTCAGCATCTGTACCCAACAATTTAGAATAGAAGGAATAGAGAATCACACATAGATTAGATAGATAGAAACATGTCAGTCACATATATATGAAGTACAGTGACAGTGTTGCTTACTGTACTTGTCATTTAGTGTAAAGGATTTATTAAAAAAAATAATAGTGTTTTCATGCACCGTCTCTTTAAGAAAGCCGGCCGGCAATTCAGCAGCGGTACCCGACAATTTAAAAGAGCTGTGCTACATGGAGATGACAGGCTGGACTGCAGCAGAACGCCGCCATCCAGCCTGTCATCCCGCAGACACTGAGAAGAGCAGGCATGCTTGCGCTCCACATTGTCTCTCTGTGACGGCATAAAGATGAGCCGAGGTCATGTCCAATGAACTCGGCTCACCTCATGCACGTCACTGACAGCGTGGGAGAATTCTCCTGCACTCAGCACTTCAGCGTGAGAATTTTCCCACGCTGTCAGTGACGTGCATGAGGTGAGCCGAGTTCATTGGACATGACCTCGGCTCATCTGGATGCCGTCACAGCGAGACACTGAGGAGCGCAAGCATGCCTGCTCTTCTCAGTGTCCGCGGGATGACAGGCTGGATGGCAGCGTTCTGCTGCGGTCCAGCCTGTCATCTCGATGTAGCAGAGCTGAAGCTGTCGTGGGAACCATGGAAAGGTAAGGATGAGGTTGGTTTATTATTTTTCTTTTATTGCAGGAGATCGTTGGCTTCAGCTGGAATGGGCGTGATGGTAAGTATAGTTTAATTTAGAACAATAAAGAATTGTGTGTTTATTTCAATTAAAGGACTTTATTCTGGGTGTTGTGTTTTTTTTAAATACTTTACTAGAAATTCATGGCGGTCATGTCTAATACTGGCGTGACCCCATGAATTTTGGGCTTGGGGCCAGCTGATAATACCAAGCTGGCCCTAACCCCTTTATTACCCAGTGAGCCACCGCACCAGGGCCCTGGATGAGTTGGGTACAGCGCCAGAAGATGGCGCTTCTATGAACGCGTCATTTTCCGGGGTGGCTGCGGACTGCAATTTGCAGCGGGGGGGGCCCAGAAAGCTTGGGCCTCCCTGCGCTGCAGATTCCAGCCCCCAGCTGCCTAGTTGTACCTGGCTGGACACAAAAATAGGGCGAAGCCCCACGTATTTTTTTTTAAATTATTTCATGAAATTCATGAAATAAGAAAAAAAGGGCTTCCCTATATTGTTGTGTCCGGCCAGGTACAAATAGGCAGCTGGTGGTTGGGGGCAGCCCGTTCCTGCCTGCTGCACCTGACTGGACACAAATATAGTGCGAAGCCCCACTTCAATTTTTTTAAATTATTTCAGGAAATTCATGAAATAATTAAAAAAAAATTGACGTGGGGCTTCGCACTATATTTGTGTCCAGTCAGGTGCAGCAGGCAGGAACGGGCTGCCCCCAACCACCAGCTGCCTATTTGTACCTGGCCGGACACAACAATATAGGGAAGCCCTTTTTTTCTTAATTATTTCATGAAATAATTTAAAGAAAATTGACGTGGGGCTTCGCCCTGTTTTTGTGTCCAGCCAGGTACAACTAGGCAGCTGGGGGCTGGAATCCGCAGCGCAGGGAGGCCCAAGCTTTCTGGGCCACCCCCGCTGCAAATTGCAGTCCGCAGCCACCCCGGAAAATGGCGCGTTCATAGAAGCGCCATCTTCTGGCGCTATACCCAACTCATCCAGGGCCCTGATGCGGTGGCTCACTGGGTAATAAAGGGGTTAGGGCCAGCTTGGCATTATCAGCTGGCCCTAAGCCCAAAATTCATGGGGTCACGCCAATATTAGACATGACCACCATGAATTTCTAGTAAAGTATTTAAAAAAAACACAACACCCAGAAAAAAGTCCTTTAATTGAAATAAACACACAATTCTTTATTGTTCTAAATTAAACCATACTTACCGTCACGCCCATTCCAGCTGAAGCCAACGATCTCCTGAAATAAAAGAAAAATAATAAAGCAACATCATCCTTACCTTTCCATGGTTCCCGTGACAGCTTCAGCTCTGCTACATCGAGATGACAGGCTGGACCGCAGCAGAACGCTGCCATCCAGCCTGTCATCCCGCAGACACTGAGAAGCGCAGGCTTGCTTGCGCTCCACAGTGTCTCTCTGTGAGGGCATGCAGATGAGCCGAGTTAATGTCCAATGAACTCGGCTCACCTCATGCACGTCACTGACAGCGTGGGAAAATTCTCCTGCACTCAGCGCTTCAGCGTGGGAGAATTCTCACACTGAAGCGCTGAGTGCAGGAGAATTCTCCCACGCTGTCAGTGACGTGCAGGAGGTGAGCTGAGTTCATTGGACATGAGCTCACCTTATGCACGTCACTGACAGCGGGGGAAAATTCTCCTGCACTCAGCGCTTCAGCGTGGGAGAATTCTCACGCTGAAGCGCTGAGTGCAGGAGAATTCTCCCACGCTGTCAGTGACATGCAGGAGGTGAGCTGAGTTCATTGGACATGAGCTCACCTTATGCACGTCACTGACAGCGTGGGAGAATTCTCCTGCACTCAGCGCTTCAGCGTGAGAATTTTCCCACGCTGTCAGTGACGTGCATGAGGTGCGCCGAGTTCATTGGACATGAACTCGTCTCATCTTTATGCCGTCACAGCCAGACACTGCAGAGTGCAAGCATGCCTGCGCTTCTCAGTGTCTGCGGGATGACAGGCTGGATGGCAGCGTTCTGCTGCGGTCCAGCCTGTCATCTCGATGTAGCAGAGCTGAAGCTGTCGTGGGAACCATGGAAAGGTAAGGATGATGTTGCTTTATTATTTTTCTTTTACTGCAGGAGATCGTTGGCTTCAGCTGGAATGGGCGTGATGGTAAGTATGGTTTAATTTAGAACAATAAAGGATTGTGTCTTTATTTCAATTAAAGGACTTTATTCTGGGTGTTTGTGTTTTCTTTTAACTTTGACTATGGGGTTAGTAATGGGGGTGTCTTATAGACGCCTCTCCATTACTAACCTGGGCTTGATGTCAGCTGGCATTATAAGCTGACATCAACCCCAGCCCTATTACCCCCTGCCACCGCTACAGGGCAGCGTGGAAGAGCGAGGCTAAGTGCCAGAATTGGCGCATCCTATGAATGCGCCATTTCTGGGGCGGCTGACGGCTGGTGTTTCTAGCCTGGGAGGGGGCCAATATTCATGGCTCCCTTCCTGGGCTATTAATATCAGCCCCCAGCTGTCTGCCTAGCCTTTGCTAGCTATTAAATTAGGGGGGACCCCACGTCATTTTTTTGGGGGGGTCCCCCATTTTAATAGCTAGTAAAGGCTATGTATTCAGCTGGGGGCTGATATTAGTAGCCTGGGAAGCTCCGTGGGTATTACCCCCTTCCCAGGCTTCAAACATCTGCCCCAGCTGTCTGCTTAACCTCCGCTAGAGACTAAAATTAAGGGGAACCCCACGCCAATTTTTTTTAATAATAAATCCTTTATTTTAATACTAAATGACAAGTACAGTAACCAACACTATCACTGTACTTCATATATATGTGACTGACATGTTTCTATCTATCTAATCTATGTGTGAAGCTCTATTCTGTCTGTTATAAATTGTCGGGTACAGATGCTGAATTGCCGGCCGGCTTTTTTAAAGAGACGGTGCACGAAAACACTATTATTTTTTTTAATAAATCCTTTACACTAAATGACAAGTACAGTAAGCAACATTGTCACTGTACTTCATATATATGTGACTGACATGTTTCTATCTATCTAATCTATGTGTGAAGCTCTATTCTGTCTGTTATAAATTGTCGGGTACAGATGCTGAATTGCCGGCCGGCTTTTTTAAAGAGACAGTGCATGAAAACACTATTATATTTTTTAATAAATCCTTTACACTAAATGACAAGTACAGTAAGCAACACTGTCACTGTACTTCATATATATGTGACTGACATGTTTCTATCTATCTAATCTATGTGTGAGGCTCTATTCCTTCTTGTCTAAATTGTCGGGTACCGGTGTATGCCGCTGCTGAATTGCCGGCCGGCTTTTTTAAAGAAAGCGTCTTCTGAGCAGTTTGTCAGCTTTTGGACACCTTTGAAGGTGTTTTCTATGTGTTTCTATGTGTTTTTGTTTGCCTGCCATTGGTTTTAACGGTGTTCGACGGTGTTCTAAGGTGTTCGACGAACAGTTCGACGAACAGTTCCTCGAACATCCCGGTGTTCGACGAACCGAACCGAACCCGAACACTACGGGGGTGGCTCAACACTAGTTTTAACCTCTTTCACTACTTTAATTGCTTCATATTACCTTTATTGAGTGGTGACCTGTATGATAGTGTGTGAGCACCAGCTCCAGGCGTCCCTGAAGAGGGGCAGGGAAAAAGTAAAGGGGGCAGTGGGAAGGGGGTTATCCAAGGAGGGGTGAGGTCAGCAGAGTATGAGAGACAGACTCATCCTAAACCAGGGGTCTCAAACACACGGGTCGCATGTGGCCCTTCAGACTGGTTCATGCGGCCTGTGTGCACCATAGACCCCGATCGCGGCCCGGTCCAGGAGCTGCCGACAGCTGCACTTTAGTTCAGTGTATTGCTGTGCAGAGACCGGCTCTCTGCATGATACAATACCAATGCCAGCCACCGGCCTATCAGAGGCCAGCAGCGGACATCCGCGTCCCAGCGCAGCGGTGCATGACATCACTAACATGGGTAGATGTCAGCTGCTGGCCTCTGATAGGCCAGTGGCAGGCATTGGTCTCTGCGTAGCAATACACTGAACTAAAGCGCAGCTGCCGGAAGCTCCTGGACCGGGCCGCGATCGTCAAGGGGTCTATGGTGCCTGCACCCGCATATGCAGAAAGGACACCGAGGGAACGGAGGACAGGTGAGAAGAGCCTTTTTTTTTTTTATATATATGTATGTGAAGAATGGAACAGCGGACATTCCTACAATATAGGGACCTGAATGGGGACATTCCTACAATATGGGAACCTGGATAGGAACATTCCTACAATGTGGGACCTGGATGGGGACATTCCTACAATGTGGGACCTGAATGGGGACATTACTGCAATATGGGGACCTGGATGGGGACATATCTACAATGTGGGGACCTGGATAGGAACATTCCTACAATGTGGGGACCTGAATAGGAACATTTCTACAATGTGAGGACCTGGATGGGAGACATTCCTACAAGATGAGGACATTATAACAAGATGGGGACCTAGATGGGGGACATTACGACAAGATGGGGACCTGGATGGGGGACATTACGACAAGTTGGGGACCTGAATGGGGGACATTACGACAAGATGGGGACCTGTATGGGGCATTACTACAAGATGAGGACCAGGATGGTGCATTACTAAAAGATGAGGACCAGGATGAGACATTACTACAAGATGAGGACCAGGATGAGGCATTAGACGAGGCATTACTACAAGATGAGGACCAGGATGAGTCATTAACCCCTTTACAACCCAAGGTGGTTTGCACATTAATGACCAGGCCAATTTTTACAATTCTGACCACTGTCATTTTATGAGGTAATTACTCTGGAACGCTTCAACGGATCTCCCTGATTCTGAGAATGTTTTTTCGTGACATATTTTACTTCATGATTGTGGTAAAATTTCTTCGATATCACTTGCGTTTATTTGCGAAAAAAATGGAAATTTGGCAAAAATTTTGAAAATTTAGCAATTTTCAAAATTTGAATTTTTATGCCCTTAAATCAGAGAGATATGTCACACAAAATAGTTAATAAATAACATTTCCCACATGTCTACTTTACATCAGCACAATTTTGGAACCAAAATTTTTTTTTACTGGGGAGCTATAAGGGTTAAAAGTTGACCAGCGATATCTCATTTTTCCAACAAAATTTAGAAAACCATTTTTTAGGGACCACATCATATTTAAAGTCACTTTGAGGGGTCTTTATGACAGAAAATGCCCAAAAGTGACACCATTCTAAAAACTGCACCCCTCAAGGTGCTCAAAACCACATTCAAGAACTTTATTAACCCTTCAGGTGCTTCACAGGAATTTTTGGAATGTGGAAGAAAAAAATTAACATTTAACTTTTTTCACAAAAATGTTACTTTAGACCCAATTTTTTTTATTTTCGCAGGGGTAACAGGAAAAAATAAACCCCAAAATTTGTTGATCAATTTCTCCTGAGTAAGCAGATACCCCATATGTGGGGGAAAACCACTGTTTGGGCGCACGGCAGGGTACGGAAGGGAAGGAGCGCCATTAGACTTTTTAAATGTAAAATTTGCTTGAATAATTAGCGGACGCCATATTGCATTTGGGGAGCCCCTGATGTGCCTAAAAAGTGGAAACCCCCCACAAGTGACCCCATTTTGGAAACTAGACCCCTCAGGGAACTTATCTAGATGTGTGGTGAGCACCTTGAACCCCCAGGTGCTTCACAGAAGTTTATAACATTGAGCCGTAAAAATAAAATTTTCACATTTTTCCCACAAAAATGTTTTTCAGCCCCCACTTTTGTATTTTCATAAGGGTAACAGGAGAAATTGCACCATGCAGTTTGTTGCTCAATTTCTTCTGAGCAAGCAGATACCCCATATGTGGGGGAAAACCACTGTTTGGGCGCACAGCAGGGTTCGGAAGGGAAGGAGCGCTATTTGACTTTTTAAATGTAAAATTTGCTTGAATAATTAGAGGACGCCATATTGCATTTGGGGAGCCCCTGATGTGCCTAAACAGTGAAAAAAAAACACATGTGACCCCATTTTGGAAACTATACCCCTCAGGGAACTTATCTAGATGTGTGGTGAGCACCTTGAACCCCCAGGTGCTTCACAGAAGTTTATAACATTGAGCCGTAAAAATAAAATGTTCACATTTTTCCCACAAAAATGTTTTTCAGCCCCCACTTTTTCATTTTCATAAGGGTAACAGAAGAAATTGCACTATGCAGTTTGTTGTTCAATTTCTCCTGAGTAAGCAGATACTCCATATGTGGGGGAAAACCACTGTTTGGGAGCGCGGCAGGGTTCGGAAGGGAAGGAGCACCATTTGACTTTTTGATTGTAAAATTTGCTTGAATAATTAGTGGATGTGCCCCTGATGTGCCTAAACAGTAGAAACCCCCCACAAGTGACACCATTTTGGAAACTAGACCCCTCAGGGAACTTATCTAGATGTGTGGTGAGCACCTTGAACCCCCAAGTCCTTTACAGAAGTTTATAACATGGAGCCGTGAATATAAAAAAATCTAACTTTTTCCACAACAATGATGTTTTAGCCCCAATTTTTTTATTTTCACAAGGGTAAGAGGAGAAAATGGATCCCAAAAACTTTTGTGCAATTTCTCCTGAGTACGCCAATACCCCATATGTCGGGAAAATACAGTGTTTGGGCGCACGGCACAGTTCAGAAGGGAAGGAGCACTGTGTGACTTTTTGAACGCAAAATTGGCTGGAATCGATAGCAGACGCCATGTCGCGTTTGAAGAGCCCCTGATGTGCCTAAATAGTTGAAACCCCCCACAAGTGACCCCATTTTATAAACTACACCCCTCAAGGATTTTATCAAGGGGTATAGTGAACATTTTGAACCCAGAGGTACGACACAAAATTTGATGACATTAGGTCATCATATTGAATAAGTTGTCATTAGTCTTGAGCGCAAGTGCTGGCTACTTGAGTTTGCATCGGGTACTCAGGTATGCACCATGTATCACAGGTGCTCAAGTGAAATGCTCGAGTTCCCTCCCGCATGTTTCACGGTTATTAGACACCCCCAAAAAAACATGCGGGGATTGCTCGAGCATGGCAGGCAATCCCCGCGAGGTTATTTTGGCCGCGAAGCATATGGAGCGGAGACTCGAGCACCCGCGATACTCAATGCATACCCGAGTACCCGATGCAAACTCAAGTAGCGAGCACTTGTGTTCAACACTAGTTGCCATATCGTCAATTTTTTTTTTTTTTATAAAAAAAAACAACCCTTACCCCCAACCCTAACCCTACCCTAGCCCAACCCTGACCCCAACCCTAACATTAGCACAACCCTAACCCCAACCCCAGCCCTAGTGTTTATTTTTTACGCCGTTCCTCGTGCGGTATAAGTGATTAGACGACCTTATTCTTCGGGTCGGTGCGACTACAGAGATACCAGAATGATATCGGGTTTTTATGATTGACAGCTGTCACACACTAAAAGACACATATTTTGTAAAATCTAGTTTTTGCATCGCCATATTTTGAGAGCTATAATTTTTCCTTATTTTGGCCGACAGAGTCATATGATGGATTTTTTTTTTTGCGGGACAAGTTGACGTTTTTACTGGTGCCATTTTCAGGCACGTGACATATTTTGATCGCTTTCTATTCCAGCTTTTGGGAGGCATAATAAACAAAAACCTACAATTCAGGAATTGTTTTTTTTTTTTTTTTTTTTTTATTCTACTCCGCATGTGGTAAAATTGATAAGGTAGCTTTATTCTTTGGGTCAGTACGTTTACAGCGGTACCACATTTATATCTTTTTTCTATGTTTTGGCGCTTTTACACAATAAAAGACATTTTATAGAAAAAAATATTTTTTTGCATCGCTTTATTCTGAGAGCTATAACATTTTGAATTTTCGGATTATGGAGCTGTATGGCAGCTTGTTTTTTGCGGGACAAGATTACGTTTTCAGCGGAACCATTTTTATTTATATTCAGCTTTTTGATCGCGTGTTATTCCATTTTTTGTTTGGTGGTATGATGATAAAGCATTGTTTTTTGCTTCGTTTTTTTTTTTTTTTACCGTGTTTAATGAAGGGGTTAACTAGTGGAACAGTTTTATATGTCAGGTCGTTCCGGACGCGGCGATACCAAATATGTGTACTTTTATTGTTTGTTTGTTTTTTTCATAATAATATTTATTGATGGGTACATTATATTTTTATTTTTGGTGGATTATTTTTTTTACTTTTTAAAAAATATTTTTACAATTTTTTTTATTTTTTTTTCCACTTTCTGAGAGGTTTTACACCTTTTTACTTTGTCCCACTCTGGGGCTTTCACTTTTTTTATTCTGATCGAATGCATAGCATAGGGATGGAGCACCATCCCTGAGCCATGCCGGCAGTCAGCGCTGCACAGTGAGAAGATTGTTCGGTCATGCACTGCGGTCATGACTTCGATCGCAGCATTGCGGGGGTTAATGTGCGGGAGCAGTGCGGGACCGCTCCCTGCACATAGTACCGGGTGTCAGCTGTGACAATCAGCTGACACCCGGCGGCGATCGCGCCCGCACAGCCTGTGTGCGCGCACGATCGCCATGACGTACTAATACGGGTCAGGCTCTTAAAGCCCAGGGCACAGACGCGTATTAGTACGTCATGGGCTGTAAAGGGGTTAATACAAGATGAGGACAAATTCAAAAGGTGTATAGAAAAAAAAATGATATCACTAAAAATGTCATTTTGTCATGCAAAGAATGCGGCCCATCTACCCAGCCGAGTTTGAGACCCTTGCTTTATAAAGTATCTTTGCTTAACAAACAGTTGTTTCTGAGAAGCTAATGATAGCAAATGATCAGGCAATATTTTCTGTGCATTTTCCCATTTCATTCTACTTGTGCCTCCTTTTCGCAAACATTCTGTTGCAATTTTTGGGTTAACTCCTTTATTTTGGATTTTATCTTATTGATCTCCCCTATGCATATTCCCCGTACATATGCTTTCATAGCATCCCATATAAATCTCGTAGATGACGACCCATCATTAAAACGAAAATATTCTAAGATTCTAGAGCTAAGAGTAGGACCAATTAGTTGCAGCCAAAAAGGATTGATGTGCCATGTATAGTCCCCCGGAGACCTCACAGCACCCATCTGCAGTTGTACCTGTATAGGCAAGTGGTCAGAGACACTCCTTGGCAGATACTTCACCGATTTAATATAGGGTACGATTGATTCAAAGCCAATAGCTTGGTCTATTCTTGACAAAGAATGATGGGAGGCGAAGTAACAGGAATATTGTCTGACATCAGGGTGCCGTATTCTCCATAGGTCCACTATGCCTACCTTCTCTAGCAGATAATGTAGAGATGTATATTGTGCATTTTGAAAAATATTTCCAGTATGGAATTTATCCCAGAAAGGGTGGAGGTAGGTGGTAAAATCCCCTCCCCCTGCGAGGTTGGGATTTAGGAGGATGTTAGTTTTAGATCAGTTGCAGAACGGAGGGCAAGGGAGGGGTGATAGACAGAAATGAGGGATGAGATATAGGGTGGTGCAGAACTGTGGAGGGCTTTATGGGTGAGAGAGATGAGTTTGTATTGTATTCTGTGGTGAATGGGTAACCAGTGCAATGACTGGCACTGGTTAGAGGCGTTGGTGAAGTGGCCTGATAGAAATACGACCCTGGCTGCTGCATTCAGAATGGATTGGAGAGGAGAGAGTTTGTTTAGAGGGAGACCGATTAGAAGAGAGTTGCAGTAGTCCAGACGAGAGTGAATAAGAGCGACAGTAAGAGTTTTTTCAGTATCAAAGGTGAGAAAATGTGGGGTTCTGGAGATGTTTTTAAGGTGCAGGTGACATGAGTGAGTGAGTGATTGTAGCCCAGTCAAGAGAGCTTGTAAAAGAACTTCTACATGATGTTTCAAGGATGGAAAGAGACTGCCATCTACTGGCCAGACGCAGTCAAGCGGAACCAAGATATGCAAGGGAAGTTGCAGGGAGAGCAAGTTCAGATGCTGGACTTGATCAGGTGACTTCCAGGAAGGAGTTCCGGAAAATAAGAGGCCAGCGCGCCAAACCTGAGGGGTCTTTGGCGCCAAGCAGCAGAAAGGAGCAGATGTGTTCCCTGTGTCCTGAGAAACCCCGCGTGACAGGCCTAAGCTAGAGGCCTGTGAGGTGCCACAGCCGGGCACCGGTAAAAGAGCTCCGGATATCTCGCGGATGTTACCTGAGTGCTGTGCCTGCTGAGGAGACTAGGAACCTAATTGCGGTGCTGAGTGAGTTCGCGGAACCCGACGTCGCCTGCCGACAGACAAGGCCTGGACCCCCCTATCCAAGGCTCGAGAGACTGCCTCCAACAGCCAAGCAGAGAGGAGTTGAGAGACGGTTGCCCCAGGAAAGTCACGCCAGCGGAAGCGGAGTAGCTGCATACGTTAACAGGGCCGTCACTTCCACTGTTCACCCACAGTACCGGGGACAATTGGGTTTAGATAATCAGGTTGGGAGGGGAACGGTTGGGACTAAAGGAGCACAACGTGATCTAATTGAATTTATGCGGAAGAGACTCACGGCCTAGCGTGAATAACCGATGACCCCCGCTAGGGCCAAATGTACAGTTAAAGAACTTACGTGGTGTCTCCCATGACTGAGGGCATCACCCTACTTAAGAGACTTCGCCTTACTTAAGAGACTTCACCTTACTTAAGAGACTTCACCCTACTAAAGAGACTGCACCTTACTTAAGAGACTTCACCTTACTTTGAGAGGCTTCACCTTACTTTGAGAGACTGCGTCTTATTTTGAGAGATTTTGCCTTTTGCTGATATATTGAATTACTGTTCATTACCCTTGTAACTAATCCCTTGTTCAGAATACCTGATGCATAAAATTGTTTATTTTCATCTCAGACTGTTCTCGCCTTGTGTCTCTGTGCGTTGCATTCCCGCACCTGCATTACATTTGGCGTAGTCGGCAGGATGCAACATTCAGACGCAGAGATGGGGGATCAGTCTGTGGCTGGGTCCGGTCGGACCCATATACCCCTGGGGACTATGCTCAGCCATCTTCCCAAGTTTTCAGGGGATGGCATGTCACTGTGGGACTGGGTAGAAAGACTGAGAAGTATGCTACAGATGTACCCCCTTGATCCTCTAGCCCAGGCGGAGCTGGCCCTCCTAACCCTTGATGGAGAGGCCCGACAGACTGTGATGTACCGCCCACCTGGGGACCGTGACTCCGTGGATAAAGTGATAAAAATTTTAGAGGACATGCACGGTGACACTACAGATTTGGGACACTTGCGCTTACGGTTGTTCCAGTGGGTCCAAGGGGAAAATGAGACAGTAAATCAGTATGTTAATGCGTTGCAGGAAGTGATGGCCCATATCACTAAGAAAGCTCGAGATGGGAACCGAGGACTGGGACCATTGGATGAGGTGTTGCGTGACCAACTGATTGCCGGCTTGAAAGACCCTTCCCTGAGGCAGATCCTGAAGGAGCGGCTGCGATTGAGCCCTGATATGGGCTTCCTGGAGGTAGGGGCTGAAGCTAGAGTGCTGGAGAGAGAAGTTCCTGTTCTCAAAGCCACAGTTAGAAGTCAAGAGGCAATTGCTCCTGGATTCACCAACCAAGAGCCTGATTGGGTACGGGAAATACGTCAGGAAATTCGAGACATTCGGGGTGTGCTGAATGCTATTAGAAAGCCCCCTACTGCCCCCTTGCCGACGGACCGTACTGCTCAACGCGGACGGAGACCAGAACGAGAGAGACGCTCCTACCCGGCATGTACCCGACCTATCGGCAGAAAGAGGACCGGAGTGCTGGACTTGCGAAGGTAGGGGGCATATCTCCAAAGACTGTCCCAACCGAGAAAGGAGGAGGAGGGGACAGCCGTTAAACTAAAATGCCCCACGGTTGTGGAGCATACCGTGGGTCTCGTGCTTCAGAGAGTAGAAGAGTGAGCTCTGAAGACATTGTCTCTGAGAGGCCCATCATCTGGGCTGAATTCAATGGGCAGCGGATCCGCTGTTTGATGGACACCGGGTCTCAAGTGACCACTATGCCTGAGACGTATTTCCAAAGTCACTTTCCTGAAGTCACTCGTTCCTGCCGGGAACCCACTGTCAAATTGGTGGCGGCCAATCAACTACCTATCCCAGTAGCGGGAGTAGTATGGATGTCCATGCGGGCATGTGGAAAGGACCTCGGTCAAAAAGGGATCGTACTAACCACAGGGCCCGGAGGCGATGGGCCCATTGTTACCCTGGGCATGAATGTGCTGAAAGAAGTCGGACAGTTCCTGGCTGAGGGCTGTAGCAACAACAACTGGACCCGCGCCACTCGAGACCCAGCTAGTAAGAGAGTGTTCCAACACCTCGTGCGGGTCAGCCAGATTCAAAAATTTCCCGCTACCTCTCAGTACCTTGGCAAGGTATCGATACCGCCCGAAGCCACAATGACACTGCCGGTGGGACAGACTGTACTCACGTTGCCGGTGCTGGCACATGTGTCCTTAGAGGGCGTGGACATTCAAACTGAACCGATGGAAGGAGATGAAGCGCCCTCTGGACTCCTGATTGCTCGAACCCTGGCCACCATGCGGCACGGCCGAGTACCCGTGCGCTGCATCAATTTAGGTGGCACCAGTTTACAGTTGTTGCCCCGACAAGAGGTGGCGCGAGTGTACATAATGCCAGAGGCCCTTACTAGAGCGGATGCTATAGGGCTGGCACCTGTGGATGGAAAACCATGGACCCTGGAGGTGTCCCTCAACAGCCAGGAGAATGGAAGAGAACCGTTGGCTGGACGCCACCTTCTGGAAGAAATGGAGGCTAATCTGACTGAGTTTTCTGCTGGACAAGTAAGGCAGATCGAACAACTTCTACAGCGATATCAGGGAGTGTTTGCACAGCATGAAGATGATTTCGGGTGCACTCGGGACATTCAGCACGAAATACCCACCGGAAATACTGCTCCCATCCGAGAGAGATATCGGCAGATCCCGCCTCAAATGTACCAGGAGGTGAAAGAGCTGTTGGCCCACATGTTGCGGAACGGTGTGAGCCCTGAAAGTCAGAGCCCCTGGGCGGCTCCGATCATGCTGGTCCGATAGAAGGATGGTACCCTGAGATTTTGCGTGGACTATCGAAAGCTGAATGCCTGTACAGTCCGGGACTCCTATCCACTCCCCCGAATTGAAGAGTCTCTATCTGCACTAGGGAGCGCCAAATTCTTCTGTTCCCTCGACCTGGCCAGTGGCTATTGGCAGGTCCCAGTAACTGAGAAGGATCGCCCGAAAACCGCTTTTGTTCTCCCTATGGGCCTGTTTGAGTTCAATCGGATGCCGTTCGGACTAACAAATGCGCCAGGGACCTTCCAACGGCTGATGGAGAGATGCTTGGGGGACCTCAACTTTGAAGCCACTTTAATATATCTGGACGATATAATTATCTATTCCGCTACATTTGAGGATCATCTCTGCCGATTGGAACAAGTGTTAGAATGGCTTCAGAGACACGGCCTGAAAATTAAGCCTCGAAAGTGTCGTCTCTTCAAACGAGAAATTGAGTATCTGGGGCACACTGTGTCCAGTGCAGGAGTACACCCCACTGCAGAGAAAGTAGCTGCCATGCATAAGTGGCCCACGCCCGCCAACCTAAGGGAACTGAGGGCGTTCCTGGGGCTTGCTGGATACTACCGCAGATTAAAGACTTTGCTAAGATTGCGATCCCGCTCAATGAATTGCTGAGAGGAACAGCTGGGGGAGCCAAGCGACAGCCCATCCAGTGTGGACCACGACAAGAAGAGGCATTCCGAGCATTGAAAATGGCGCTAACAGATGCCCCAATCTTGGCCTACGCCGACTTTTCGCAGCCTTTCGTGTTGTACACCAATGCAAGCTTGCATGGACTGGGAGCAGTGCTGGCTCAAGTACAAGGAGGAAAAGAGCGAGTGATCGCGTATGCCAGCAGGTCACTCCGAGATACGGAGAAGAATCCGGAGAACTACAGTTCGTTTAAGCTGGAGCTACTAGCACTGGTGTGGGCCATGACCGAGAAATTTGCTGAGTACTTGTCAGGGTCAGAAGTGCAAGTGCGGACAGATAACAACCCTTTGGCCCACTTGGAGAACGCCAAACTGGGTGCGTTAGGACAGCGGTGGGTCGCAAGGATGTCCAAATACCAGTATAAGATTGCCTATCGGTCCAAGGCCCTGAACACCCATGCCGATGCCCTGTCCCGGGTCACTCAGGCGGGGCCGAAGGAGGACAGAGATGAGGAGCTCGAAGGCGACGAGATTCCGGATTTCAGCCAGTTCGTCGCTGCCCAAGAGACCAGAGAGGAGCCGAAGCCCACTCAGATTCTGGGCCGTTCAAGAGAGGAATGGATACATCTGCAGCAATCCGATCCGGAGTTAGCAAAATTGAGGGAATGGGTCGCCCTTAATCAAAGACCCGACCAGGAAACCAGAGCCGCTTCACTTCCAACTACCCTACAAATCCTAGGTCAGTGGGAGAGGCTTCTCCTGAAGGACGGCTTGCTATGCCGAAAAATCCAGCTGCCTCGAGAGTTTGATGTTACCTGGCAGGTGGTAGTTCCAGTAGCACTAGTAACACAGCTAGCCCAAGAAGCTCATAGAAGAGGTGCTCACTTCAGAGTAGAAAAGACCTTTCGGTGGTTGCAACGGCTGGTGTATTGGCCTCAACTGCAGCAAGAAGTCGAGTCAGTCTGCCGAGCATGTCGCCAGTGTGAGTTGAATAAGCCCCCGGAACAAAGAGCTCCCATTCAGACCATCCGAACTTCTGCACCCTTGGAGGTCTTGATGATTGACTACTTGATGATAGGAACTTCATACAATGGTTATGGACACTGTTTGGTCATGACTGATCACTTCACCAAGTTCTCAGTAGTAACGCCTACTAAAGACCAGACGGCAGAAGCCGCAGCTAAGGCCATCTGTCAAGATTTCATCCGTATTTATGGGTGCCCGAAGCGAATACATTCTGACCAGGGGGCCTGATTCCAAGGGCGAGTGATGGATGAGTTGTACCGCATCTATGGAATCGACCGTTCCCGAACAATGCCCTACCACCCGCAAGGGAACGGCGCATGCGAGCGCTTTAACCGAACCCTGTTGCAAATGTTGCGAACGCTAGAAGCGGACAAAAAGATGAAGTGGCCTGAATATGTGTCCGAGCTGGTGTGGGTGTATAATAATCGAGTTCATGCGACCACCGGCTACACCCCTTACATGTTGCTGTTTGGAAGAAGTTGTTATGTTCTGCTACCAGAGCTAAGGAAAGAGAGGAGATCTGTCCCTACGATAGAACTCAGCTGAATCCCTACGATGTAACAGGGAACCTGATCCTGCGATCAGACCTGCTAAAGTCCTAAGCTAGTCTGTACGGAGACCTATAGATGTGGGGAAGGAATCCCTACAAGTACTAAGGACTGGGAGGAAAATGGGACACCTCCTAACAGAAATAGTAGCAGACAGACGAACAAACAAAATATATAGAACATAGAGGTCCGTAGACCAAGCAAACTAACAGAGTTAGATACAGAGCACAGGCTAGCTAGAAAGTAGTTATACAATGAAGTCCAGCAAAGCCAGAAGGGCGGAGCAGGATTAAATAGGCCAACAAGGTCATGTGACCAGCAAAGGAAAAAAACCTAAGAGCAAGGTTCTAACAGTACCCCCCCTTCTAAGAGGATCCTCCGGATCCCCTAGGACCAGGCTTATCGGGAAATCTCCTGTGAAACGCTCTGATAAGTCTGGACGCGGAAACATCATCTGACCTCACCCAAGAGTTATCCTCGGGTCCGAAACCTTTCCAGGCCACAAGATACTGCAAACTACCTCTATACCGTCTAGAGTTAAGGATGCGAGAAATTTCATATTCCCCGTCCTCCACCACCGGAGGAACAGAGGCAGAGGCGTCACCATCCGACACAACAGCTTTTTTTAACAGAGAGACATGAAATACCGGATTAATTCTCCAGGAGGTAGGAACCTCCAACCTAACAGCAGATTGGTTGACAACCTGAAGCACCTTAAAGGGCCCTACAAACTTGGGACCCAATTTCTTAGAAGGAATCCTCAACCGCAGATTCCTAGAGGACAACCAAACCATGTCACCAACAGCGAACAAAACCTCCTGTCGTTTCCTATCAAAGTAGTCTTTAGATTTTCTGTTGGCCTCCTGAAGATTACCACGCACATCCGTCCAAACTCTCTCCAAATCACCGGAAAAATTCTCCTCCTCAGGCACGGCAGATCCCAACTTGGAGAACGACCCAAACGACGGATGTCTCCCAGAACAACAAAAAAAAGGCGAACAACCAGCAGAAGAAGATGTATGATTGTTCAGAGCAAATTCAGCAAGTGGCAGAAACTCAGACCACCCCTCTTGATTGTCTGCCACAAAACAACGCAAGAACTGCTCAACATCCTGGTTTTTCCTTTCTGTCTGGCCATTAGATTCAGGATGATATCCGGACGAGAACGACAAATGAACTCCCAACCTGTCACAAAAGGCACGCCAAAAACGAGCCACGAACTGAGGACCCCTATCAGAAACAATGTCAGTAGGAACGCCATGAAGTCTGACAATTTCCTTGACAAAGGCCTTAGCGAGAGTTTTAGCGCAGGGCAGTTTGACGAAGGGAACCAAGTGACACATCTTGCTAAAACGGTCCACGACCACCCAGATGACAGTAAAACCCTCAGAGGGGGGAAGGTCAGTTATAAAGTCCATAGCCAAATGTGTCCAAGGAGCACTGGGAACCTCCAAAGGACAAAGCAACCCTGCAGCAGGAGTATGTGAGGACTTAGATCTAGCACATATAGTACATTGACGCACCCACTTAATGACTTCCTTCTGCCATCCAGGCCACCAAAAACTGCGACCCACCAGTCTCTTGGTCTCAGAGATTCCGGGATGACCTGCCAACCGAGATTCGTGACACTCAACAAACAAATCTCTCCTAAAGGTCCCAGGCACAAACAACCTCCCATGAGGAGTGTTAGATGGGGCATTCTCCTGTGCTTTAAGAATCTCATCTTCCAAAACGGAGTCCAAAGCAGCTATCACAACACCTTCTTGTAAAATGTTCTCCTCTTTCTCAGCACCGACTATGGGAGAAAAACTGCGAGACAAGGCATCTGCCTTAACATTCTTAGTACCAGGGATGTAAGTAACGGAGAAATTAAACCGCGAGAAAAACAGTGCCCACCTAGCCTGACGGGCATTCAGGCGCTTGGCAGCATCAAGATATATCAGATTTTTATGATCCGTAAGAACCTGAACGGGAAATTCCGCACCTTCCAAGAAGTGGCGCCAGTGTTCAAATGCGAGTTTAATAGCCAATAATTCCCGATTACCAATATCATAATTCAGTTCAGTCTCCGAAAAATTTTTTGAAAAAAAGGCACAGGGATGTAATCCATCCCCGTTATCCTGAGACAATACTGCGCCAACCCCCACAGAGGAAGCATCAACCTCAACCAAAAACGGCTTAGTCACATCAGGCTGCATAAGGATGGGAGCAGAGGTGAACCTCTCCTTGAGATACACAAAAGCTTCAATGGCCTCAGAAGACCACTGAACCGCATCAGCACCTTTCCTGGTGAGATCGGTCAGAGGTTTGACAATACTAGAAAAATTTTTTATGAATTTTCTGTAATAATTGGCGAAACCTAAAAACCTCTGTATCGATTTCAAACCAATAGGCCTAGGCCATTCCTGTACAGCTTGAACTTTAACCGGGTCCATCTCAAAACCTTCACTGGAGATAATGTAACCCAAAAAACTAATTCTCTGTACAGCGAACTCACATTTCTCCAGCTTAGCAAAAAGCGAATTGTCCATTAATAACTGTAATACCTCACGTACGCTCCGCCAATGAGACTCCAGATCCGGCGAATAAATCAAAATGTCATCCAAATACACAACCACATTTTTGCCGATCAAAGGTCTAAGGATGTCATTAATAAGATTCTGGAAAAATGCAGGAGCATTAGTAAGACCAAAAGGCATAACCAGATTCTCAAAATGACCCACAGGAGTGTTAAAAGCAGTCTTCCATTCGTCACCCTCCTTCATGCGCAACAGATTGTATGCCCCCTTAAGGTCAATTTTAGAGAACCACTTGGCCTCCATTAACTGGTTAAACAGATCAGGAATCAATGGCAGTGTGTAAGGATTGCGTACAGTAATTTTGTTAATCTCACGAAAATCCAGACAAGGACGTAAACCGCCGTCCTTTTTTTTACAAAAAAAAATCCAACCGCCACAGGAGACTTAGAGGGCCTAATGTGACCGGCGGCCAAACTTGTCTGTATGTATTCCTCCAAAGCTTTCCTCTCAGGAATAGTAAGGTTAAATAAACGACTTTTAGGAAGAGTCGCTCCAGGGACAAATTCAATAGAACAATCATAGTCTCTATGGGGAGGCAAAACCTGCGATTCCTTCTCAGAAAAAACTCTCCAAAAATCCTGAATAGGAACAGGCAATTCTCCCCTATCCAAAGCTGCAATACGCCCATTACAACACTTGTCATAACATTTATGGCTCCAGGATTTAATTTCACTGGTAGACCAATCCAGTACAGGATTGTGAAATTTTAACCAGGGCAATCCCAATATTACTGGAGAAGGCAAGTTATTCAAAACTACCAAATCCAATTTCTCATGGTGAACACCATTAATAGTGAGAGGAAATTCACAGACCTTGAGAGTAATATTCTTCAAAGGGGAACCATCCACAGAAACCACAGCAATGGGGGATGATAAAGGTTCGGGTTTTAAATTGAGTCTTTCCAAGAATCCCCCATCAATTACATACAGAGTAGACCCACAATCAACAAACACCCGAAATTCCATTAATTTTTCCTGAGCAATCGTGGAAGCAGCTAAAAATACACCCTTGGAATTTAAACAGGCAATACGGGCATGACTGACCATTTTTTTTTCTTTCTTCATACGAAGCTCACAGCCTTTAATCAAATGACCAGATTTTCCGCAATAGAAACACAAGCCTTCAGAAAATCGACGGTCTTTTTCTTGAGAGCGAGGTGCCACCGATCCAATCTCCATCGGTTCACCACTGTTAGTACACACATTCTCATAACCAGAAACTGACATAGCAGAGGATTTGCTCTCATTAACCCTTGCACGCAGTCTCCTATCCACCCGTATAGCTAATTGCATAGCCTGTTGCAAATCTTCAGGTGTAGGATAAGCAATTAGCAGGTCTTTAACCCTTTCATTGAGCCCAGCAAGAAATAGACTTTTCAGAGCAGAATCGTTCCACCCTGTTTGAGTAGACCAACGACGGAAATGAGTACAATATTTTTCCACATTACCTGATCCCTGTTTCAAACGTCTCAACTCAGTCTCAGCTGATGCGACACGGTCAGGATCATCATATAATAGTCCCAAAGCAGAAAAAAAACTATCCACTGAACTGAAGCATGTATCACTAGGTTGCAAAGAAAAGGCCCACTCCTGAGGCTCTTTGCGCAAAAGTGACATAATGAACCCTATGCGCTGGGATTCATCCCCAGAGGACTTGGGTCTCAAACGAAAATACAATAAGCAAGCATTTTTAAATGAAAAAAATTCTCGGTGTTCACCAAAAAATAAATCCGGCAAACATACCTTAGGCTCCAAGAAATGTGCTCCAGGACAGTTACTCACGTGCTGACGGAGCTCGGCCACCTCCAGAGAGAGTCCCTGCAGGCGATGAGCCAAATCCTGAACCGACACCATGGTGGAACAGAAAAATCTTTCCTTAGAGAATTTGCAGGCTGGACTTACTGTTATGTTCTGCTACCAGAGCTAAGGAAAGAGAGGAGATCTGTCCCTACGATAGAACTCAGCTGAATCCCTACGATGTAACAGGGAACCTGATCCTGCGATCAGACCTGCTAAAGTCCTAAGCTAGTCTGTACGGAGACCTATAGATGTGGGGAAGGAATCCCTACAAGTACTAAGGACTGCGAGGAAAATGGGACACCTCCTAACAGAAATAGTAGCAGACAGACGAACAAACAAAATATATAGAACATAGAGGTCCGTAGACCAAGCAAACTAACAGAGTTAGATACAGAGCACAGGCTAGCTAGAAAGTAGTTATACAATGAAGTCCAGCAAAGCCAGAAGGGCGGAGCAGGATTAAATAGGCCAACAAGGTCATGTGACCAGCAAAGGAAAAAAACCTAAGAGCAAGGTTCTAACAGAAGTGGCCGAGAAATCACTGAACTGGAGCTAGACTCAGAAGACCCCGGCCCGGGCGGTAGCCCAAGTACCTGGATTCGAGAACACCGGCGTCGGCTCCATACAGTGAGAAGACTGGTTGCTCAGAAGTTTCAGGAAGTAGAGCATGCAGTTTGGCCCCCGACGACAGGTGGATCACTTCAGCCAGTGCTGGTGAGGGCTAAACGATTTGGAAGTAAACTGGACCATCGTTGGGAGGCGATACCATATCGGGTGGTGAAGAAAGTTCACCCAGACAACCCAGTCTACGAGGTTAGGCCCGAAGGGGATGACGCCGCGACACCCAGGGTGTTGCACCGTAATATGCTGCGACCTTGCTCCTCTGAAGCAGAAGTCTGTAACGGAGTTGGGCCCCCAGACATATTGGCAGAAGTGCCACATGCAGGAACCTTAGGGGATGAAGAAGGATGGGCCACAATGCAGTTGGGCCCGTCAGAACCGTTGATGCCAACCCCGAGTGGAATTCCAAATGAGTCGGGAAATGATTTGCAATCCCCAGTGGTTGATTCCTCGGATCTCCCGGAGTCACCTCCGCAAGAAGAGCTCCGCAGAACTGAGCGGGCTAATGCCGGAATCCCTCCTAACCGGTATGCTCAGGAAGAGTTCATCTGGTCTCAAATCCAACAGAAAACGCAGGAGTGTGCCCAACTCCTGTCTGAGCTTGCACTGCCTGGAAGGAGGCATCAATTCTGCGAGAAGCCCACTCGCCCGAGGACTGGCGAGCAAAAAGGAGGGAGGAATGTAGCCCAGTCAAGAGAGCTTGTAAAAGAACTTCTACATGATGTTTCAAGGATGGAAAGAGACTGCCATATACTGGCCAGACGCAGTCAAGCGGAACCAAGATATGCAAGGGAAGTTGCAGGGAGAGCAAGTTCAGACGCTGGACCTGATCAGGTAACTTCCAGGAAGGAGTTCTGGAAAATAAGAGGCCAGCGCGCCAAACCTGAGGGGTCTTTGGCGCCAAGCAGCAGAAAGGAGCAGACGTGTTCCCTGCATCCTGAGAAACCCCGCGTGACAGGCCTAAGCCAGAGGCCTGTGAGGTGCCACAGCCGGGCACCGGTAATAGAGCTCCGGATAGCTCGCGGATGTTACCTCAGTGCTGTGCCTGCTGAGGAGACTAGGAACCTGATTGCAGTGCTGAGTGAGTTCGCGGAACCCGACGTCGCCCGCCGACAGACGAGGCCTGGACCCCCCTATCCAAGGCTCGAGAGACTGTCTCCAACAGCCAAGCAGAGAGGAGTTGAGAGACGGTTGCCCCAGGAAAGTCACGCCAGCGGAAGCGGAGGAGCTGCATACGTGAACAGAGCCGTCACTTCCACTGTTCACCCACGGTATCGGGGACAATTGGGTTTAGATACTCAGGTTGGGAGGGGAACGGTCGGGACTAAAGGAGCACAACGTGATCTAATTGAATTTATGCGGAAGAGACTCACGGCCTAGCGGGAATAACCGGTGACCCCCGCTAGGGCCAAATGTACAGTTAAAGAACTTACGTGGTGTCTCCCATGACTGGGGGCATCACCCTACTTAAGAGACTTCGCCTTACTTAAGAGACTTCACCTTACTTAAGAGACTTCACCGTACTAAAGAGACTGCACCTTACTTAAGACACTTCACCTTACTTTGAGAGGCTTCACCTTACTTTGAGAGACTGCGTCTTATTTTGAGAGATTTTGCCTTTTGCTGATATATTGAATTACTGTTCATTACCCTTGTTACTAATCCCTTGTTCAGAATACCTGTTGCATAAAATTGTTTATTTTCATCTCAGACTGTTCTCGCCTTGTGTCTCTGAGCGTTGCATTCCCGCACCTGCATTACATGATTGTATATGGGGGATAAATGAAAGTTGTGTGTCAAATATGACTCCATGACATCGAGCTTGCTGCTTGGGGGTTATGGTGGCGCAACCCAAGAAAATTGAAAAGTCAGGTATAGGTAGGTTAGTAGAGAGAGAAAAAACAAGGAGTTCAGTTTTGGAGAGATTCAGTTTCAGATAGACGGAAGACATGATGTTAGAGACAGCAGACAGACAATCACTGGTATTTTGTATTAGAGTGGGGGTGATGTCAGGTGAAGAGGTGTATAGTTGGGTGTCATCAGCATTGAGATGGTACTGGAAATCAAATCTGCTGATGGTTTGTCCAATAGGAGCAGTGTACAAGGAGAAGAAAAGGGACCTAGGACTGATCCTTGTGGAACCCCGATAGTAAGTGGAAGATTAGAGGAAGAAGAGCCGGCAAAAGATACCGTGAAGGAGCGGTCAGAGGTAGGAGAAGAACCAGGAGGGAGCGGTGTCCTTGAGGCCTATACAACGGAGCATAGTGAGGAGGAGCTGATGATCTACAGTGTCAAAAGCGGCAGAGAGATCCAGGAGAAACAGCAGGGAGTAGTGACCATTAGATTTAGCTGTTAGTAGATCATTAGAGACTTTAGTGAGGGCAGTTTCAGTAGAGTGTGAGGAGCAGAAACCGGATTGTAAAGGGTCAAGAAGAGAGTTATCTGAGAGATAGCGGATTAGGCGGGAATGGACCAGGCGTTCCTGGAGTTTAGAGATGAAGGGAAGATTAGAGACCGGTCTGTAGTTAGCAGTGCAGTTCTGGTCCAGGGATGGCTTTTTCAGTAAAAGGGTTATGATGGCATGTTTAAGTGAAGAGGGAAAGATACCTGAAGAAAGAGAGAGGTCAAATATTTTAGTTAGGTGGGTAGTGATGTCAAGGTAAAATATATATATTATAGAAAATCAATTATTTTATTTTAATAGATTACCTAATTAGTGTGAATTAATATAGAGATGATGGAATAATCTATGTGTATGTATGTATGCAAATGTGTATATGCACATTGATTATGTTAATAGTTAATGATATATAACAGTTTCTGTTCTCAGGCTATGTGCCCACGATGCAGAAATGCTCCGGATTTTTCCTGAGCGTTTCTGCATCTCCCTGGTAGAAAAAATGTATGCGGATTGTACATGCGGATTTTACATGTGGATTGTACATGCGGATTTCACATGTGGATTGTACATGCGGATTTTACATGTGGATTGTACATGCGGATTTTACATGTGGATTGTACATGCGGATTTTACATGCGTTTTTCCTGCCAGGGACAAGCGGATGTGAAGCTTTCTTCACATGCATTTCCGCATGCGCATTGAAAAGCGCTTTCCAAGCGATTTTAACATCACTTGGAAAGTGCTTGACAACTTGGTCACACTATATAAATCCATGCAAATGGCAGGAGGGAGTGGAAGGTTTCAAAGAGTCGTTTAGGATTGTTGGCTAGAGATGTGATGAGAGTGGTAAAGTAGACTTGTTTAGCCGGATGGAGAGCAGAATTATAAGTTTTGAGCATGAACTTATAGTGGATGAAGAGAAACCAAAAACAAGAAAAATACCCAAATAATTGAAAGTAAATGTATAGTGGATGAAGTTTTCTGTCAAAAGAGATTTTCTCCACAGATGCTCAACTCACAAAATAAGAATACTTTGTATGTACAATAAGGCAGGTACAAAACTCATCATAGCTCAACATTTCCCGCTCATAATAGAATAACGGAATAGATTCAGGGATAGGCATTTTTTCATAATGGTATATGAAAAGTGCTTGGAGAAAACCGCCTCAAGGAGAAGTCTCTCATCCAGCTCCATTTCGCAGAGATCTCTTATTGGCATCCATTCATGATAAAGCATCTGGAAGGGAGTCAAACATATGAACTCCACCCTGAGCCGAGCAGGGTAGATTATAGAATAGGAAATCTGCTTTTCACCGAGCCTCCTTTTTCTATCCCAGAACTTGACCCTCTTCTTCTGAACTTCTGTTGAAAAGTCAGGATAAATAGATATTTTCCTTCCATCAAGGGTAAGTGAAGGGTGGTCCCTGGCCTTTCGTAGGATAAGGTCTCTCTCTGTAAAATTTTGTAATTTGATGAGTACAGGTCTTGGTGGAGCACCCGGTGGCAAAGGACGTGTAGGAACAGCGATACCAGAATCCTATCGGGCTTTTATGATTGACAGCTGTCTCACACTAATAGACGCATTTTTTTGCAAAATCTAGTTTTTGCATCGCCATATTTTGAGAGCTATAATTTTTCCATATTTTGGCCGACAGAGTCATTTGACAACTTGTTTTTTGCGGGATGAGTTGACGTTTTTATTGGTACCATTTTCAGGCACGTGACATTTTTTGATCGCTTTCTATTCCGATTTTTGGGAGGCAGAATAAGCAAAAACCAACAATTCAGGAATTCTTTTTTTTAAATTTTTTTATGCTGTTCCGCGTGTGGTAAAATTGATGAGGTAGCTTTATTCTTTGGGTCTGTATGTTTACAGCGGTACCACATTTATATCTTTTTTTATGTTTTGGCGCTTCTACACAATAAAAGCTATTTTCTAGAAAAAATTGTTTTTTTGCATCACTTTATTCTGAGAGCTATAACTTTTTTATTTTTCAGCTGATGGAGCTGTATGGCGGCTTGTTTTTTGTGGAACAAGATGACGTTTTCAGCGGTACCATTTTTATTTATATTCATCTTTTTGATCGCGTTTAATTCCATTTTTTGTTTGGCGGTATGATGATAAAGCATCGTTTTTTGCTTTGTTTTTTATTTTAATTTTTTACCGTGTTCACTAAAGGAGTTAACTTGTGAGACAGTTTTATAGGTCAGGTCGTTCCGGACGTGGCGATACCAAATATGTGTACTTTTATTGTTTTTTGTTTTTTTTTCATTATAATATTTATTGATGGGTACATTATATTTTTATTTTTGGTGGATTTTTTTTTTTATATTTTTTTACCTCTTTTTTTTACTTTTATACTTTGTCCCACTATGGGAATTTCACTTTTTATACTCTGATCGCCTGTATAACATAGGGATGGAGCACCATCCCTGTGCTATACAGGCTGTCAGCGCTGTAGAGGCAGAAGATACTTTGGTCATGCACTGTGCATGATCAAAGTATCTTTCTGCTGTCTGGTGACCCGGATGTTGTCATGACGACATCTGGGTTACCATGACAACCACGGAACCCAGCCTCAGACAGCGCGCGACGGCGGGGAAGAGGTGAGTATGCAGTACTTACCTCCGCAATGCTGTGATCGACTTCGATCGCAGCATTGCGGGGGTTAATGTGCCGGGAGCCGTGCGTGACCGCTCCCAGCACATAGCAAAAATCAGCTCACACCTGGCGGCGATCGCGCCCGCACAGCCTGTCTGTGGCCGAAATCAACAGGGCGTACTAATACGTACCTGGCTCTTAAAGCCCAGGGCGCAGGTACAGTACGTATTAGTACGCCCTGGGCTGTAAAGGGGTTAAGACCCATAGTGGTGGGGATTGGTTCCCATGGTGAAAAATTAAGTGCCTGGATGGATTTTTACCTACAGCCTCTGGTTCAGGAAACTCCGAGTTACATTAGGGATTCAAAATTCATAGTGACCATTTTTGATAAATTTGAATGGCCAAAAAACTTTGTATGATTGTCCTGTGATGTGGTGGCATTATACTCCCTCAATTCCACACCATATTGCTTTAGCATGTTTAACCTACCACCTTGACACATACAGTTCGTACACTATAGAAATAAAAGAATTTCTGGTCATAGCAGTACAGTTCCTCTTAGAGTGTAATTATTTTAGCTTTGATAAAAGTTGTTTTTTTTACAGAAAAGAGGAGTCAGCATGGGCAGTAAATTTTCTCCTTCGCTAGCGAACATAGTGATGTGTAGGTGGGGGGAGCTTTTCATTTACCATAATGATAACACATATAGTGGACACATTGTGTGGTACGGTAGATTTATTGATGACCTCCTCCTGGTGTGGGGGGCACACAGGAGGAGGTGGTACAATTTGTACAGTACATCAACTGCAATAATTTTAATCTTAAATTCACTTAGTTCTACCATTCATCCAAAATTACTTTTTTGGATCTCAAACTTGAGGCTACCAAGGAGAAAGAATTGGTCAAAATTAATCCCCACAGAAAATCTACAGCCTCAAATTCTATTCTATCAGCTAAATGTTGTCATCCGCCACATATTAAGAGAAATATCCCTTACGGTGAGCTAATACCAACAATACGAAATTGTTCAGATAACATCACTTTTCAGAAGGAATCAGAAAAAATGTGTAACAGACTATCCAATAGGTGCTATCCCGAGTGGTCTTTAAGAAAAGCGAGTAGAATTGTCTCCAATATAAATCGGAAAGATATACTCCGAAATAAACAGAAAAATAACATTAACACATTGGATACTAGGGTAACGTGTTCTACCACCTATAGTCCTCAGTATAATAAAATTACATCTAGAATTAAAAAGTATAACCCTATTATATATCAGAACAAGAAACTAAAAAACCTACTTTCTAATGCCATCCGCTTTGTAGCCAGGAAAGCGCCCGCTCTGGGAACCATCCTTTCTCCTAGCTTATACACCAGTGAGACTAATACTGTACAACCAAATTGGCTCAGTACAAAAGGTTTCTTCAGATGTGGAGCCAATCGGTGCAAAGCGTGTCTACACGCGGTTAAAACAGATAGTTTTATGTCCTTAAGTAATGATAGAGAATATAAAATTCATGATTTCCTCAATTGTAATTCATCAGGGGTTATATACCTTATAGAATGCACCTTGTGTAAGGTCCACTATGTGGGTTGTACCACAGGTGCGCTGAAAGTCCGTATCAGAAGACATCTTTCTGATGCGATTCATTTGGAAGCCATAAATACATCAGCAGTATCGAGGCATTTTGCGAGAGTTCATAAAGGTGACACCTCATTCTTTAAATATATGGAGATAGAGAAGGTATATAGATCCACACGAGGGGGGGATCATAAGTGCAAACTTCTGAACCGGGAGTCCCTGTGGATTTTCACATTGGATACCACAGGGGTTAAATTCAAGACAGGATCTGATACTGCAGTATTAAGAAATATAATTCTGCATTTATTTCCATGCATGTACACTGGGTACGAAAGTATTCAGACCCCTTTACATTTTTCACTCTTTGTTTCATTGCAGCCATTTGGTAAATTCTAAAAAGTTCATTTTTTTCTCATTAAAGTCCACTCTGCACCCCATCTTGTCTGAAAGAAAACAGAAATGTAGAAATTTTTGCAAATTTAATAAAAAAGAAAAACTGAAATATCACACGGGCATAAGTATTCAGACCCTTTGCTCAGTATTGAGTAGAAGCACCCTTTTGGGCTAGTACAGCCATGAGTCTTCTTGGAAATGATGCAACAAGTTTTTCACACCTGCATTTTGGGATCCTCTGCCATTCTTCCTTGCAGATCCTCTCCAGTTCCGTCAGGATGAATGGTAAACGTTGGTGGACAGCCATTTTCAGGTCTTTCCAAAGATGCTCAATTGGGTTTAGGTCAGGGCTCTGGCTGGGCCAGTCAAGAATGGTCACATAGTTGTTCTGAAGCCACTCCTTTGTTATTTTAGCTGCGTGCTTAGGGTCATTGTCTTGTTGGAAGGTGAACCTTTGGCCAAGTCTGAGGTGCAGAGCACTCTGGAAGAGGTTTTCATCCAGGATATCTCTGTACTTGGCCGCATTCATGTTTCCTTTAATTGCAACCAGTCGTCCTGTCCCTGCAGCTGAAAAACACACCCATAGCATGATACTGCTGTTATGATCTGCTACAAGAACTAAGGAAAGAGAGGAAATCTGTCCATACAATAGGACTAAGCTGATTCCCTACGATGCAGCAGGCAACCTGTTCCTTGTGAACAGACCCGCCTTCGTCCGCGGCTAGTCTGAACGCAGACCTATAGATTAAAGGGAGGGGTCCCTAAAAGAACTAAGGACTGGGACAAAATTGGACACCTCCTGGCAGAAGTAGTAGCAGAAGAAGACAAACAGACAAAAGTACTTAGTGGTCCAAGGACCAAGCAAACTAGAGAGATACAGTAGGTACAAAGCACCTGGGTAGATTAAGAGTCAAAGTAACACTGAAGTCCAGCAAAGCCTGAAGGGCGGAGCTGGAATAAATAGACAGAAGGTCACGTGACCACAAAATAGAAAAAACTAACAGGAGGGTTCTAACAACTGCCACCACCATGTTTCACTGTTGGGATTGTATTAGGCAGGTGATGAGCAGTGCCTGGTTTTCTCCACACATACCACTTAGAATTATCACCAAAAAGTTCTATCTTTGTCTCATCAGACCAGAGAATCTTATTTCTCATAGTCTGGGAGTCCTTCATGTGTTTTTGAGCAAACTCTATGCGGGCTTTCATATGTCTTGCACTGAGGAGAGGCTTCCGTCTGGCCACTGTTCCATAAAGGCCCAACTGATGGAGGGCTGCAGTGATAGTTGACTTTGTGGAACTTTCTCCCATCTCCCTACTGCATCTCTGGAGCTCAGCCACAGTGATCTTGGGGTTCTTCTTTACCTCTCTCACCAAGGCTCTTCTCCCACGATTGCTCAGTTTGGCTGGACGGCCAGGTCTAGGAAGACTTCTGGTGGTCCCAAACTTCTTCCATTTAAGGATTATGGAGGCCACTGTGCTCTTATGAACCTTGAGTAATGCAGAAATTCTTTTATAACCTTGGCTAGATGTGTGCCTTGCCACAATTCTGTCTCTGAGCTCCTTGGGCAGTTCCTTTGAGCTCATGATTCTCATTTGGTCTGACATGCACTGTGAGCTGTGGGGTCTTATATAGACAGGTGTGTGCCTTTCCAAATCAAGTCCTATCAGTTTAATTAAACACATTTGGACCCCATTGAAGGAGTAGAATCATCTCAAGGAGGATCACAAGGAAATGGACAGCATGTGACTTAAATATGAGTGTCTGAGAAAAGGATCTGAATACTTATGACCATGTGATATTTCAGTTTTTCTTTTTTAATAAATTTGCAAAAAAATTCTACATTGCTGTTTTTTTCAGTCAAGATGGGGTGCAGAGTGTACTTTAATGAGAAAAAAAATGAACTTTTTAGAATTTATCAAATTGCTGCAATGAAACAAAGAGTGAAAAATTTAAAGGAGTCTGAATACTTTCCGTACTCACTGTTTGTATCTATATACACTGCTCCAAAAATAAAGGGAACACTTAAAACAACAGAATATAACTCCAAGTAAATCAAACTTCTGTGAAATCAAACTGTCCACTTAGGAAGCAACACTAATTGACAATGAATTTCACATGCTGATGTGCAAATGGAATAGACGATAGATGGAAATTATTGGCAATTATCAAGACACCCTCAATAAAGGAGTGGTTCTGCAGGTGGGGACCACAGACCACATCTCAGTACCAATGCTTTCTGGCTGATGTTTTGGTCACTTTTGAATGTTGGTTGTGCTTTCACACTCGTGGTAGCATGAGACAGACTCTACAACCCACAGAAGTTGCTCAGATAGTGCAGCTCATCCAGGATGGCACATCAATGCGAGCTGTGGCAAGAAGGTTGGATGTGTCCAGAGGCTGGAGGCGCTACCAGGAGACAGGCCAGTACACCAGGAGATGTGGAGGGGGCCGTAGGAGGGCAACAACCCAGCAGCAGGACCGCTACCTCCGCCTTTGTGCAAGGAGGAACAGGAGGAGCACTGCCAGAGCCCTGCAAAATGACCTCCAGCAGGCCACAAATGTGCATGTGTCTGCACAAACGGTTAGATACCGACTCCATGAGGGTGGTATGAGGGCCCAACGTCCACAGATAGGGGTTGTGCTCACAGCCCAACACCATGCAGGACGCTTGGCATTTGCCACAGGACACCAGGATTGGCAAAGTCGCCACTCGCGCCCTGTGCTCTTCACTGATGAAAGCAGGTTCACACTGAGCACATGTGACAGACGTGACAGAGTCTGGAGACGCCGTGGAGAGCGACATCCTTCAGCATGACCGGTTTGCCAGTGGGTGAGTAATGGTGTGGGGTGGCATTTCTTTGGAGGGCCGCACAGCCCTCCATGTGCTCGCCAGAGGTAGCCTGACTTCCATTAGGTACCGAGATGAGATCCTCAGACCCCTTGTGAGACCATATGCTGGTGCGGTTGGCCCTGGGTTCCTCCTAATGCAGGACAATGCCAGACCTCATGTGACTGGAGTGTGTCAGCAGTTCCTGCAAGATGAAGGCATTGAAGCTATGGACTGACCCGCCCGTTCCCCAGACCTGAATCCGATTGAGCACATCTGGGACATCATGTCTCGCTCCATCCGCCAATGTCACGTTGCACAACAGACTGTCCAGTAGTTGGCGGATGCTTTAGTCCAGGTCTGGGAGGAGATCCCACAGGAGACCATCCGCAACCTCATCAGGAGCATGCCCAGGCGTTGTAGGGAGGTCATACAGGCACGTGGATATATATATATATATATGTGACACCCCAGGGGTCTGGTTGCCACAGTGATAGAGATATTACGTCTGAGAGCAGGTGGGAGGTCTCTTGGTCAGGAATCCTATGCATGCCACACCTCCTGCCCAGTCCTGGGAGGGGAAGAACTTCCCCTATATAAACCTAGGGCTGAGGCAGGGTTAGTGAGGAGAGAAGAAGTAGAGACAGAGAAAAGAAGCAAATATAGGAACAGAACATCAGGAGCTCTGTGGGAGCAGTGTTACAAGGAGTCAGGGGCTGGCAGCTGCAGAGCTCGCCCTGACTGAGAAGATTTCTTACCGGACCCGGAGTCCGAGGCTGTGGGGACTAACTCCTACCCAGCAGCAGAATCCATCAGGCAGGGGATTCCAGGTCCTCTGGCCAAGAAACCCGACGGCCCCGAGTCACCGGCCATACGGGTGAGCACCACACGGTACACTGAGGGACGTGGGTTACTTATACCCGCCTCTAGCAAGGTAGCCAGAAGAGTACAGTTAGTTTGGGAGGCCTACAACTCCGCCTGGCCAGGGGAGATCCGATCTGCTCAAGGACTGACCAGGCCCCAATCGCTAGCCAGTACTCCGGGAGGGTCTATCTTTGTCACCAGTAAAGACCCTGAACTACACCGTACCGTCTCCGAGTGGTTCCTGCTACCCCCATCATCCACACCGGCTGCCCTGAGGCCATACCCCTCCCGTTGGGGGTTATACTATCACGCTGCACAATCCTACCACCGGCCTCAGCGGTCTGCCCTGCAGCAGCAGCTGCTTAGCTGTACTCAACGGGTGGCGTAGTCGTCCAACATCTACCGCTGATACACCGCCGCTCAGTTTGACTCCCTGGGCACGGACCGGGTCACCGCCACGAGACTACAACCCTCAACAGATCCGGCTCCGGGTAAGCTCCCGCGTGCGCAACGCAGCGCGACACAGGCCCAGGGGCGCGTCAACTTTTGGCGTAGTCGGCAGGATGTCGGATACGGAGGAGAGCTTCACTGCCTCAACCCCCGCCAGCGCCACCGCTGCTGCAGTCATGCCTTTCACCATGCCCTATATCCCGGGAGCGGCCTGGCTACCCCAGTACTCAGGGGAGTCACATACCCTGCATGACTTTAGAGAAAAGCTGGATAGCCTCTTCCAGGTGTACCCCCTCACAGAAGAGCAAAAAGTGAGCATCCTGGTGGCCCAATTAACTGGGGCAGCCCGAAGGGAGGTAAAGTCCTGGCCACCTGGGGGGAGGACTGTCGCAGGGATACTAACCCGGCTGAGGGACACCTTTGATACCCGCACCTCAGCCGAGATCAAGCTTAGATTCTACGGGTGCAAGCAGCGAGCACACGAGAGTATAAGGGACTATGCCCTGAACCTACAAGAGGCCCTGAGAGCCATTAAGCAGACCGACCCTGACGGCGTGGGAGACGAGGACAGGCTGTTGACTGAACAATTTATAGAGGGTTTATATTGCAATGCCCACCGAACCCAGTTGCGGGCAATGGCCTTACAGGACCCTCATCTGGGATTTGCACAGTTCAAGGACAGAGCCATCCGGGTGCTCCGAGAACCGGCACCAGGTGGCGTTGTGACCCACAGACGCCCCACTACCACTTACCACCAGGAGGCGGCACCCTTCTCGGCAGGGCCTGTGGGAGCTGATGCGCAGGCTTTGAACAATGACCCGGCTCCAGACCTGCACCATCAGGTCCAAGAGCTAGCTAAAGCGTTGCTGCGCTAACCCGAACTGTGCAGTCTTTACAGGTTTCCACTCCAGGGAAGATCCAGCTGGCATCCGGACTGGAGGACATCCCGTGGCGTCGACCAAGGAGGACCCCACCGGCCAGAGGAAGACCCAGCGACCGATACAACGAGGACGGACAACCCATCTGCCGCCGCTGCAATCAACCCGGACATATGGCAAGGTACTGTCCTTTAAACTGGCACAACCTGGGGTAGAGGGCCAAACCCCAGGAAAAAGATCATCAGGCCCATCGAACTGGCGCGACAAATATGTGGGAGGACGTCCAGTCTTGCCTGTGGTACTGGATGGCATCCCTATGAGTGCCCTACTGGACACCGGGTCACAGGTCACCACCATCCCGTACGTGCTCTTCAAGCAGTACTGGAATGACTCGGATATCACCCGCTACCCTGACGACGACTTGAGTATCATCGCCAGCAATGGTCAGCCCGTGCCACAGATTGGATTTAAAGAGGTGACCATTAAAATCGGTAGAGTTGAACTGGCAGCACAGGGACTGATCATTGTAGACATTGACAAACACGAGAGTCACCCAAAGATAACTCTAGGAACTAATGTAATTGAAAATTGTCTTGCAGAGGTGATTTTCCTTTTACAGCAGGTTGCCAAGAACGCCAGCTCCGGCGAGCAGCGAGTGCTCCAAAAAGAGATCCGGGCACTGATGCGACGGCAACAGGTGGAACTCTCCGGCGGTGAGATTGGTAGCGTGAGAATGTGTGACCCTTTCCCTATTGCCATGCCCCCAAAAAGTGAAATGATGATTTGGTGCCGGGCAGCTATTGGTCTGAGAGGTAGAGATTACCAGGCAATGGTAGAACCAGTTTACTCAGACAGTAGGCCCACCATCTTGACAGCACGGGGGGTGGTTAATGTACGCCATGGGAGGGTGCCCGTTCGCATAATCAATATCGGGAAGAGGGAAGTGTACCTGCCCCGGTATGCCACGCTAGCCAAATTATATACCATTAACCAAAATGCTATACAATCTGTGGAACCCTTGCCTCCATCTCACCCGGAGGAAGGTAACGGCTCTAAGAAAACAATGGAGGACTGGTGTCAGCAACTACATTTGGGTACTGACTCCACTCCCTCACACCAGAAACAGGGAGTCTATCGGGTGGTTCAAGAGTACGAGAGAGTGTTTAGTAAACACCCGTTAGACTTCGGGCGAGTCAAGGGGGTAGAACACCACATCCCCACGGGAGACCATCCTCCCATAAAAGAGAGGTATCGACCCGTACCCCCTGCACACTACCAACACGCCAAGGGGATGCTTAGAGACATGAAGGAGGCTGGGGTGATCAGGGATAGCTGTAGCCCCTGGGCAGCTCCACTAGTCTTAGTCAAAAAGAAAGACAACACCATGAGGATGTGTGTAGATTACCGGAAAATCAACCGTATCACACACAAGGATGCATACCCCTTACCAAGGATAGAGGAGTCTTTGGCTGCTTTAAGATCTGCTAACTTCTTCTCTACCTTGGATCTCACTAGTGGGTACTGGCAGGTTCCTGTAGCAGAGGCGGACCGGGAGAAGACCGCATTCACCACCCCGATGGGACTTAGCGAGTTTACCTGTATGCCGTTCGGACTCTGCAACGCACCAGCAACCTTCCAACAATTAATGGAGTGCTGCCTGGGCCACAGAAACTTCGAGACGGTCCTGTTATACCTGGACGATGTCATCGTATATTCTAAGACTTATGAGGACCACCTGAAACACCTGGCGGAAGTGTTCGAAGCGCTGGCAAGCTACGGCCTAAAGGTGAAACCCTCCAAGTGTCACCTCCTGAAACCAAAGGTGCAGTACCTGGGACACGTGGTGAGCGCTGACGGAGTGGCTCCCGACCCTGATAAGATCACCGCAATTAAGGAATGGCCAAGTCCCTCCAGTGTAAAGGAAGTGCGGCAGTTCCTCGGGTTGGTAGGCTACTACCGCAGGTTCATCCCCGGTTTCACCAAAAAGGCAGCTCCTATGCAGGACCTCCTGATAGGCCAGTCCCGGAAGGCCAAGAACCAGAAGCCGCCCTTCAGATGGGAGAAGTTGGAAGAAGAGTCCTTCCGCCAGCTGAAGATGGCCCTCACGGGGGATGAAATCCTGGCGTACCCGGATTACAGCCAGCCCTTTATCCTCTACACCAACGCAAGTAACATCGGGCTAGGAGCCGTGCTGTCCCAGATCCAGCAGGGGAAAGAGCGAGTAATCGCTTACGCCAGCCGAAAACTGCGACCCACCGAAAGAAACCCTGAGAATTACAGCTCATTTAAGCTAGAGTTCCTGGCAGTGGTGTGGGCAGTCACCGAACGCTTTAAGCACTACCTCGCTTCTTCCCGGTTCGTCGTGTACACGGATAACAACCCGTTGACACACCTGGACACGGCAAGACTCGGTGCCCTAGAGCAGAGATGGATGGCCCGCCTGTCCAACTACGAGTTCACCATCAAATACCGGGCAGGACGCTCCAATACCAACGCGGACACCCTGTCCAGGATGCCAAACCTACCGGACGTAGGAGAAGATCCAGAGGGACTGGAAGAAGTCGAACTCCCCGCGTTTCACCGTCATGGGACTATCCAGTATTCCCATCGGGTAAGGAGTAAGCAAGGCGCTACGCTTAACCCCTTACCTCACTACAACTGGGCGGAAACGCAAGACAGTGACCCTGCCGTCCGGCTGGTGAAGGAGATGCTGACTCGGCCAGAGGCTCGCCTTGACCCAGACGCTCCGGAGGAAGCCAAGCAACTGTGGGCAGAAAAGAGTAGACTGTTTCTTTACAAGGGGAAGTTGTGCCGCAGGATGGTTAACTCCCGGACGCATGAACTAATCTGGCAAGTAGTGGTGCCACGACGAGACGCAGCCATGGTGATGGAGGCATACCACGATGGAGCTGGGCATTTCGGATGGAAGAAGCTGGAGTTCCTGCTGCGCGGGCGGTTCCATTGGGTAGGCATGAGGGGAACCATCGAGAGGTGGTGCAGAGACTGTGGCCCGTGCAACCTGAGGAGGAAGGACCGTGCCAGCCAGAAGACTCCCCTGCAGTCCATCGTCACCCGGCAGCCGTTGGAACTGGTAGCCTTGGATCATGTAAAACTGACCCCAAGCAGAAGTGGCTACGTCTACGCACTAACCATCGTGGATCACTACTCCCGGTTCTTGGTTGTCGTCCCCGTCAAGGACTTAACAGCTCGAACAGCAGCTAGAGCCTTCCAGCAGCATTTCTGCCGTCCACACGGGTACCCGGACCAAGTGTTGACAGACCAGGGACCTGCCTTTGAAGCGGAGGTCTTCCAAGAATTCTGCACTCTGTATGGCTGCCGGAAGATAAGGACGACACCCTATCATCCGCAAACTAATGGACTTTGTGAGAAAATGAACCAGGTGGTAATGGATCTTCTGAAAACGCTGCCCCTGGAAGAACGCAGTCTGTGGCCTGAGAAGCTGCCCGATCTGGTGGACCTATACAACCACATCCCGGTAGGTTCCACCAACTGTATGAGGGCGAGACCTGGTAAGTTACCTGTTGACCTGGAAATGGGAGTCCTGACACCCGAGGACACTTCACCAGAAGCAGACTGGGACACAGAGAGGCAGCAGCAGTACCGGAAAGTACAGGAGAGCGTGGAGCGAAGTCTCTGTCAGGCTAGGGAGAGACAAGAGAAAACTTACAACCAGTATGCTCCCGCTGTTCCCCTGGTGCCCGGAGAGCAGGTCTTGAAGAGGAAAAGACGGCTCCACAAGTTGGACGACCAGTGGGAGAAGGACCCGTACACCGTACTGCCCTCAAGCCACGAGAACCCGAAGATCTGTACCATCAGTAAAGACGGAGGGGAGACCACAGCCATTGTATCCCGGGATCACCTGAAGAAGTGTCCTGAACAGCTACGGAACCCTGAAGAGGAACAAGAAGACCATCGACCCGTAGAGGAAAGGGAAGATATGGTTAGTACTGTGCTCGGAGACTTCCCTCGGTCTTGGACTCAAGTCAATGGTGCAGTTGTGGTACCCGTACTCACCTTCCTCCAACCAGCATCCCAAGCACCTACGGAGCAACAGGTAGAGCTGGAAGAACAGCCGGTCCAGGAGGCAGAAGACCCCACACCAGCAGACCGGGAGGATCAACCCTCTGCTTGCAGTGAGCCTGCCATATCCCTAGTGAGCCAAAGGGCCCGTAGACCGCTGCCCAGTTCACCCTTCACAGCTCCTACACCCTGTAGTTCAGGGCCAGACAGTCAGCTCCGTAGGTCCACTAGGGCCACTAGAGGCCAGTTACCCGCACGTTGGAGGATTTGAAGTGTATAAATTGTTTTATTTGTGGTTACCTGTTTTTCTTGTTGCTTGTGTATAATTACGTGTTTCTAGTTGTTTATAGGAGTCTTTGGTGGATTTACCGGGAATCCTGTGTACATAGTTGGAGCGTAACCCAGGACGGACTAAAGACTGTTAAGGACTCGGGGCAGGACAGACCCCTACCTGGTTACGTCTCCCTGTTTTGGTGAAATGGACACCTTACTTTCTTCAAAGACTGCACCCGGTTACGGACATGCCGTGACCACCTTTATGTGTTTCTTTATTGTATTGTTATTGATATATCTTGTTATGTTTTTCTAAAATATGTTTAGTCCCGGAGTACTAAATTTCACTAGGGGGGAATGTGACACCCCAGGGGTCTGGTTGCCACAGTGATAGAGATATTACGTCTGAGAGCAGGTGGGAGGTCTCTTGGTCAGGAATCCTATGCATGCCACACCTCCTGCCCAGTCCTGGGAGGGGAAGAACTTCCCCTATATAAACCTAGGGCTGAGGCAGGGTTAGTGAGTAGAGAAGAAGTAGAGACAGAGAAAAGAAGCAAATATAGGAACAGAACATCAGGAGCTCTGTGGGAGCAGTGTTACAAGGAGTCAGGTTCTGGCAGCTGCAGAGCTCGCCCTGACTGAGAAGATTTCTTACCGGACCCGGAGTCCGAGGCTGTGGGGACTAACTCCTACCCAGCAGCAGAATCCGTCAGGCAGGGGATTCCAGGTCCTCTGGCCAAGAAACCCGACGGCCTCGAGTCACCGGCCATACGGGTGAGCACCACACGGTACACTGAGGGACGTGGGCTACTTATACCCGCCTCTAGCAAGGTAGCCAGAAGAGTACAGTTAGTTTGGGAGGCCTACAACTCCGCCTGGCCAGGGGAGATCCGATCTGCTCAAGGACTGACCAGGCCCCAATCGCTAGCCAGTACTCCGGGAGGGTCTATCTTTGTCACCAGTAAAGACCCTGAACTACACCGTACCGTCTCCGAGTGGTTCCTGCTACCCCCATCATCCACGTCGGCTGCCCTGAGGCCATACCCCTCCCGTTGGGGGTTATACTATCACGCTGCACAATCCTACCACCGGCCTCAGCGGTCTGCCCTGCAGCAGCAGCTCCTTAGCTGTACTCAACGGGTGGCGTAGTCGTCCAACATCTACTGCTGATACACCGCCGCTCAGTTTGACTCCCTGGGCACGGACCGGGTCACCGCCACGAGACTACAACCCTCAACAGATCCGGCTCCGGGTAAGCTCTCGCGTGCGCAACGCAGCGCGACACAGGCCCAGGGGCGCGTCATATATATATATATATATATATATATATATATATGCCTTTTTGTCATTCTAGTAGTAGGGCCATAATTAAGACATGATTTGTTGAAACGCGTAGGTCTGTAAGCTATGATAGTTGCACATTTGCTGTATTCTTTGTGGAGCAGTGTTTTATATGGCTAATAAAAGCTAAGTTTTAATATTTTTTCTACTAAACAAACCTTTACGCTGGATCATTTGCACTTTTCCCTTGTCTGGCTACACTTACGTTTCGCCCTGGTGCCACTTATCTGCATCTCCAGAAGTTTCCCATTTCTCTATTATACTCTTCAAATTACATTTTGAGACTTTCTCCTCCTGTTGTTGCACATATTTTTTTTCCCTTCATCTGCACAGGTATCATTAATCTATCAACTATAATGGCCGTACCAGGTCCTGCAGGTCCTGTATCCCGTACACATGACGTGGGCAGTGCACGGCATGCCGCTAGTTTTTATTCTGAGTGCTCTTATATACGGTGTTAGTTTTACACAATGTTGAGCCTGTGATCTGCAGAGTGAAATGTCTGACTGCTAGAACAGAAGTATACGGCAGATTCTGCAGCATGGACACATAAAGGACGTCCTGGGGGAATATACCTCCCTCCAACACTCGTCCAGTCCCTGCCTCACACTAGAGACATTTATAATAACTCCAGGACTATGGAGCTGGTCATTTTCTCATAATCTGTGGCCATTATTAGTGATCTCGCATTGTACGGTAATATCACCCTGGAGGTTGTGATGTATTTAGTGTAATAGCGCCATCTAGAATATACAGTATATATCAGGCGATACCATGCTTTCTATAGTTAGTTGTCTTATGTGCCCTCTATAGCTATATATTATAATTTATATTTCTTTATAATAAATTACTCGATAATTTTACAGCTTTATGATGTTTATTAATCTGCTGTAATTATAAAAGAAAGTCCAACCTTACAGTGGACACAGGTGGAAGTGTCCTCCATGATGGTGTAGGCTGAGGTGAAGCAAGTATATAGTCAGTGGGGGATCAAGATGACCAGTATTCCCCAGGGTTCCTTGTTATCAGGGAGGGACCCGGTGTATGCAATCAAAAGATCTTATCCTCTGACCGGCTGTGTGCAATCAACAGGTAATGATTCTCTTTCCGGCTGTGTGCCATCAACAGGTAATGACCATCCGGCAGTGCGACATCAACTGGTCATCACCCTCCTGCTGTGTGCCATCAACAGGTAATGACCATCCGGCAGTGCGCCATCAACAGGTAATGACCCTCTGGCTATGGCCATCAATAGGTCATCACCCTCCGGCTGTGTGCCATCAACAGGTAATGACCATCCAGCAGTGTGCCATGAACAGGTAATGACCATCCGGCTGTGTGCCATCAACAGGTAATGATCCTCTGTCCGGCTGTGTGCCATCAACAGGTAATGACCCTCTGGCTATGGCCATCAATAGGTCATCACCCTCCGGCTGTGTGCCATGAACAGGTAATGACCATCCGGCAGTGCGCCATGAACAGGTAATGACCATCCGGCTGTGTGCCATCAACAGGTAATGATCCTCTGTCCGGCTGTGTGCCATCAACAGGTAATGACCCTCTGGCTATGGCCATCAATAGGTCATCACCCTCCGGCTGTGTGCCATCAAATGTTTTTATCTTCTGTCCAGTTTTGTGCCATCAAGAGGTAATGACCCTCCAGCTGTGGGCCATCAACAGGTCATCACCCTTCGGCATTTAGGCTTCTTGTCTTCTGTAAGATGCGATTCTTGAGTCTCCTGATGTTAAAAAATATTTAAAAAATCACAGATTAAACTAATAATCTATCTTGTACATAAGCATCACAATTTATAATCTATCTAGTGCATAAGTATGACAATTTAGCTCACAGAACATACACTATGCTAAAACATTAGACCCTACAAGCAGAAATTTGCTAAACTAACATAAATATAACTGACAAATCAGTAGAAAAATCGCTACCAATGGCACAGCTCTCTTCACATCAACCTGAAACCATAGTAGATAAGAAATAGAGGACAATGCTCATAGTCAGTTATCAACAATTCGGCATGGGGCATCCCACCAGAGACATTATAATATCTAGTAGATTATAGATGGCAATAGAATTTACCAACAAGCACATAGTACGCCAAACTCAAGTACATAGTATGCCAAACCTCGACACGTTTTCCTAAAATAGATTCATCAGAAGCACATACTAGACAGTGATACTTAGCAAAGCGTTCATAGATATATGCGCCATATGAGAAGGTGCTAAAGTGCAAGTGTGTGACAAAATATCCATTCGATTTCAGGTGCAATGCTGCATTGTATGTAGTAAGATGGTGCCCATCAGACAGCATGTATAGGACTAACCTGTGATGAAAACACGAGCAATGGGAAAGTTCAAGCAGTTGCCTTCTCAATCTTCCTCGCCTCTAAGACATCTAAGGAAACATCTTCTCCTCTTGATTTTGGGTGGAGGTGTTGTAGGCATTTCAGGCTCTGGCATTCTAGGTTCTGACATACTAGGTTCTGACATGGTGGTTCTGGTGTTCTAGGTTCTGGTGCTCTTGGCTCTGGAATTCTGGGTTGTTGGCTTCTCTGAAAAATCAGTAACCTCTCTTTATGCTCCGTGGAACTTCGAGCTATTCTTCCTATATTGTTGTGAGGGATCGTTCTGACCCAGACAATATCACTGAACGCCACTTTATAGTTGCACCTAGGAACCTTTTTCGCATCCTGCGGTGCAGGAGCCATGGATGGAGTAGAACATTTGCCATTGGGCAGGACAGGTGTTCTCCTGGAGTCTTGCTCCTGAATCTGAGGGATGCAAATCGGCTCCTTACAAGCACTTTGTTCCTTCAGAATGGTTTTGTTCTCAGGAGTTTTCTGATTGTTTCATCAGTTCAGACATTGCCCACTTGCTCAGGACAAGACTTAAGGCCAAATACTCTAGTATTGTCAGTAGTGTCATCACTGCAACAAAAACTGCGTCACGGAAGAGCCAAAGAGGAAGATTGATGGAAGCTTGATAGCTGCTTCTCCTGAGATCCACGGGTAGTGGGTCATCCTATAATAAAGAAAAAAAACATAATAAAGTCCTGTATATTTATACCCAATCCAGTCAAACAGAGAGCCCTTGTTATTATACAGTGATGGATACATTATCAAGCAACTTTCAGAAATATCCCATTGAGAAGATCAGGAAGAAGTTTGGGATTCACCTCCAGGGTCCATGGAATATTATTTACAGTTGGACTTTCATATGACGGACGGTCACGTGTCCAGTATGAGAAGTCCTGCAAGAGGCGATATTCTCATTAGCTGATCCTTGTGACCTCCATATTGATGAGAACATACTCGCCCTCAGTGTACTGTAATGTAGGGGGTAGAGCAACGTAAAGCACAGAAATGATAGGATGATACTCATCATCTCCAGAGGTCTCTCAGCACCAAGGTATGGTCAATGAGATACAAGCTGCAGATGGGCCGAGGCTTCTAATATACCCAGGGGTGACATCACAAAGCCCTCTGTGACATCATTGCACAGTTCTATCCATCATGTCACTGATACTTTGGACCTAACCAAATGTCTAAAAGAGAACCCTTCCACATGATTTCCAATCACGGAGCAGTTTCAGTTTTTCAAGAAAAGTTTAAAAAATATAATCTGTGCTGTGATTGGTCACAATGGCACATGAAGCAGAATGTCTTTAGATCTTTTAAAGGGAAAGTGTCAGCAATTTTTTTACAATTGTAAAATTGTGAAGTATTTATATTTATATATAAATACACATATATATTTAAAAAGGTTTTAATGGTATAAAATCTGAAAAAAATATTTTAACTGTTTTGATGTTTTTATCTTGTAAACACTAGGGGGAGCAGCTGCTGACATTTCCATGAAAACAGAATACTACTAGCTCGCATTACGACTGCAGTAAAAGTGGGCGGGATCTGCTCACATGGGTGTGATGTCACTCCTCCCCTTCTGGGCGTTTGCAAAAAGGTAAATGAGACTGTAGTTTGGGATCACAGTGCGGAGCGATCACTGGTGACTGCAAAGTGATATATAAGGGACAACACCAAAGTCATTAATCACTACAAGGACAAGGCAGGAATGTGGGAGTCAGAGGGGTCACCCCACACTTATATCCCCTCTGACTGTCACTTCCTAAGCTCCTTTCCCTGCCATAACCTCTTATTCCCGCAGGTAAATTCTTACAGGACCCCCCTCCCCATCCCCTTCCCCTGCCGCAGCTGATTCTAAACGTCCTCCATATGTAATAATAGACAGGTACTCACCGGCAGCCTATGGTAATTCACAGGGTAGAACAGGGTACAGCACAGAAACAATATGGCGATCCTCATTGTCTCCAGGGGGTATCTCAGCACCAAGATATGGCCAATGAGATATGAGCTCCAGGTGGATGGAGCCCCCTTATATACCCCAAGGGTGACATCACAACGCCCTCTGTGACATCATCACCCACAACATTCCGTCACATGACATCACCCAGCACCAGCATCATGTGACCCAGCATAAATAGAAAAGGTCCCTGTTGCCTATAGCAACTATTCCAAACTAAGTTTAAACTTTTCCAACAGTTAAAGGCGGCTCTGTGATGGCAGTTTCTTCTTGTGGACGGTTGTGATAAATCTGCAGAACATCTACATAACGCGACATGTAGAAAATCCTGTCTTTTCCCCTCTGTTCTTCCTCTGGTGCTACAGAGACTGATAGAAGGAGCTTTTCCAGACCTTACAGTGCACAATATGGGACCTAATCACTGATATCCCAGATCTCCTCAGTACAAGCATACGCCAACCTATGAGGACTAGAAAGAGGGCGAAACCATGCGGCACGTGTAGTCTGACCACGCCCCTATCCACACCCCCAAGCCACGCCCTTTTTATTCCTTGGCAGGAGGAGATGTCTGTACAAAGCGCAAGTTATCAAAAGGCTGAAGGAACACTTTATCAACATGAATGAAGGTTTTGAAGGGCATCCACTGTCCCGGCACTACCGGAAGTTCCACAACCAATCTTATAAGGACACTAAGTTTTGTGGGATCCGATTAGTTCCCAGAAAATGGAGGGGAGGTGATTACCTGAGATTAATGTCGCGGATGGAATCCAAATGGTTCTTCACATTAAATAGCTTGGCTCTGAAGGGCCTTAATCACGAGAGTCAGCTGTATGCCTTCAACTCGCAGCGGTATATACTGTATGTATTTTTTATCCCAGTACCAATTGAACATTTACATTGCACTTTTATGAACCTCCTTATATTTTATCAATATAATATGTCTTTTGGATATATTCCTTTGAATCCACCTATTTTATATATGCATTTGTTTCTATACATTGATACCCCTATTGGAGATACAATATGTTTTTATTTTTCTCCTTCATTTTTTCCTTTTTATCTCTTGATGGTACTAAGTGCCGAATTTATACTATCCTGGTAATATACACTGATTAACAGACTGTTTTTTATAGCCATCAGAAATATAAGTATATCATTTTTATTCATTTTTAACTAATTGTGAAAGTTTGAACAAAGTCTTTTTTATTATTATTTTTTTCACACACAGTCTATTCTTATTGGAATTCTATCTTAGTTCTATTGCACCTCCATATGTCCTTTTGCACCGTCTTGATAGTATTGGATCTTCCTCCATTTCTTTGGTTGTATTATCTTTGTGGGGGGCTTTTGGACTTTATTAGGTTACCAGTTTGACTACCAGCAAGAAGCTGACGAAGAGGAACTGTGAGTCCTCGAAACGCGTAGTTTTTTTTTGGCCTATACAGGACATCAAAGGAGAAGGAGAGAGTCAATGCACAGGGATAAGCCCTCCTGATATCCAGAAGATATATATAACCATATCATATTATTGATACAAAATATAAATGCACAGAGTCAATAAAATCACTTAAAAACACCAAACCCCATCCTTGCTTTGCAAGATACCTATTCCAAAGGTGTATCTAGGTTTTCTGGCACCCGGTGCAGCAGGGGCTGGCTGGCACATTTTAGCCTGGGGGGCAAGCACACAGCAGTGGCCCATGAGTAGCAGCCCATCCTTAACATGTTTATTACCAGATGCATCATAAGCCTATATTCACACGACCGTATTGTCTAAGTGTTGCCCGTGAAAAAAGCTGTCAGCACTTGGACCAGTTCAGATGAGTGTTTGTAGTGGTCAGACATAGTACATATTATTCTTATGTATTACTATTTTTAAAGCAGATATACCTTTTTAGAGATGCAGTACCAGGGGCGGACCTACCGCCCGTGCAGCCGGTTCATTGAACGGGGACCCCCGAGGGAGAGGAGGCCCCTCCAGCCTCCAGCAGGGCCGCCATCATGGCATGACTGCCCTGACTCCAGCATGGGGCCCGGCCGGTCGGGGCCCCCTCGGAGCCCCCCTCTTGTGCGTCTCCTCATGGGCCCACCCCCCGCAGGACCCCCCGCCGTCACATGACCGGAGATGTGCCTGCTCTCAGCATGGGCCCCATGCTGAGCGCAGGGACATCTCCGGTCATGTGACGGCGCCGGCACAATACTTACCCCTCCCCGTGCCTCCGCAGCGTCTGCCGCGTCCTCTGACTTTGACGTCTCAGGTCAGAGGGCGCAGTGATGTCTTTACACCGCGCGCTCTCTCCTGAGCTGTCACATCACAGAGCGGGAAGACGCGCGCAACGCTGGAGTCTGGATCAGCAGCAGGTAAGAAGTGAGGTGAGTATTTGATTATTTTTTTTTATGTATGGGGGCATGGGGCATTTAATGGTGGGGGGAGAGTGGGTGTGACATCCTACATGGGGCATTATATGGGGGGGGGGTGACATCCTGCATGGGGCATTATATAGGGGGGGGGGATTGGCATCCTGAATGGGGCATTATATGGGGAAGGGGGGAATTGACATCCTGCATGGGGGCATTATATGGGGGTGGCGGGGGAGGGATGTGACATCCTGCATGGGGCATTATAAGAGGGGAAGGGGGAAGTGACATCCTGCATGGGGCATTATAAGAGGGGAAGGGGGGAAGTAACATCCTGCATGGGGCATTATAAGAGGGGAAGGGGGGAAGTGACATCCTGCATGGGGCATTATAAGAGGGGAAGGGGGAAGTGACATCCTGCATGGGGCATTATAAGAGGGGAAGGGGGGAAGTGACATCCTGCATGGGGCATTATAAGGGAGGGGGGGCGTGACATTCTGCATGGGGCATTATAAGGGAGGTGGTGTGACATCCTGCATGGGGCATTATAAGAGGGGGAGGGGGGAATTGACATCCTGCATGGGGCATTATATAGAGGGTGGGTGTGTGACATACTGCATGGGGCATTATAAGGAGGGGCCGGTGACCTCCTGCATGGGGCATTATAAGGGAGGGGGTGGTCTGACATGCTGCATGGGGCATTGAAAAGGGGGGAAGTGACATCCTGCAAGGGGCATTATATGGGGGGAAGAGGTGACATCCTGCATGGGGCATTTTATGGGGGGTAGATGTGACATCCTGCATAGCGCATTAAAAGACGGGTGTCATCCTGCATGGGGCATTATAAGGGGGGAACAGCCTGCATGGAGCGTTACATGGGGGCCAATATTCTGCATGGAGAGTTATATGGGGACCAGTATCCTGTATGGAGCATTATATGGGTACCAGTATCCTGTATGGAACATTATAAGGGGGTCAGTATCCTGTATGGAGCTTTATATGGTGCCCATATTACTGTATGGAGGACTATACTATCCGGTCTGCACTGTGCGCTGTGAGGATTCGCCGGTTTCTGAGCTCTTGTAGAATTTACAATAGATATCGATTGTGTAATGGGGCATTATAAGGGGGGAACAGCCTGCATGGAGCGTTGTATGGGGGCCAATATTCTGTATGGAGCGTTATATGGGGGTCAGTATTCTGTATGGAGCGATATATGGGGGACAGTATTCGGTAGGGAGCGTTATATGGGGGCCAATATTCTGTATGCAGTGTTATATGGGGACTAGTATCCTCTATGGAGCGTTATATGGGGACCAGTATCCTGTATGGAGCATTATATGGGGACCAGTATCCTGTATGAAGCATTATAAGGGGGTCAGTATCGTGTATGGTGCATGATATGGTGCCCATATTACTGTATGGAGGACTATACTGTCCGGTCTGCACTGTGCGTTGTGAGGATTCGCCGGTTTCTGAGCTATTGTAGAATTTACAATAGATATCGCTCATGTAATGTAGTAAATGAAATCCTTGGCCTTGTACTATATATATATATTTCTCTGCGGTATCTGTGCATCATGAATCATGGTATGTGTTAAAGGGGCCCACTGAAACTCTGTCGCCCAGGGCCCACAAAAACCTGGAGCTGGCCCTGGGGGTAAGTATAACAAGTTGTATTTTTTCTACATACAATTAATTAACTTGGAGTGGGGGGAATCAGAGATGCACGGGGGGATGAGAGATGCACGGGGGGGGGGCCTTCATGCCCCCTATGAAGGGCGGGGGGGGGCCCCAAAAAATTCTTGCACAGGGGCCCACTGCAGTCTGTGTCCGCCCCTGTGTAGTTCGCTGTGTTTTTCTACACTCCTAAAATAACATATCAGCAGAGTAAAGGTGGTCACACATAAGCCCAGGTCTGCTAGATAGATACCTATGAATTATTATTTTGTATATGTTTTCAAACATACTTGATCAATGAAATCATCATTGTAAACTTCAACTCCACATAATAGTATATGATGTAGCAGTCACTAATTATGTTGAGTGCTTCATCTGATGTCCGTGCACATAGTATACATAGTATACCACATACAGTACAATATATATAGGAGAATATACAGTATGACTGGTATATAGAGACGAGCAATTTGTAGAACCGTGGTCCAGTGGTCAGATGAATATTCTGTGGCTGCTGAACAGGAGCCACCACATAGTCTCCTTTTTACAGCCCCACATAGCCTTCCATATACTGTACAGTGTGAGCCCCACATAGCCTCCTATATACAATGTGAGCCCTCACACAACCTCCTATATGAGTATGAGCCCTCACATAGCCTCCTATATACAGTATCAGTCCCCACACAGCCTCCTGCATATAGTGTGAGGACCCACACAGCCTCCTGCATACAGTGTGAGGACCCACTGTGTGAGTACAGTGTGAGGACTGGTCGTCGGATATGTTGCACGCTTATTGAGATGTGTTATTGACAGCTCCATCATTTTTCTTGCCACTGTCTTGTTAAATATACAGGTTGGATACATTTGGTGTTCATGCCATATAAATTCCTTTTTATAACGAGTACATATTTATGATAGGTAGCTTTGTTTTACTACCATTGGCAGGCATTAACTGGATTTTAGGTCCTAGTGACGTTTTATATCTTTTTTACCTACGTATTCATTAAAGGTTATGTTTTAACCTCTTTCACTACTTTAATTGCTTCATATTACCTTTATTGAGTGGTGACCTGTATGATAGTGTGTGAGCACCAGCTCCAGGCGTCCCTGAAGAGGGGCAGGGAAAAAGTAAAGGGGGCAGTGGGAAGGGGGTTTATCCAAGGAGGGGTGAGGTCAGCAGAGTATGAGAGACAGACTCATCCTAAACCAGGGGTCTCAAACACGTGGGTCGCATGTGGCCCTTCAGACTGGTTCATGCGGCCTGTGTGCACCATAGACCCCGATCGCGGCCCGGTCCAGGAGCTGCCGACAGCTGCACTTTAGTTCAGTGTATTGCTGCGCAGAGACCGGCTCTCTGCATGATACAATACCAATGCCAGCCACCGGCCTATCAGAGGCCAGCAGCGGACATCCGCGTCCCAGCACAGCGGTGCATGACATCACTAACATGGGTAGATGTCAGCGGCTGGCCTCTGATAGGCCGGTGGCAGGCATTGGTCTCTGCGCAGCAATACACTGAACTAAAGCGCAGCTGCCGGAAGCTCCTGGACCAGGCCACGATCGTCAAGGGGTCTATGGTGCCTGCGCCCGCATATGCAGAAAGGACACCGAGGGAACGGAGGACAGGTGAGAAGAGACTTTTTTTTTTCTTATATATGTATGTGAAGAATGGAACAGCGGACATTCTTACAATATAGGGACCTGAATGGGGACATTCCTACAATATGGGAACCTGGATAGGAACATTCCTACAATGTGGGACCTGGATGGGGACATTCCTACAATGTGGGACCTGAATGGGGACATTCCTACAATATGGGAACCTGGAAAGGAACATTCCTACAATGTGGGACCTGGATGGGGACATTCCTACAATGTGGGACCTGAATGGGGACATTCCTACAATATGGGGACCTGGATAGGAACATTCCTACAATGTGGGACCTGGATGGGGACATTCCTACAATGTGGGACCTGAATGGGGACATTCCTACAATATGGGGACCTGGATAGGAACATTCCTACAATGTGGGACCTGGATGGGGACATTCCTACAATGTGGGACCTGAATGGGGACATTCCTGCAATATGGGGACCTGGATGGGGACATATCTACAATGTGGGGACCTGGATGGGGACATTCCTACAATGTGGGGACCTGGATGGGGACATATCTACAATATGGGGAATTGGATTGGGACATATCTACAATGTGGGGACCTGGATAGGAACATTCCTACAATGTGGGGACCTGGATAGGAACATTTTTACAATGTGAGGACCTGGATGGGGGACATTCCTACAAGATGGGGACATTATAACAAGATGGGTACCTAGATGGGGGACATTACGACAAGATGGGGACCTGGATGGGAGACATTACGACAAGTTGGGGACCTGAATGGGGGACATTACGACAAGATGGGGACCTGGATGGGGCATTACTACAAGATGAGGACCAGGATGGTGCATTACTACAAGTTGAGGACCAGGATGGGGCATTACTACAAGATGAGGACCAGGATGGTGCATTACTACAAGATGAGGACCAGAATGGGTCATTACTAAAAGATGAGGACCAGGATGAGACATTACTACAAGATGAGGACCAGGATGAGGCATTAACCCCTTTACAACCCAAGGTGGTTTGCACATTAATGACCAGGCCAATTTTTACAATTCTGACCACTGTCACTTTATGAGGTAATTACTCTGGAACGCTTCAACGGATCTCCCTGATTCTGAGACTGTTTTTCGTGACATATTGTACGTCATGGTTGTGGTAAAATTTCTTCGATATCACTTGCGTTTATTTGTGAAAAAAATGGAAATTTGGCAAAAATGTTGAAAATTTTGCAATTTTCAAAATTTGAATTTTTATGCCCTTAAATCAGAGAGATATGTCACACAAAATAGTTAATAAATAACATTTCCCACATGTCTACTTTACATCAGCACAATTTTGGAATCAAAATTTTTTTTACTGGGGAGCTATAAGGGTTAAAAATTGACCAGCGATTTCTCATTTTTCCAACAAAATTTACAAAACCATTTTTTTAGGGACCACATCATATTTAAAGTCACTTTGAGGGGTCTTTATGACAGAAAATACCCAAAAGTGACATCATTCTAAAAACTGCACCCCTCAAGGTGCTCAAAACCACATTCAAGAACTTTATTAACCCTTCAGGTGCTTCACAGGAATTTTTGGAATGTGGAAGAAAAAAATTAACATTTAACTTTTTTCACAAAAATGTTACTTTAGACCCAATTTTTTTTATTTTTTATTTTCGCAGGGGTAACCGGAAAAAATAGACCCCAAAATTTGTTGATCAATTTCTCCTGAGTAAGCAGATACCCCATATGTTGGGGAAAACCACTGTTTGGGCGCACGGCAGGGTTCGGAAGGGAAGGAGCGCCATTTGACTTTTTAAATGTAAAATTTGCTTGAATAATTAGCGTACGCCATATTGCATTTGGGGAGCCCCTGATGTGCCTAAAAAGTGGAAACCCCCCACAAGTGACCCCATTTTGGAAACTAGACCCCTCAGGGAACTTATCTAGATGTGTGGTGAGCACCTTGAACGCCCAGGTGCTTCATAGAAGTTTATAACATTGAGCCGTAAAAATAAAATTTTCACATTTTTCCCACAAAAATGTTTTTCAGCCCCCACTTTTGCATTTTCATAAGGGTAACAGGAGAAATTGCACCATGCAGTTTGTTGCTCAATTTCTTCTGAGAAAGCAGATACCCCATATGTGGTGGAAAGCCACTGTTTGGGCGCACAGCAGGGTTCGGAAGGGAAGGAGCGCCATTTGACTTTTTAAATTTAAAATTTGCTTGTATAATTAGCGGACGCCATATTGCATTTGGGGAGCCCCTGATGTGCCTAAGCAGTAGAAACCCACCACATGTGACCCCATTTTGGAAACTATACCCCTCAGGGAACTTATCTAGATGTGTGGTGAGCACCTTGCCTTGAACCCCCAGGTTCTTCACAGAAGTTTATAACATTGAGCCGTAAAAATAAAATTTTCACATTTTTCCCACAAAAATGTTTTTTAGCCCCCACTTTTTCATTTTCATAAGGGTAACAGAAGAAATTGCACTATGCAGTTTGTTGTTCAATTTCTCCTGAGTTATCAGATACTCCATATATGGGGGAAAACCACTGTTTGGGAGCGCGGCAGGGTTCGGAAGGGAAGGAGCGCCATTTGACTTTTTGATTGTAAAATTTGCTTGAATAATTAGCGGATGTGCCCCTGATGTGCCTAAACAGTGGAAACCCCCCACAAGTGACACCATTTTGGAAACTAGACCCTTCGGGGAACTTATCTAGATGTGTGGTGAGCACCTTGAACCACCAGGTGCTTCACAGAAGTTTATAACATGGAGCCGTGAATATAAAAAAATCAAACTTTTTCCACAACAATGATGTTTTAGCCCCAATTTTTTTATTTTCACAGGGGTAAGAGGAGAAAATGGATCCCAAAAACTTTTGTGCAATTTCTCCTGAGTACGCCAATACCCCATATGTCGGGAAAATACAGTGTTTGGGCGCACGGCAGAGTTCAGAAGGGAAGGAGCACTGTGTGACTTTTTGAACCCAAAATTGTCTGGAATCGATAGTGGACGCCATGTCGCGTTTGAAGAGCCCCTGATGTGCCTAAATAGTTGAAACCCCCCACAAGTGACCCCATTTTGGAAACTACACCCCTCAAGGATTTTATCAAGGGGTATAGTGAACATTTTGAACCCAGAGGTACGACACAAAATTTGATGACATTAGGTCATCATATTGAATAAGTTGTCATTAGTCTTGAGCGCAAGTGCTCGCTACTTGAGTTTGCATCGGGTACTCAGGTATGCACCATGTATCACAGGTGCTCAAGTGAAATGCTCGAGTCCCCTCCCGCATGCTTCACGGTTATTAGACACCCCCAAAAAAACATGCGGGGATCGCTCGAGCATGGCAGGCAATCCCCGCGAGGTTATTTTGGCCGCGAAGCATATGGGGCGGAGACTCGAGCACCCGCGATACTCAATGCATACCCGAGTACCCGATGCAAACTCAAGTAGCGAACACTTGTGTTCAACACTAGTTGCCATATCGTCATCTTTTTTTAAATTTTTTTTACTAAAAAAAAACAACCCTTATCCCCAACCCTAACCCTACCCTAGCCCAACCCTGACCCAAACCCTAACATTAGCACAACCCTAACCCCAACCCCAGCCTAATTGTTTATTTTTTACGCCGTTCCTCGTGCGGTATAAGTGATTATACGACCTTATTCTTTGGGTCGGAGAGACTACAGAGATACCAGAATGATATCGGGTTTTTATGATTGACAGCTGTCACACACTAAAAGACACATATTTTGTAAAATCTAGTTTTTGCATCGCCATATTTTGATCGATATAATTTTTCCATATTTTGGCCGACAGAGTCATGTGATGGATTTTTTTTTGCGGGACAAGTTGACGTTTTTATTGGTGCCATTTTCAGGCATGTGACATATTTTTATCGCTTTCTATTCCAGCTTTTGGGAGGCAGAATAAACAAAAACCTAAAATTCAGGAACTGTTTTTTTTTTTTTTTTTTTATTCTACTCCGCGTGTGGTAAAATTGATAAGGTAGATTTATTCTTCGGGTCAGTACGTTTACAGCGGTACCACATTTATATCGTTTTTCTATGTTTTGGCGCTTTTACATAATAAAAGACATTTTATAGAAAAAAATAGTTTTTTGCATCGCTTTATTCTGAGAGCTATAACTTTTTGAATTTTCGGACTATGGAGCTGTATGGCAGCTTGTTTTTTGCGGGACAATATTACATTTTCAGCGGTACCATTTTTATTTATATTCATCTTTTTGATCGCGTGTCATTCCATTTTTTGTTTGGCGTTATGATGATAAAGCATTGTTTTTTGCTTTTTTTTTTTTTTTTTTTTTTTACCGTGTTCAATGAAGGGGTTAACTAGTGTGACAGTTTTATAGGTCAGGTCGTTCCGGACGCGGCGATACCAAATATGTGTACTTTTATTGTTTTCATTTTTTTTTGATAATAATATTTATTGATGGGTACATTATATTTTTATTTTTGGTGGATTCTTTTTTTTATTTTTTTTTTAATATTTTTACAATTTTTTTAAATTTTTTTTTTCACTTTCTGAGAGGTTTTACACTTTTTTACTTTGTCCCACTCTGGGACTTTCACTTTTTTTATTCTGATCGCCTGCATAGCATAGGGATGGAGCTCCATCCCTGAGCCATGCAGGCAGTCAGCGCTGCACAGTGAGAAGATTGTTCGGTCATGCACTGCGCATGACCAAACAATCTTCCTGCTGTCTGGTGACCCGGATGTTGTCATGACGACATCGGGTCATCATGGCAACACCCGGGAAGCCGCAGCAGACAGCGCTGGAGGCCGGAAGAGGAGGTGCGTATTGCGATCACCTCCCCTTGCCACCGCAATGCTGCGATCGACTTCGATCGCAGCATTGCGGGGGTTAATGGGCCGGGAGCGGTGTGGGACCGCTCCCTGCACATAGTACCGGGTGTCAGCTGTGACAATCAGCTGACACCCGGCGGCGATCGCGCCCGCACAGCCTGTGTGCGCGCACGATCGCCATGACGTACTAATAAGGGTCAGGCTCTTAAAGCCGAGGGCACAGACGCGTATTAGTACGTCATGGGCTGTAAAGGGGTTAATACAAGATGAGGACAAATTCAAAAGGTGTATAGAAAAAAAAATGATATCACTAAAAATGTCATTTTGTCATGCAAAGAATGCGGCCCATCTACCCAGCCGAGTTTGAGACCCTTGCTTTATAAAGTATCTTTGCTTAACAAACAGTTGTTTCTGAGAAGCTAATGATAGCAAATGATCAGGCAATATTTTCTGTGCATTTTCCCATTTCATTCTACTTGTGCCTCCTTTTCACAAACATTCTGTTGCAATATTTGGGTTAACTCCTTTATTTTGGATTTTATCTTATTGATCTCCCCTATGCATATTCCCCGTACATATGCTTTCATAGCATCCCATATAAATCTCGTAGATGACGACCCATCATTAAAACGAAAATATTCTAAGATTCTAGAGCTAAGAGTAGGACCAATTAGTTACAGCCAAAAAGGATTGATGTGCCATGTATATTCCCCCGGAGACCTCACAGCACCCATCTGCAGTTGTACCTGTATAGGCGAGTGGTCAGAGACACTCCTTGGCAGATACCTCACCGATTTAATATAGGGTATGATTGATTCAAAGCCAATAGCTTGGTCTATTCTTGACAAAGAATGATGGGAGGCGAAGTAACAGGAATATTGTCTGACATCAGGGTGCCGTATTCTCCATAGGTCCACTATGCCTACCTTCTCTAGCAGATAATGTAGAGATGTATATTGTGCATTTTGAAAAATATTTCCAGTATGGAATTTATCCCAGAAAGGGTGGAGGTAGGTGGTAAAATCCCCTCCCCATGCGAGGTTGAGATTTAGGAGGATGTTAGTTTTAGATCAGTTGCAGAACGGAGGGCAAGGGAGGGGTGATAGACAGAAATGAGGGATGAGATATAGGGTGGTGCAGAACTGTAGAAGGCTTTATGGGTGAGAGAGATGAGTTTGTATTGTATTCTGTGGTGAATGGGTAACCAGTGCAATGACTGGCACTGGTTAGAGGCGTTGGTGAAGCGACCTGATAGAAATACGACCCTGGCTGCTGCATTCAGAATGGATTGGAGGGGAGAGAGTTTGTTTAGAGGGAGACCGATTAGAAGAGAGTTGCAGTAGTCCAGACGAGAGTGAATAAGAGCGACAGTAAGAGTTTTTGCAGTATCAAAGGTGAGAAAATGTGGGGTTCTGGAGATGTTTTTAAGGTGCAGGTGACATGAGTGAGTGAGTGATTGTCGCCCAGTCAAGAGAGCTTGTAAAAGAACTTCTACATGATGTTTCAAGGATGGAAAGAGCCTGCCATCTACTGGCCAGACGCAGTCAAGCGGAACCAAGATATGCAAGGGAAGTTGCAGGGAGAGCAAGTTCAGACGCTGGACCTGATCAGGTGACTTCCAGGAAGGAGTTCCGGAAAATAAGAGGCCAGCGCGCCAAACCTGAGGGGTCTTTGGCGCCAAGCAGCAGAAAGGAGGAGACGTGTTCCCTGCATCCTGAGAAACCCCGCGTGACAGGCCTAAGCCAGAGGCCTGTAAGGTGCCACAGCCGGGCATCGGTAAAAGAGCTCCGGATATCTCGCGGATGTTACCTGAGTGCTGTGCCTGCTGAGGAGACTAGGAACCTGATTGCGGTGCTGAGTGAGTTCGCGGAACCCGACGTCGCCCGCCGACAGACGAGGCCTGGACCCCCCTATCCAACGCTCGAGAGACTGCCTCCAACAGCCAAGCAGAGATGAGTTGAGAGACGGTTGCCCCAGGAAAGTCACGCCAGCGGAAGCGGAGGAGCTGCATACGTGAACAGGGCCGTCACTTCCACTGTTCACTGTTGGAAGGGGAACGGTTGGGACTAAAGGAGCACAACGTGATCTAATTGAATTTATGCGGAAGAGACTCATGGCCTAGCGGGAATAACCGGTGACCCCCGCTAGGGCCAAATGTACAGTTAAAGAACTTACGTGGTGTCTCCCATGACTGAGGGCATCACCCTACTTAAGAGACTTCGCCTTACTTAAGAGACTTCACCTTACTTAAGAGACTTCACCCTACTAAAGAGACTGCACCTTACTTAAGAGACTTCACCTTACTTTGAGAGGCTTCACCTTACTTTGAGAGACTGCGTCTTATTTTGAGAGATTTTGCCTTTTGCTGATATATTGAATTACTGTTCATTACCCTTGTTACTAATCCCTTGTTCAGAATATCTGTTGCATAAAATTGTTTATTTTCATCTCAGACTGTTCTCGCCTTGTGTCTCTGTGCGTTGCATTCCCGCACTTGCATTACATGATTGTATATGGGGGATAAAGGAAAGTTGTGTGTCAAATATGACTCCAAGACATCGAGCTTGCTGCTTGGGGGTTATGGTGGCGCAACCCAAGAAAATTGAAAAGTCAGGTATAGGTAGGTTAGTAGAGAGAGAAAAAACAAGGAGTTCAGTTTTGGAGAGATTCAGTTTCAGATAGAGGGAAGACATGATGTTAGAGACAGCAGACAGACAATCACTGGTATTTTGTATTAGAGTGGGGGTGATGTCAGGTGAAGAGGTGTATAGTTGGGTGTCATCAGCATTGAGATGGTACTGGAAATCAAATCTGCTGATGGTTTGTCCAATAGGAGCAGAATACAAGGAGAAGAGGAGGGGACCTAGGACTGATCCTTGTGGAACCCCGATAGTAAGAGGAAGAATAGAGGAAGAAGAGCCGGCAAAAGATACCGTGAAGGAGCGGTCAGAGGTAGGAGAAGAACCAGGAGGGAGCGGTGTCCTTGAGGCCTATACAGCGGAGCATAGTTAGGAGGAGCTGATGATCTACAGTGTCAAAAGCAGCAGAGAGATCCAGGAGAAACAGCAGGGAGTAGTGACCATTAGATTTAGCTGTTAGTAGATCATTAGAGACTTTAGTGAGGGCAGTTTCAGTAGAGTGTGAGGAGCGGAAACCGGATTGTAAAGGGTCGAGAAGAGAGTTATCTGAGAGATAGCGGATTAGGCGGGAATGGACCAGACGTTCCTGGAGTTTAGAGATGAAGGGAAGATTAGAGACCGGTCTGTAGTTAGCAGTGCAGTTCTGGTCCAGGGATGGCTTTTTCAGTAAAAGGGTTATGATGGCATGTTTAAGTGAGGAGGGAAAGATACCTGAAGAAAGAGAGAGGTCAAATATTTTAGTTAGGTGGGTAGTGATGTCAAGGTAAAATATATATATTATAGAAAATCAATTATGTTATTTTAATAGATTACCTAATCAGTGTGAATTAATATAGAGATGATGGAATAATCTATGTGTATGTGACGCGCCCCCTGGGCCTGTGTTGTGCAGGGAATACCCGGAGCCGGATCGCTGGGGGTTGTAGTCTCCGTGGCGCTGACCCGGTCCGTGCCCAGGGTGGTCAATTCAGTGGCAGTCTTATTAGTGAGATAATAGTCCGACTACGCCACCCGTGGATTGCAGTCAGTGGGGACCGCCGCTGCAAGGCCGACCGCTGAGGCCGGTGTTGTGTGTGCAGCTAAGAATGGGATGACTCCCCACGGGAGGAGTATAGCCTCAGGGCAGTTAGTGTGGATGATGGGAGTGATGGTGCACGAGCGCAGCAGGAATAACTCAGAGTCCGTGCTGTGCAGTTCAGGGTCTTTACTGATGTTATAAAGCAGACCCTCCCGGGAGTACTGGCTAGCAGTAGAGGCCTGGTCAGTCTGAGAGCTAGCAGGATCTCCCCTGGCCAGGTGGAGTTGTTGGCCTCCCCGTCAATCTGTACTCTTTCCTGGCTACCTTGCTGTGTGCGGGTAGAAGTAGCCCACGTCCCTGAGTATACCGTGTGGTGCTCACCCGTACGGCCGGTGACTTGGGGCCTTCTGTTAGCCTCCGCTTCACGATGGCGGTGCTGGTCCCTTGCTTGTGACCGTGCCTCCGGGCTTCTCTGGCCAGAGGACATGGAATCCCCTGCCGGTTGGACTCTGCTGCTGGATCTGGATGTCCCCACAGCCTCGGACTCCGTGTCCGGTCTTAATGTCTTCAGCCAGGGCGAGCTATCTAGCTTCCAGCCCCTGGCACTCGCTCCTGCTCCTACAGAGCTCCTAGTTCTTGCTTTCCCTCTCCAGGCTCTGACTGACCTAATCCCGCCCCAGACCCAGTTTATAAGGGCAGATTCCTCCCCTCCCAGGTCTGGGCGGGCGGTGTTGCCTGCTTAGGGCTCCTGACCAGAGAAACCTCCCACCTGCTCTCAGGCGTAATATTTCTATTACTGTGGTAACCAGACTCCTGGGGTGCCACATTCCCCCCTAGTAAATTTTAGTACTCCGGGACTAAACATATTTTTAAAGAAACATAAATACAGGGTATAACAATAACAAGACAACATGAAAAAAGTACATTTTGTGGTCACGGCGTTTTCGTAACCGGGTGTCCATATCACCCAAGGTGAAGTCTTAAGCGAGGTAGGGGACCTGTCCAAAGAAAACCCCTTGCGTTGGCCCTGGGCGTGGCTGCAAGGCTGAAGCTAGCTACTTTGGGCCGCAAGGAGGCCACGCCAGACAGGTTTTCTCTTCCGCGGCCGTCTTCGCAAGAGGCACAATGTGCAACTATCTACAAGAATTGTTCCGGTTATCCAGCGTTCATAACCTGTTAGTCCAAAGAACCCTGCAGGGTAACTGAGAAACATAATTAATAACAGGCAACAACAAAAACCGTAAACATTTTCAAGAAACAGGTAAATTTACAGTGCATTACTTTATATTCTCCAGCGGGCGGGCATCTGACCTCTAGTGACTCTAGTGGACCTACGGAGCTCACTAACTGGTCCTGCACTACAGGGTGTAAGAGGTGTTATGGGTAAGCTGGGCAGCTGTCTGCGTACTCTTTGGCTCACTAGGGGCACGGCAGGCTAACTACTAGCAGAGGGTTGATCCTCCTGCGCTGCTGGTGTGGACTCTTCTGCCTCCTGGGCCGGCTGCTCTTCCAGCTCTACCTGGTCTTCTGTATGCACTTGAGGGGCTGGCTGGAGAAATGTGAGGACGGGCACCATGATAGCGTTGTTTAGTTGTGTCCAGGACCGGGGAAAGTCTCCGAGTACGATGCTGATCATTTCCTCCTTTTCCTCTACGGGTTGAGGGTCTTCCTGATCTTCATCCGTACTTTGTAACTTCTCGCGGCACTTTTTCAGGTGGTCTCTGGAGACAGTGGCTGTGGTCTCTCCTCCATCCTTGCTGATGACGTACACCTTTGGATTATTGTGGCTTGAGGGCAGTACGGTGTACGGGTCCTTTTCCCACTTGTCGTCCAACTTATGGAGTCGCCTTTTTCTTTTCAAGACCTGCTCTCCAGGTACCAGGGGAACAGCGGGAGCATGTTGGTTATAAGTCCTCTCCTGCCTTTCTCTTGATTGACAGAGACTTCGCTTGACGCTCTCCTGTACTTTTCGGTACTGCTGCTGCCGTTCTGTATCCCAGTCTGCCTCTGGCGAGGTGTCCTCAGGCGTCAGGACTCCCATATCCAGGTCAATAGGCAGCTTACCAGGTCTTGCTCTCATTAGGTAAGCCGGGGTACAGTTGGCAGAACCTACCGGGATGTGGTTATACAGGTCCACCAGATCGGGCAGTTTCTCAGGCCACAGACTGCGTTCTTCCAGGGGCAATGTTTTTAGCAGATCTATCACCACCTGGTTCATCTTCTCGCAGAGTCCATTGGTTTGGGGGTGATAGGGCGTTGTTCTTATCTTCTTGCAGCCATACAGGTTGCAGAACTCCTGGAAGACCTCCGCTTCGAAGGCTGGTCCTTGGTCCGTCAGCACTTGGTCCGGGTACCCGTGTGGGTGGCAGAAGTGCAGCTGGAAGGCTCTGGCTGCTGTCTGAGCCATCAAGTCTTTGACAGGGACCACCACCAGGAACCGGGAGTAGTGATCCACGATGGTTAGGGCGTAGACATACCCCCTTTTGTTTGGAGCCAGTTTAACATGGTCCAGAGCGACCAGTTCCAGCGGCTGCCTGGTGAGGATGGGCTGCAGGGGAGTCCTCTGGCTGGCACGGTCCCTCCTTCTTAGATTGCATGGGCCACAGTCTCTACACCATTTCTCAATGGCTCCTCTCATGCCTATCCAGTAGAACCGTTCACGCAGCAGGAACTCCAGCTTCTTCCATCCGAAGTGCCCTGCCCCATTGTGGTAGGCCTCCAGCACCATAGCTGAGTCCCGTCTCGGTACCACAACCTGCCAGATCAGTTCATGTGTCCGGGAATTGACCATTCTGCGGCACAACTTCTCCGTGTAGAGAAACAGTCTGCTTTTTTCCGTCCACAGTTGCTTGGTCTCTTCCGGAGCGTCTGGGTCCAGGCTGGCGTCAGCCTGGGTCAGCATCTCCTTCACCAGACGGACTGCGGGGTCACTGTCTTGCGTCTCCGCCCAGTTGTAGTAGGGTAAGGGGTTGAACGTAGCGGATCGCTGGCCCCTCACACGGTGGGAATACTGGGTAATCCCATGACGGTGGAACGCAGGGAGTTCGACCTCTTCCAGTTCTTCTGGATCTTCCCCTCTGTCCGGTAGGTTTGGCATCCTGGACAGGGCGTCCGCGTTGGTATTGGAGCGTCCTGCCCGGTATTTGATTGTGAACTCATAATTGGACAGGCGGACCATCCATCTCTGCTCCAGGGCACCCAGTCTTGCAGTGTCCAGGTGTGTCAACGGGTTGTTGTCCGTGTACACGGTGAACTTGGAAGAGGCAAGGTAATGCTTAAAACGTTCGGTTACCGCCCACACCACTGCCAGGAACTCTAGCTTGAACGAGCTGTAATTCTCAGGATTTCTTTCCGTAGGTCGCAGCTTTCGGCTGGCGTAAGCAATTACCCGTTCTCTCCCCTGCTGGATCTGGGACAGTACGGCTCCTAGCCCGATGTTGCTTGCGTCCGTGTGGAGGATAAAGGGCTGGCTGTAATCAGGGTACGCCAGGATTTCATCCCCTGTGAGGGCCATCTTCAGCTGGCGGAATGACTCCTCTTCCAGCTTTTCCCATCTGGTTTTTGGCCTTCCTGGACTGGCCTATCAGGAGGTCCTGCATAGGAGCTGCCTTCTTGGTAAAACCGGGAATGAATCTTCGGTAGTAGCCTACCAACCCGAGGAACTGACGCACTTCCTTTATGCTGGATGGTCTTGGCCAGTCCTTAATCACGGTGATCTTGTCAGGGTCGGGGGCTACTCCGTCAGCTCTCACCACGTGTCCCAGGTACTGCACCTTTGGCTTCAGTAGATGACACTTCGAGGGTTTTACCTTTAGGCCATAGTTTGCCAGGGCTTCTAACACATCTGCCAGGTGTTCCAGATGGTCCTCATAGGTCTTGGAATAGACGGTGACATCGTCCAGGTATAATAGGACCGTCTCGAAGTTCCGTGTCCCAGACAGCATTCCATCAACCGTTGGAAGGTTCCTGGTGCGTTGCAGAGCCCAAACGGCATACAGTTAAATTCGCTGAGTCCCATCGGGGTGGTGAATCCGGTCTTCTCCCAGTCCGCCTCTGCTACAGGAATCTGCCAGTACCCGCTAGTGAGATCCAAAGTAGAGAAGAAGTTAGCAGATTTTAATGCAGCTAAGGACTCTTCTATCCTTGGTAACGGGTACGCATCTTTGTGTGTGATACGGTTGACCTTCCCGTAGTCTACACACATTCTCATGGTGTTGTCTTTCTTTTTCACTAGGACTAGTGGAGCTGCCCAGGGGCTACAGCTGTCCCTAATTACCCCAGCCTCCTTCATGTCTTTTAGCATCCCCTTGGCGTGTTGATAGTGTGCAGGGGGTACGGGTCGGTATCTCTCCTTTATGGGAGGATGGTCTCCCATGGGGATGTGATGTTCTACCCCCTTTACTCGCCCGAAGTCCAGCGGGTGTTTACTAAACACTCTCTCGTACTCTTGAACCACCCGATAGACTCCCTGTTTTTGGTGTGAGGGAGTGGAGTCAGTACCCAAATGCAGTTGCTGACACCAGTCCTCCATTGGTTTCTTAGAGCCGTTACCTTCCTCTGGTTGAGATGGAGGCAAGGGTTCCACAGCCTGTACAGAGTTCTGGTTGATGGTGAACAATTTGGCTAGCGTGGCATACCGGGGCAGGTATACTTCTCTCTCCCCGATATTTATGATGCGGACGGGCACCCTCCCATGGCGTACATCGACTACCCCCCGTGCTGTCAAAATGGTGGGCCTACTGTCTGAGTAGACGGGTTCTACCATTGCTTGGTAGTCTCTACCTCTTAGACCAATAGCTGCCCGGCACCAAATCATCATCTCACTTTTCGGGGGCATGGCAATAGGGAACGGGTCACACATTCTCACGCTACCAATCTCACCACCAGATAGTTCCACCTGTTGCCGCTTCATCAGTGCCCGAATCTCTTTATGGAGGACACGCTGCTGGCTGGAACTGGCGTTCTTGGCAACCTGTTGCAAAATAAGAATCACCTCTGCAAGACAGTTTTCGATTACGTTAGTACCTAGGGTTATTTTTGGGTGAATCTCGCGACGGTCAATGTTCGCAATGATCAGTCCTTGTGCCGGCAGTTCAACCTTATCGACCTTGATGGTCACCTCTTTAAATCCTATCTGTGGCACGGGCTGACCATTGCTGGCGATAATGCTCAGGTCGTCATCTGGATAGCGGGTTATGTCCGAGTCATTCCAGTACCGCTTGAAGAGCACATACGGGATGGTAGTCACCTGTGACCCAGTGTCTAGTAGGGCACTCATAGGAATGCCATCCAGTACCACAGGCAAGACCGGACGTCCCCCTACGTATTTATCACGCCAGTTCAATGGGCCTGATGATCTTATGCCTGGGGGTTGGCCCTCTACCCCAGGTTGTGCCCGTTTAAATGACAGTACCTTGCCATATGTCCGGGTTGATTGCAGCGGCGGCAGATGGGTTGTCCGTCCTCGTTGTATCGGTCGCTGGGTCTTGCTCTGGACGGTGGGGTCCTCCTCAGTCGGCGCCACGGGACGTCCTCCGGTCCGGATGCCAGCTGGATCTTTCCTGGAGAAGAGACCTGTAAAGACTGCACAGTTCTGGTTAGCGCGGCAACGCTCTTAGTCAGCTCTTGGACCTGATGGTGCAGGTCTGTAGCCGGGTTATTGTTCAAAGCCTGCGCATCAGCTCCCACAGGCCCTGCAGACAAGGGCGCCGCGTCCTGGTGATAAGTGATAGCAGGGCGCCTGTGGGTCACAGAGCCTCCTGGTGCCGGTTCTCGGAGCACCCGGATGGCTCTGTCCTTGAACTGTGCAAAGTCCAGGTCAGGGTCCTGTAAGGCCATTGCCCGCAACTGGGTTCGGTGGGCATTGCACAGTAGACCCTCAATAAATTGTTCGGTCAACAGCTTGTCTTCATTCCCCACGCTGTCAGGGTCTGCCTGCTTAATGGCTCTCAGGGCCTCTTGTAGGTTTAGAGCATAGTCTCTTATACTTTCGTGTGCCCGTTGTTTGCACCTGTAAAATCTGAGCTTTATTTCGGCTGAGGTTCGGGTATCAAATGTGTCTTTCAGCCGGGCTAGTATTTCTCTGACAGTCCTCTTCTTCCTAGGTGGCCAGGACTTTACCTCCCTTTGGGCTGCCCCGATTAACTGGGCCACCAGGATGCTCACTTTTTGCTCTTCTGTGAGGGGGTATACCTGGAAGAGGCTATCCAGTCTTTCCCTAAAGTCACTTAGGGTATGTGACTCCCCTGAGTACTGGGGTAGCCAGGTTGCCCCCGGGATATAGGGCATGGTGAATGGCATGACCGCAGCAGCGGTTGCGCTGGCGGCCGGTGTGGCGGTGGAGCTCCCCTCGGTATCCGACATCCTCCTTCCCCCCTAGTGGACCGTGGCCTACCTTGTGATGCTCTTCTTCCGTAGGCCGCGGCTCCGCAGTCGATCGTCGGGGTCGAGGACCTTGCGTCGCGCTCCTGTGACGTCAGCGTCGCTCTTCCTCCCTTCCAGGACCTTACGTAGCGTCAGTGCGTGGGGCGGAGCTTCGGATCTCGCGAGCTTTCGGCGTCCACGCCCCTCTTCTTCTCGTGCGGCGTCCTGAAGATGGCATCCGATGGCGGGAAGCGGCTGCGGATGGCGGGAAGACGGCAGAAGATGGCGGGAAACGACCCAAGATGGCGTCCGATGGTGGGAAACTTCTCTCAGGTAAGTGTAAAAGTCTTTTTCAGGCACGCAATACCCGTTGGTGCGGGTTGGTTTGAATCCTGCCGACTACGCCAAAGTTGACACGCCCCCTGGGCCTGTGTTGTGCAGGGAATACCCGGAGCCGGATCGCTGGGGGTTGTAGTCTCCGTGGCGCTGACCCGGTCCGTGCCCAGGGTGGTCAATTCAGTGGCAGTCTTATTAGTGAGATAATAGTCCGACTACGCCACCCATGGATTGCGGTCAGTAGGGACCGCCGCTGCAAGGCAGACCGCTGAGGCAGGTGTTGTGTGTGCAGCTAAGAATGGGATGACTCCCCACGGGAGGAGTATAGCCTCAGGGCAGTTAGTGTGGATGATGGGAGTGATGGTGCACGAGCACAGCAGGAATAACTCAGAGTCCGTGCAGTGCAGTTCAGGGTCTTTACTGATGTTATAAAGCAGACCCTCCCGGGAGTACTGGCTAGCAGTAGAGGCCTGGTCAGTCTGAGAGCTAGCAGGATCTCCCCTGGCCAGGTGGAGTTGTAGGCCTCCCCGTCTATCTGTACTCTTTCCTGGCTACCTTGCTGTGTGCGGGTAGAAGTAGCCCACGTCCCTGAGTATTCCGTGTGGTGCTCACCCGTACGGCCGGTGACTTGGGGCCTTCTGTTAGCCTCCGCTTCACGATGGCGGTGCTGGTCCCTTGCTTGTGACCGTGCCTCCGGGCTTCTCTGGCCAGAGGACATGGAATCCCCTGCCGGTTGGATTCTGCTGCTGGACCTGGATGTCCCCACAGCCTCGGACTCCGTGTCCGGTCTTAATGTCTTCAGCCAGGGCGAGCTATCTAGCTTCCAGCCCCTGGCACTCGCTCCTGCTCCTACAGAGCTCCTAGTCCTTGCTTTCCCTCTCCAGGCTCTGACTGACCTAATCCCGCCCCAGACCCAGTTTATAAGGGCAGATTCCTCCCCTCCCAGGTCTGGGCGGGCGGTGTTGCATGCTTAGGGCTCCTGACCAGGGAAACCTCCCAACTGCTCTCAGACGTAATATTTCTATTACTGTGGTAACCAGACCCCTGGGGTGCCACATATGTATGTATGCAAATGTGTATATGCTGTAATGCAGCAGCTTGCTAGCATTACTGTAAATGGTCCAGGATGTGTTTTACCTGACCATGTACCTTCCCCTTTAACTGACTGATCACATGACTGTGACATCACACAGGTCCTGTATGCACTGTAAAGGTCTGTACACATGACTGGGACAGCACACAGGACCTATACACACAGCTGACTGATCACATGACTGTGACATCAGCAAGGTCCTGTCAGTATGGGTGTATGTGTGCACAGGATATATAAACCCCGGTAATTGGAGACAGGTGTGTTCGGTGTGAGAGACATGAGGCCTGTTCCCATGTGTATGGGACACCGTTCTGCCTAGTGAGGCTGAGTGAAGCCTGGCAGCCTGAAAGGCTGATACTGGATCCTGTGAGTGGATGCTAGTGGCCTTGGAAGGCAGAGGCTTGGTGAAGAGTCCGGAAAGGCGCAGACTGGATGTGTGTGAGTGAAACATTCCAGTAGCCTTAGACGGGACGACGGCTAGAGACCCCTACCTGGGAAGCCACAAAGCCACAGTGGTGGTGGATTAAAGGGACTGCAGCAACTAAACCCGGCAAAGGTAATACACTTTGTTACATGGACTGTGTTATGGACATTGCTATAGTATTACCTTGCTGAAGGCTGTGACCTGGGCCAATTGGGCCTGTCTGCTATTTGAGAGACTCCCGGATGTTAAGTGTGTAAACATGCCGGTGACAAACTAAGATGGACATCATGTGTGTGAACAGCGGTTTATGATAACATAATAAACTGCTGCATTGAGAAAATACCGGAATGACATTGCACGTGTGCTTAATTTACCTGGTGCAGCGAGTATCCCCCAGTATGATGACTAGCGCTGCCTTACAATGCACATTGATTATGTTAATAGTTAATGATATATAACAGTCTCTGTTCTCAGGCTATGTGCCCACGATGCAGAAATGCTCCGGATTTTTCCTGAGCGTTTCTGCATCTCCCTGGTAGAAAAAATGTATGCGGATTGTACATGCGGATTTTACATGTGGATTGTACATGCGGATTTTACATGCGTTTTTCCTGCCAGGGACAAGCGGATGTGAAGCTTTCTTCACATGCATTTCCGCATGCGCGTTGAAAAGCGCTTTCCAATCTATTTTAACATCACTTGGAAAGTACTTGACAACTTGGTCACACTATATAAATCCATGCAAACGGCATGGATTTATATAGTGTGTCCGAAAGAATGTTAAAAAATAAATGTCATACTTACCTTCTGATGGCCCCCGGTGTCTTTATCCGATGCGTCTCAGCTTGCTGGCAGCTCGCGGTACACTGAAGGACCTGCCGTCACATGACTAAATGACATCAGCGCAGGTCCTTGAGTCCACCGCAATCTGCCGGCAAGCCAAGACAAGCACACCGGGGGCCATCAGAAGGTAAGTATAATATTTATTTTTTATTTTATTCTTTTTTTACAGGTACTATGGTACCTGGGTCCGGAGTAGAGTCTCCTCTTCTCCAGACCCGGGTACCATCCGCACATTGAAACGCATGGAATGCGCATGTACAGATCCAGTGATGCGGATTCCATGCGTTCCAATGCAAGTCAATGGCGGCGAAAACGCAACGCTTACGCAAAATAATTGGTCATGCTGCATTTTTTTCCGCAATGATAAGATGCAGCGGAAATTTCTGCAGCGTGTGCACAGCACATGCGGATTATCATTGGGGAACATGGCAGGCCTTCTACTAAGCGTTTTTTAAGCGTTTCTGCAGCGGAATTGCCGCTGCGGAAACGCTTAAAAAACGCATCGTGGGCACACAGCCTTATTGTAGACATGAACAACTAAATGATTTCCTGGGAATGACATATGTATGTGCATGGCTGATAACAGAGAGATTCATGTCGAGTTGGCAAAGATGGCGCTGAGAGACGACTTCACCCCTCCCATCAGAATTCCTAAGGTGTTACTGAGGCCAGGAGATACATGGATGAGCAAATTGCAGTGTGCCAAGTTATCAGAAGGAGCAATGAATTTTACTAATCCCACCTAGAAGTAGAATACTATATAACCCCATGTCTACATAATAAAGTACGTCATTTTGCGTGGTTTAGTCTCTGAGTGAAGTTTTTCAACCATATTAGCAAGTTTGGTTGATTTGCATTCACTCGGACATCTTTAATTAGGAGGAGAGCAGTTACCTAGTGTATCTTAAATTGGTGAAACCTCCACAGTGACAGCTGGGGAAAGGAACTGAATGAGCTGTGAGGGAATAGGGTCACTGTTGCAGGTTGTAGGGCGGGAAGAAGTGAGGAGTCTGGTCACTTCTTCTTCTGTGACCAGCTCGAAGATGGAAAGTGAACTTGAGGTGCGGGAGGGAAGGGAATCCAGACTCTGAGGGGATTGTGTAAAAATGTCTTGACAGATATGATTAATTTTTTGTAGGAAATAAGTGGCCAGATCGTCAGCGCTTAGGTTGGTGACAGGGGTCTGTACTTTAGAGCTCAGGAGGGAGTGGAAGGTTTCAAAGAGTCGTTTAGGATTGTTGGCTAGAGATGTGATGAGAGTGGTAAAGTAGACTTGTTTAGCCGGATGGAGAGCAGAATTATAAGTTTTGAGCATGAACTTATAGTGGATGAAGAGAAACCAAAAACAAGAAAAATACCCAAATAATTGAAAGTAAATGTATAGTGGATGAAGTTTTCTGTCAAAAGAGATTTTCTCCACAGATGCTCCACTCACAAAATAAGAATACTTTGTATGTACAATAAGGCAGGTACATAACTCATCATAGCTCAACATTTCCCGCTCATAATAGAATAACGAAATAGATTCAGGGATAGGCATTTTTTCATAATGGTATATGAAAAGTGCTTGGAGAAAACCGCCTCAAGGAGAAGTCTCTCATCCAGCTCCATTTCGCAGAGATCTCTTTTTGGCATCCATTCATGATAAAGCATCTGGAAGGGAGTCAAACATATGAACTCCACCCTGAGCCGAGCAGGGTAGATTATAGAATAGGAAATTTGCTTTTCACAGAGCCTCCTTTTTCTGTCCCAGAACTTGACCCTCTTCTTCTGAACTTCTGCTGAAAAGTCAGGATAAATAGATATTTTCCTTCCATCAAGGGTAAGTGAAGAGTGGTCCCTGGCCTTTCGTAGGATAAGGTCTCTCTCTTTAAAATTTTGTAATTTGATGAGTACAGGTCTTGGCGGAGCACCCGGTGGCAAAGGACTTGTAGGAACTCTGTGAGCTCTTTCAATTGCAAAAAAATTGAGAGAGAGTGTCTTTGCCGAACATTGTAGTCAGCCAGGATTCAAAAAAAATCAACTGAATTACGACCCTCCGCTTTTTCATGAACCCCGACTAAACGTATGTTATTTCGCCGATGCCTATTCTCTAGGTCATCAACCTTCTTGAGAAGGGCATTGATATTCTGAAGACCTCTCCTGAGATATTTATGTATAGTAGGCATTTGGTCCGCAACAGAACTCACTCTTTCCTCCAACTCATTGACTCGGCTGTTTATTTTCTTCATGTTTTGTCTGATGAGATTAATGTCCTCTCTAAGCCCTCCCATGTGTTTGTTGAGAATTTCTAATGAGAAGCTACAGGATTTTCCAGCAGAGAAAACATCTTGTCGTGTAGGCTCTTGCCCAGAATCATTGACTTCTCCATAGGTGTTGTTAGTGCTCTGCATTTCCTGCACTTCTCTGTTTAACTGTTGCTGTGAGAGTGGTGCCACATTGCCTCCCCTGCACAGTCTCTGTATCTCTCCTCCTCCGTGAGCATACCTGATCAGGTTGTAAATCATCTGAAGGGTCAGAATACAAGGTCAGTTTGGTAAATCTCCCCAGCTTTGCTGCAGCAGCCTCAGCATCTCTCACTCTGGCTGGTGTGGGGGAGGAGGCGCCATGTTGGAAGGCCCACTATCTGGACTCTGCTCCTTCTGATGCTTGCTTCTGGTCATGTCTGAGTGCACTTTAAGCTTCTCTGTGTACTTTCCCCCAGCCTTTGGTGTGAAGGAATCAATATTTCACTGCTAATAGGTGGAAATGAAAGGATGCAGAGCAGGAGCAAAGCACAGAGCTTCCATGTGAAGAGGCTGTCAGCAAAAGGTCCTTTTTAAAGGGGAATCTGTAACACTCCCATCATCTGCTCCTGAGCTCACATCAAAGACAGTCTGTATTATATGTATTTTATATGAGCACTGCACTTGGCTTTTTCTGGCAGAGAAGATGACACACCCGATCTGCCGCTCCATTTTACAATAGGAATAAAAGTGCCCTGTCTGGAAGAATGGGGAATTTTTATCCCTATCGGTACAGTCCCAAATGGTCAGACCTATCAATCACTGACCAATAAGATATCACCTCTCCTGTGGATCCTATGGAGTTATCACCTCTCCTGTGGATCCTATGGTCATAACTTGTTTTCACCAACAAAGTCCTTTACTGCAAATTACCGTAATTGTACATCCCAGTTATGGTATCGCACAGTAAGAGGTGCAGGAGCCTCCTGTATTTTACAGCCGACGCTCCACTATAATCGAGGTAATGGCTAACAGGTTTTCATATACAGCTGTAGTGTGGGCCCCTAGAATCAATTCCTATTGGGGCCCCAGACACCCCAGTTTGATCCTGGTTGGGGGTGGGGAGGGTAATTTTGCACCCTGTCGTAAAGAAAAAATGTAAAATCCAAAAAGACATCTCTGGAGAGGGGACATATCACCCTCACATTGAACATATAGGATTATAACTAGAAAAGTGAGAAAGAGCTGACACTTCAACCTCTATTGACGTAGGGCCTCCTGCCGTGGTCAGGTAAATTCAACAAAGAATCTGATGAGAACCAGCCAACAAGTCTAGAATTTGCATACTCAGAGGCGGATAAGTACATTTCCGAAGCAAGGGCTTCCTCTTTTCAAAGGACTTGTCTCAGACACTCTGAAGACTGTGGTCAGTGATGAATATTGGGGTTTGCATCGATCCAATATTCATGGGAGATGTATTTTCGACATCGTAGCAAAGGGACGATCATAATGCATTCACTCACATCATTGTAAGGCCAGCCGAACACCCCCAACTTAATATCGTTTAGATGGATAATGCTATCCATGCCATGTTTCATCTCTATAGAAAGGTAAAATCATGATAGAAAACATGACCATGATATTTCCCGCCCGAGACCTCCATGGGCGAAGATATCCTGAAAGTTGGGGATCTCATAAACTTCTAAAAGATCTAGCTCACCTATGACAAGTCCTCATATGAGCTCACCAATAGAAGGTATGTGGGTGTAACCGTGATCTTATTAAATCAGAGCTTGGATTTTGGTCATTGGTCAGTCCTGGAAGGTACAGCTTGCTGCAGTTGTATCTGTTTTCCTAAGGAGTTCTTCTAAGGAGTGCTTCCTTGCGCTAAGCTCTGAGCTATTTCTCTGACACAGGTTTAGCACTTTTCTTTTATTATCTTTTTGATTTTATGTTAATGTATATATCATATTGTTTGTATCATCTTTGTGTATTTTTTATACACACTGCCTACTTTTCAAGATTAGATCACTTGTTTTTATTCTGTTATTCCCACACCCTATCATTTCTTTACTTAGAAAATTGGGCGTGAGGAACGATCAACACGCCCATATGATGGGGCGGTCGAGCATGTAAATTGTAACTCCCTACATGTATTTCTATAGCAGGACTAAGAACGTTTGGCGTTCGAAACGTGTAGGTTTCACAGAGGTCTCCACCTTTATTTATTTTATTTTTGCAATGTGTATATCTTTTTAATGGATTAACAATAAAATCATAATTTTATCTGCAATTGGATCTGGAAGCTGGCGCATCACAATGTCGGTGGATATGCACCTTCTCTTTTTGGTTGAGGAGAAGGTGACTCCTACAGGGTGAGATAGAAAAATGCAATGGGCCTAAGAACTATCAGGCAGGTAATTGCTTATTACGTGCTTGTTCTACCCTGTGGTGGCTAAGATTGCTCCTGGACCGCTCCTAACAGCGATTCTGCTGCTTCACGTCAACAGAACAGCTCTTCCTCTTCCCGACTGCTCTGTCAAAGAGGCATGACTGCCAACTTTATGCTGATTGACAGACGGCTCCCTGCAGTTAGGCAGCAGGGAGCCAGCTGTCAATCAGCATGACACCGGCAGTCACACCCCATCAACAGATCAGAGCGGGAGCTGAAAAATCACTGTCAGGAGCGCTCCGTGACCACTCTGAACCAGCAAATATCGGCGCCTGGCACAACAGGCACATAGTTAGCAAATACTTGCCTGTTAGTTCTTAGGTCCATGGTAAAAAAAAAAGTCCCGGACAACCCCTTTTAATATTAAGGAGCAGGAATTCTCCGCATGATGCTATAATCAAGAAAACATGAAATTCTCTCCTGCCCAGTCAGTCTGCCCGATCTGTTACACCATGATTACCAAAACCTCGACTCATTCCACTGCCCACTTGTATTACCACTTACCCGGCTCTGCTTGGCCCCTGTTACCAGGCCATTGGCTTGACTGACTGCAAGTGCACACTTCTGAACCGGGAGTCCCTGTGGATTTTCACATCCCCTCAATTTGACATAATGAATTTCAGTGACACAGAGGATTGTTCGGCTAGACTGAACAAACTAGCATCTATTTTTGATAATAAACCGTCAGTGGTGACAACAGAACCGGATGAATTTAAAGATCTCATGTTCCAGATGGAAAACAAAATGACCAGAGAACTTAAAATTTGGTGGGATCTCACAACCTTGGACACATATATAAAAAAGGAAATGATCCCTAGAAGTCTGCGTTTAAAAAAAAGTCGCCACCACTATATACAATGACGGTTTTCAAGAAGATCAGAATGCGATTCTTACTCAATGTTCACTGAATCTTATGCACCTCATAATCAGACATGAGGAACTGGAACTGACTTAAATTAAATTGGATATTAAAAATATACAATCGTCTTTGGGGAAATATGTGCAACTAAAAGAATTTAATATTTGTAATGACAAACTGAAATCTAATTTGGCCAAGTTGGAGAACACCATTATGGATATAAAAAGATCCACGTTCAAAAGGGCCAGTGAGGACTATGCGCAGAACAAGATTTATAGTTGGAATAAACAATTACCATCCATCTTAAAAAAAACGCTCCCACAAACGCTTTCAGAGATCTGGAAGAGGGAGTTTTAAGGAGCATGATGATGTTACGGATAATTCTTTTGCTGCCACCCCTGATGATTACTCAGATTCATCTATTAGTTCAATGGGAGAAATGCAACAATTGTATTTTATCAAAAATAAATTATCTAGTGCTGGTGGAACGATTACAAAAAACAGAGGAAGAGGGTGTGGCGCCCCTGAGGGTTCGGTCGCCACAGGGGGGTACTGCATCTTGTGAAAGAGGTGTGGTATCTCCTCTCCCAGGTTAGGATGGAGCACCTGTCAGGACCCCACCTCATCACTCACCACTACACACTCCTGTCCTATGGGGGGCTGGTATGCACTAGGGTGCTGCCCCAGCAGGATAATGGAGATGGGGGAACCAAAGATAGGGGGAACCATGTAGTGGGTGAGGGTGGAGGATGCACTTTTAGGTTACACTTGTAGATACATATTTAATAGCCAGCCACCTTAAGTTCAAGGTTGTTTGATTGTGGTCTTCACATCTGACAGTGGCCTTGTGTAGGAGCCTGCAGCGTGCTGGAGATGCACGGTCCTCATGCTCTAGCCTTGAGACGAGGAGCAGCATAGAGTTAACGGAGGTCTCTACCCGGTCAAGGTCCCTGCTTAAGAAGGCCTGGAGGGGAGCTGAGGAGGAGAGCTCCGCAGGCAAAAGGATCCCAGGGAATACGAACAGAGCGGCATACGCCACCTGTAGTCATTGGGACTCCTGCTGCAAGAGGGGTACCGGCCCCAGATATCTGACTTTGTTACTTCACGTCTCAGTCGGAAAAGCCTGAAGGCTAAGTGGTTACCACCGGGTAACAGACGGAGCGGAGTCGCCACCTGTGCCCTTGTTCTGTGTATAGCCAGAGGGAGACCCAGCCTTGCAACACGCACTGCACATGGACAGGAGAGGCCCAAGGGGGAGATAACAGGCTGGTGCTGGGGGTCCTGATAGACGCACCTGAACTACCGGGGTGTGCCGAACCCCCTTCTCTGGTGGCCGCAGCACGCTGTGAGGAGCAAGGAGAAGCCTTGCAGCTGACCTCTAACAACGTGAGTAAAGCTTGGAAGACTACATCCATTGCCTCTGGTCCATTATTGTAGCGGGACACCACACTGCACCACTGCACCTACTACGACTCCCCTCATCCTCTTGTTTCCTCTGCCCTGAGGCCCTGCTCCGCCTGTGGGGAGTAGTACTACTGTTGGCTGCCACAACATCCCTCCGCAGAGGACTGCAGCAGCGCTGGTAGCGCATCACCAGACACCACAGCTGGTGTAGTCGTTTATCCTCTCATAATTGCCACTCATCAACTAGCCCCTATTTTTAATGTGTACGCCCTGGGCACGGACCGGGACGAGGCCGCGACTGCATCCCCATTCTACCAACTGGGCCCGCCGTCCAAGTACACCCCTTTCACAGGGAGGGCTAGCCGCTACTGAAACAGCTAGTGGCGGGTCAAACATCACTGGCGTAGTCGGCAGGATTGCGTGCCCGTAGCAACGGAAGAAGTGATTCCCATTGCCAGCGGGTACTGCGCGCCTTTACAACAGACTGTCTTTAACACCCAAGATGGCGCCCGCCCAAGAAGAACGGACGCCATTGTGTGCAAAAAGGACAACCACCCAGCATCTCCCATCGTGGGTCTGGCTTCCCCCATGGCGCCAACAGCTAGAACCGCCCCTTGCATTAGAGACTGTCCACGAGGTAGTGTCCATCAAGATGGATGGGACATCCCAAGGAGTGCCTGTCAGCCAGCCACCCTGTAGCCGCCCCAAGAGAAGGAGGAGTAAGCAACAGCAAGGTGTGGCCACAACAATCCTAGAGACTCCACACCCAGCAGCGAGGATGGAAGCAGTGCAGGAGAGATGCTCCGATGCCACCCCACCAACTGCTGCCTCGCTCGGAATACGGGGGATACACCTGACCCCGGAGGAGGCCGAGTTCCTCTGAGTGGAGTCACAGGACCTGACCTGGAGGGTCGCAGAGGCCCAGTGTGCGGTGTCCGCAGCATGGATACATGGAGAGAGGAGGTGCTGCAGAAGATCCGGTCCCGCCGCCAAGGTGCTGCAAGCCAAGAAAGCGGAGCAGCAATCCAGGAGGAAGAAACCTCAGAGGCCGCGTGCAGCCCAGGACTGGGTAAGATACAAACCCCTGTCCCGGGTGAGAGACGCACGGAGGCCCTTTTGGATCTAATGCCGACACCCCTGTCCCCGGGCGCCGTTGTTTGGGAGCAGATCTTCGCTCCGGAGCTGGAGGCCCACGTGTCATTCTCCGCCGGAGGCCTGCAATGCCTCCCGACTCCCGGCCTAGAAGAGCCTGTGCTTAGTGGGGACACCACCTGCCCCAACCTGGACTGGTCCACGTCACCGAAGGACCTGCAGCAACCCCTGCTTTTGCCGCTGCCAGCGCCTCTGGTTACCTGCCCGGCCACGGAGGATATGGTCTGGGACAACCAGGGGGGGACCTAATGGGCTTCCCCCAGGAGACCTGGGCGGAAGCACGGAGGCGTAAGGACTTCTGCCGCAAGGAGCTCCTCCAGCTGGACAAGGAGCGGCGGGAGAGGCGGGTACGCTGCGAGCGCCTGGAGGTGTGCGCTAAGGCCGCCAAGTCCAAGGCCTGCCAGGAGGAGGCAGCCCATCCAAGCCCCCGAGAGGAAGGGCTGATCGTCCGCTTTCACCAGGAGGCAGGGTGGGGCTTCATCAGGAGTCCTCAGTTTGCTCAGGACGTATTTGTGAACCGCAGAGACTTCGAGCCACAAATGAGGAGGGATGACCCTGGCCGGAATCTCTACCCGGGTGACTTGGTGTCGTACACCCGCCACCATGGGGAGCGTGGGTGGTACGCCCTGGATGTGCATAGAGTATTCCAGGGTGAGTCCCCTGCGCACCTGCTGGTAGGGGACCGGTCTGGCTCCATGAGCAAGAACGAGCCTTTCCCTAGGTGGAGGTACCTGGAGTAAGCGGCCCCGGAGGCTGTACCTTTGAGTTGACTTGTTGATTGTTTTTGTTTATTACCATGTTTTCCTCCCGGTTTAGAGAGACATTTGTCCCTGCGGACTGGCTGTAGACAGACTCTATTGTATATAGTTATGCATCTATTTACATACTCCCTATTGGTTTTATACAAAACCCACTTCTACTTCTACCTCAGACCTCAGAAGCAAAACCTGTCTGGAGTGGCTCTCCTGGAGGTCCAACACAGGATCTCCATGCCCTGCAGCCACCCCGGGGCCTACGTTGAGGGTTTGGGACAGGTCCCTCTTGCTGCTGAACTGCCTCTTTTTCTATTTTCCTACCAAGCTGTCTACATGCATAATGTCTCTTTGATGTTTTTATACTTTTGTACTATTTATCTGCAACGTTTAAGAATCAGAGCCTCCCATAATGGGAAGATTGTTGATTGTTGTGAAAAAGCATATAAAAAGTCTGTACAATGTTTTGCTCTCTTTGCAGCCCGCGGACGTGCGGTGTTTCACCAGGGGGGAATGTGGCGCCCCTGAAGGTTCGGTCGCCACAGGGGGGTACTGCATCTTGTGAAAGAGGTGTTGTATCTCCTCTCCCAGGTAAGGATGGAGTACCTGTCAGGACCCCACCTCATCACTCAACACTACACACTCCTGTCCTATGGGGGGCTAGTATGCACTAGTGTGCTGCCCCAGCAGGATAATGGAGATGAGGCAACCAAAGATAGGGGGAACCATGTAGTGGGTGAGGGTGGAGGACGCACTTTTAGGTTACACTTGTAGATACAGTACATATTTAATAGCCAGCCATCTTAAGTTCAAGGTTGTTTGATTGTGGTCTTCACAGCTGGCAGTGGCCTTGTGTAGGAGCCTGCAGCGTGCTGGAGATGCACGGTCCTCATGCTCTGGCCTTGAGGCGAGGAGCAGGATAGAGTTAACGGAGGTCTCTACCCGGTCAAGGTCCCTGCTTAAGAAGGCCTGGAGGGGAGCTGAGGAGGAGAGCTCCGCAGGCAAAAGGATCCCAGGGAATACGGACGGAGCGGCATACGCCACCTGTACTCTCCATTCTGGCCTAGTTAGTGGGACTCCTGCTGCAAGAGGGGTACCGGCCCCCGATATCTCACTTTGTTACTTCACGTCTCAGTCGGAAAAGCCTGGAGGCTAAGTGGTTCCCACCGGGTAACGGACGGAGCGCAGTCGCCACCCGTGCCCTTGTTCTGTGTATAGCCAGAGGGAGACCCAGCCTTGCAACACGCACCGCACACGGACAGAAGAGGCCCAAGGGGGAGATTTCTAGGAACACACTGGTGCTGGGGGTCCTGATAGACGCACCTGAACTACCGGGGTGTGCCAAACCCCCTTCTCTGGTGGCCACAGCATGAAATGAGGAGCAAGGAGAAGCCTTGCAGCTGACCTCTAACAACGTGAGTAAAGCTTGGAAGACTACATCCATTGCCTCTGGTCCATTATTGCAGCGCAAAACCACACCGCACCACTGCACCTACTACAACTCCCCTCATCCTCCTTTTTCCTTTGCCCTGAGGCCCTGGTCCGCCTGTGGGGAGTAGTACTACCATCGGCTGCCACAACATCCCGCCTCAGAGGACTGCAGCAGCGCTGGTGGCGCATCACCAGACACCACAGGTGGTGTAGTCGTTTATTCACTCATAATTGCCACTCATCAACTGGCCCCTATTTTTAATGTGTGCGCCCTGGGCACGGACCGGGCTGAGGCCACGACTGCCTCCCCATTCTACCAACTGGGCCCGCCGTCCGAGTACACCCCTTTCCCAGGGAGGGCTAGCCGCTACTGAAACAGCTAGTGGCGGGTCACACAAGGGCGGGACGTAAGCGTAAATGCAAACAAGTACCCAACACAGAGCAAAAAACGCCATTATTAGAGTCACCTGTTTGGAATCTCTCTAGCTACATCTTATCTGAGAGTCAAATTTCTCTCCTGGCTAAAGGCCTGAGCTTTTCACCTTCTAGCGAATTCGACATTTTCAGAACAATTCTGGATGTTAACAAACTAGCACGTAACCTCACCATCCGATGTCATTTTATGGACATGAAAAATCCACAGAATACAGCTTCAGAAGAAGTTTCTCCTAGGACAAGCCAGGATTCCATGTTATTATTCACAGAACAACAGTCTTTATTACAAATGAAACAATTCGAGACGGAATCTTTAATTCCAAATGTAAATTTAAATGACGACTTTCGGGCTGGTAATCCTTTCTTTTACCCACTTCAGTCCAGACCATTGGTTCTGGATCAGTTCCAGGACTTAATTGAAAAAGAACTAGTGGAATTAAAGAATGAATTATCTTCTACTAATCATTTGGACTCTAATCTGACATATAGAGAAAAAGACGCTCTGAAAAAATTAAAGGATAATTCAGACATACTAGTCCGCTCAGCGGATAAAGGTGGCACTATAGTACTGAATGCAGGATTGTATAAAAAATTGAATTTGATGGATTTAGAAAATAGGGATGTTTATTTGGAGTTAGCTAGAGATCCTGCTGTTGAGTTTAATGCTGCTATGTATAATCTATTAAACGAAGGTTTGCACTGAGGGGCCCTAAAAAAAAATTAATGGAATATTTATACGTAGATCACCCAATTGTTCCAGTTTACCATTCGCTGCCAAAAATACATAAAAATATTTTCCCACCACCTTTAACCCCTTTACTACCCAAGGTGGTTTGCACATTAATGACCAGGCCAATTTTTACAATTCTGACCACTGTCACTTTATGAGGTAATTACTCTGGAACGCTTCAACGGATCCCCCTGATTCTGAGATTGTTTTTTCGTGACATATTGTACTTCATGATTGTGGTAAAAATTTCTTTGATAACACTTGCATTTATATGTGAAAAAAACTGAAATTTGGCGAAAATTTAGAAAATTTAGAAATTTTCAAAATTTTAAATTTTATGCCCTTAAATCAGAGAGATATGTCACACAAAATAGTTAATAAATAACATTTCCCACATGTCTACTTTACATCAGCACAATTTTGGAACCAAATTTTTTTTTATTAGGGAGCTATAAGGTTTAGAAGTTGACCAGAGATTTCTCATTTTTCCAACAAAATTTACAAAACCATTTTTTTAGGGACCACATCACATTTGAAGTCACTTTGAGGGGTCTTTATGACAGAAAATACCCAAAAGTAAGACCACTCTAAAATCTGCACCCCCAAGGTGCTCAAAACCACATTCAAGAAATTTATTAACCCTTCAAGTGCTTCACAGAAATTTTTGGAATGTGGAAGAAAAAAATTAACATTTAACTTTTTTCACAAAAATGTTACTTTAGACCCAATTTTTTTTATTTTCACAGGGTTAAGAAGAAAAAATGGACCCCAAAATTTGTTGTGCAATTTCCCCTGACCACGCAGATACCCCATATGTGGGGAAAAACCACTGTTTAGACGTACGGCAGGGTTCGGAAGGGAAGGAGCGCCATTTGACTTTTTGAAAGTAAAATTTGCTGGAATTGAGGGCGGACGCCATGTCACGTTTGAAGAGCCCCTGATGTGCCTAAACAGTGGAAACCCCCCACAAGTGACATCATTTTGGAAACTACAACCCTCAAGGATTTTATCAAGGGGTATAATGAACATTTTGAACCCGGTACGACACATAATTTGATAACATTAGGTCATCATATTGAATAAGTTGTCATTAGTCTTGAGCACAAGTGCTCGCCACTTGAGTTTGCATCGGGTACTCAGGTATGCACCATGTATCGCACGTGCTCGAGTGACATGCTCGAGTCCTGCCCACATGTTTCACGGTTATTAGACACCCAAAACAAACATGCAGGGATTGCTGGTGCATGGCAGGCAATCCCCGCATGATTTTTTTGACTGTGAAGCATATGGGGCAGAGACTCGAGCACCCGCGATACTCAATGCATACCCGAGCACCCGATGCAAACTCAAGTAGCGAGCACTTGTGCTCAACACTAGTCGCCATATTGTCATCTTTTTTTTTTTTTGCTTTTGAAAAAAATCCCAACCCTAGCACAACCCTAACCCTAGAGTTTATTTTTTACACAGTTCCTTGTGCAGTATAAGTGATTAGACGACTTTATTCTTTGGGTCGGTGCGATTACAGCGAAGCTCATCAAGAGAATGCCAAGAGTGTGCAAAGCAGTTATCAAAGCAAAAGGTGGCTACTTTGAAGAACCTAGATTATAAGACATATTTTCAGTTGTTTTACACTTTTTTGTTAAGTATATAATTCCACATGTGTTAATTCATAGTTTTGATGCCTTCAGTGTGAATGTACAATTTTCATAGTCATGAAAATACAGAAAAATCTTTAAATGAGAAGGTGTGTCCAAACTTTTGGTCTGTACTGTTCGTATTAGTACGCCCTGGGCTGTAAAGGGGTTAAGACCCATAGTGGTGGGGATTGGTTCCCATGGTGAAAAATTAAGTGCCTGGATGGATTTTTACCTACAGCCTCTGGTTCAGGAAACTCCGAGTTACATTAGGGATTCAAAATTCATAGTGACCATTTTTGATAAATTTGAATGGCCAAGAAACTTTGGATGATTGTCCTGTGATGTGGTGGCATTATACCCCCTCAATTCCACACCATATTGCTTTAGCATGTTTAACCTACCACCTTGACACATACAGTTCGTACACTATAGAAATAAAAGAATTTCTGGTCATAGCAGTACAGTTCCTCTTAGAGCGGAATTATTTTAGCTTTGATAAAAGTTTTTTTTTTTACAGAAAAGAGGAGTCAGCATGGGCAGTAAATTTTCTCCTTCGCTAGCGAACAAAGTGGTGTGTAGGTGGAAGGAGCTTTTCATTTACCATAATGATAACACATATAGTGGACACATTGTGTGGTACGGTAGATTTATTGATGACCTCCTCCTGGTGTGGGGGGCACACAGGAGGAGGTGGTACAATTTGTACAGTACATCAACTGCAATCATTTTAATCTTAAATTCACTTAGTTCTACCATTCATCCAAAATTACTTTTTTGGATCTCGAACTTGAGGCTACCAAGGAGAAAGAATTGGTCAAAATTAATCCCCACAGAAAACCTACAGCCTCAAATTCTATTCTATCAGCTAAATGTTGTCATCCGCCTCATATTAAGAGAAATATCCCTTACGGTGAGCTAATACCAACAATACAAAATTGTTCAGATAACATCACTTTTCAGAAGGAATCAGAAAAAATGTGTAACAGACTATCCAATAGGTGCTATCCCGAGTGGTCTTTAAGAAAAGCGAGCAGAATTGTCTCCAATATAAATCGGAAAGATATACTCCGAAATAAACAGAAAAATAACATTAACACATTGGATACTAGGGTTACGTTTTCTACCACCTATAGTCCTCAGTATAATAAAATTACATCTAGAATTAAAAAGTATAACCCTATTATATATCAGAGCAAGAAACTAAAAAACCTACTTTCTAATGCCATCCGCTTTGTAGCCAGGAAAGCGCCCGCTCTGGGAACCATCCTTTCTCCTAGCTTATACACCAGTGAGACTAATACTGTACAACCAAATTGACTCAGCACAAAAGGTTTCTTCAGATGTGTAGCCAATCGGTGCAAAGCGTGTCTACACGCGGTTAAAACAGATCGTTTTATGTCCTTAAGTAATGATAGAGAATATAAAATTCATGATTTCCTCAATTGTAATTCATCAGGGGTTATATACCTTATAGAATGCACCTTGTGTAAGGTCCACTATGTGGGTTGTACCACAGGTGCGCTGAAAGTCCGTATCAGAAGACATCTTTCTGATGCGATTCATTTGGAAGCCATAAATACATCAGCAGTATCGAGGCATTTTGCGAGAGTTCATAAAGGTGACACCTCATTCTTTCAATATATGGAGATAGAGAAGGTATATAGATCCACACGAGGGGGGGATCATAAGTGCAAACTTCTGAACCGGGAGTCCCTGTGGATTTTCACATTGGATACCACAGGGGTTAAATTCAAGACAGGATCTGATACTGCAGTATTAAGAAATATAATTCTGCATTTATTTCCATGCATGTACACTGGGTACGGAAAGTATTCAGACCCCTTTACATTTTTCACTCTTTGTTTCATTGCAGCCATTTGGTAAATTCTAAAAAGTTCATTTTTTTCTCATTAAAGTCCACTCTGCACCCCATCTTGTCTGAAAGAAAACAGAAATGTAGAAATTTTTGCAAATTTAATAAAAAAGAAAAACTGAAATATCACACGGGCATAAGTATTCAGACCCTTTGCTCAGTATTGAGTAGAAGCACCCTTTTGGGCTAGTACAGCCATGAGTCTTCTTGGAAATGATGCAACAAGTTTTTCACACCTGCATTTTGGGATCCTCTGCCATTCTTCCTTGCAGATCCTCTCCAGTTCCATCAGGATGAATGGTAAACGTTGGTGGACAGCCATTTTCAGGTCTCTCCAAAGATGCTCAATTGGGTTTAGGTCAGGGCTCTGGCTGGGCCAGTCAAGAATGGTCACATAGTTGTTCTGAAGCCACTCCTTTGTTATTTTAGCTGTGTGCTTAGGGTCATTGTCTTGTTGGAAGGTGAACCTTTGGCCAAGTCTGAGGTGCAGAGCACTCTGGAAGAGGTTTTCATCCAGAATATCTCTGTACTTGGCCGCATTCATGTTTCCTTCAATTGCAACCAGTCGTCCTGTCCCTGCAGCTGAAAAACACACCCATAGCATGATACTGCTGTTATGATTAGAGATGAGCGTTGTTCTACTCGAACTGTTCGCCAATCTCAAATTCGAGCTGTTTTGGGCGGTGTTCGAGCCGTTCGGCGAACACGAACAATTTGAGAAAAATTCGGCTGTTCGAGGTTATGTTCGATAACTGTTCGTGCACCAAAATCATAACTGGATTTTTTCTCAGTAATGATGAAAATTAATGTTAATACGCAGTTTGAGTGTACAGCAGGGCGGGGGGAGGGGCAGGGGATGGATCTCTGCAGGAACAATGAAGATCTCCATTTTTTTTTCTCTTTCCCGCATTTACAGTGGGGCGGTGCAGTCTGTCAGCCTATCAGCAGCGCACACACGGAGCGAAGTGCTTTTTTTCACACAAGCAAGGGCATGTGTCATTGGCAGTGTATGTCACATGTCCTTGCCCTATAAGACCAAGCCATTTTCCCCGTCGCCTCCATTTTCTCACTGCTGCAGCTGCGTGTTAGACGGCACCGCTGTTGCTGTGTGCGCTATACCTTGTTAATTTCAAGCCAATTTTCGCACAAATATACAGATAGCTTGGGAGTAGGGAATAGTTGTGATTGCAGTCCTTTTAAGGACTAGGTTACAGCATTTCCTACGACTTTTATCAGGCAGGTCTGTGCTCTTAAATAGATAGATTGTGGGAGTAAAGACTAATTGTAATTGGAGTCCTTTTCAGGACTAGGTTACATCAGTTCCTATCAGTTTTTGCCAGGCAGGTCTGTGCCAGTGCTGTGCAAGTTTTTTTCACAGCATTTGGCTGAATCTAGCAAAGCTAATCCTTTTTGGCCTATTGCAGAGTGTGTTAGTCAGTAGAGTAGCCTATCTGTGTTGCAAGATATACCACCTGTGTATAGAATACCAATTTTTTTACTGCACCTAGTGAAGTAAAATCTTTTGGGCATAGCATCATTCTATTAGTCCATCTATACTGACCTCCATCAGGTTGCAAATTGAATATAATTTTTTTCTGCATCTAGCTCTGAAAAAATATTGGGCTTCTAGCTGTGTGTGGGACTTGTTGTATTAGTCCATCTATACTGACCTCCATCAGGTTGCAAACTGAATATATTTTTTTCTGCATCTACCTCTGAAAAAATATTGGGCTTCTAGCTGTGTGTGGGACTTGTTCTATTAATTCATCTATACAGACCTCCATCAGGTTGCAAACTGAATATAATTTTTTCTGCATCTACCTCTGAAAAAATATTGGGCTTCTAGCTGTGTGTGGGACTTGTTGTATTAGTCCATCTATACTGACCTCCATCAGGTTGCAAACTGAATATATTTTTTTCTGCATCTACCTCTGAAAAAATATTGGGCTTCTAGCTGTGTGTGGGACTTGTTCTATTAATCCATCTACACAGACCACCATCAGGTTGCAAACTGAATATATTTTTTTCTGCATCTACCTCTGAAAAAATATTGGGCTTCTGGCTGTGTGTGGGACTTGTTGTATTAGTCCATCTATACTGACCTCCATCAGGTTGCAAACTGAATATATTTTTTTCTGCATCTACCTCTGAAAAAATATTGGGCTTCTAGCTGTGTGTGGGACTTGTTCTATTAATCCATCTATACAGACCTCCATCAGGTTGCAAACTGAATATATTTTTTTCTGCATCTACCTCTGAAAAAATATTGGGCTTCTAGCTGTGTGTGGGACTTGTTGTATTAGTCCATCTATACTGACCTCCATCAGGTTGCAAACTGAATATATTTTTTTCTGCATCTACCTCTGAAAAAATATTGGGCTTCTAGCTGTGTGTGGGACTTGTTCTATTAATCCATCTATACAGACCTCCATCAGGTTGCAAACTGAATATATTTTTTCCTGCATCTACCTCTGAAAAAATATTTGGCCTTCTAGCAGTGTGTGGGACTTTCTCTATTAGTCCATCTATACTGACCTCCATCAGGTTGCAAATTAAAAATAATTTTTATCTGCATCTAGCTCTGAAAAAATATTTGGCCTTCTAGCAGTGTGTGGGACTTTCTCTATTAGTCCATCTATACTGACCTCCATCAGGTTGCAAATTGAATATAATTTTTTTCTGCATCTAACCCAGCCAATAGTTTTGGCCTAATACCACAGTTTGGCCACTCAGCTCTGCTCGGTTCCCATCCATTTTTTTTTTGTGCAAACAACTCCAGAGTTTTGAATTAGTTAACCACCAAAATGAGTGGAAAAAGGCCTGCTGCTGGTGGAAAGGGGAATAGGCGTGTTGGGAAGGGGAAAAAAGGTTGTGTCCGTGGGGTAGGTGTTAAAGCAACAGTAACATCTGCAGAAGAAAGACCATCTTCCAGCCAAACTAAAATGTCTACTTCTTTTAGCGGACAATGTGATAAGATCCCTTTCTTACGGCCACGCCAATCGCTACAAATTCCAGATGAGGCACAAAAACAGCAGGTGCTTCAACAGATATCAAGTGCTCCTTTAAGTGGGCTCTCCTCCACATCAACTTCAAAATCACAAATACTCCAGTCCTCAAAGGTGTCACCCCAATCGCACTTGCTTCCTCACAGCTCCCAAATCTCCAGCTGCCCGTCTGAGTATGAGGTAGAACAGATGGTTGAGTCTGCAGAGCTGTTTACTCATACTATAGCCTGGGAATCAGAGGTCGACTCCAGCGCTTCTGTGAATCCAGACGAGGAAATGATCTGCACTGATGCCCAGAATCTTTATGAGCCGGATCCAGGACCAGACGCAGAAGGTTCTGACCATAATGTAGACCCTCATTCCCAAACTGTAACTCCTGTTGGTGGAGACAATGAGGAAGACGATGATAAGACTCAAATACCTGATTGGAGCGACAACTTTAGTTTTTTGTCAGGGCAGGAACAGGTTGGCTCTGAGGACGACGGGTGTGATAACGCACAGGGTGATGATGATGAGGTTGGAGATCCCACTTACTGTCAACCCACAGTCAGCCAAGAGATGAGGTCAGCAGAGGAGGTGGAGGAAGATGCTAGTGACGACGAGGTCAGGTTGCGCCTTCCTGGACAGAGACGTAGTACTGGAAGCACGTCAACAACTGCATCCTCAAACACAACTCTGCCTCTCACCACAAGTCGTGGTGGCTCTTCAGGTCGCATGGGTGCTAAGCCTTGCATAGCCTGGGCATTTTTTCAGATCGATAAAGATGACCCAACTCGTGTTATCTGTAACATTTGTCAGCAAAAGCTAAGTAGAGGCCAAAAAATACATAGTTTGAGTACTTCATGCATGAACCGGCACATGGACATGAAGCATAAGTTGCAGTGGGAAGCTCAGTGTGCTACAATGCGGCCTAGCCGGCCGGGCCAACCACCGTCTGCCATATCTTGTGCATCCGCGGCCTCTTCATCCTCTGTGACTCGGGGGACAGCAGTCACACCTGTTTTGGGGCGCAGACCTGCCACCTCTTTACCCGCAACAGCCAGCGTGATTGGCAGGTCATCATTTTCTTTGGAGGTGGTAACACCAGCTGGTGTTGAGCGCTGTCCGACATCGATAGCACCACCTTTGGATCAAGGCAACCTAACATGTCCGCCTGCATCTTCCTCACAGACCGGCAGTTTGCCGGGGACACCCTTATCAACCCCGTCTAAGCACAATAGCCAGCCCTCGGTCCCTCAGATGTGAACAAGTAAAAGACCATTTCCTCCTAGCCATGAGAAAGCTAAGAGGTTGAATTTCACCATCTGCAAGCTCTTGGCTACAGAAATGCTGCCTTTCCGCCTGGTGGACACAGAGGATTTTCGAGACCTTATGTCCGTCGCAGTGCCCCAGTACCAGATGCCCAGTCGGCACTACTTCTCAAAGAAAGGTGTGCCTGCGCTCCACCAGCATGTCGCACACAACATCACCGCTTCTTTGAGAAACTCTGTGTGTGACAGGGTGCATTTCAGCACAGACACTTGAACGAGTAGGCATGGACAGGGGCGTTACATGTCGCTGACTGGGCACTGGGTAACTATGGTGACAGCAGGACAAGGGGCTGCTGTCCAAGTCTTGCCGTCCCCACGAGTTGTGCGTCAATCCTCTTTATGTCAAAGTTCCTCCACTGCTTCTGCCTCCTCAACCTCCTCTCGGTCTTCCACCTGCACCCAAAGCCTGTCTGGTCATGCCACAAGCTTTCTAACTGCGCAGAAGGGATCCTGCGCACCTCCTTACTATGCTGGCAGTAGGGCTCAACGTCATCAGGCGGTTTTTACATTGAAATGTCTGGGAAATGTGAGTCACACAGCTGAGGAGTTGTGGTCAGCTCTGGAGAACCAATTTCATGAATGGTTGTCTCCACTGGACCTGAAACCAGGGAAGGCCGTGTGCGACAATGCTGCAAACCTGGGTGCGGCCCTTCGCCGGGGCAATGTCACACACGTGCCTTGTATGGCTCACGTGTTGAACCTGGTTGTCCAGCAATTTTTAGCCCACTATCCCAGACTAGATGGCCTTCTGCAGAGGGCACGGTCGCTGTGTGCTCACTTCCGCCGTTCGCATCCCGCAGCTCAGCGACTTACATCTCTACAGAAGTCGTTGGGCCTGCCACTTCACCGGCTAAAATGCGATGTGCCTACCCGGTGGAATTCAACTCTGCACATGTTGCAGCGACTGTGGCAGCACCGACAAGCCCTGGTGCAATACGTTCTGACGTATAGCCTGGGCCAATGAGATCCAGAGGTGGGGCAAATCACGCTGGAGGAGTGGTCTCAGATCAGGGACCTATGCACCCTTCTGCACAGTTTTGAAATGGCGACGAAGATGTTTAGTGCTGACGATGCCATTATCAGCATGACTATTCCGGTGATTTACATGCTGGAGCACATGTTAAACAGAATTCGGAGTCAGGTGGTGGCACAAGAGGAGGTGGAGGAAGTAGAGGAGGAGGAGTTGTATGGGGAAGGGCTAACATCTGCAAGGTCCAGACGGTCGGCAGCACCAAGGCGGCAGGCATGTGAGGGTGGGGGAGATGGTTTTACCAGGGCGCATGGTAGCAGCCAAACTAGTGAGGAAGGTGCAGGAGCCCAGGAAGAAGTGGAGGACGAACTGATGGAAGACTCATCAGATGAGGGAGACCTTGATCACATTTCTGTTGTGCGAGGTTGGGGGGAGAGGACAGAGGAAGGAAGCATGATTGTTACCTCGCCACCAACACAACAGGGACTCGGTGCTCCTGGATGCGCAACACACATGAGTGCCTTCTTGCTGCACTACCTGCAACATGACCCTCGAATTGTGAGAATTAGAAATAATCCTGACTACTGGGTTGCCACACTGTTAGATCCCCGGTACAAAAGTAAATTTGCAGAAATTATTCCTGCCATAGAAAGGGATGCACGCATGCAGGAGTATCAGCAGAGACTGTTGCAGAATCTTACATGTGCTTTTCCACAAAATACCAGTGGTGCACGTAGTGAATCTCACAGTTCCAACTTGCCAACCGTGGGACCATCAAGTGTTCAGCACTCAAACCGTAACAGAACCACAGTATCTGCTGGTAACATCAATTTTGCGGAATCATTTCACCACTTTTTTAGCCCATCCTTTGCAAGGCCACAGGAGACAAGAAGTCTGACACATAGGCAACGCCTAGAGACGATGGTACAGGAGTATCTCCAAGTAAACATTGAAGCCATGACTGTGTCACTGGACCCTTGCTCTTTTTGGGCTTCCAATCTGGATAAATGGCCGGAGCTAGCCACTTACGCCTTGGAGATCTTGTCATGCCCCGCAGCCAGCGTTCTGTCTGAACGTGTGTTCAGCGCTGCTGGTGGTGTGCTGACAGATAAGCGCACGCGGCTCTCCACTGATAATGTAGACAGACTCACGTTCATAAAGATGAACAAATCATGGATCCGAAACGACTTTTCTACCCCTGTGTCATCCTGGGGAGAGTAAAAGCTTGATGATTGGTTAAAATCACCCTACCAACCGTTTTAAGCTTTCAAATTACTAATCATGTTTATCTGTATCTTGGCTGGAAAATAATTTGGGCTTTGTAGCAGTGTGCAGCACTGATTCTATTAGGCCATCTATAATAAGCTCCACCAAATTTAAAATTACTAATCATGTTTATCTGTATCTTGACTGGAAAATAATTTGGGCTTTGTAGCAGTGTGCAGCACTGATCCTATTAGGCCATCTATACTAAAACTTCACCAGATTTAAAATTAATAATAATTTTTAGCTGCATCTAGCCCGGAAAATAATTTTGGGGCTCCGAGATGCGCAAGACACATAAGTGCCTTCTTGCTGCACTACCTGCAGCATGACCCTCATATTGTCAGAATTCGAAGTAATCATGACTACTGGGTTGCCACACTCTTAGATCCCCCAAACTTTTCGATCAACCTTTTCATTTTAATAAAGACCAAAAAAATGGTCATTTTTGAAATTATAAGCATTAGCAGGTTGTTAGAAACTGAAATCAAACAGTTTTCAACTCAAAACTTTATTCTAGGTGATGTTACATTTTCACATAGGACCCCTTGTTCGAAAGGAGCTTCTGAACTCTCTCGTCCATTGAATTTGTCAGGTTTTGGATGGTTTCTGCTTCAATTGTTTTGCATGAGGACAGAATACCCTCCCAGAGCTGTTGCTTAGATGTGAACTGCCTCCCGCCATCATAGACACTCCTTTTAATGATGCTCCAAAGGTTATGAATGGGGTAGAGGTCAGGGGAGCATGGGGGTCACACCATAAGTTTGTCCCCTTTTATGCCCATATCAGCCAGAGATGCAGATGTTTTATGTGCAGCATGAGATGGTGCATTATCATGCAAAAAAATGATCTTGCTGTGAAATACACGGTTCTTCTTCTTGAACCATGGCAGGAAGTGCTGTTTGAGAAAATCCACATACATTATGGAGTTCATCTTTAGCGCCTTCAGGGATCCTAAAGGGGCCGACAATCTCTCTCCCCATGATTCCAGCCCAAAACATTACTCCACCTCCTCCTTGTTGGCGCTGTAGCCGTGTTTGCGTGGGGTGTCCATCAACCAGCCATCCTCCACTCCATCCATCTGGACCATCGAGCGCTGCACGGCACTCATCCGTGAACAAAACAGTTTTGAAATCAGTCTTCATGTAATGTTTGGCCCACTGGAGCCGTTTCTGCTTGTGTGAAGTGGATAGAGGAGGTCGACAGGATGGCGTATGCACAGCTGCAAACCTCTGAAGGACCCTGCATCTTGTTGTTCGGGGGACGTTGGAGGCACCAGCAGCTTCAAAAACTTGTCTGCTGCTATGACAAGGCTTTTTTGCCGCTGCTCTTTCAACCTGACGTAATTGCCTGTAGGAAAGAGTCCTCAATTTGCCCTTATCAGCACGCACACGTGTGTACTGTGAATCAGCTACATACTTCTTGATTGCCAAGACACTTCATCCTGATCATCGCACAATGTTGATTGTAGTCATGCCTTGACCTAAACACTCCACAATTTGTTGCTTCTCAGCAGCCGACACATCCTTTTTCTTTCCCATTTTGGCAGAAAATGTAGGCTGCTTAATAATGTGAGACAGCCTTCTTAAGTAGTCTTGCCTTTCATTGGACACACCTGCCAAACTAATTAGCACAGGTGTCTGCAATTGCTTACAGTGATATAAAGAGCCCTGACACACATCACCATCAATGAGTTTAACTAACAAACAAACAAATTCTTCCCTTATCACTCCTAAACACTTTTTGCATAATAATTTGGAACACAGTGTACATGTGCTTTTCCACAAAACACCAGTGGTTCACGTAGTGAATCTTACAGTTCTAACTTGCCAACCGTGGTCTGTATGGTTCAATAAAGGGCCCAAAATTAAGATAACATAGATGGGAGAGGTCTCTATGAATAGGAATTCCTAAGTATTTGATACCCTGTGAGGGCCAGGCAAAGGGAAAGTTGGACTGGATGGAATCCTATATGGATTTGGGGAGGGAGACATCGAGGGCCTCAGACTTCGCTGCATTGATTTTAAAATTTGACCATGTAACAAAGTGATCTATTTCAGCCATAACAGCATGGATGGATATATGTGATTGAGTGATATATACTAGGACATCATCAGCAAATAGAGAGCACTTGTACTCGGTGCCTCCCACCTCAATCCACCTAATATTGGGGTTATGGCGAATTGATGAGAGCAGGTGCTCCGTCACTAGGATGTATAAGAGAGGGGACAGAGAACATCCCTGCCTTGTCCCATTGGTGATTGTGAAAGGTGATGAAAATGTTCTGACGCGCCCCCTGGGCCTTGGGACACCCGGAGCCGGACCCTTTTTGGTGGATGCTGGTGGTTGTAGTCTCCGTGGCGGCGACCCGGTTCCGTGGCTCAGGGCAGTCAAACCAGTGGCGGAACTATTTATGTGGTTTTGATGTTTAAATGTCCGACTACGCCACCCGTGGATTGCGGTCAGAGTGAACCGCCGCTCCAGGGCAGACCGCTGAGGCTGGTGTTGTGGGTGCAGCAGAGCGTAGCATAACTCCCCACGGGAGGAGTATAGCCTCAGGGCAGTGTATGCGGAGGATGGGGTTGATGGTGCAGGGCAGCAGCAGTAACGACACGGAGTCAGTGATGCAGTCCAGGGCCTTTACTCACAGTTCTTATTATCCAGACCACGTCTGCAGGTAACGGCTGCCCACGTCGTACTGTGCTCACCAGGTGAGGGGCTCAGACAACTCCCAGATAACTTTGGAGCGCTTCACAGGACCCCCTTTGTGTGTCCTTTGTCTGGCCTTTCTTACCAACCCTTCTGTCCGGCTGCCTCGGGCCTCCTCTTGGTAAACTTGGCGCCAGTTTCCCTGACCCTATGTGGTGCCTTCCTAGCGGGTGTAGCGAGGGGCTGCGCCACATAAAATGTCACAGCCTCCTGTTTCTAGCTGAGGGTCGTTTCCTGCCTCCACTAGTTTCGGGGACCGGTCTCCCCCTTTGGCCTGACCCCTCCACGCAGGTGGATTCGGGCGTGCGGTGGCGACTCGCCCGTCCGCACCCCTGGGATCCCTTCGTTCCTCGTTCCTGGAGCCTTCTCCGCTCCTCTTCCTTCCTTCTCCCTCTTCCAGGCCTGGGCTTCTGTTACTAGGCCCGCCTCCGGAGCAGAGCTCATGCAGAGCCCCTGCTCCCTGCCACTTCTGCTCAGACTTCTCTGCACTGAACTAAGATGGTGCCCACCTTTTATACTCCCTTCTCAATGCACCCAGGAACTGCTTCCTCCCTGCTCCTGCACTACAGGGTTCCCCTTCCTCAGTGTTCCCTCCCCCCACTCCAGCCAGGGACAGGGACTGTCGTGCCCATCTCAGGGGCATATTGGTCGCCCTGCCCCACGGCAATGTGGTGTAATGCATGCAGGTGTCGGGTCCTGATCCACACTACATCCTTACCTGAGAGTGAGATATCACACCTCTGGGTGAGGTGCAATACCTGTGTAGCAACCGAGCCCTCAGGGTGCTACAGTTCCATTTATCTTCAGCCTAGGTGACGTATTGCGATACAGGGCCGTGATTTTGGCTATAAAAGGGTCCCCTAGACCCCTACCCCAAGCTTTTTAAGAGAATCATATATGGCGTGCCAGGAGACTCTATGGAATGCTTTCTCAGCATCCAACGAGAGTATCTAATTACAAATTTTTAACTGCATCTAGCCCAGGAAATACTTTGTGCCTAGTAGCAGTGTCTGCTAGTCAGCGGATTATCCCGGCTGTTAAGCAAGCTACACCACCTGTAGTTTGGACACTTAATTTTTTCAAAGGAAATGCTTCGGGACCACGGGATACTCAGTGAAGAGCATCAGGAGGCACCCTAAGGCATAGGGGCTGGGACTGGCAGTAGGATGCCTTGCGGTGGACAGCCGAGCTCGATCCTTATAAAAGCTTTTTAACTGCAGCAGCTTTAGTGGACGCTACTGGAGCTGGAATTACGCGGCTGCTGGCATGAGACTTGCCCTCCAATAGATCCTTGTAAATGGATTTAAAGTGTATTCATTCAAATTAGAGAGACAATTTAAATTAAAAAGCTTAGAGCTGCCTCCACCACAGGGGGGCTCACTCGACCCACCAGCGGACAGGCACCAGTATTGGGAGAGGGGGGCTGGCCGTCAGGGTTCACCGCGGCTCTGGCACAAACCCGGCGACGCGGAAGTGGCACGGGCAGGAGCGGACTGAACGTGTCGGCTTCTCACTTTTTGGGTTTTAGAAGGGCATGACATGCCTATATCTGTGTCTCCCCCTCCTTTTACTCCTCCACCTCTTTTCTTTTCGCATGACTATATGTACTTGTCACTTTTCCATGTGTTAGTTGTGTCTTCTGAGCAGTTTGTCAGCTTTTGGACACCTTTGAAGGTGTTTTCTATGTGTTTCTATGTGTTTTTGTTTGCCTGCCATTGGTTTTAACGGTGTTCGAAGGTGTTCGACGAACAGTTCGACGAACAGTTCGGCGAACACACGGGTGTTCGACGAACCGAACTCGAACACTACGGGGGTGGCTCAACACTAGTGAGCACCTTGCACCCCCAGGTGCTTCATAGAAGTTTATAATATTGAGCCGTAAAAATAAAATTTTCACATTTTTCCCACAAAAAATGTTTTTCATCCCCTAATTTTGCATTATCATAAGGATAACACGAGAAATTGCACCATGAAATTTGTTGTGCAATTTCTACTGAGTACGCCGATACCCCATATGTGGGGGAAAACCACTGCTTTGGTGTACGACAGGGTTCGGAAGAGAAAGGAGCTCTATGTTGGCTGGGATAGGTTGCAGACACCATGTCACATTTGAAGAGTCGCTGACATGCCGAAACAGCAGAGACCCCCACAAGTGACCCCATTTTGTAAACTACACCTCTCAAGGAATTCATCTAGGGAAGTAGTGAGTATTTTTTAATTTTTAAATTTATACCATTGGGCAGTGAAGAAAACATAATTATATTTTTACCACAAAAAAATGTTTTACCCTCAGATTTTACATTTTCACACAGGGCAATGGGTAAAAATGGTGCCGAAATGTGTCACACAATTTCTTCTAAAAGTGGCAATACCCCATATGTGGCTGTATCGTACCGCTCAGCCATACGGCGAGATCTGGGGGGGACGGAGCGCTATTTGACAATTGGAGAACAAATTATTATAGAATAGGTATTTGGATTTGGGAGCACAAAATTTTCTGAATTTTTTTGGGGGGGCAAGGGCCATTTCGCTTTTCCAGAGCCTTTCTGCTACCAGTCAATGTGCAAAGTATTGTGCTCAATTCGGGCGCCGGACACTGAAACACGCGTTTCTGCAGCAGTCTGCTGCCTTCATCACGTGGATAATTCTACCTGATGAAGGCAGCAGACCGCTGCAGAAACGCGTCGTGGGCATAAGAGTGTCTAAATAAAGAGGTTTGTTTCTTTTAAGTAATCTTTCCCAGGTGCTTAATTCAGTGTCCAGACCCCGAATTGACCACAATACTTTGCACATTGTCTTATCTTTCCCACTGGGAATCGTGGCTCGGAGCTGCAGGGAACTGGATGCACTTTCAGCAACTAGGACCTGTGATGATGTCACCGCCCGCGTAATCTACACTCGGAACCACGTGATCGGAAGCTCCGGCAGCGGTTTTAGAGGAGACACAGTGGACGCGGCGGTAACACTTTAAACACCAGAGGCCTCTAAACCCATCAAGGTGAGCAGCCATTTGGTATCTGCATATGTATTCCATCAATTAAACAGGTTCACACAAGCACAGCGCTTCTCCACCCCACCCCTTTGTTTTTTCTGCTACCAGTAACTTGGAAGTCCCTTATATTTATAACAGATAACGGACCTGAGTGGGGACTAGCTTTTTTTGAGGACTGAGTTGAAGCTTTTATTGGGTACATTTTACGTAACATTTATCCGGCGCTCGAGGCTGAGCACTTACATCGAGGTTTCCATCTAAATTTCCAAGTGATGTAATTCAGATGAAACCCCTGCCGGATCCATTCACTGTAATGAGGCAGCAGAGTTACTCTGGACTCCGTCTGGCCTCGGTTTAGCGGTGTCCTTTTTTCAGAAGTGCACAAAACTGTGGGTAACCGCACTTTTATGCATGCCTAAAAAAACTGACACCGTGGGATCACAGGCCAGACGGCATCCACAGAGGACTATATCTGCCTCATTACAGGGAATCTTCCGTCATGGGTTCCGTCTGAATCATGTATTTCAGAGATTTACCTGGAAACTCTGGCGGAAGTGCTCAGCGCAGAGCGCAGGATAAATGTGAGCAGAGCCTTACTGCAATCTTTGGGAGACATAATAAACAAATCAGTAGCAGGTGAAGAATTGGTTTTATTTATTTTTTACGCCCTTCCTCGTGCGGTATAAGTGATGAGATTACTTTATTCTTCGGGTCAGTGCGATTACAGAGATAAATAACACAATTCATGGGCGGATAGTATATATAGCACTGTATATTATACATTACTATTCAAAATGTCATTATACTATCCTATTTTGGACCAATAGTGCTCCATCGTCAAACCATAAACATACACACAAAAAAAAAAGAACGAAATGGTTAATCAGACATATATAGGAGCACAAAAAGAGGTATGAGGCAAAAACCACAACAACCCTCAACGCATGGCTACCACCGAGGAAAGACTAGCAATAAAAAAGGATAACAACTAGATATTAAGACATAATGTCCGTACACCAACATTATCAAAATCATCCTAATATCCTCATATAAATATCATAGATACATATTGATAAATAGTATATCTAGTAATATTATTGATGTACGCAACCCTAATGCAACTGTCTATATCATGGGTAATGAGTCCCCATTCATATATAATATATAGAAAACAATCACCACTGTATACATACCAGGGATGTGAGTAGAAGGTACAGACAGAGGTAATAGGAGGGCAGAGGTTCGTCCAGGGGGCAGCACACGCGGAGCAGGGATGCCCCGACGCGCGTTTCGGTCTTCCATTCGTCAGGGGGAGATACCAGATTTATATCGGGTTTTTATGACTGACAGCTGTCACACACTAAAAGATGCTTTTTTTTGCAAAATCTAGTTTTTGCATCGCCATATTTTGAGAGCTATAATTGTTCCATATTTCGGCCGACAGAGTCATGTGATGGCTTGTTTTTTGCGGGACGAGTTGACATTTTTATTGGTACCATTTTTGGGTACGTGACATTTTTTGATCGCTTTCTATTCCGTTTTTTGGGAGGTAAAATTAACAAAAACCAACAATTCAGGAATTGTTTTTTGAGGTTTTTTTTATGCCGTTCTGCGTGTGGTAAAAGTGATAATGCAGCATTATTCTTCAGGTCAGTACGTTTACAGCGATACTACACCTACTGTATATTTTTTTATGTTTTGGTGCTTTTACACAATAAAACAATTTTATAGAAAAAATAATTTTTACGTCGCTTTATTCTGAGAGCTATAACTTTTTTATTTTTCTGCTGATGGAGCTGTATGGTGGCTTTTTTTTGCGGAACAAGATGACGTTTTCAGCGGTACCATTTTTATTTCCATTTTGCTTTTTGATCGCATTTTATTCCACTTTTTGTTTGGCGATATGATGAAAAAGCATAGTTTTTTGCTCCGTTTTTTATTTTTATTATGGTATGCACAGAAGGAGTTAATTAGTGTGACAGTTTTATAGATCGGGTTGTTTCGGATGCGGCGATACCAAATATGTGTACTTTTTTTGTTTTTGCATAAATATACGGATTTATTGGTTTAATATTTTATTTTTAGTTATTTTGTGATTTTTTTTAACAGTTTGAAAACATTTTTTAGACTTTTTTTTTACATTTTTACTTAGTTCCTGTATGGGACATTAATTTTTATTTTTCTAATCACTGTTCTCATGTAATGTAATAGACATGTATTGCATTGCATGAGAGCTCTGCTGACAATTTCACACTGTCAGTGTCTCCTGCTAGACTTCAGCTGCAGGCTGAGTCTAGCAGTACACCGTACATGGCAGACCCGGAGGCTCTGCCATGACAACGGCAGGTACTCTCAGACATCAGGGGGCCGTCGGAGAGGTAAGTGGATGACCCCCTCTCCTATCACTATCTTCTAAATGCCTCAATCGCTATAGATCGCGGCATCTAGAAGATAGCAAAGGGTTAACATCATTGGGACCTGATCCAATCAGGTCCCGATGATGTCCCCTGTCACTGCTACTGATCTGAACCGCAACCGTAGCGCCTGCAGAACCCTGGGGGTCCTGAGCGCTGCGGGACCACCAACCGTTTATAAACATCGGCGCTGCACAGAGCCCAGGCAGCGCCGACATTTATATACAGTGGGCGGTCGGGAAGCGGTTAAGCACGCCAAACTCGTTTGTTCCCCAAAAAATCACCCCTTAAAGATGTTTTCATGTACTAGAGGCTTTTCCTTAGTACTAGAAGTCTCAGCATGCCAAATTTCTGACTGTTGGATCTCGCACAAATTTATTTATGTCTGATAGTGTGGAAAAAATGTCCAGGTTATTATTTGTGGGGGCAAAGTTTAAACCTCTTGATAATAAATTTGTTTCTGCTTCAGTTACAATGAGAATATAGTATATATTGAAACAGCTAAACAGCTAACTCCTAGACAGGTCAGATGATCCTTATTTTTCTTTAGATTCAATTTCTTTTTCACTAAACTTTTAGTTCAGTTTCTACTCCAGAACCTCCATCCTCCATTCTACCTTAGGGTATTGTGGTTGTGGCATCCTCAGAGTTAGAAGGTGACTTCCGTAAAGTGCAGTCTTTGGCTCCTTTCACCACTCCTCGGGTCCAAATTATTTGTAGTTATGTACCTAAGATTGCGTCTGTTGCGGGAGTTTCATGATTCCATCTTGAGTGGTCATACTGAGGTCACAGATATGCGGAAAGCTATCACTAGGCTTCTTTGGTGGCCATCTCTGAATAATTATATTAAAGAATTTGTATCCGCTTGTGAAGTTTGTATATGCACTAAAGTCTGTCATAACTGGCCGGCCAGGTAATATGCTCCATTGCCAATTCCAGAAAGACAGTGGGCGCATCAGTCCATGGATTTCATCACAGATTTGCCTTTGTCTGGTGGGAAGACTGTTATTTGGGTGGTGTTTGGCTGATTCAGTAAATAGGCTCATTTTGTCAGGGTTACCTAATGCTGAGACACTCATCACAAAGTTCATTTATATCAGTTTTTCAATACAAAATGTGAAACTCATATATAGAGTCATTACAGAGTAATCTATTTCAAGTGTTTATTTCTGTTAATGTTGATGGTTATGGCTTACAGCCAATGAAAACACAAAAGTCATTATTTCAGTAAATTAGAATACTTTATAACACCAGCTTGAAAAATTATTTTAAAATCCGAAATATTGGCCAACTGAAATGTATGTTCAGTAAATGCACTCAATACTTGGTCGGGGCTCCTTTTGCATCAATTGCTGCATCAATGTGACGTGGCATGGAGGCGATCAGACTGTGGCACTGCTGAGGTGTTATGGAAGCCCAGGTTGCTTTGATAGCAGCCTTCAGCTCATTTGCATTGTTGGGTCTGGTGTCTCTCATCTTCCTCTTGACAATACCCCATAGATTCTCTATGGGGTTAAGGTCAGGCGAGTTTGCTGGCCAATCAAGCACAGTCATACTGTTGTTTTTAAACCTGGTACTGGTACTTTTGGCAGTGTGGACAGGTGCCAAGTTCTGCTGGAGAATGAAATTTCCATCTCCAAAAAGATTGTCGGCAGAGGGAAACATGAAGTGCTCTAAAATTTTCTGGTAGACGGCTGCGCTGACTTTGGTCTTGATAAAACACAGTGGACCTACACCAGCAGATGACATGGCTCCCCAAACCATCACTGATTGTGGAAACTTCACACTAGACCTCAAGCAGCTTGGATTGTGGCCTCTCCACTCTTCCTCCAGACTCTGGGACCTTAATTTCCAAATGAAATGCAAAATTTACTTTAATCTGAAAACAACACCTTGGACCACTGAGCAACAGTCCAGGTCTTTTTTTTCTTGGCCCACGTAAGACACTTCTGGCGTTGTCTATTGGTCTTGAGTGGCTTGATACAAGGAATGCAACACTTGTAGGCCATGTCCTGGATACGTCTGTGTGTGGTGGCTCTTGAAGCAATGACTCCAGCAGCAGTCCACTCCTTGTGAATCTCCCCCAAATTTTTGAATAGCCTTTTCTTAACAATCCTTTCAAGGCTGCGGTTATCCCAGTTGCTTGTGCACCTTTTTCTACCACACGTTTTCCTTCCACTCAACTTTCCATTAATATGCTTGGATACAGCACTCTGTAATAATTATTATAATTATTGTTATTTTATTGCTATTTATATAGCGCCATTGATTCCATGGCGCTGTATATAAGGTGGGGATACATACCAAATACAGATATAACTTACAGTAAACAAACTAACAATGATAGACTGTGTGAGGCAGTGACTGGGATTGTATAAGAGGGACATTATATATCCCCAGAATGTGTACAGAGACCTATTAAATCCATTGGAGTGCATTGCAGTCACAGACACAGCTGCGGCTGCAATGAAGGTGAGCATTGACCTGGTCAGGCTATCTGGCTAAGGCAGATTAGAAAAACCCAGCAGGGCCTTCATTTCTTGGAGGAGGCTACAGGAAGGCAGTGGGGCGGCCTCATCCCTCCAACCCAGGTTTTCCAGTGGCTCTTGCCACAGGTCCTTTAAAAACTCTGCATTGGGGATTAATGTTGTTCAGTGTTGGGTCCTGCTAGGAGCATAGCAGGAAAGCTCTGCGGACCTGTGAGTAGCTGAACCCACGCCTGGGAAGGCTCTGCACCCGTCAGGCTCTGAGCGGTCTGGTGCGGCCGTTGCCCACGGCAACCATTGTTTGTGGACTCATGTTAACCCGGCTGCAAACCGGAGGACTTTTTGTTTACCCGTGAGTTGCTGAATAAAAGCTGTTTATGTTGGACTTGCTTGGGTCACTGCCTCAGTTACTGCACGGTGTGAACAACGCCGCCTTACAGCTTGGTGGAGAATGCAGGCATTGTGACTGAGGCATACCCCACCGGCAGCTGCATGACCACAATCCGGCCTGCCACCTTTCATCCCCACCCCGTGGACAAAATGGAAGAGCTGTTAAAGCAGCTGGTACTCACCCAGCGGCAACAGCAGGAGCAGTACCTGAGTCTCCAGCGGCAACAGCAGGAGTGGGAACAGCAGCATAATCAGCAGCAGCAGCTACTGTACCAGCAGCAGCAAAAAACAAATGAACTGATGCTGCAACAGATTGCTGCCCTGTGGGAAATGGCCACAACACCGATTCCGGAACGTCGAGAGGCCCGGGACAAGGTTCGCTCAGCGTTGAGGAAGATGGGACCGGAGGACGACGTGGAAGCCTTCCTGACCATCTACGAACGCAGAGCAGAGCGGGAAAACCTACCAGTTGGCCAGTGGGTGGAAGTGGTGGCTCCATTTTTGGTCAGTGATGCCCAGAAGGTCTACTTCGACCTCGGTCGGGAGGATGCCCAGGACTACCAGAGGCTCAAAGGTGAGAGCCTTGCCTGGCTGGGGGTCAATATGTACGTGAGGGCTCAGCGCATGTTTTCATGGGCCTTTGTGGAGACCCAACCCGCCCGGTCTCAGGCTTTTGACTTTTTGCAGCTGGTCAAGAGGTGGCTCCAGCCTGAGTCTTGACTCCAGCCCAGATGGTGGAGAGGGTGGTGGTCGACTGGCTCGTGAGGACTCTATCCAACGTTGGGTGGGGCAAGGGGACCCCGGCACCCTCGACCAGGTGGTCGGCCTGATCGAGCGGTACTCGGCCACTCAGGACTTTATACGGAACTCTGCCCCCTTGCGGCTGTCACGCTGGACCGTGCCAGATCAGGAACCGGGAAAGGGGTCGCGTCCCTCTGCTGAGGACAGTCAGCACCGTACCTGGGCTGAAGGGGAACCCCGGAGTGAGAGTGGCAGGAGACCGGTTCCCTCCCAAAAGGTCACAAGATCTAACAGTACCTCCACCATTAGGTGCTGGCGGTGTCAGGGGCCGGGACATGTGGTTGCTAACTGCCCCCTGACTACAGAGCCCATGGATTGCGGGTATAACCGCCGGGTCTCACTGTACATCCAGACCGTGTGCTCTGCGAGTGCCGACCCCCCAGACAGTGAACCCCAACTGTGCCAGGTACTGGTTAATGGGTACCCAACAGAGGCCCTCTTAGACTCGGGTAGCCTAGTGACTTTGATACATGAGTCACTGGTGGCAGGAGACAACCCCAGTGGACGGACATTCGGGGTTGAGTGTATCCATGGGGACCTCCGAGAATACCCAACCACGGAGGCAGTGTTGTCCACGCCATGTGGTGACAGGAAACATGTGGTGGGGGTGGAAAAAACTCTTCCCTATGGGATTGGGTTGGGAAGAGACTTGCCCCTGTTCTGGACTCTGTGGGAAAACAAAAATCACTCTTCCCCGCTAAAATTTATTACGGGCGCTGTACCCAAAGAACCTGAGTCAGGGGTACCTGCCGTAGGGGTGTTCAACCTAGGGACAGAGTGTAACCCCGATAGGTTTCCCCTAGAGGTGCTGGCAGGAGAGGTCGAGGAGACCCCATTGATCCCCGAGCTGGAGGTGTCCCAGGGCACACTTGGGACAGCTCAGCTACAGGATCCCACCCTGACTCGGGCGCGGAAAAGGGTTTTAGAGGTAAATGGTGTAGCTCAACAACCCGGTGCAGATACTGTGGTTCCACACATGGTGATCAACGGTGAGTTGCTCTATTGGGTAGACAAAATCAGGGACGAGGTCATGGAACAGTTAGTGGTACCTCAGTCGTACCTCCGGGTGGTTCTGGAGATGGCACACACACAGCTGCTGGGTGGACACTTAGGGGTTAAAAAGACGCAAGAGCGTATCTTGCAGAGGTTCTTTTGGCCAGGGATTTACGCGGAGGTTCAATAGTACTGAGAATCCTGCCCCGAGTGTCAGCTGGCCACACCCACCGCAAGCTTCCATAGCCCATTGGTACCTCCGCCAGTGATAGAGGTACCTTTTGAACGGATTGCAATAGACTTGGTAGGGCCCATTGTAAAATCTGCTCTTGGCCACCAACATATACTTGTGGTCATCGACTGTGCCACCCGGTACCCGGAGGCTATACCACTACGCCACACCTCGGCGAAACTGATTGCATGTAAGCTGTTTGCCATGTTCTGTCGCCTTGGGCTACCTAAGGAGATCCTGATGAATCAAGGGACCCCTTTTATGTCACAGGTGACGAGAGAACTGTGCAAACTGCTAAAAATAAAACAATTGCGCACCTCAGCGTACCACCCTCAAATCGACGGGACAGTAGAACAGTTCAATAAAACCCTCAAGTCCATGTTAAAAAAGGTGGTTTCTAAGGACGGAAGGGATTGGGACATGTTACTAGCCTATTTGATGTTCGCCGTCCGTGAGGTACCCCAGGCTTCCACAGGGTTCTCTCCCTTTGAGTTATTGTACGGCAGACACCCTAGGAGTCTGTTGGACGTAGCCAAAGAGACGTGGGGACAAGAGCTGACTCCACACTGGAGTATAATTGAACACGTGGCTAGTATGCAGGACCGGATCGCGGCGGTCATGCCCATCGTGAAAGAACATCTGTTAGATGCCCAGACAGCACGGAGGCGCACATATAATAAAAGAGCCACGGTCAGGTCTTTTAACAAGGGCGATTGGGTGGTAGTATGTGCACCCTCAGCCAGGGGTGCGTCCGGGGGAGAGGTCAGGATAAGTGATGCTCTCACTAAACAGCAGCGACGGGAGGCTCGCTCGCTGGTACAGTGGAATACCGACGTGTTCTCAAAGCTACCGGTAGGACTGTGGTTCTCCAGCATGACATTGTCACCGAACCTAGGGTAAGGGTACGAATAAGACCGTACCGGGTACCCGAAGCCCGTTGGCAAGCCGGCACGGCTGAGGTAAAACAAATGCTCCAGTTAGGAGTCATCGAGGAATGTGCGAGTCACCAGGCGGTTTCTGTCACTGCAAAATTTCAGTCTCTCTGTAGAAGTCGCAGGCAAACACAGATGCCCTGTCCCGGGCACCCTGTATGGTGACAAATGTTCAACCCCACAAGTTTGAACATAGGGAGGGGATATCTGAGGCAGTGACTGGGATTGTATAAGAGGGACGTTCTATATCCCCAGAATGTGTACAGAGTCTTATTAAATCCATTGGAGTGCATTGCAGTCACAGACACACCTACGGCTGCAATGCAGGAATGAAGGTGAGCATTGACCTGGTCAGGCTATCTGGCTAAGGCAGATTAGAAAAACCCGGAAGGGCCTTCATTTCTTGGAGGAGGCTACAGGAAGGCAGTGGGGCAGCCTCCTCCCTCCAACCCGGGTTTTCCAGTGGCTCTTGCCACAGGTCCTTTAAAAACCCTGCATTAAGGATTAATGTTGTTCAGTATTGGGTCCTGCAAGGAGCATAGCAGGAAAGCTCTGCGGACCTGAGAGTAGCTGAAGCCACGCCCGGGAAGGCTCTGCACCCATCAGGCTCTGAGCGGCCCGGTGTGGCCATTGCCCACGGCAACCGCTGTTTATGGACTCATGTTAACCCGGCTGCAAACCGGAGGAATTTCTGTTTACCCTTGAGTTGCTGAATAAAAGCTGTTTATGTTGGACTTGCTTGGATCACTGCCTCAGTTACTGCATGGTGTGAACACCGCAACCTTACAACTGGTACAGAGGGAAGAGGACCCTGCCCTTGCGGGCTTACATTCTACAGGAATGGGGAAGGAGACAGTAGGTTGGGGGGTTGCGGTAGCTCCGGTGTTATTGAGGTGGCAGCAGGCAAGGTCATGACAGGCTGTAAGCTTGTTTGAAGAGATGGGTTTTCAGGTTCCATCTGAAGGATCCAAATGTGCAAGCTAATCGGACGTGTTGAGGCACAGAATTCCATAGGATGGGGGATATTCGGGAGAAATCTTGGAGGCGATTGGGCAAGGAACGAATAAGTGTGGAGGAGAGAAGGAGGTCTTGGGAGGATCGGAGATTACGTAAGGGAATGTATCGGGAGGATTAGTTCAGAGGTGAACAGAGGAGAGAGGTTATGAATGGCTTTGTAGGTCAGTGTTAGTAGTTTGAACTGGATACGCTGGGAAATTGAGAGCCAGTGAAGGGATTTGCAAAGGGGGATAACAGAGGAGTAGCGAGGTGAGAGATGAACTAGTCACGCAGCAGAGTTAAGGATGGACTGTAGGGGTGCAAGAGTGTTAGCAGGACGGCCACAGAGGAAGATGTTGCAGTAGTTGAGGCGGGAGATGATGAGGGAATGCACAAGCAGTTTAGTAGATTGAGGGTTGAGGAAAGCACGGATTCTGGAAGTATTTTTGAGCTGGAGGCGACAGGAGGTGGCGAGAGCTTGGATGGGGGGTTTGAAGGACAGGGCAGAGTCAAGGGTTACGCCGAGGCAGCGGATTGCTGGTACAGGGGAAAGTGTGATGCCATTTATTGTGATAGAAAGGTCAGGTGGGGAAGACATGCGAGATGGGGAAAGATGATGAGTTCAGTTTTGTCCACATTGACCTTGAGGAAGTGGGAGGAGAAGAAGGAGAATATGGCTGCTAGACATGCTGAGATTTTGGCCAGCAGAGAGGTGACATCTGGGCCAGAGAGGTAGATCTGGGTGTCATCAGCGTACAGATAGTACTGGAAGCCATGGGATTTTATGAGCTGTGCCAGGCCAAGGGTATAGATTGAGAAGAGTAGGGGTCCTAGGACAGAGCCTTGAGGGACTCCAACAGAGAGGGGGCGAGGTGAGGAGGTAGTGTAGGAGTGGGAGACGCTAAATGTGCAGTTAGAAAGGTATGAGGAGATTCAGGATAGGGCAACGTTTTTGACACCAAAAGAAGAGAGGATCTCTAGTAGGAGGCAGTGGTTAACTGTGTCGAAAGCAGAGGACAGGTCAAGAAGGAGTCCAGAGAATTGTCTGTTAGCTTTGGCTGTAAGTAAGTCATTGGTGATTTTGGTAAGGGCAGTTTCAGTGGAATGGTGGGGACACAAGCCGGATTGTCGGTTGTCAAAGAGAGAGTTAGACGAGAAGTGAGAGGAAAGTTCAGCGTGAACGTGTTGCTCAAGGAGTTTGAAGGCAAATGGGAGCAGCAATATGGGGCAATAGCTCGATAAGGCGGCTGGGTAAAGGGATGGCTTTTTGAGGATGGGCGTGATTGTGGCATGTGTGAAGGCAGCAGGGAAGGTACCAGAAGTTAGTGATAGGTTGAAGAGATGGGTTAGGGATGGGATGAGTGTGGGGTGAGGTTGGGGAGGAGGTGGGATGTGATGTGGTCGAGTGCACAAGTGGTGAGGTGTGATTTGGAGAGGAGACGAGTGAGGTCTTCTGTGATGTTGGGAAGGGAGGTTATGTGGGAAGGGCAATGGTCTGGAAAACAAAGGGGTTGTGGTGGTTGGGCAGTAAAAACTTGCCTTGTTTGGTCAATCTTGTTTTTGAAGTGTGTGGCAAACTCCTCAGCAGAGATGACGGAGGTCGAAGGGGGCAGTGGAGGGCGGAGGATAGATTTAAAAGTGTTAAATAGCTGTTTGGGGTTGTAGGATAAGGAAGATATGAAGGTTGTGAAGTAGGTCTGTTTAGCAGAGGTGAGGGCTGATTTGAATGCGAGTGTTGCTTGTTTGAATGTAGTGAAGTCCTCTTGAGAATGTGTTTTCTTCCAACGACGCTCCGCAACCCTGGACGCTTGTTGAAGCTGTTAATGAGGTTGTTGTGCCAGGGTTGCCTATTGACTCGTCGCGCTCTGCCAAGCATAAGAGGGGCGACCGAGTCAATAGATGCAAGAGTGGCATTGTAGAAAGCAGTGGCGCTGTCTGTGTCGTGGAGTGAAGATATGGATGTCAGTGGTAGAATAGAGTCAGAGAGTGTGCGAGTGTCTATATTTGCAAGGTTTCTGCGGGAGTGTGCTAGTTGCTGGACATGGGTGACAGGTGAGGAGGACAGGGATGAGAACGTGAGTAGATGATGGTCAGATAGGGGTAGGGGGGAGTTTGTAAGGTTAGATTGGGAGCAGAGTTTGGTTAAGATGAGGTCTAGTGTGTGTCCGTCTGTGTGGGTGGCTGAGGAGGACCACTAAGTAAGTCCAAAGGATGAAGTAAGCGACAGAAGTTTGGATGCTGCTGGCTGGCGAGTGTCAGTGGGGATGTTGAAATCGCCCATGAAGATTGTGGGAATGTCAGGTGAGAGAAAGTAAAGAAGCCAGGTTCTGAATTGGTCAATAAAGGCAGTGACCGGACCTGGAGGTCGGTATATGACAGCCACTTGGAGGTTGGGGGGAAAGTAGATGCGGACAGAGTGGACCTTTTGTGGCTTCCCCTCCATATGGAGTGTGTCAATGACTGCCTTCTGGACATCTGTCAAGTCAGCAGTCTTCCCCATGATTGAGGAGCCTACTGAAACACACTAAGGAACCTTTTTAAATGCTTAGTGTTATGCACACGCCCGGGCAGACTGGCATGAGCGTGATTAGTGATCCCACTGTACCATGAACCGAGGAGTGCCTGGAGGGGCGTAACTAAGTATCAACCCAATCCGACCAAGGTCGCACGGCGGCTCAGTCGACTCCGTGAACAAGGGTGAAACCGAGCAGAGGGACCAGGTGCTACTCCAGGTCAGACCCCGGTCACAGCTGTTGACCCACACCGGGGAATGCAGGAACAGTCAGGTTAGACTGGCATATTGGCAGGTGGATACTGGCAGGCACGGCTGGTATGCAGACAGGTGGATATTGACAGGCACAGCTGGTATGCAGACAGGTGGGCACTGGCAGGCACGGCTGGCATGCAGACAGGTGGGCACAGGCAGGCACGGCTGACATGCAGACAGGCGGCTACTGGCAGGTAGAAACGTAGGCAGGATAGGGACCAGTACAGACTGGGATACAGGAACAGAGACGCAGGTGCGGTAGACAAGCAGAGCGGGGCAAAACCCGCAGATGCGGTGAACAAGCAAAGCAGAGCAAAACCGTAGATGCGGTGAACAAGCAAAGCAGAGCAAAACCCGCAGATGGGGTGAACAAGCAAAGCAGAGCAAAACCCGCAGATGCGGTGAACAAGCAAAGCAGAGCAAAACCCGCAGATGCGGTGAACAAGCAAAGCAGAGCAAAACCGCAGATGCAATGAACAAGCAAAGCAGAGCAAAACCTGCAGATGCGGTGAACAAGCAAAGCAGAGCAAAACCGCAGATGCGGTAAACAAGCAAAGCAGAGCAAAACCGCAGATGCGGTGAACAAGCAAAGCAGAGCAAAAACCGCAGATGCGGTGAACAAGCAAAGCGGAGCAAAACCCGCAGATTCGGTGAACAAGCAAAGCAGAGCAAAACCCGCAAATGCGGTGAACAAGCAAAGCAGAGCAAAACCGCAGATGCAATGAACAAGCAAAGCAGAGCAAAACCAGCAGATGCGGTGAACAAGCAAAGCAGAGCAAAACCGCAGATGTGGTAAACAAGCAAAGCAGAGCAAAACCGGAGATGCGGTGAACAAGTAAAGCAGAGCAAAACCCGCAGATGCGGTGAACAAGCAAAGCAGAGCAAAACCCGCAGATGTGGTGAACAAGCAAAGCAGAGCAAAACCGGAGATGTGAACAAGCAAAGCAGAGCAAAACCCGCAAATGCGGTGAACAAGCAAAGCAGAACAAAACAGCAGATGCGGTAAACAAGCAAAGCAGAGCAAAACCCGCAGATGCGGTGAACAAGCAAAGCAGAGCAAAACCACAGGTGCGGTGAACAAGCAGAGCAAAGCAAAACCCGCAGATGCGGTAGACAGGACAGGGCTCTGTTCACATGGAACAGACTAGAAAACACAAGAAGATAGCTGGAACACAGGAGTTAGATACAGAGGCAGGCAAACAGAATAAGCAGAACCAGATACACACAAGCTACTTGCAATGAAGTAGCGAGTGGACACAAAACTCACAAACAGAAGTACAGAGACAACGAGTTGGAGTTAGGTGCAGGTTCAGATACTGCTGGAAAAAGGGAAGATATAGACATAGAGAAAAACAAGTAACGGACTAGGACACTGTTCAGACAGGGTCTGAACCAGGAACAAGATACAGGAACGAGCCTGGGAACTCAGCCCCCAGGGTGGCAGAAACAGACTAGAAGTCAGAGATACCCTGGGTACTCAGCCCCCAAGGTGGCAGAACAGACTAGATACAGGACAGGACCTGGCAACTCAGTTGCAAAAGACAAACTGAGTGAAAGTGTTGCTCAGGCACCTCCTACTGGGTGGAGGGGGTTTAAGTATCCAGTGACTCACAGCAATAGGCTGGGGACGCATTAGGACTGTGCACACAGTAGCTATAAGAAACAAACAGAAAGCCACGCCGACGCTCTAAGCAATCAGACAAGAGACATGGACACAGCAGGTACTGGAGCAAAGAGTGCAGAATGGACTGACAGATAAGATTGCGGTCTTGCATGGTGGGAGGTGGTGCACCATGCAAGCACGCCGCCAGGGATGTTACACTTAGGAAGCCTTTGCATGTGTTTTTTGTAAATTATTCTAATTTAGTGAGATAATGACTTTTGTGTTTTCGTTGGCAGTAAGCCATAATCATCAACATTAACAGAAATAAACACTTGAAATAGATCACTCTGCTTGTAATGACTCTATATCATATGAGTTTCACTCTTTATATTGAAGAACTGAAATAAATTAACTTTTTGATGATATTCTAATTTAGTGAGAAGCACTTGAACTGTCTGTAAATCTTGCAAGATAGGGTCATCAAGCAATACAGTTTGATAATATGCTGATTACGTATTACACCAGCCCAGGGAGTTGCTGATTTGCTGAGAAATGGAGGACAAACTATGGAAGTTGATTAAATGCTCAAACAATGAGTCATGAGCTCCTTCCACCTTGATCTCTGACCTTTGAATGGTGGCTGAAAGGACAACTGTGATCTATAAAAAGGGGTCTCTGCCTCTATTCAGTGTCACTCTACAGCTGGCCAGCTTAGGGGACTTTGGCCCCAGCTGGAGGAATACAGATCTGCTCCATTGACCATTGCTGAACCCTCAGAGACATCTTGAAGAATCCAGGTCACCTGGCCCCTGACTTCACTGCTCTCGGATAGTTTTCTAAGCTTTTCGTTACCTTCTCTCGTTGGGGGCCTTACAAAAGTGGTGTGCCAGTGGTGGGTGTAGTCGACCCTGGAAGCCCCGAAATCACAGCTTCTCTATTCCCGGCAGGCCAGCGAAATGGTGAGGACTTTGTCATTTGCACCATATAGGGTACTTGCTGGGACTATTCTATCTGTTTATTGTCCGCTTTGTGGTTCAATAAAGTATTACCACACTGTTTTACCCTCACCCTGTGTTGTCTGAGTAGTGTTACACCCACGGAAGACCTAGGGTCTTCACAATAGTGTCTGCCATTACTACATCTCGTGGTAGGCGTTCCACAGTCTGACTGCTCTAACTGTAAAGAACTCTTGCCTGTTTGCTTGATTGGCCATTCTTCCACCTGTAATAAGTGCCCTCTATTCCTCAGTATGGTCTTTGGATGGAATAAGTCAGCTGGAGATAGTCGACATCATGCTCTCCAGAGACCCCCCCTAGCCTTCCCTAGGAAGAAGAGCAAATCATCGGCATACAAGCCACCTTCTCTATCTTGGTCCCATAATTAAAGATTAATTTCTTACATCACCTTCGTCCACCAAACTGCGGAACAGTGAGCGACAAGCAAGCTGAGAGACTTCACCAAGATATTGCAGCTATGGAAAAAAGACATCAAAGAAAATGGAATCCATCAATGCTTGCAGATTATTGAAGGACAATTGTAAGAGAAGAGCTGATGGAATACAAGAGACAAGCAAAAAAGAGTTGTCACTGAATGAGTACCGAATTTTGTAATGCAATTTCTTTAACTGTTGATGATTCACAATAGTGTTTAGACAGATTTTAGGTTTTTGAATTCTTGCCAAGTTTCCTCTAAGTAAATATCAGAAAATTGGAATAACAAAATATTCTGAATCTTTATATTTTCAAAAATAATAATGTTTCAAAGTGTTGAAACTTTTATGCATTAATTATATGTAGCAGTAAAAGGAAAACTCTTTGATATCATAGAAATAAGAGACAACTAAAAATTTTCATTGTCATATTTGAATGCAGAAGGTCAAAATCATAAGAAATGGCTCATTTCATAACTAAACCTGAGAAAGTTTGAAAATATGTAAAACAGTGTTACATGATCTGAAACATCTATGAGCTAATTGGGTGGAAGGTTCTTAAGCTGCTCACTCAGGACGTACAGCCTCTGAGCAGGTCCCGGTACCGTCCCCTTATGCTCTAAAACCAATCAATTAGATAAGTATGGGCTGGAGGAGAGAGAGCAGCTATCTCAGTGATCAGGAAGGAAACTGTCTCATTGTTCTCCTCTGTCACAGGAAGCAGCCTCCAGTCTATAAGACACACTCACTTATTAGCAATATTTTTTTATTGTTAAAAAGTGTCTTATAGGTCAAAAAATATGGTAAGTTCTAAAGTAATTTCCCTTTCTCATTTAATTATACAACTGTGTGTTATATGTTTTTGTATAATTTGTCAATAACATATATAGTTTCTCCCCATAGGAGTCTTTTTGATGGTCAACAAAATACAACTTTCCAGTAATTCATTTTTTTTATGTATAAAAAAGTTGTCCACTACTTGGACAAGCCTTTTTCATTCCTCATGTTTGGTCCTGTTAAAATAAAACAAAAAATACAAACTTTCCATGCCGGCGCCATTCCAGCGGTGTCAGCACTTGCACTTCCGGGACTCATGTGAGATTGGTATGTCACGTGAGCCCTGTGCCCAATCAGTACTGATGTCAATGTCCCCACTGTAGTGCGGCGGTGTTCACACTATGCGGTAATGAGGCAGTGACCCAAGGAAAGTTCAACTTAAATGTCTTTATTTGCCAAAACTCCCAACTCAAATGCAAAAGCTGTCCTCCAGATCGCAGCTGTGATATCCAAACAGTCCGTGTAAATTTGATGCCGTGGGGGACGGCCGCGCCATTCCAGTCTGGGGTGCACCTTCTGGGCTTCCTTCACAAGCCTGTGTTATGCCTTCACTCAGGCTTGCAGTGCACAGAGCTTCCTGCTCTGCAACTTGCAAATAAAACATTGACACAACCAAACCTTTGCTAAAGGTTTAAATGGAATAGGAGTGACCCGTCCCACTGCCACCTGTAGATCACTTCAAAAATAAAATCCCATGCCGGGTTTTATTAAATCCGACTTGGTCAAATAGTTTGACCAAGTCCAAACTTTACTTTTATTTTGCACTGCAACCACAGGTGTTTTTGTGACTGCAGTGAACTTCAGCGGGTTCAATATGCCTCTATGTGCATCCTAGCGAATATATACCGTCCCTCGAATATGATCCCACTCACTGCCTCACACCACTTTCAGACATCATGAGGAAGTCAGAGAGCAACCGCAGCCCTGGCTTCCTGTTGATATTCAATACATTCAAAGTCAGGGACAGTGAAGCCGGCACTGATTGGGTGCAGGGCTTGTGAGATGTAACAACCTCACATGAACACCGAAAAGGCGAGCCCAGAAACGCCTGGAATGGCGCCAGCACAGGAGCTGAGAATGAGTGTTTTTACTTTAACGAGGCCAAACATGAGGAATGACAAGGGGTTGTCCTAGTATTGCACAACCCCTTAAAGATTATACAATTTTCGGTTAAGACATTTCCAACATTCTGAACATGAAAAAGGCTTCTTTCCTGTGTGACTTCTCAGATACTTATTAATCAGAACCTGTCACAACCAAAAACATTATTAATCTGCAGATATGGGCTTAATCTGCAGGTTAGTAACGTTACTATCGTGCCCGGCACCTGCACATAGCCAAACGCTGCTGGGAGAAAATTAACTTTATTCTCCTCAGCAGCATTCGGTTTCAGTCACAGGGGCGGTGCTGTCGCTGGTTCAGTCACCGCTCTGAGTATAAGGAGCGGTGACTGTAACAGCACCGCAGCACTGACTGACAGCCAGCCCCCATGCAGAGTCAGTGGTAGTCAGAGTTGGGGGTTTGTTTACAACAGCCGTTCTGTATTCTCCGAGCGGTAACAAAATCCGCACAGGCACTGCCCTCGTGACTGAAATTGAATGCTGCCGAGGAGAATAAAGTTAATTTTCTCCCAGCAGTGTTTGGCTATGTGCAGGTGCCGGGCAAGTTAGTAACGCTATTAACCTGCAGATTAAGCCCATTTTTGCAGGTTAATAGCGTTTTTTCTGGTGGCAGGTTCCCTTTAAAAGATGATTTCAGTGTAAAACATATCCCACATTAAGAACATGAAAAAGGCTTCTCCCCTGTGTGACTGCTCTGGTGACTAAGAAGATGTGATTTCTTCACAAAACATTCCCCACATTCTGAACATGAAAAAGGCTTCTAGCCTGTGTGGGTTCTCTGGTGTTTATCAAGATGCGCTTTCCGGTTAAAACATTTCCCACATTCTGAACATGAAAAAGGATTCACCCATGTGTGGGGTCTCTGGTGGCTATCAAGAAGCACTTTCCGTTTAAAACATTTCCTACATTCTTAAAATGAAATAGGCTTCTACCCTGTGTGGGTTCTTTGGTGTCTATCAAGATGTGCTTTCCGGTTAAAACATTTCCCACATTCTGAACACGAAAAAGGCTTCTCCCCTGTGTGGGTTCTCTGGTGGCTATCAAGATGCGCTTTCCGATTAAAACATTTCCCACATTCTGAACATGAAAAAGGCTTCTCCCCTGTGTGGGTTTTATGGTGGCCATCAAGATACGCTTTCCGATTAAAACATTTTCCACATTCTGAACATGAAAATGGCTTCTCCCCTTTGTGGGTTTTCTGGTGGCTATCAAGAAGCGATTTCCAGCTAAAACATTTCCCACATTCTGAACATGAAAAAGGCTTCTCCCCTTTGTGGGTTTTCTGGTGGCTATCAAGAAGCACTTTCCGTTTAAAACATTTCCTACATTCTAAACATGAAAAAGGCTTCTCCCCTGTGTGGGTTCTTTGATGTATAATAACATCTGATTTCCAGTTAAAACATTTCCCACATTCTGAACATGAAAAAGGTTTCTCCCCTCTGTGGATCCTCTGGTGGCTATTAAGATTAGCTTTCCGGTTAAAACATTTTCCACATTCTGAACATGAAAAAGGCTTCTCTCCTGTGTGAGTTAGTTGGTGTATAACAAGATTACATTTCTGTCTAAAATATTTCCCACATTCTAAACAGGAAAAGGGCTTCTCCCCTGTGTGACAGTGCTGGTGACTAAGAAGAGATGATTTCTTCACAAAACATTTTCCACATTCTGAACATGAAAATGGTTTCTCCCCAGTGTGAGTTCTCTGGTGACTAACAAGAGTTGATTTATCTACAAAACATTTCCCACATTCTGAACATGAAAAAGGCTTTTCCCCTGTGTGATATCTTTGATGTCTGATAAGACTTGATTTCTTTGTAAAACATTTCTCACATTCGGAACATGAAAATGGCTTCTCCCCTGTGTGACGTCTCTGGTGACTAACAAGCTGTGATTTGTAGTTAAAACATTTCCCACACTTGGAACAAGAAAATCTGCTCTCTGCTGTGTGATTTTTTTGATGTTTCAGAAAACACTTTTTGAGAGGAAACCTATTTCCAGATTCTGAACATGAAAATGACTTATTTGCTTTAGGAGCAGTTAGTTTTTTAATGCGACTTGGATTTTCCATAGTAGTCGGTAATGGATCAGAAGACAGGACGTGTTTCAAAGGATCAGATGACAGATCTTTGCTGTGAAGGGATGATGGTATATCTGGAGTAATGGCATTCACTTCAATTGTATCCTGTGGGATCTCAAGATCATCTGATTTAAAAATTGAAGATGTCAGTTGTCCCTCTGATTTCCTGGTACAGTCATCTGGCAACAAAAAGAAACCATTAATATTTTTGAATAATATATGCTTGATTTTTATATTTTTGAACATTTGTACTTAAATTGTCTATAAAAAGTTATGTTAAAAAATTGAATTATTCACAAATTAATGACAGTTCACAGTCTAATGCAAATCCTCATAGGATGAACCAGTGGAGCGTGGCGTTCAACTATTTGTTCATTCTGCCTCACAAATATGGAATAAAAAGCCACCAAACAATGTTCTGCAGTCAAAAATAATACCAATAAAAACTTCTACTCATCAAGCAAAAAACATGCCCACACTCAGGTCCATCATCTGTCAATGGATAAACAGGTTTCCATATTATTAGTGACTCAAATGCTTTTGAAAAGCAACATGGCTTCCATAAACTAATCCAGCAATATTCGCTCTCTTAAAGTCAAATCTCCCCCTCGCTCCTGAGCCTCGCAGTGCGCCCAAACCACATTTAGCATCCATGTATTTGACATTACTATAGTGAGAAGAACCCACTTAATTTACGGTGTATGTCTCCTGGAGCACAATCTGGGAACCAGTAAAATGGCAAATGTGCAATTTTTACTCTCCAACATCCACTGCGTGCTAATTTCTGGAAAGTGCCTGTGGAGTCAAAATAGTCACTACTCCTATAGATTAATTCACCGAGGGTTATAATTTCCAAAATGGAGTCACTTTATGAGGATTTCTACTGCTCTGGTTTTCTGCCATTTTGTCAAATTAGGGCTTCTGTAAATGGTGTGTCCCATCTCCTCTGGGATCTGCTCCTGCGAAGTCTGCTTCTGTCATTAGGCACGGTGTCAAAGATACATAGCCAGAGGGGTCACGCAGATCCACCCACTGTTAGCGAAGGGAAGCACTTTGATTTGGAATTGGACAGAACCTCCACAGCGAACTACTGTATGTCTTCCTAGGTGCTGACAATGATCCAGACCCAGGATTTGCTTTTTATTAGCTCCTAAGTTACGCCCACACACTTCCCCTTTATGAACTCATGTGTGGCTGTTTGTGAGATGTTCTCAGCCTTTAAGGATTTTAGGAGAGCAACAACTTAAGATATCTTCACCTCTGAAGATCACAGGCACTAGATATTGATGTCATATTTTTTTATCATGATTTTACCTGTACATAAAGATCAAATATGACCTTGTTCGCACCATCTATCAGACCGTTATTCAATTGGAGTGATTCTAGTGCACCCCCCCGCTGATGTGAGTTAATGCGTCACATCCGCCCTTCGTTATAATGCTGAAAATCTATATCTCATACATATCGGATCGATACCAACCCCAATATTCCGGTCTGAACCCCGGAGCCGGGTTGACTACAATCTGTGCTGCATGAATAAAAGTTCTGTGCCTGGGAAAGCACACTTCTCCTGCAGTAAACCCCTCTCCTTTTGGCATGTTTTCTCCTAAAATAACTTTCTTGTTTAATTACCTGTACACTACAGGGTTCCTATGCTTCAAAAGAAGTTAAACCATTATCTCTCACTTCCCCATATGTTCTATTGCAAGGTCTTCCGAAAGGAGTTTAATTGTCAGCTCTTCCTAGATCTTAAACCGTACCTGTCAGCGGGATTGTGCTCAGTAAACTACATACACTGTCTGGTGGGCACCATTACACTGATTAATATGATACCTTGGTTGATGAAATCCGTCCTGTGGTTGCTGTGTTATCTTTACTTTCAGTTTGGAGATAATGATATACATTTGCTCCGGGGCGGCCTGTGGGGGGTGCGCTATCTGGTGCTCTGCTTACATATTCATCTGTATGCTCTTATGACAGCTCACTGATCGCTCACTGACCTGCCTCCTATTTTACCTAACCCTGCACTACTAAATGCATTATGTAAAATAAGAGGCAAGTCAGTGAAGGCTTAGAGATTGTCACAGTTCCACCCCTCAGTGTGACTGGGATGCAGTTGCTGCCAACTCAACCGTTAAATCTGGTAAAGGGGCGTGCTGAAGCTGTCAGTACTTTGATTGACAGCTCAGCCGTCCAATCTGAGACTGGGAGGCGCTGGCTATCTCGAAGTGTTCATTATCCCAGGTGATTGCCAGTATACTTAACTGGGCTGTTTCTCCTAGACCTCTGCCAGACGTACATTCAGCTTGGGTGAGGTTTGTCTCTGCCCCTTGTGTTCTGTGAATTTATCTTCTGTTGCCTGACCTTGGACCTAGTTGTGCTCTGATCCGCTATACTCCTGGCATTCTGACCAGCGGAACGTTACCTGACCACGCCATTGTCTCTTCCTTCTGTTTAGGATGCATCCTCCTGGCTTCTGACTTCAGACTCCCTCACTATCCTGCTTCACGACTTGGCCATGAAAGGTGACACAGCGTCACATTATGTCTGGCCAAGGTCTAAGAATGTGAAAGCTGACACATTATCTTGTAGTCTCGATTCAGTTTCTCCTCCAGAACCTGCATCCTCCATTATTCCTCACGGTATTGTGGATTCTATGGTAACCTTGAAATTGGAGGAGTAGATCCATAAAGTCCAGTCGTTGGCTCCTTCCGCTACTCCAGGATCTAAATTATTTGTGCCTGTGTACCTAAGATTGTGTGTGTTACAAGAATTTCAGGATTCCATCTTGAGTGGTCATCCTGGGGTTATTGCTGCACAGAAAGCAATTGCTAGATTTTTTGGTGGCCGTGCATGCATAATAATATCAAAGATTTTTGTATCTGTTTGTGAAATTTGCGCCCATGATAAAGTCAGTCATAGCCGGCCGGCTGGGGAATTGAATCCATTGACAATTCCAGAAAGCCAGTGGACTCATCTGTCTATGGATTTCATCACGGATTTTCCTCTGTCTCGTGGGAAAACTGCTATCAGAGCGGTAGTTGACCAATTCAGCAAGCAAGCTAATTTTGTTCCTTTGTCAGGATTACCTAATGCAGAGACACTCTCCAGGTTGTTTTTCTCATATTGTAAGGTTACATGGGATCACTCTTAACATTGTGTCTGATAGGGGAGTACAATTTGTCTCTAAATTCTGGAGAGCTTTTTGTAGTAAACTCAGGATTGACTTATCATTTTCATCTGTTTACCACCCTCAAACCAATGGTCAGACTGACAGGACAAATCAATCTTTGGAATAAGTTTTAAGATGCTTTGTGGCGGCTCAGCAGGAGGTCTTCGTTTTTACACTTGCCGAGTTTCCATTTAACAGCTGAGTGAATCAGTTTACTGGAACCTCACCATTGTTCTGTAATTACGGTTTTCATCCCTATTTTGGTGAATTTCCTAGGATTATTTCTGAATGGCTTGGGGTGGAGGTCACAATACTAAGATTTGGGAATGTCTGAAAGGATGTTCAAAAGAATATTGGGACTGCTCAGATTCGCCAAAAAACAGAAGGCCAATAGAAGACGTTCAGTGAGTCCTGTTTTTAAGATCGGGGATAAGGTTTGGTTGTCATAGGAACATTAAACTTAAAGTGCTGTCGACAAAGTTGGGTCCAAATTTTATTGGTCAATATGAGATCCTAGAGGTGGTCAATCCAGTGGCATTCAGATTAAAGCTTCCTCCATCTCTTCGCATCACTAAAGTCTTTCATAAATCCCTATTAAAGGAGTTTGTCCCTTCGGCATTGTCTCCCTCTTCCCCGCCTCCTCTGGTTTCAGTCGACGGTGGCTTGGAGTATGAGTTTCAGTGGGTTATGGATTCTCATAGGGTCCGAAATTCCCTCCAATACCTCATCCATTGGAAGGAATATGGACCAGAGGAGAGAACGTGGGTCATAGCTTGAGATGTGAAGGCAGATTGGTTAGTCAGGACCTTCCATCTAAAATTTCTTGGGAAGCTTGGGGGTCCGGTGGCCTCCATTAGAAGAGCGGGTACTGTCACGGTTCTACCACTCAGTGTGTCTGGGATGCAGTTACTGACAACTCGGTCATCCAGTCTGGTGCAGGGTTGTGCTGAGCTGTCAGTGTGTTGATTGACAGCTCAGCCGTACAATCTGAGACTAAAAGGAACTGGCTATCTCGAAGTGTTCATTATCCTAGGTGATTGCCAGGCTACTTAACTGGGCTGTTTCTGCCAGATGTACATTCAGCTTGTGTGAGGTTTGTCTCTGTGCCTTATGTTCTGTGAATTGATCTTCTGTTGCCTGACCTTGTTCTGACCATCCGTATGTTTAACCCCTTATGCTCTGATTCGCTATCCTCCTGGTATTCTGACGAACGGAATGTTACCTGTCTACTTCTTTCTTTCTTTTGTTTATGATGTACCCTCCTGGCTTTTGACTTCGGACTTGTTAGGCTCACGCCCGGACTGACTGGCGTGAGCGTGATTAGTGATCCCACTGGATCATGAACCGAGGAGTGCCTGGAGGGGCGTGACTAAGTATCAACCCGGTTCGACCAAGGTCGCACGGCGGCTCAATCGACTCTGTAAACCAGGGAGGAACCGAGCAGAGGGACCAGTTGCTACTCCAGGTCAGACCCCGGTCACAGCTGTTGACCCACACCGGGGAATGCAGGAACAGGCAGGTTAGGCTGGCATACAGACAGGTGGGTACTGGCAGGCACAGCTGATATGCAGACAGGTGGGTACTGGCAGGCACAGCTGATATGCAGACAGGTGGGTACTGGCAGGTAGGAATGCAGGCAAAATAGGAACCAGTACAGACTATGATACAGGAACAGAGCCGCAGATGCGATAGACAAGCAGAGCAGAGCAAAACCCGCAGGTGCGGTAGACAAGCAGAGCAGAGCAAAATCCGCAGATGCGGTAGACAAGCAGAGCAGAGCAAAACCCGCAGGTGCGGTAGACAAGCAGAGCAAAGCAAAACCGCAGGTGCGGTGGACAAGCAGAGCAGAGCAAAGCCGCAGGTGCAGTGGACAAGCAGAGCAGAGCAAAACCGCAGGTGCGGTGGACAAGCAGAGCAGAGCAAAACTACAGGTGCGATGGACAAGCAGAGCAGAGCAAAACCCAAAGATGCGGTAGACAAGCAGAGCAGAACAAAACACGCAGATGCGGTAGACAGGACAGGGCTCTGTTCACATGGAACAGACTGGAAAACACAAGAAGATAGCTGGAACACAGGAGTAGATAAGGAGACAGGGAAACAGAACGAGCAGAACCAGATACACACAAGGTACTTACAATGAAGTAGCGAGTGGACACAAAACTCACAAACAGAAGTACAGAGACAACGAGTTGGAGTTAGGTGCAGGTTCAGACACTGCAGGAAAAGGGAAGGTACAGACATAGAGACAAATAGGTAAAGGGCTAGGACACTGTTCAGACAGGATCTGAACCAGGAACAAGATACAGGAACGAGCCTGGGAACTCAGCCCCCAGGATGGCGGAAACTGACTAGAAGTCACAGGTAACAGGCCTGGGTATACAGCCCCCAGGGTGGCAGAAACAGGCAAGATACAGGACAAGACCTGGCAACTCAGTTGCACAGAACACACTGAATGAAAGAGTTGCTCAGGCACCTCCTACTGGGTGGAGGGGGTGTAAGTATCCAGTGACTCACAGCAATAGGTTGGGGACGCATTAGGAGTGCACACACTGCAACTATAAGAATCAGAAAGCAACAGCGCCGCCGCCCTAAGCAATCAGACAAGAGACATGCAAACAGAAGGCACTGGAGCAAAGTGTGCAGCCTGGACTGATAGGTAAGATTGCGGTCTTGCATGGTGGGAGGTGGTAAACCATGTAAGCATGCCGCCAGGGATGTTACAGGACTCCTTGACTATCCTGTCTCACGGCTTGGCCATGAAAAGTGACTCAGCATCACAGAGATATATCATGGCACAGGGGTAATGCTTTTTTATGTAGTTTATCATAATCCTCCTTGAAGTTAGTCAGTTTTAAAAGAAATTGAAAAGTCAGGATAAAGGGAAACTCTGTTGTTATTGTACAGAAATTCACACTTGGTCCTCACTGCACATTTAATGTTGTCGATCATAAAAATGAAACTTTTCCAGAAACACTGGACCTGGTCTTGTAGGGACCATATGAGCACATTCAGCAGCACAGAAGGGAGGGAAGGTAGATTCATCCAATAAGATATCAGGGTTCTAGGAAGCCAACAGCATCATTACCCTCCGCTTTCTCTTACAGGCCCGTCATAATATTATTATTCATGTGATTTTCTAACTTGTCAGCAAATTCTATGTACGCTGTCATTTGGCTTTGTAGTTTAAAGATCTGGGCAGGTAAGAGTCAGCATCTCCTAATCTCAAAGGGTAGGTGGATCCTTCCGGTTGGAAGTTCTATAGATTAGGGCTTTCAATGCCCAAAGTCATTTAAACAGTTTTGGATGGAGGAGAATGTTGTGGTCTAGAAGTAAAATGGTGATCACATGATTGTGGTACGGCCGGACTACACCACCGATAAAGCAGCCACAGCCGGTGACTGAGATGAATTGGTAACTTCTCTACATTTAGTGGTTACTACTCACCTGGGTAGTCATATGTAGGAATCTCCTCTTTACACCGCTCATCACCGCTCACATATGTCTCTGTAGTATTAACATGGGTCAGATATTCACCCTGAAACAAATATTGTAAAAGTCACAGACTGATGGAGAAGTCACATCTATGATCAGCTCTAATCCTGTCATCTCCACTGTTCTCATTACACAAGTATAAAACATATAATACTGGTGGATAAAACAAGATGGAACACAAGACCTTCACAGCCGTCTACACATCATAGGGGAGATCTCATGACACCTTCTCTCCATCTACCTGATGATCCTGAGGAACATTGGGGTCTTCTTGTTTACAGTCATGTGGAAGAAGAGGACGGGGAGATCTCTCTGGTGTTGTCCTCTTACTGGATAGATCTGGAGGAAACACATACAGGGACTGAATTCATTCTTTACATACAGATAATTATAGGCCGTGTGTATTTAGTCCTGTCTATTACCTGGTGATGTGAGGGGCTGGGGAACCTCCATCATGACGTCCTTGTACAGATCTTTGTGTTCTTCTAAATACTCCCACTCCTCCATGGAGAAATAGACAGCGACATCCTGACATCTTATAGGAACCTGACACATACAATGATGCAGTCATCCCCCCGATCCTTTCATAGCATTACTGTATAAAGTCCCAGCATTCCCAGCAGTGTCACCTCTCCAGTCAGCAGCTCAATCATCTTGTAGGTGAGTTCTAGGATCTTCTGGTCATTGATGTCCTCATATATCAGAGGATGAGGTGCAGGCCACGTGATTGGGCTCAGGGGTCTTCCCCATCCCTCAGACACAGGGTCTTCACAGCGCTCTCTAGAGGTCTTCTTCACTACTGTGTAATCCTGGTTATGGAGAGAGATATTAACCCCTTAACCCCCAAGGGTGGTTTGCACGTTAATAACCAGGCCAATTTTTACAATTCTGACCACTGTCACTTTATGAGGTAATTACTCTGGAACGCTTCAACGGATCCCCCTGATTCTGAGACTGTTTTTTCGTGACATATTGTACTTCATGATTGTGGTAAAATTTCTTCGATATCACTTGCGTTTATTTGTGAAAAAAACGGAAATTTGGCAAAAATTTTGAAAATTTTGCAATTTTCAAAATTTTAATTTTTATGCCCTTAAATCAGAGAGATATGTCACACAAAAGAGTTAATAAATAACATTTCCCACATGTCTATTTTACATCAGCACAATTCTGGAACCAAAATTTTTTTGTTAGGCAGCTATAAGGGTTAAAAGTTGACCAGCGATTTCTCATTTTTCCAACAAAATTTACAAAACCATTTTTTTAGGGACCACATCACATTTGAAGTCACTTTGAGAGGTCTTTATGACAGAAAATACCCAAAAGTGACACCATTCTTAAAACTGCGCCCCTCAAGGTGCTCAAAAGAACTTTATTAACCCTTCAGGTGCTTCACAGGAATTTTTGGAATGTGGAAGAAAAAAATTAACATTTAACTTTTTTCACAAAAATGTTAATTTAGACCCAATTTTTTTTATTTTCACAGGGGTAACAAGAAAAAATGGACCCCAAGATTTGTTGTGCAATTTCCCCTGGGCACGCAGATACCCCATATGTGGGGAAAAAACACTGTTTGGGCGCACGGCAGGACTCGGAAGGGAAGGATCGCAATTTGACTTTTTGATTGTAAAATTTGCTTGAATAATTAGCGGACGCCATGTTGTCTTTGGAGAGCCCCTGTGTGCCCAAACATTGGAGCTCCCCCACAAGTGACCCCATTTTGGAAACTAGACCCCCCAAGGCACCTATCTAGATGCATAGTGAGCTCTCCAAACGCAACATGGCGTCCGCTATTTGAGCCGATTTTCAATTCAATTTGTTAGCGGACACCATGTCGCGTTTGGAGAGCCCCTGATGTGCCTAAACAGTGGAGCTCCCCCACAAGTGACCCCATTTTGGAAACTAGACCCCTCAAGGATTTTATTAAGGTGTATAGTGAACATTTTGAACCCAGAGGTACGACACAGAATTTGATAACATTAGGTCATCATATTGAATAAGTTGTCATTACTCTTGAGCGCAAGTGCTCGCTACTTGAGTTTGCATCGGGTACTCACGTATGCACCATGTACAGCGTGTGCTCGAGTGACATGCTCGAGTCCCTGCTCCTCATGTTTCACGGTTATTAGACACCCAAAAAAAAACATGCGGGGATCGCTCGTGCATGGCAGGCAATCCCCGCAAAGTTTTTCTGGCCGCGAAGCATATGGGGAGGAGACTCGAGCATGTCACTCAAATACCCACGATACTCAATGCATACCAGAGCACCCGATGCAAACTCAAGTAGCGAGCACTTGCGCTCAACACTAGTCGCCATATCGTCATCTTTTTTTCTTACTTTTGAAAAAAATCCCAACCCCATCACAACCCTAACCCCAAACCCAGCCCTAACCCTAGCCCTAACCCTAGCCCTAACCCTAGCCCTAACCCTAACCCGAGAGTTTATTTTTTACGCCGTTCCTAGTGCGGTATAAGTGATTACACGACTTTATTCTTCGGGTCGGTGTGATTACAGCAATACCAGAATCATATGGGGGTTTTATGACTGACAGCTGTCACACACTAAAAGACGCATTTTTCGTAAAATCTAGTTTTTGCATCGCCATATTTTGAGAGCTATAATTTTTCCAGATTTTGGCAGACAGTCATGTGATGGCTCGTTTTTTGCGGGATGAGTTGACGTTGTTATTGGTGCCATTTTCAGGCACGTGACATTTTTTGATCGCTTTCTATTCCGATTTTTGGGAGGCAGAATAAACAAAAACCAACAATTCAGGAATTGTTTTTTTTGTTTTTTTTAATTCTGTTCCGCATGTGGTAAAATTGATAAGGCAGCTTTATTCTTCGGGTCAGTACGTTTACAGCGGTACCACATTTATATAGTTTTTCTATGTTTTGGCGCTTATACATAATAAAAGCAATTTTATAGAAAAAATTATTTTTTAGCATAGCTTTATTCTGAGAGCTATAACTTTTTTATTTTTCGGCTGATGGAGCAGTATGGCGGCTTGTTTTTTGCGGGACGAGATGACGTTTTCAGTGGTACCATTTTTATTTCTATTTGTCTTTTTTATCGCGTGTTATTACATTTTTTGTTTGGCGGTATGGTGATAAAGCATTGTTTTTTGCTTCGTTTTTTTTTTTTTTTACCATGTTCACTGAAAGGGTTAACTAGTGGGACAGTTTTATAGGTCAGGTTGTTCCGGACACGGCGATAGCAAATATGTGTACTTTTATTGTTTGTTTGTTTTTTGTTTTTTATTATAATATTTATTGATGGGTACATTATATTTTTATTTTTGGTGGATTATTTTTTTTATTTTATTTTTTTATATTTTTGCAATTTTTTTTTCATTTTTTTTTTCACTTTCTGATAGTTTTTATACTTTATTACTTTGTCCCACTATGGGACTTTCACTTTTTTTTTCTCTGATCGCCTGCATGGCACAGGAATGCAGCACCATCCCTGTGCCATGCAGGCTGTCAGCGCTGGACAGGGAGAAGATTGTTTGGAGATGCACTGCGCTGGAAGCCAGAAGAGGAGGTGAGTATCTGCGATCACCTCCCCTTGCCACCGCAATGCTGCGATCGACTTCGATCGCAGCATCGCGGGGGTTAATGTGCTGGAGCGGTGCGTAACCGCTCCCTGCATATAGTACCGGGTGTCAGCTGTGACAATCAGCTGACACCCGGCGGCGATCGCGCCCGCACAGCCTGTGTGCGCGCACGATCGCCATCACGTACTAATACGGGTCTGGCTCTTAAGTCCCAGGGCACAGACGCGCATTAGTACGTCAAATGTTGTTAAGGGGTTAATAAATCTCACTACAGACATTTCCAGAGTCCTCACCTCTCCAGTTCTGTCCATCTGTTATTCCCATAGATAAGAATGATGTAATGTGACGTCATCAGAATCTCTCACCTCTCCAGTAAGCCGGAAGAGGATCTCTAGGGTGAGGTGTAATATCCTCTCCGCCATCTTGTCTCTGTCCATATCCATCCTTGATGGGTAAAATCAAGAAAATTCTCTTATATAGAAGATCTTCACTGACAGGATCCGATATTGTAGAAACCTGAATGAGAAGATGATGAGCCTATGTAACATCATAAAAATCCTGTGTGATAATACAATTACTGGAGATAATAAGGGGAAACATATGAGGAGATTTATTATTTTACAGTGTTTAGTTTTCTTCTATACATCTAGTAATAAAACCTATATATTTTAGGCCACAGACAACAAACAGTTTCTTCCTCGGAGTCTGCAGCTGAATCCGTTTCTCACAAGATGGTGGTTTGATGGTTTTACGCGATGGTTGTTTGTTCTCGGCCCCGACCCTTTCACAACTCCTGTCTCCTAAATTAATCGTTAGAGAAACACATAACGAGAACCTGGCTTACACCTCTGGGTTTTCACAAATGCGCCATTGATAAATGTCCACCATGTAAATATGCCGAACACAAGAAATAGATTTAATCACATTAAATAAAACATTTCATTACACAATGCATCACCTGCAGCAGTGAATTTGTAGTATATTGTATTCAGTGTCTGGGATGTAATGTCAGATATGTCGGCTGCTCCTCCCGTAAATAAGGCAGAGAATTAATGAGCACATAGGAGACCCCACTAATCCCGCGGCCATTAACCCCTCCAACGTTTCCACACATTTCCTAAGAGAACACACTGGTGACTGAAAGAACTTTCGGTTTTGTGGCATTGAAAGGGTAAATCGTTCAGGTGGAGGGAAGATGGCGGAGGGGCATTGCTGAACCGTGAAGCTTCCTGGACGCTGAGGGTAAATCCATCGTACCGGAGGGTATAAAGAGAATATGTGGACGGTTATCACTACTATCTACATTACTGTGATAGTACTAGGAGATGAATAATGGCGTTGTGTGAGGACTTCTCTGGGCTTCTGTCCTTCATCCTGCAGTCGTCTGAATGGATCTAATGTGGACGGGAACCAGCTAAACCGCATTCTGTCCACAGCTGTTACCTCACTGTTCACACCACACAGAGACCCCAAGAGTCTCCGTGCTGAAGGGGTTAATGCCCCCTGCGCCCAGTAATGGGGAATCTCCACATACCTCCACCTGCAGATCCGCCACCACATATATGGCTGCTCTGTGCGTACAGGACCTGTGATGAGGTCACAGGAGGGGAGGAGTCAGGGGTCACAGGATCAGGGGCCTCAGTGGATGCACAGTGTGAACTGTGCGGCTCCTGTACAGTGATATCCGGAGTGAAGACGCTACATGGAGATGTCTCCGCAGTCAGTGACATTTCTGGCATTATGTATGTTTTTTGCCTATCCTTCTCTGAAATTTGACTACCCAATTCCTTCTCCCAACCCCAGTAAAGGGTAGAGGGTCATCGCTGGTGTCCATTTGTGTTGCTTTGTGTATGCAAGATAGAAGTTTAGTACAAGGACCTACTTGCGTGATTAAGGGTTCAAACAGAGTGAGTTCATCTTTTATACTAGTAACATGTGAGAATTTATAAATGACCTGAGCTGGAAATAAGCCAGGCAGGATAGACTCCTAATTGGAAAGGAGCCACGAAGTTCTATAAAGGAAAGAAAAGAGCCTGATCCCATGAGAACGTGTCTCAATCTAAGGTCATCAGATCAGTCCCAGAATAGAAATGAGTTCGTACCTGAAGCAGAGGGAAAATCTGGGTTGCCAAACAAGGGCGTTAATGGACCCAACCTACGTGATATAGATGAAGAGATTAAGACTTGATCCCATGTTTTCAAAAATTGTTGAGTGGGTATTGGTAATTGTTTAGTTTGTACATGTATTTAGTCAATCCAAGGTAGAGATGTGAGTATCCAGGGATAGAGGTCCCCTTCCAGTTTCACCCATTGCTTATGTACCACAGACGTGAACCAGTCGACTGCTCTCATAAGAATCAAAGATTGATGGTAATTTTTTTAGATCAGGCATACTAGTACCCCCCTTTATTTTTGGAACATCACAATATTTTAAAACGTATCCTAGACCTTGACGTTCCCCATACTACCTAATAGCGTTGTCGAGATAGGAGAAAAAGGTCTGAGGAATGCAGACAGGAACGGTCTGGAATATATAAAGAAGTTTTGGCAAAAAGTCCATTTTATCACATAAATACAACCAAACCAGGACAAGGGATTGAAGCTATAATTCATTAAATTTTGAAGAGTTTGTTCAAGGACAGGGATATAATTTAAACTATACAGATCATCCATGTTCCCTGGAATTTGTATACCGAGGTACTTAGATGTGTCTTTCTGTCATTTAAAGGGAAAGTTAAAAATTAGCTGTTGTCTTATGTTATTGCTTCTGATTTAGAGTAGTTGGCTTTAAAATCGCTTACTTGGCCAAATTCTTTGAATTCCTTTAGTATAGAAGGAAATGAGATCATTGGGTTTGAAACAGAGCAACAAGTCATCTGCGTATAGAGCTAGTTTATAGTGATGTGAGTCTATAGTAGCTCCACTAATATCTGGATTTTTTGTAATGCTACCGCGAAATGTTCCATCACCAATGTGTATAGGAGAGGTGATAAGGGACACTCTTGCTTTGTCTCCTTTTTAATAGAAAATGTGTCATATAGAAGGCCGTTTACCCTATCGCTATAGGGTCAGTGTAGAAGGATAGAATTTTAGATAACAAGAAAGAGCCTAACCCAATTTTTCGTAAGGAGCTCTTCAAGAAAGTCCAATGCACTGTGTCAAACACTTTTTCAGCGTCCACAGAAACAAGACACATTGGCATCCATTGTTTTTTTTGCATGTGAAACTAACAACGTTTTATTTGTATTATCACGCACTTCTCTACCCTTAACGAAGCCAACCTGATCGTTGCTAACAATTGAGGGTAGGTAGTGGGAGAGCCATGATGCAATTATTTTAGAGAATATTTTGACATCTACATTAATTATTGAAATTGGATGAACATTAGGGCAGGCATTTAGTTCTTTTCCAAGCTTTGATAAAACTGTTATGTGAGCCTCAAGTGATTGGGGGGCAAAAGGGGGAGTCTTCTGAGATATTATTGAACACTAATGGTAATAACAGAGGTGCAAACATGTTATAAAATCTATTATTGAATCCATCTGGCCCAGGGCTCTTCCCGATAGGGAATGATTTATTGGCCTCTCCTATCTGTTGTTCAGTGAAAGCTTTGTCTAGTATCTCCTGCTCAGGGTTCTGTAAGGAAGGAACGGCAGTGTCCTTAATATATTTGTCAATTTTTGTTTCAAGAAAATTAGGTGGCATGTCGTGGTATTTTCCATGAATATTATGAAGTGAGCTATAACAGCAATGAAATGCGTCAGCTATGTCAGTGGGGTTATGAATTTATATCAGTGGTGCTCCTTTTGTTTTAGATACATACAGCTCTGGCAAAAATTAAGAGACCACTGTAAAATTTTCAGTTTCTCTGATTTTTCTGTTTATAGGTATATTATAGAGTAAAATGTACATTGTTGTTTTAATCTATAAACTACTGACAACATATCTCCGAAATTCAAAGCTAAAAATTTTGAATTTATTTGCAGCAAATGATAAAGTGTCAAAATACTAAAAAAGAAACAGAGAAACAGTGCTTTCAGACCTCAAATTACTCATGTTTTAAATGTGAAATCAATATTTGGTGGACTAACCATGATTTTTAATCACAGCTTTCATTCCTCTTGCCATGCTTTCCACCAGTCTTTCCATGCTTTCCAATAGAAAACTGTTCAGTGGTCTCTTAATTTTTGCCGGAGCCGTATGTCCTTTACACGTCTGGATGTAACTTCCTTGCCAATGAGTGACCACATTTATCTGTGAATTCATACGAGTACCTTCACATGCGATCTTGATATTTTCTATACGTTTGATCTATTAAAGATCTTCGTTCCTTTCTTTTTTTCAATCAGATCATTTTTATTTAACAAAAGAAAACCCAACATTTTGTTTTTGTCATATAAACTTTGTGACAAAAACAATAAAAAGAAAGAAAAACCAGTAAACAAATACAACAACCGGTTTACAATGATATAAATCCCAATATCGCTCTATAGTACAAGGTTTTGGAATAGTAATTTTACATTTGTACATAAATATCTGAATACTTCCTGACGGCTTTTTTTTCCCTATTGGGACATCAATAGAAAAAGAATATATCTAAGAATGGGCAATTGTGTGGACTGAAACAATTATTATTTGCTGACACCTTGGGTATAAGGATATAAATTCCTGGTTTACTGCAGGGATATGTACAAATGGTCCAGTATAGTATTTCTGAAGCAATACCTGTAGTAATTAACCATTGTTCCCATAGGTGTATGGATTTCTTGACAGCGTTCCTTTAATATAAGATCCACTTTCCAAGCATAGAGTGTTATTTATCCTGGATTTTAGTTCTGTTATCGTTGGGGGAGAATTGTCTATCCAATGTAGTGCCAACAACTTTCTGGCTTGGAATAATATTCTTGAGCTAGCTATTGCCATATGGGAGTCTGGATCTACATCTTCTCCCAGAAGTCCTAGGATACATATTTTAGGTTCCAACTGAAGTTGTATCCCAGATACAGATAGTACAAGAGCGATCACCACGTTCCATTAGTCGCCAATATTTACACATTCCCACGTCATATGCATCAAGTGGGCATCATTTTAACCACATCTAGTGCCTGTGTCATCCATTTGTATTTCAATTTTAAATAAAATACTTGGGGATCTATATACCCTATGAATCAGAAGAATTCGGGACAATCTTTGTGACTCCGACAATGAAAGTTTCGGTGTCAAATCCAGTATTTCCCCAAATGCTCCTCAGATAAGGGACCCACATCCTCCTCCCATTTTGTCTTAACTATCAAAGGATATTTATCCAAATGTAGGGCCAGTAACTGCCTATAAATAAGGGATATTAGACCTTTTGTATCCAACGATGTAGTAATGGTATCTATTGGGTGATGTCTATCAATCAGTATGGCGTTTATTCTAGTTGTGTAGTATATGCAATATGTATTTGCAGATATTGATAAAACACCCTATGCGGAAGGTTAAAATCTGCCTTTATTTGTTCAAACATCTTGAATAATCCATCCCTCAAGAGTTGTGACACCAAACATATACCCCTATCCTTCCACTCACTAACATTTTTTAGTTTCTGTAGCTCTGGTAAGTTATAGTTGTGCCATAAAGGAGTATAATTTGTGTACTTTCCAATTCCCAGAATATTTTTACCCCTATCCCACGCCTTATATATTAACTTTAGTGTACGACATTTTAAGTCATTTTCTCGAGGAGGCCCCATATCTAGTACCGAGAATGGAAGCTTCCACTTGGTTCCTTCCATAAGTAGGTGCCCTGAAATTACACAATATTTGCAAGTACCCCATCCATGAAACTACTTTAGCTCCCTTCTAGCGTTAAGCAGGTCTGCGTATACCTGGAGGGAAGCAGATCGTTTATGTTGTTTATCAAGGAGAACAATCTGCTCAAGCAAATGGGAGACTTTAGCTGTTCTCTCCTTTTTTTAACCTTTATCTATGTTTTATTATTATCCCTCTGAGGACACATGTGAGTGCTTCCCATTTAAATGGTAAGGCAGTTTCATCATGCTCATATATTTGAAGGAGTCTATAGTCTCAAGAAGGTCTGAGTGAGTGAGTCCTTCAGCAGATTATCATTTAGGTTCCAACATGTGAAGCCTTGGTGGAGTGCGTCATAGTCAGATTACAATATACAGGAGCATGATCTGACCATACAGCAGTTCCTACCTGAGATGTAGGTTGCCATGTAGGCAAGTGACGGCTAATTAAGAAAAAGACTATATGGCTATGCATATTGTGTAAAGGAGAATAATAGGTATAATCCTTTACGTCTGGATGTAGTATCCTCCATACATCGCCCGGTTGAGACAGGAGCACGTTTAGCAAAGCTTTTGTGTTTTAGATTGGTGACTCCAGCCCAGGGACGCGTCTAAAGAAGGATCCAAGACAAAATTAAAGTCACCTCCAATGATGATAAGGTCCCCCACAAAATATTTTAGTTTAAGTAATGACGGCATGTCTTAATTTGGTCACAATTAGAGAGATAGAAGTTTTCCAAAGTCAAAATGTTGGAGTAGACGGAGATCTTAACCTCCTCTCCGTGTCAGACAGTGTTTCTACAATAGTACGTGGCAGTGATCTCTGGCGGCCTATACTCAGCACCTTAGACTTCAAAATATTAATCATCTTGGCATCCCAGAAAAATGTTATTAGTAAACAGAGGTACAGTATATGATCGCCTCTAAAGTGTGACTCCTGAAGAAAAAGAAAATGTACGTGCTGTTTATGCCTACGATAAAACACTTGAGCTCCTTTCTCTGGAACATTAAGTCCTCTGACACTTAATGAACAAGTTTTGAGTTGTGCCATATTATATGAAAAAAAGGGGGAATGGAAGAGAGAAAGATTAAGAGAAAAGAGGAAGAATAGACGGTAGATAGTGACGTCTACCTCTCAGTGTCTAAGAAGTATAGATTATGAATATATAAAAACAGTAGGAAATTGCGAAACAAGCAGATCCCAATGCAAGTCCCTAACTGGAGGTTGTCTTTACAGGCGTAAGTCAAACTTTCAGTTCTAGGATTCCTATTAGGTGGAACCATGGAATATAAAGCAAGTAATGCAATACAGCCTGATATTACAGTAGTATCATGTGAACTCAACTTATATGTCGGTCTAAGATCTTATATGAACTTAGACATTCTATATAGTGGAAGAGTGGCACCTAATGCTCTATTTAGATATATCTAATTATATGCTTAAAGAAATAAGTAAGCATCTGCAAACTGTCTCTCATCAGGGAAGACAAGATTCATTTCAGGAGCTCATATGATTGGCAGGTTCCTTTCCCATCTGGCAGCATCACCATCAAGTTCCTGATCCATTGAACACCTTCTGTGATGTGCTGGAACTCTCTGTGGCAATGGTGGAGCAGGTGGCCAGTCAGATATATGGAATGTCCAGGGCATCACAGAAAGGTCTCATGTTGCTTGGATCTTTGAAAATATACAGCTGGAATGGGTACCCCCAGGAGTACATCAGGCCATTTTCCCGGATGGCATCAAGTAGTGGTTTCAATACCCTTCTTTTAGCAAGTGTCATTCAGGATAGATATGTGAGCAATTATATGCGTTTTCCATTGAAATCACCAGGACCCAACTCCTCAGCTTTCCTCACAATGGCCTCTTTTACATTGAAAAAATGTATTCGACAGATAATGTCCCTTGGACGCTCAGGATCTGGACCATGATTGCCTATTGTACGGTGCGCCTTTTAAATCTCCACCTCCTTATCAATAGGATCACCAAGGATATTATTGAATAATGATCGCAGTGTTGGCATAATCACTTGTGCATTGATGCTTTCAGGTATACCCCTTATCCAGATATTATTGCGATTTTCTTGATCATCAACCATATTAAACAGGTGGTTTATTTACTGGCTGTGAAGATCCAGTGTCAGTTTCTGAGCATTATGATGGCCTCTAACTTGGACGACATTATCCTCTAATATCTGTACCTTGTCAGTAAGCTGTGACAGGATAGAAGTGAGGGGACGTATTTCAGTATTGTATGTGGTCTCCAGCCTCTGAATATATTGCTCCATATCTTCTTTAGTAGGGATAGACGCAATCTGATATACAAATAAGTTATGTTGTTCCCCATATCAGAATCCCCTGTGGCTGGGGGGTAAATGTCCCTGTGAAGCAAGCACTGCTCAGTATGTGGGCTTTGGTGAGAATACAGGGAGATTTGTGGAGCTGTTTTCTTGTGAGGCCAACATTAATAGAGAAGTTGGTGCAGGACTTACAGCCTGGAGCTGTCTGGCATCATGAGGGTTAAGACTGCTTCTTTTTCCACACTGAGGTGAGGCAGTAATGGCTCCGGACCTTCCATAGGAAACGCTGCATACCAGACATGCTGACGGAGGTGGAGGACCTCAGATTAACCTCTGATCTCTTCTTTCTTTCCCATATCGAAAGTCATGTTTGAGGCTGTAAATTGCTTATAATTCAGCCAAGAACACGGTCTGAAGAGAGTGCTTTCAGTGTGTGCATTCTCTTGGTGCTATGTCCAGGCCATGTCCTTGCTGTTGAATGTACAATACGTCTGAAGGTGGCGTTGATTGGCAGCAGGATTGTGTGATGTAACAATCTTGTGTGATGTAACATCCTTACAGAAACGCGAGTTGTGACACCAATGGAACGGCGCCAGAACAGGAAGTGCGTATGAGTGTTTTTATTTGAACAAAGCCAAAGATGAGGAATGAGAAGGAGTTGTCCTAGTAGTGGACAACCCCTTTATGAAGATACAATTTTCGGTTAAAAACATTTCCCACATTAAGAACATGAAAATGGCTTCTCGTCTGTGTGAGTTCTCTGGTGACTAAAAAGTGATGATTTCTTCACAAAACATTTGCCACATTCTGAACAGGAAAAAGGCTTCTCCCCTGTGTGAGTTCTCTGGTGCTTAACCAAAATTGATTTCCAGCTAAAACATTTTCCACATTCTGAACAGAAAAAAGGCTTCTCCCCTGTGTGAGTCCTCTGGTGTATAACCAAATCTGTTTTCCGGCTAAAACATTTTCCACATTCTGAACAGGAAAAAGGCATCTCCCCTGTGTGAATTGTCTGGTGCTTAACCAAACCTGATTTCCAGCTAAAACATTTTTCACATTCTGAACAGGAAAAAGGCTTCTCCCCTGTGTGAATTCTTTGGTGCTTAACCAAATCTGATTTCCAGCTAAAACATTTTCCACATTCTGAACAGGAAAAAGGCTTCTCCCCTGTGTGAGTTCTCTGGTGATTAACCAAATCTGATTTCTGGTTAAAACATTTCCCACATTCTGAACAGGAAAAAGGCTTCTCCCCTGTGTGATTTCTCTTGTGCCCAACCAAATCTGATTTCCGTCTAAAACATTTTCCACATTCTGAACAGGAAAAAGGCTTCTCCCCTGTGTGAGTTCTCTGATGTCTGATAAAATTTGATTTTGCTGTAAAACATTTACCACATTCTGAGCATGAAAAAGGCTTCTCCACTGTGTGAGTTCTCTGATATTTGATTAAACTTGATTTCTCTGTAAAACATTTTCCACTTTCTGAACAAGAAAATGGCTTCTCCTCTTTGTGACTTCTCTGGTGATTAACAAGATCTGATTTCTGGTTAAAAAATTTCCCACACTTGAAACAAAAAAATCTATTCTCTGCTGTGCGAATGCTTTGATGTTTAAGAAAAGACTTTTCGAGGGAAAAACTATTTCCATATTCTGAACATGAAAATGGCTTCTTTGCTTTAGGAGCAGTTCGTTTTTTAATGCTTATTTCGTGACTTTGATTTTCCTTAGTGTTCGGTAATGAATCAGAAGACAGGACCTGTTTCAAATGATCAGATGACAGATCTTTGCTGTGAAGGGATGATGGTATATCTGGAGTAATGGCATTCACTTCAATTGTATCTTGTTTGATCTCAAGATCATCTGATTTAAAAATTGAAGATGTCAGCTGTCCCTCTGATCTCCTGGTGCAGTCATCTGCAAAGAATAAAACCAATAATTAGTTATGAATAACATATCCTTAAAATTTATATTGTTGAATATTTCTACTTAAACTCTCCGTAAAAATGTACTTTATGTAAATGTATCATTATCTACCAAGAAAACATCACAGAAAAAAATCAGCCTTACCAACACCAAATCAGATAACAAATGCTTTAGCATTTTAGTGTTGGTTGGGTGTACTGGGTTGTCTGTCCATGTGGGGTGCACTTATATAGTGCTGGGCAGCCCTCCTGATGTAATAGTATGGGCATCATTAGGCTAAGCCAGACACTGTGCATCACACCTACCTGTGTGACTGGCGTCCTATGCAAGCTTCATCTGTGTGCATCTTTAATACTAGGCAACCACCCCCTCCATGAATTGGTAGGTTTGTGAGTGGTAGCTTCATCAGTATTTTGCACCTGCACTGCCCCCACCTTTATCATGGGGGTCTGCGGCATCCTGCTAGTGCATTTGTTATATGATTTGGTGTTGGTAAGGCTGTATCTTTTTCTGTGATTTTTTTTAAATTTTGCCCTATGTTAGCCATCATTATTCACCAACACAATAACAGTTCACAGTCTAATAGAAAACCTCATAGGATGAACCAGTGGATCGTAGTGTCCAACTGTTTGTTCATTCTGCTTCCCAAATATGGAATAAAAAGCCACCAAACAATGTTATGTAAGTGAAATAATATCAATAAAAACTTCTACTCATCTCACAAAAAACAAGTCCCCACTCAGGTCCATCATCTGTCAATGGAAAACCAGAGGTTTCCACATTATTAGTGGCTTAAAGGCTTTTGAAAAGCAACATGGCTTCCACAAACCAATCCAGCAATATCCACTCTCCCAAAATCAAATCTCCCCCTCACTTCTGAGCCTTGCAGTGCGCCCAAACCACATTCAGCATCCATGTATTTGACATTACTATAGTGAGAAGAACCCACTTAATTGATGGTGTGTGCCTCCTGGGGCACAATCTGGGCACTATGTGTTGGGGAATGAAATTATATATTTGTAATTTTCACGTTCCAACATCCACTGCGTGCTAATATCCGGAAAGTGCTGTGGAGTCAAAATAGTCACTACTCCTATAGATTATTTCACTGAGCGTTATAATTTCCAAAATGGAGTCACTTTATGGGGATTTCTACTGTTCTGGTTTTCTACCATTTTGTAATAACAGGGCTTCTGTAAATGGTGTGTCCCATCTCCTCTGGGATCTGCTCCTGCAACGTCTGCTTCTCTCACCAGGAGCCGCCTTATTCATCCTGCAGGCGGCGCTGGTGATGGAGGAGACGTCAGAACCAGAAGTTCTGGGCGGCGCAGGCTCTGTTCAGCCACTAAGATTAGGGTTGCTGGGACCAGTAGTACCATCCAGTCTGGCAGTATGGGTGTGTGTGCTGTCCAGCTGGAGTAATCTGCTCCCTGCTTCAGCCAATTGGAAAGCACCGCACCCTACTAAAGCTGGAAGCATATTGCCGGAAGCTGCCAGATACAGCCTTGTTCTCCTCTGGTTCAGTCCTCTGTGCTCAGCTCCCGGCTTGTGGATTTGTTTCCTGTTGTGACCTCGGCCCGTTTACTAACTACTTTTGTGTGATTTTGTATTTTCTCTGACCTCCATGTTCTGACCCGGCTATCTGACTATTGTTCTTGCCATCTCACACCACAGAACATTAGGTAACACTGTGGCCCAAGCTTAGGGGGTCTCTGTCTAAGTCCAAATACATGTAGAGGGGTTAAAGGATGATGAGCAAGGCAAACCCTGGGATCTGGAAAATGGAGTAGATAGCGCCAAGCCTGTTTGTGGTGGCCATCTTTGGAGCTGCCAGGTGACAAAGAACAGTGTCCCCAATACATTGTGTCTGCACACTATCCCAGCAAAATCTGCATTCAAATAGCTAAATGGCGCTCCTTCCCTTCTTAACCTGCCATGTGCCCAGACAGTAGTGTACAATTGCATACAAGGTATTGTCGGATTCAAGAGAAGATGGAATATTATTTGTAAGGTCCATTTGTTTCCTATTATCCTTTGTGAAGAATTCCAAAGTTATCACCATATAAAGTGACACACGTCAGATTTGAAGAATGGGCCCAGATAGGAACACAAAACTGGCTGCAGGAAGAGGTTAAATCAGAGTATTTTGGGCACTAACTACTATAGTAAAAACTGTGGGTATAGACAATAACACATCTACTGAAATGATCAAACTCAGCAGTCTTCATCAGTAAGTAGTGAGTAACTAGTGGTGAAACCTCTCTGGGGTAATTGGAGTATGGGGCTCGGTGGCTCTTGGGAATCTAAACTATCGTAAGGGACAATATTTTCTGTCAGATGAGTTTCAAGAAGAAATATTAGACGTTCAAAGAGAACTTTTTATAATAGTGCAGAGCTGAGGCGTCTTAAATTTAGCTTAGAGATGTATCATGGCACAGGTGTAATGTTTTTTTGTTTAGTTTATCTCAATTCTGTTTGAAGTTAGTTGGTTTTAAAAGAAATTGAAAAGTCAGGATAAAGGGAAACTCTGTTGTTATTGGACAGAAATTCACACTTGCCCTTCACTGCACATTTAATGTTGTAGATCATAAAAGTGAAGTTTGGCCAGAAACACTGGACCTGGTCTTGGAGAGACCATATGAGCACATTCAGCAGCACAGAAGGGAGAGAAGGTGGATTCATCCAATAAGATATCGGGGTTCTAGGAAGCCAACACCATCATTACCCTCCGCTTTCTCTTACAGTCTCATCATAATATTTTTCTTCAAGTAATTTTCTGGCTTTGTGGTTTACAGATCTGGGCAGGTAACGTCTCCTAATCACAGGGAGTAGGTGGATCCTCCAGGTTGTAAGTTCTATGGAAAAGGGTTTCAATGCCCAAAATCATTTGAACAGTTTTGGGTGGAGGAGAATGTTGTGGTCTAGAGGCAAAATGGTGATCACACGATTGTGATACGGCCGGACTACACAACCGATAAAGCAGCCACAGACGGTGACTGAGAAGAATCTGTAACTTCTCTGCATTTAGTGGTTACTACTCACCTGGGTAGTCATATGTGGGAATCTCCTCTTTACACCGCTCATCACCCCTTACATATGCCTCTATAGTATTAATATGGGTCAGATCTTCATCCTGAAACAAATATTGTAAAAGTCACAAACAGATGAGAAGTCCCATCTATGATCAGCTCTAATCCTGCCATCTCCACCGTTCTCATTACACAAGAATAAAACATATAATACTGGTGGATAAAACAAGACTGAGCACAAGACCTTCACAGCCGTCTACACATCATAGGGGAGATCTCATGACACCTTCTCTCCATCTACCTGATGATCCTGAGGAATATTGGGGTCTTCTTGTTCACAGTCCTGTGGAAGAAGAGGACGGGGACATCTCTCTGGTGTTGTCCTCTTACTGGATATATCTGGGGGAAATACATAAGGGACTGAATTCATTCTTTACACACAGATAATTATGGGCCGTGTGTATTTAGTCCTGTCTATTACCTGGTGATGTGAGGGGCTGAGGAACCTCCATCATGACGTCTTTGTACAAATCTTTGTGTCCTTCTAAATACTCCCACTCCTCCATGGAGAAATAGACAGCGACATCCTGACACTTTATAGGAACCTGACACATACAATGATACCGTCATCCCCTGATCCCTCCATAGCGTTACTGTATAATATCCCAGCATTCCCAGCAGTGTCACCTCTCCAGTCAGCAGCTCAATCATCTTGTAGGTGAGTTCTAGGATCTTCTGGTCATTGATGTCCTCATGTATCAGGGGGTGAGGTGGAGGTCCTGTGATTGGGGTCAGGGGTCTCCCCCATCCCTCAGACACAGGGTCCTGACAGCGCTCACTAGAAGTCTTCTTCACTACTGTGTAATCCTGGTTATAGAGAGACACATTAATAAATCTCACTACAGACATTTCCAGAGTCCTCACCTCTCCAATTCTGTCCATCTGTTATTCCCATAGATAAGAATGATGTAATGTGACGTCATCAGAATCTCTCACCTCTCCAGTAAGCCGGAAGAGGATCTCTAGGGTGAGGTGGAATATCCTCTCCGCCATCTTGTCTCTGTCCAAATCCATCTTTGATGATTCCATAAAGAAAATTCTCTTTAATAGATCTTCACTGAGAGGATCTGATATTGTAGAGACCTGAATGAGAAGATGATGAGCAGATGTAACATCATAAAAATCCTGTGTAATAATACAATTACTGGAGATAATAAGGGAAACATATGAGGAGATATATTATTTTACAGTATTTAGTTTTCTGCTTTACATCATGTAATAAAACCTATATATTTTAGGCCACAGACAACAAGCAGTTTCTTCCTTGGAGTCTGCAGCTGAATACGTTTCTCATAGACTCATCTTCCATAAAGCTAATTCTCGTCTCATTTATCGACACTGCAATCGGCATTAGCAATACTGCAGGAGATATTCATTACACATAACATGAGAAATAAATAGTTCATGATGAGGACGACATCTTCATCTTCTACTACGGCTCTAGAAACATATTTAGCCACAGTGCTTCACTGACTACATCTCCACCTGCCGTCTATATGAATGTTTTCCATCTTCCCTGGACTGTAATCTTCTATCACATTAGATCTCATGTTTGATTCACACACAGAAGTTTGAGGCTTTGACACATGGTAAGGTTTTTAATATTATACAGAGTAGGACTATCCCGAATGGGTTCACCTTGCCATGGTGGGATAGCTTTCATGCTATTTTAGATCAAAAACAGACCGCCGGGGGGAGCCGCCTGAAAAATGTGAGTTTCCCATAGACTTACATTGGGCTCGTTGCTCGGGTCGAGCACCCGAGTATTCCAATGTGCTCAACCCGAGCATCGAGCACCCGAGCATTTTAGTGCTCGCCCATCACTAGTTCTGAGTTTAAATCCCTGGTGCAGAAAAAATAAACTTTAGTTTTTTAAATGATGTTGGCTAGCACACAAACTTCACTGATGCTTGGCTTTGATATCTGACTTTTCTCACACATCAGAATAAGAATCACAATTACTTTTAGACCCCCTGAGTATTATCATGGTTAATCTCATAAGCCAAGAAAAACCTGTAGGGACACTGAACTTTTTATTATTAATTATTATTATTACTATTATCCTTTCAAACCAAAACTATGTGACACAGATGCCTTACCATTAAACTGTAGGTTCATTATTTGATTATTTAGGTAGTGATATATAATTATAATAATTACATAGCAAAAGTAAATTGGGAGTTTGCAGCCAGTTCTTGGGTGGATGGAAAGAAAAATTGACAAAAAAGAAATGTTATCATTAGACCCCTATAAGAAATTATGCAAATGAACAGTCACTTGGAAATAGATATGTAGTAAATTAGTACCTCCCAATTTACTTTGGCTATGTAATTTACCATGCAAATACACAGCGTGTCTGAAACTCTTAACACGTCAGGATGACAATCAAAATGTCAGATATTAAAAGTAAAACACCCCTGTAGTTTGTGTGCTAAATAGGGATAGTTAAAAAAAAAAATAATATTTCTATTGGGATTTGAACTGTGACACTTTAGTTTCAGAGGCTGATGCCTTACCATTGAGCTATCCAGGCAAGTGATAGTAACTGGCAGCTTTTCTTGTCTTATGAGATCAACCATGAAAATACTCAGGGTGACTAAAAGTCATTGTGATTCTGATTCTGATGTTTGAAGAAAGTCACACATCAGACTCACACATCAAAATCAAACATCATTTGAATTTGTCTTGCTTGCAGTCTGTGCATAAGTCCCAATGAGTTTCAATCAGATTTGCACTGAAAAGCATATAACCAGATAGAACTCCTAGGTTTCTTCAACTGAGTTAATCGCTCAGTGGTTAGTGCACTGGTGTCTTGATACAGAATTTTAGGTTCAAGTCCCATCAGCGAACAGTGACTTTTTTTTTATTATTATTATTATTACTACAGTTGTAAAAGTCACTTATCAAAATCACTTTTCAGAAACACTTGTCAGACAGGGTATTTAGCCTCAAACTGACATCATTATGATGTTTGATATCTGATCATGTCCTAAAATGGACACTGTACTCCTGTGACTGTGTTAACCCCTCTAGTTGCTGGATGCTTCTGGAGCACAACACTTCCTGTCTCATGTGCTTGTGTTACGGCTAATAGTTGCTGAATGCTTTTAAAGCAACAGCACTACTTCTGCATGTCACACTCTGCAACAGCACTACTTCTGCATGTCACAACGGTAATTGCAGAAAATGACCTTGGTGGATGACGTTCAGGCCTTCCTAACGGTGTTTGAAAGGGTCGCTGAGGGAGAAACTTGCGCCAGAGCAGTGGGCTGAGGTATTGGTGCCATACTTGACGGGAGAGCCCCAGAAGGTGTACTATGATTTAGCTTTGCAGGACGCCAAAGGGTATGGCAAGCTAAAAACTGAGATTCTCGCCCACTTGGGGGTGACAATGACTATCAGGGCGCAGTGGGTTCACCGCTGGGGTAATCACCGGTACAAACCACCTCGCTTCCAAATGTTTGACCTGTTGCACCTGGTCCAGAAGTTGCTGGTACCGGATTCCCATACACCTGCGCAGATGGTAGAGCGGGTGGTGATGGACCGGTTTGTGCACTCCCTGCCAAGGTCCATACAGGCTTGGGTTGCCCAGGGTGATCCCTGGAATGCGGATGACCTGGTTGGACTTGTCAAGAGATACCAGGGGGTTGAAGGTTCCTTGGGAAGGCAGCCCACTCCATACTGGGTTTCCCAACAGGGGGCGGAGACTCAAAAGGGGTTGGGCCATCCAAGGTCCAAAGGGGCGGTGGAGGTGGTGCCTAAGGTCCCTACAGGTGATGTTGTTTACTGGAGGTGCCACGGCCCAGGCCATATATCCGCCCATTGTCCGCTGAGCCGATGGACTGCAGCATAGGACGCCAGTGTTCATATTAAGCTTATCCGACCTGCAGTGTGAAATGTCAACCCAGCGAGGGGCCACAAGCATGTTCTGTGAAGGTGAACAGACAGGAGGTAACGGCACTGCTAGAATCCGGGAGTCTGGTGACCCTTATGATGGCCACCCTTCCTCTTCAAATGATCCCGGGGAAAAAAAAGTTGGCATTCGGTGCATTCATGGTAATGCTAAGGACTAGCCCATGGCCAGAGTAGACATTGAAATGGCTCACGGTACTGAGTCCCACGAGGTCGGCGTCGTTCAGGACTTGTTGCACCCTATTACTATAGGCTGGGACTTTTGTTTGTTTTGGGATGTGTGGGGGGAAGAGTTCTGGGTTCGCTGGCTCAGATAAGAAACCAGTTAACCCTGAGGAGGTATCACCACACCCAGAGTCAGACAGGTTTCCCTTTTGTGTCCTTATTGGGGATAAGGAGGTAGTACCCCCGAGTCTGCCATTCCGGAGTTAGGGGTGACCAGTGAGAATTTTGGGTTTGCTCAACATAGGGACCTAACTCTGAAGGAAGCCTTTAATAATGTCACTGTTATAAATGGGGTTACACAGGAGCGGGGGTTGACACAAGGTTTCCCCATTTTATGATGAGTGGGGAGTCGTACCGGGTCAAGAAAGTGAGGGAGGAGCGAGTGGAGCAGTTAATAGTGCCGGGCCCCTATAGACAGAAGGTGTTGGACATGGCCCATTGACATGTCTTGGGGAGATATCTGGGAGTGGAAAAAACGCAGGAATAGATTGTGCAGAGGTTCTATTGGCCTGGATGTAAGTATTGCAAGTCTTGCCCTACAAGCCAGTTAACCGCCCCCACCTCTCATTTTCGAAGTCCCCTTGTGCCTTTGCCCATTATTGTAGAGCATTCAAGAGAATTGCTATGGAAATTGGTTGGTCCCCTGATTGAATCTGCTCGTGGGCAACATCAAAATACACTGCTCAAAAAAATAAAGAGAAAACTCAAATAACACATCCTAGATCTGAATGAATGAAATATTCTCATTGAATACTTTGTTCTGTACAAAGTTGAATGTGCTGACAACAAAATCACACAAAAATCATCAATGAAATCAAATTTATTAACCAATGGAGGCCTGGATTTGGAGCCACCCCCAAAATTAAAGTGGAAAAACACACTACAGGCTGATCCAACTTTGATGTAATGTCGTTAAAACAAGTCAAAATGAGGCTCAGTATTGTGTGTGGCCTCCACGTGCCTGTTTGACCTCCCTACAACGTCTGGGCATGCTCCTGATGAGGTTGTGGATGGTCTGCTGTGGGATCTCTTCCCAGACCTGGACTAAAGCATCCGCCAACTCCTGGACAGTCTGTGGTGCAATGTGACGTTGGTGGAAATTTGCTCACTGAGTTCCTTTGGAGCTTGTGAATCCAGTCTGGAAATCCACTTACTTTCCATTTTGAGGATACATCTAATGAGATCACATCCTCTCACATTGGGTTTAACCACCTCAATGATGCAAAAGGAGATGTCTCTGGTTTCACCTCAATGTACACTGTTCATGTGTCTCACTAATGAGGTGTCCCGGCCATGGCGTATTTCGCCCAAATGCCCCCCCCCACAATCCTCTTGGTCGTGCATACATAATCTAGGGGGCAGTTGCATGTGGCCACATATACAAGTCCTGAGGTTTTACAGTTGGAATAATCCCTCTGGAAAAAGGCTTCAACCGTAGATGAACTCGAGAAAGATTTATATGGTCTCATCCAATTACATGTACAACTTTCTCCACAACTAAAGAAACCACAGATTCTTCTACCTAGCCAAGTTTTTATAGAAACTATGCACTAAACGGTCCATAATTGACCAACCCTTTATGAAAGTTATTGTGGGAGTAGATCCCACAGCACCCTCAGGTCAGGGTCGACCACAAGTACATACTAGTATTTTCTGAGGATATTAAAGATAAGGTCACTCTGATTGTGACAAGTTCCTACTACTTGTGTTATCCCATATTTTTCTTGGTCTCTTGGTTAGGCATGGAGGAGTGTCCGTCTATCCTGTTTTTCTGCAAACAATTGTGCGTAATCCAAAATGTACTGTGGGTACCTTTTTCCTTGAATCTGGTGTTCATGTCTATTGCCTGTATATTAATATCCGTGACATTAGAGAAGTTTCTACTCAACTGTAAAAATTGGCCCTTGGATATTGCTTGTTTTTTTTTAGTAATTTAATAGTTAATTAGTGCTCATAGGTTAATGGTAGATGAGTGTCCCTAGGGTCCCATCCCGTTCTTTCTCGAGTAAGGCAACTGGTAATAATTAAACTCTGATATAAATCTAAGGCCCACTCTATGGATATTGAGTTCCCTGACAAATTCAAGAAATTGTTCACTCGTCTCTGACTAGATGATAAAAATGTTGTCAATATATCTATATCATACCCCAATATATGGATGCCACCACTTATGATCATCCCTGAATATTGTGGTTTCTTCCTATGAGCCCAGGAATAGGTTAGCATACGAGGGGGCACAGGGGCTCCCCATCGCAGTACCCCTGAACTGGTGGAAGTACTTCCTGTCAAAAAGAAATATGTTATGAGTAAGAGTGAGTTTTAGAAGATCCTCCATGAAGTCATTATGTCTGCTACACTCTATTGATCTCGATTTCAAGAAACGTCTTACTCCTCTGATATCATCCTCATGCGGTATATTACTGTACAAAGCCTCGATATCTAGTAAGGCCTGATCCCCTAAATGCATGTATACATGCTCGAGGGTCTACATGTAGGGGAGCAGGCAAAGGGAAAACCATTTCCCAGAGGGATTATTCCAACTGCAGAACCTCAGGCGGTACTGTGGAAATATTATACTGTGTGTGGGGGGATGGTGGTAGTGTAGGAATATAATATACACCTGTTTAAATGGAATGTGTTCATTCCCTTGTAATCTTGATATATTTCATGTTCATCCCAAGTGCAAGATACACAAGAAATCCATAATATCTCTCCATATGTTTGGACCTGTATGTTTTTATGTTCAATCTTTTTATTTATTCCTGATCTTCATTCTTTTTAGTACGTCCCGGAACATTAAACTGTGTGGGGGGCATCATACATCCTGCATAAGGGGCATAATGGGGGCATTACACTGTGTGGGGGGCATCACACATCCTGCATAAGGGGCATAATGGGGGCATTACACTGTGTGGGGGCATCAAACATCCTGCATAAGCGGCATAATGGGGGAATTACACTGTGTGGGGGCATCATACATACTGCATAAGGGGCATAATGGGGGCATTACACTGTGTGGGGGCATCAAACATCCCGCATAAGGAGCATAATGGGGGCATTACACTGTGTGGGGGCATCAAACATCCTGCATAAGGGGCATAATGGGGGCATTACACTGTGTGGGGGCATCATACATACTGCATAAGGGCCATAATGGGGGCATCATACATACTGCATAAGGGGCATAATGGGGGCATTACACTGTGGGGGCATCATACATACTGCATAAGGGGCATAATGGGGGCATTACACTGTGTGGGGGCATCATACATACTGCATAAGGGGCATAATGGGGCATTACACTGTGGGGGCATCATACATCCTGCATAAGGGGCATAATGGGGGCATTACACTGTGTGGGGGCATCATACATACTGCATAAGGGGCATAATGGGGGCATTAAACTGTGTGGGGGCATAATACATCCTGCATAAGGGGCATAATGGGGGCATTACACTGTGTGGGGGCATCATACATCCTGCATAAGGGGCATAATGGGGGCATTACACTGTGTTGGGGCATCATACATCCTGCATAAGGGTCATTCCACATCAAGTGGACCAGTTTTAAAAATCGTCCCCACTCGACCTTCTCCGATTTTGTTGAAAATTTATAAGGATGTACATGTATGTTTGAAAAGAGGTTCTGTAAATTTTTAGGGCCAGATCTCAAATACATTGGGCACTGTTGACCTTTCACTGGAGGTTCCACCAAGCCTGCGGCTTCAGCTAAGAGGATTTGGCAAACTTTGGCACATAGCCATTAGAGTTCTATACTGGCTATGATGCTGAAATTTGGCATACTAGCTCAACTTTTGCTGCTAAACACGATAAAATTATTACCGGCTATGACAAAACAATATTTTGGCCGCAATTTTGTGTCAAAGTAGCTTGTAAAAAGCGTCGTATAAAATTTATGCCAAACTTTGCCCATATATAACTCAAGACCAAAAACCAATAGTAACTGGTGCTTTGCCCTGTACACCAAACATCTACATGACTTTGCATTGCTGCAATATCACGGTCAAACCATATGTATTTGTGGAAATATTCACACCCACATATGATGAAAAACTTAAAAAAAAAACGAATTTTACCTATTTTTAGGTCAAATTTCTCAAAAAGGGTACCCCTAAAATATATTAATTCTGATATCATTAGAAAGAGCACATTTTTCTCTACAAGGATCATTGTTTTTCTTTTTTTGGAGTCTCTCAGTTTAAGAAAAGAAAAATGCCACGGAACATAGTGTTATTTATGCGCGTAATGCATTGATTTTGTGTTTGATTTTCAGATTCTTATCACGTTACAGAGTTGTATTGTTGCTAGCAATGTCTATTATAATCAAAAACCTATAAACCTTTTTGTTTATGAAGTTATTGACTATTGTTACATTTTAATGCATATATTATTTATTTTTTAGCGATGGAGAATGAAATTGATGAAGAATCGGCCCAGTGCTCTATCGGCCTTGCGAACAATTCGAAGTGCCACCTTAAGACATTCACCCATAGCAAGGATGAGTTGAAATTGTTTACAAGCTTTGGATTGGATGAACAGAAATTGCTGCGTCGACGAGTGGGACTAAATTTTGACGAACATTCACAAATCTGTTTACACCATGAAGCTTCATTCTTGACCAAATATGAGCATTTGCAAAAATCGTGTTGCAATCCTTTTGGGAAGAAAGGTCATAACACCAAAAAGAATTTGCGAGAATATCAATTTGTTAGCAGCTGACCAGTTGAACGAATTTACAAAGAATGATGTGAAGCCTGGCCAGAAGATTTGTGCATCATGTTGAAAAGAATTTGCTAACAGGAAAAAATCAGCTGATCCAGTTTCCTCTGAATCAGATCCAGATGGAATGGAATGTTCTCCTGAAAGTCTAAATTCAAGCTTAACATCCATTGGCATCTCTCCTCTGAAATATCCACGGGTAAGCCAGCGGGATTCACTTGGATATGCAAGGAGAAAGATAAGCCAGGTACAAAATGCATTTTCTAGCAAGATTGCTTCAATTGGAGGGCTTGAGCCGAAAGACATTGAGCAAACAAAAACAGCACAGTGCAAAATGTGTCTGGATTACAATCACCTTTTGGCAGATTTGAAGCAAAAGCTGCAGGTGTCCAGTCAGGCAGAAAAGGTCCAAATCTTGACATTGGCACTTAAAAGTTGGTCCATTAAGGCTATATCAGACGAATTCGGTGTCTCTGAACGAATGGTCAAACAAGCTTGAAAGCTTAAATGTGAACATGGGATCTTAGCCTGTGTGGCAAGTGTGGCAAGAAAGTTTCTGAGGAAGTGAAGAAAAAGGTGCAGGCATTTTTATAAGGATGATGAATTCAGTCAAATGTGCCCTGGTAAAAAATACTATGTATCAGTGCGAATAGCAGGAGAAAAAAAGCAGATGCAAAAGCGACTATTACTGAGCAATATGAGGGAAATGTTTGTTGCCTATCGGGATCGGAATGGCCCTGAAATTGGATTTTCCAAGTTTTGTGAGCTTCGGCCAAAGTGGTGCGTAACCGTTGGATCTGCTGGAACACATTCCGTTTGTGTGTGTACCATTCACCAAAATGTCAAACTAATGCTTGCAGCATGCCCAATCAATGATGACTACAAAGAGCTCATATGCAAAATGGTCTGTGGATTTGAATCCAAGGACTGTATGCTTGGCCGTTGTGATAAATGCCTGGGTCCTGAAGTTTTAAAAGAATTTCTAGTCAATGTGTTTGTCAACAGTGACCCTGAAGATATTATTGAGTTCAAACAATGGATTCACACTGATCGAGACACGCTTGATACCAAATAAACTGACTATAGAAGATTTAATTGAAGAATTGTTTTGAAAATTTCTAAACTTTGTAGCCATCACTACATCGCCAAGCATCAAAGTAGCTATTTGAAATCGTTGAAGGAAAATCTGAGACCTGGAGAGCTTGTGATCCTTATGGACTTTGCTGAAAATTACTCATTTATTGTTCAAGATGCCATTCAAGGTTTCCACTGGGAAAATAGTCAAGCTACAGTACACCCATTTGTAATTTACTTCAAGGAGTTAAATGGTGAAGCTGCGCAGAACATCAGCTTGTGCATAATCAGTGATTGCTCACGACATGACACAGTTGCAGTCCACACTTTCTTAACAGTAATTGTGGAGTATCTCAAGACTCTCATCTATGGGATTCGTCATATCCACTACTTCAGCGATGGATCTGCAGCCCAGTACAAAAATTTTCTCAACTTGTGCCACCACAATGCTGATTTCAATATCAGCGCTGAATGGAATTTTTTTGGTACCAGTCATGGAAAGTCGCCCTGTGATGGGATTGGAGGGACAGCAAAGAGGTTGGCAGCTCGTGCCAGTCTTGCAAAGAGGTTGGCAGCTCGTGCCAGTCTTCAATGCCCAACTGAAAACCAAATACTGACCCCGGTGGATTTATTCAACTTTTGCAACGAGCAACTGCATGGAATCAAATTTTTTTTTGTTCCAAAAGAAAAAATTGACGAAATACGGGTAGTTCAAGAGGAAAGGTTCAAAGATGGACATACAATTGCTGGAACAAGAGAAAATCACCAGTTTGTGCCAATTGATGACAAAAAGATTCGCATTTCAAGGGTGTCAAATGACCCATCATCTTTCATTGCCCATGTAGATAGATCTGTCAGATCAGAAATGCCTTTTGTGCCAATTGCAAACCTCCAGCCAGGGCAATACATTGCCTGCATTTACGATAGGAACTGGTGGATTGGAAATATTTCTGAAATTTCAGTCGACGACCATGATGCATTAATACATTTTATGCATCCTCATGGACCAGCTAGCTTCTTTCACTGGCCTGTGAGAAATGATACATGCTGGATTCCCGAGCAGTCAATCATTGCAATAATTCCAGCACCAGCTGCAACAGCAATGGGCCGACAATACAGCTTCTCTGAACCGATTATGTTGCAAATTCAGCAACAATTCCAGACCACTTTGACTGAACATTATGGCTTGGGAACCAACAAAAGATACCCAATATTAGGCTTGGGATCCTAGGCAAAGACACCCACCCTCAGGCTTCGGAACTTGCGATAAAGAGACCGCCCGCGGCTGGCCTTGCACGGCTATCGGCCATGGCTCCTAGGCGATGGGGCTGCCAATTCTCGAAAGACAGCATTATTACAAATCTTAATAGGATTATAATACCAATTCTTAGGGAATTTGTTGTGGTATAACCACCATGGACCAACGCAAGGGTTTGAATAGTGCAGTTACCATTCATTCCTTATTAATAAATAACACCATTTTCAGTGGCATTTTTCTTTTCTTAAACTGAGAGACTCCAAAAAAAAAAGAAACAATGATCCTTGTAGAGAAAAATGTGCTCTTTCTAATGATATCAGAATTAATATATTTTAGGGGTACCCTTTTTGAGAAATTTGACCTAAAAATAGGTAAAATTCGTTTTTTTTAAGTTTTTCACCATATGTGGGTGTGAAGATTTCCACAAATACATATGATTTGACCGTGATATTGCAGCAATGCAAAGTCATGTAGATGTTTGGTGTACAGGGCAAAGCACAAGTTACTATTGGTTTTTGGTCTTGAGTTATATATGGGCAAAGTTTGGCATAAATTTTATGCGATGCGTTTTACAAGCTACTTTGACACAAAATTGCGGCCGAAATTTTGTTTTGTCATAGCCGGTAAAAATTTTATCGTGTTTAGCAGCAAAAGGTGAGCTAGTATGGCAAATTTCAGCATCATAGCCAGTATAGAACTCTAATGGCTATGTGCCAAAGTTTGCAAAATCCTCTTAGCTGAAGAAGCAGGCTTGGTGGAACCTCCAGTGAAAGGTCAACAGTGCCCAATGTATTTGAGAACTGGCCCTAAAAATTTACAGAACCTCTTTTCAAACATACATGTACATCCTTATAAATTTTCAGCAAAATCGGAGAAGGTCGAGTGTGGACCACTGGTCCACTTGACATGGAATGACTCATAAGGGGCATAATGGGGGCATTACACTGTGTGGGGGCATCATACATCCTGCATAAGGGGCATAATGGGGGCATTACACTGTGTGCGGCATCATACATACTGCATAAGGGGCATAATCGGGGCATTACACTGTGTGGGGGCATCATACATCCTGCATAAGGGGCATAATGGGGGCATTACACTGTGTGGGGACATCATACATCCTGCATAAGGGGCATAATGGGGGCATCATACATCCTGCATAAGGGGCATAATGGGGGCATTACACTGTGTGGGGGGCATAATACATACTGCATAAGAGCCATAATGGGGGCATTACACTGTGTGGGGGCATCTTACATACTGCATAAGGGGCATTACACTATGTGGGGGCATCATACATCCTGCATAAGGGGCATAATGTGGGCATTACACTGTGTTGGGGCATCATACATCCCGCATAAGGGGCATAATGGGGGCATTACACTGTGTGGGGGGCATAATACATACTGCATAAGAGCCATAATGGGGGCATTACACTGTGTGGGGGCATCTTACATACTGCATAAGGGGCATTACACTATGTGGGGGCATCATACATCCTGCATAAGGGGCATAATGTGGGCATTACACTGTGTTGGGGCATCATACACCCCGCATAAGGGGCATAATGGGGGCATTACACTGTGTGGGGCATCATACATACTGCATAAGTTGCATAATGGGGGCATTACACTTTGTGGGGGCATCATACATCCCGCATAAGGGGCATAATGGGGGCATTACACTGTGTGGGGCATCATACATACTGCATAAGGGGCATAATGGGGGCATTACACTGTGTGGGGGCATCATACATCCTGCATAAGGGGCATAATGGGGGCATTACACTGTGTGGGGGCATCATACATCCCGCATAAGGGGCATAATGGGGGCATTACACTGTGTGGGGGGCATCATACATACTGCATAAGGGGCATAATGGGGGCATTAAACTGTGGGGGGCATCATACATCCTGCATAAGGGGCATAATGGGGGCATTACACTGTGGGGCCAGTAAAGGGGTCCTGTACTATGAGAACAATACGTTTCCTCCCTTCCTGTCTCCATAGTTGGGTCGTATGTATCTATTACAGGAAACAGAACAAAACCTTATGATTCTTATAAAGGGGCAACGCAAGACCCCAAAAGAGTCTCCGTGCTGAAGGGGTTAATGCCCCCTGCGCCCAGTAATGGGGTCTCCACATACCTCCACCTGCAGAGCCGCCACCACATATATGGCCGCTCTGTGCGCACAGGAGCTGTGATGAGGTCACAGGAGGGGAGGAGTCAGGGGTCACATGATCAGGAGCCTCAGTGGATGCAGGACTCTGCTGTGCTGGTTGTCATGGTGCTGGATGAGCTGAAGTTTATGTGTGGGGTCAGGAGGGGTTTACAGTGTGGATGTAGCAAAGCCGCGTGTGTACGAGGTGTACGGAGCAGAGCCGCGTGTGTACGAGGTGTACGGATCAGAGCCGTGTGTGTACGAGGTGTACGGAGCGGAGCCGCGTGTGTACAAGGTGTACGGAGCAGAGCCGTGTGTGTACGAGGTGTACGGAGCAGAGCCGCGTGTGTACGAGGTGTACGGAGCAGAGCCGCGTGTGTACGAGGTGTACGGAGCAGAGCCGCGTGTGTACGAGGTGTACGGAGCAGAGCCGCGTGTGTACGAGGTGTACGGAGCGGAGCCGCGTGTGTATGAGGTGTACGGAGCAGAGCCGAGCGTGTACGAGGTGTTCGGAGCGGAGCCGCGCGTGTACGAGGTGTACGGAGCGGAGCCGCGTGTGTACGAGGTGTACGGAGCGGAGCCGCGTGTGTACGAGGTGTACGGAGCAGAGCCGCGTGTGTACGAGGTGTACGGAGCAGAGCCGTGTGTGTACGAGGTGTACGGAGCAGAGCCGCGTGTGTACGAGGTGTACGGAGCAGAGCCGCGTGTGTACGAGGTGTACGGAGCAGAGCCGCGTGTGTACGAGGTGTACGGAGCGGAGCCGCGTGTGTACGAGGTGTACGGAGCGGAGCCGCGTGTGTACGAGGTGTACGGAGCGGAGCCGCGTGTGTACGAGGTGTACGGAGCGGAGCCGCGTGTGTACGAGGTGTACGGAGCGGAGCCGCGTGTGTACGAGGTGTACGGAGCGGAGCCGCGTGTGTACGAGGCGTACGGAGCGGAGCCGCGTGTGTACGAGGCGTACGGAGCGGAGCCGCGTGTGTGCGTGGCGTACGGAGCGGAGCCGCGTGTGTACGAGGCGTACGGAGCGGAGCCGCGTGTGTACGAGGCGTACGGAGCGGAGCCGCGTGTGTGCGTGGCGTACGGAGCGGAGCCGCGTGTGTACGAGGCGTACGGAGCGGAGCCGCGTGTGTACGAGGCGTACGGAGCGGAGCCGCGTGTGTACGAGGCGTACGGAGCGGAGCCGCGTGTGTACGAGGCGTACGGAGCGGAGCCGCGTGTGTACGAGGCGTACGGAGCGGAGCCGCGTGGTACGAGGCGTACGGAGCGGAGCCGCGCGTGTACGAGGCGTACGGAGCGGAGCCGCGCGTGTACGAGGCGTACGGAGCGGAGCCGCGCGTGTACGAGGCGTACGGAGCGGAGCCGCGCGTGTACGAGGCGTACGGAGCGGAGCCGCGCGTGTACAAGGTGTACGGAGCGGAGCCGCGTGTGTACGAGGCGTACGGAGCGGAGCCGCGTGTGTACGAGGCGTACGGAGCGGAGCCGCGTGTGTACGAGGCGTACGGAGCGGAGCCGCGTGTGTACGAGGCGTACGGAGCGGAGCCGCGTGTGTACGAGGCGTACGGAGCGGAGCCGCGTGTGTACGAGGCGTACGGAGCGGAGCCGCGTGTGTACGAGGCGTACGGAGCGGAGCCGCGTGTGTGCGTGGCTTACGGAGCGGAGCCGCGTGTGTACGAGGCGTACGGAGCGGAGCCGCGTGTGTACGAGGCGTGCGGAGCGGAGCCACGTGTGTACGAGGCGTGCGGAGCGGAGCCGAGCGTGCACGAGGCGTGCGGAGCCGCGCGTGCACGAGGCGTACGGAGCGGAGCCGCGCGTGTACGAGGTGTACGGAGTAGAGAACTGCGGAGCAGAGACGCACGTGTACGAGTTGTAGGGAGCAGAGCCGCGTGTTTACGAGGTGTACAGAGCGGAGCCGTGTGTACGAGGTGTACGGAGCGGAGCTGTGTGTACGGAGCGGAGTCAGGTGTGTACGAGGTGTACGGAGCGGCCAAAAGCAAAGCCCACGAGGTGTAAAGAACATACGACCCCCTAAAATGACCCCATTTCGGACACTGTACCCACCAGGGAAGTCCTGTGAGGGTGTAATGGTTCTTATCCCACAGGTGTCTCACTGATTTCTTTACCACTCGTTTGTGTGTAAATAATATTACATTTGCTCAGAGCCGTAGCGAGGGGTTCAGCCAGGGGTGGACACACCACCGATGCACCTGGGCCCAGAGGTGAAGGGGGGCCCATGCAGGAAGGAGCGCAGTGCTCAGGCAGTAGACCACGCAGCTGCTATGGGGCCCTTGACTCAGGGCTGATGCTGCTTAACCCCGTCCACTCCCACCCGTAATGATTTTTGATACTCAGGGCAGAGTGCGGGCATTGAAAAATGGGGCATGTCATGCAGGAGAGAGGCCGCTGGCCAATGGACGATTCCCCATCAGACTGATGAGAGCGCTCATTGACTGCTGTCTGTCCTCCTACAGGGTCTCACAGTGGGTCTTCTGCCTCCTGCGGTTCCTTTCCCAGCAGCATTTCCTCAAAGAGTAGAGGGTGAGGGAGGAGAGTCCACAGCATCGGACAGCACGCAGGGGCAGTAAGCTGAAATCAGTCCTGTCTGCTGTGTCCTCTCCTCCACAGTGCGTTCTGCAGCCCTCTCCAGAAGACCGTGATATCATGAAAGATTAGTATATGAGTGTATGTATATGTGCGGGGCTGCCGCCAGGAATTTCAGGCCCCATACTGGCAAAAAAATTTCGGGCCCCTTGAGACTCCGCCCAGGCTCCACCCCAGCTCCACCTCCACTCCTCAAACCTTCCACAGTCACACCGCCCACTCTTGGAAAAACTCCACTTCTGCACCACATCCTTATCAATCACACATTAAGGGTATGTGCCCACGCTCAGGAGGCGCCTGCAGCACCGAAGCTGCGGGATAGTCGTGCAGCTTCTGCCCTCAATTTATGCTATTGAGTGACACGATTTTTTTTTGCACATGTGGAGTTTTCTCATAGATGTTAGTCTGTGGAGAAAGTCCACATGTGGACCCGCAAGAGAAATTGACATGCTGCAGGTCTGAAAGACGTACTGCATGTCAGTTTCCGTGGGTGATCCATAGGTGCACAGAGTCGCATAGTGGACATGGGATTTCTAGAAATCCTATCCACTATGCTGTAACACCAGACTGCTGCAGGTTTGATGCTGCATAAGCATGCAGTGTCAAACACACAGCGGCTCCTGACCATGTGCACATACCCTAACAGTTCCCATAGAACACCATATCACATACATAGCAGCAGCTTTTGTTTTGGCCAAAAGATTTTGTAAGCCGCCGCCACGACAAGGTAGACTCTTCTGGCAGGGCCCTACTCTACTCTAACCTATTAAACATTTCTTAAAATATCCAGTACTCTATTTAGGTATATTTTTCTTTAAGGGAATATGTCACATACATTTTTTCAAATAATATCACATACAAAGGGACAAAAACCGTCACACCATGGCCGGACTGCATATTACCACCACATAGTGACCAAATAATACCACATACAAAGAATACCGACACACGATGACTAGACCACATATCACCACATAGTGACCAAATAGTACTACATACAAGGAGCAAATACCACCACACCATGGCCGGACCACATTTTACCACCACATAGTGACCGAACAACACCACATGCAAGGAACAAGTACCACCACACCATGACCAGACCACATATTACCGCCAGATAATGACCAAATAATACTACATACAAGGAACATAGAATTAAACCTCATACTCTTGTTCATGCATATTTGTATCCCACCCTGTATATAAACTGTTTATTGCAGGAAATTTGTGTGAAAACCACCGATGTTAGGAAATACACCCGCATCTGATCTGGTGCAAAGCATAATATCCTGGCAAAGGATCATAGAGCCGCAGATATACCAAGCATTATCAATCATATGAACGGGAGGCAAATAGATGCATCATTGTAAAACAGACGAGAACAAGTACAGAACACTGGTGAGATTACTGTGGAATATTGCAATGGTGAAACAGATTAGATGGAGCGTACAAATCCATACTATCCAGGAGTTGGATGTACAGTACAGACCAAAAGTTTGGACACACCTTCTCATTTAAAGATTTTTCTGTATTTTCATGACTATGAAAATTGTACATTCACACTGAAGGCATCAAAACGATGAATTAACACGTGGAATTATATAGTTAACAAAAAAGTGTGAAACAACTGAAAATATGTCTTATATTCTAGGTTCTTCAAAGTAGCCACCTTTTGCTTTGATGACTGCTTTTCACACTCTTGGCATTCTCTTGATGAGCTTCAAGAGGTAGTCACCGGAAATGGTCTTCCAACAATCTTGAAGGAGTTCCCAGAGATGCTTAGCACTTGTTGGCCCTTTTGCCTTCACTCTGCAGTCCAGCTCACCCCAAACCATCTCAATTGGGTTCAGGTCTGGTGACTGTGGAGGCCAGGTCATCTGGCGTAGCACCCCATCACTCTCCTTGGTCAAATAGCCCTTACACAGCCTGGAGGTGTGTTTGGGGTCATTGTCCTGTTGAAAAATAAATGATGGACCAACTAAACGCAAACCGGATGGAATAGCATGCCGCTGCAAGATGCTGTGGTTGCCATGCTGGTTCAGTATGCCTTCAATTTTTAATAAATCCCCAACAGTGTCACCAGCAAAGCACCCCCACACCATCACACCTCCTCCTCCATGCTTCACGGTGGGAACCAGGCATGTAGAGTCCATCCGTTCACCTTTTCTGCGTCGCACAAAGACACGGTGGTTGGAACCAAAGATCTCAAATTTGGACTCATCAGCCCAAAGCACAGATTTCCACTGGTCTAATGTCCATTCCTTGTGTTCTTTAGCCCAAACAAGTCTCTTCTGCTTGTTGCCTGTCCTTAGCAGTGGTTTCCTAGCATCTATTTTACCATAAAGGCCTGCTGCACAATAACAGTTGTTAAAGTGATGTGTCTGCTGCTAGAACTCTGTGTGGCATTGACCTGATCTCTAATCTCAGCTGCTGTTAACCTGCGATTTCTGAGGCTGGTGACTCGGATAAACTTATCCACAGAAGCAGAGGTGACTCTTGGTCTTCCTTTACTGGGGCGGTCCTCATGGGAGCCAGTTTCTTTGTAGAGCTTGATGGTTTTTGGAACTGCACTTGGGGACACTTTCAAAGTTTTCCCAATTTTTCGTACTGACTGACCTTCATTTTTTAAAGTTTATACAGTAGGACTATCAGCTGTGTATCCACCAGACTTCTGCACAACACAACTGATGGTCCCAACCCTATTTATAAGGCAAGAAATCCAACTTATTAAACCTAACAGGGCACACCTGTGAAGTGAAAACCATTTCCGGTGACTACCTCTTGAAGCTCATCAAGAGAATGTCAAGAGTGTGCAAAGCAGTCATCAAAGCAAAAGGTGGCTACTTTGAAGAACCTAGAATATAAGACATATTTTCAGTTGTTTCACACTTTTTTTGTTAATTATATAATTCCACATGTGATAATTCATAGTTTTGATGCCTTCATAGTCATGAATATACAGAAAAATCTTTAAATGAGAAGGTGTGTCCAAACTTTTGGTCTGTACTGTATAACATATCAATTGCAATGGGATACGTCTTCATAGTGTCTGATGCAAAACCTGATCGTGAGGCTACAGGTATAGCAAGCATTTTTATCTGTATCAATGAAAAACAGATTGTAATGGAAATATTGAAAATCTTTTCTTCTCCCGTGTCATAGATATTAAGAAGTCTCTCTCAGACTCCTCTTCCCTCCTCCCCTACAGTAATTGTCCATGGAAGAAGAGCTGACACTTTGGCCAGTGGCCTCTATGCAAATCAACACACATATGAGAAGGGCCTTGCAAGCAAATGCTAGCCCAAAAGCTGCTTCCAAACCCAATTAACACAGGCTTGTGATAGATTTGCAGCTAACTGAGAAGGTTTTATTCCCAGTGCTTCAAAAGGAATGTAACAAAGACCTGCAGACGGCCCGAAGCCAATATGGAATATGGAATAACTAAAGTTCCATATGTCCGATAATAATGGGGCCTATATTTTGGGTGGCTGGGTCAGCTAAGGAACAATATGGATATTTAACAGTCACTGTAAGCCCCTCTGGGGAGCTGTGGCACAAAAGTAACAAAATAGCAGACGGCAGCTATACCGTGTGTGGTCTTTGGAGAAAGGTAAAATCATAACGGAAAATATGTTATCACTTTTGGGCCTCTACGATCAATCCATGATAAGTTATTGCAAAAAACATATCTAATAAAAATATGAAGGCTGGAGACTAGCCCCCGTGATGTCATCACAGGGGGTATGTGGACAGGTCTCCCCTTAGGCATAAAAGAATCCACGGAGGATGGATCAGCACTTATGTTGGAAGTTACATATTTTGTGTAGCACGGGTCACATTCGCTGAACGCCATCGGAGTGCTTCTCTCCAATGTGTTGTCTGACAAAGGTTTTCTATAGAGTGTGGTGTCCACTTTATAAGATGTTACTATCCCTGTCAGGAAAATATCCAGAAATGGAGTGGAAAAATCAAAGGTTCGCCGACAGTGAATTTTAAATTTAAGGAATAGGAATTCAAATACAAAACAAATTGTGACACTAACTGGGGGTCACCTCTCCATACCAAAAGCATCAACATATCTACCAAACCAAAAAATGTGCTCAAAAATGGATTATCATCAGAAAAAATGTACATTTCTTCCCACCATGACATGTACAGCATAGCCAAAGATGGTGAGAATTTGTAGCCCATGAGGGCTCCCAGTACTTGTAAATAATATTTAGAATCAAAACATAAAATTGTTGTGGGACAACAAATATTTTATGTTATAATGAACCTTTTTAAATTCACAGAATATCCACTATATTTATTTAAATGGTGTTGAACGGCAATGATGGCCAATGCGTGAGGGATGGAGGAATACAGGTTGACAACATTGCTGGTGACAAACCTATATTCTTCCTGCCACACAAACCTGTCAAAAACCCTCAGGACAGACGTAGTATCTTTCACATGGCTTGGTGTTTGAATAACCAGAGGATACAAATGTTCACCAGCCATTGGTTAAATTCTCATTCAATGAACCCATACCCAAGATAATAGGGCGAAGGGTGGGGGGAAGATACCCTTGTGTGTTTTGGGGAGCCCATGAAAAATGGGATAATCAGGTAACAGCCAGCGCTGAATTTTGGTATTAAACACCGACAAATAAATGCCTTCCTCCAGAATAGTGGACAACATTGCTTTATACAAATTGGTAGGATTCATAGAGAGCACCGGAGCAAATTTCATATATCAACACATCTAATAGCACATACTCCGGGGGAACAAAACATTGTGTCCATACAGAATAATGATCTCACACAGTTTTCTTTCTTTGGTCTTATAAAAGTTAATTATCCGGTAAGGGGTGGAAACAGACAGAAACCCCTTAATATGCGTGAAGCCTTCTGGATCTGACGTGTAAATACTAAATACCCTTCGGGTAATGAATTTCCGCAATGACCTGTTTTACATCTATTGATGAAATTCATACTGGTTTCTTCCCAGCAGACATCTATATGGTGACATTCCAGGTTTTCTGAATTTATTTTGTGTTTTTCCGGTTATTATTTGCCGGTGTACTTATTTGCCTTTCTGTATATTGCGCTATCATTGCTGATTCATCTTCGCAGAACGCACATAAATTATGCAAATATCTTAAAGATTTTTCAGCAATGACTGAGTATTTCCCTTGCAATGTTCTGCAGCTTATTTATCTTCCATTTCTCATATATTTATTTTTATCAGTTTTCTCGCAATATAATTCAATTATTTGTTTTTCGTTGATACAGATAGAAATTCCCGCTATATCCACAGCTTCACGATTAAGTTCTGCATCAGATACTTGTTTTTGTCAGCTTTATTATAATGTAATTACCTGTTTTTCGTTGATACAGATAGAAATGCTTGCTCCATCTATAGCCTCACGATCAGGTTCTCCATCAGACTCTATGCAGACGTCTCCCATTGCCATTGATCTGTTGTACATTCAGCTCTTGGATATCATGGATTTGTATGCTCCATCTAATCTGATTCGCCATTACAATGCTCCATCTAATCTGATTCGCCATTACAATGCTCCACAGTAATCTGATTCGCCATTACCATGCTCCACAGTAATCTCACCAGTGTTTTGTACTTGTTCTCGTCTGTTTTACAATGATGCATCTATTTGCCTCCCGTTGATATGACAGATAATGCTCGGTATATCTGCAACTCTATGATCCTTTGGCAGGATATTATACTTTGCACCAGATCAGATGCGGGTGGATTTCCTTGTAAATTTTCTACTATGTATTCAATTTTGATTTGCATATTTTTTTTCCCCTTTATATGTTCATTGTTATAGGTTTATAGTTTCTCCATATTGGTTATTGTGCATATTATTTTATATGATATTTTTACGTGTGTCAGATCGATAAGAACAATATTTCTATTCACAATTTAGACACCTCGTACACACGGCTCCGCTCCGTACACCTCGTACACGCGCGGCTCTGCTCCGTACGCCTCGTACACGCTCGGCTCCGCTCCGTACGCCTCGTACACGCGCGGCTCCGCTCCGTACGCCTCGTACACGCGCGGCTCCGCTCCGTACGCCTCGTACACGCTCGGCTCCGCTCCGTACGCCTCGTACACGCGCGGCTCCGCTCCGTACGCCTCGTACACGCACGGATCCGCTCCGTACGCCTCGTACACGGGCGGCTCCGCTCCGTACGCCTCGTACACGCGCGGCTCCGCTCCGTACGCCTCGTACACGCGCGGCTCCGCTCCGTACTCCTCGTACACGCGCGGCTCCGCTCTGTACTCCTCGTACACGCGCGGCTCCGCTCCGTATGCCTCGTACACACGCGGCTCCGCTCCGTACGCCTCGTACACACGCGGCTCCGCTCCGTACGCCTCGTACACACGCGGCTCCGCTCCGTACACCTCGTACACACACGGCTCTGCTCCTTATGCAGGATGTGTGATGCCCCCACACAGTGTAATGCCCCCATTATGCCCCTTATGCAGTATGTATGATGCCCCCACACAGTGTAATGCCCCCATTATGCCCCTTATGCAGGATGTATGATCCCCCCACACAGTGTAATGCCCCCATTATGCCCATTATGCAGGATGTATGATGCCCCCCACACAGTGTAATGCCCCCATTACGCCCATTATACAGTATGTATGATGCCCCACACAGTGTAATGCCCCCATTATGCCCCTTATGCAGGATGTATGATCCCCCCACACAGTGTAATGCCCCCATTATGCCCCTTATACAGGATGTATGATGCCCCCACACAGTGTAATGCCCCCATTATGCCCCTTATGCAGGATGTATAATGCCCCCACACAGTGTAATGCCCCCATTATGCCCCTTATGCAGGATGTATGATGCCTCCACACAGTGTAATGCCCCCATTATGCCCCTTATACAGGATGTATGATGCCCCCACACAGTGTAATGCCCCCATTATGCCCCTTATGTAGTATGTATGATGCCCCCACACAGTGTAATGCCCCCATTATGCCCCTTATGCAGGATGTATGATGCCCACAGAGTATAATGCTCCCCCAGTACCGCCTGAGGTTTTACAGTTGGAATAATCGCTCTGGAGTTGGTTTTCCCTTTGCCTGCTCCCCTACATGTAGACCCTCGAGCATGTATACATGCATTTAGGGGATCAGGCCTTACTAGATATCGAGGCTTTGTACAGTAATATACCGCATGAGGATGGTATCAGAGGAGTAAGACATTTCTTGAAATCGAGATCAATAGAGTGTAGCAGACATAATGACTTCATGGAGGATCTTCTAAAATTCACTCTTACTCATAACTTCTTTCTTTTTGACAGGAAGTACTTCCACCAGCTCAGGGGTACTGCGATGGGGAGCCCCTGTGCCCCCTCGTCTGCTAACCTATTCCTGGGCTGGTGGGAGGAAACCACAATATTCAGGGATGATCATAAGTGGTGGCTACCATATATTGGGGCTTAGTATAGATATATTGACACTATTTTTATCATCAGGTCAGGGACGAGTGAATAATTTCTTGAATTTGTCAGGGAGCTCAATATCCATAGAGTGGGCCTTAGATTTATATCAGAGTTTAATTATTACCAGTTGCCTTTCCTGGATGTACCAATCAAGAAAGTATGAGATGGGACTCCAGGAACACTCATCTACCATAAACCTACAAGCACTAATAAACTATTAAAGTGGGATAGTCACCACCCCATCATCCTTTAAAAAAAACAAAACAATATCCACGGGCCAATTTTTACAGTTGAGAAGAAACTGCTCTAATGTCACAGATATTAATATACAGGCAATAAACATCAACATCAAAAAGGTACCCACAGTACATTTTGGATTCTGCGCGATTGTTTGCAGAAAAACAGGAGAAACAGACACTCCTCCATACCTAACCAAGAGACCAAGATAAAAATGGGATAACACAAGTAATAAGAACTTGTGACAATCAGAGTGACCGTATCTTTAATATCCTCAGAAAACACTAGGATATACTTGTGGCTGAGCCGGACCTGAGGGTGCTGTGTGATCTACTCCCACAATAACTTTCAGAAAGGGTTGGTCAATTAGGGACCGTTTAGTGCATAGTTTCTACAAAAACCTGCACCCAAGTGGACATGGCTAGATAGAAGAATCTGTGGTTTCTTTAGTTGTACATGTAATTGGATGAGACCATGTAAATCTTTCTCGAGTTCCTCTACAGGTGAAACCTTTTTCCAGAGAGATTATTCCAACTGTAAAACTTCAGGACTTGTATATGTGGCCACATGCACCTGCCTCCTAGATTATGTATGCATGACCAAGAGGGAGTCTATATGGCGGGTGGAGGAGCATTTGGGCGAAATACGCCATGGTCAGGACACCCCATTAGTGAGACACATGAACAGTGCACATTGAGGTGAAACCGGAGACATCTCCTTTTGTATCATTGAGGTGGTTAAACCCAGTGTGAGAGGAGGTGATCACAATAGATGTATCCTCAAAAAGGAAATTGAGTGGATTTCCAAACTGGATTCACGAACCCCTAAGGGACTGAATAAGCAAATTTCCTATGCTTGTTTTGTATGAATACAGCCCCATTCTGGATTACATTTTTGGATTTTATACTCTACCCATTGCTACTCAGTTCCCTGTTAATGAGGTTCACATATTGTTTTACTTCATCAAGAGATCTGAGCTCCTATTATCAGAATTATTTCTTATCAGTTATATCCCACATACTATTTAGTAATTAACAAGTGTGGTGATCCTTGTGTATCTCTAATTATGCAATAGGGGTCAAATATGACCATTTAGGAACATACTGTGGGCCACCATCCCATATTTTCTGTAGTGATAAAGTAGATCTACATGCCTATTGCATGATGGGAGGATGTGCAATACTTGTCTTTAGTCTCCCATGACGCTGATCTCAGAGAGAGGATTTTTCATTTGATGGAATGCAATGCAATATCATATGTGCTACGGTGTGGAACGCAGACATCTGGGCATGCGCATTTGTGGACAATGGTCCTAGATGCGCTCCTGCGTGGAATGATAACTATGGGCATTCGCAGTCACAGGTATGAGTGGCTTGGCGGCAATCAGTTTATCTAGCATTTCAGTGTAAAGCACGTCACTTCCCGACATGCACACTAGGGGATGGACATTATCGGACCTCTAACTCAAGTAGCGTAGGCGCAGTACATTATTGTAGAAAGACTCCATTCTATATATCCTATGACAATTCACCTCTAGGAATGGGAATTGGCCTCCTAGTCTGGGAGGGGTTTTGGATGAAGTGGGCTATTTAAACATGGACACCTGGCTATTAGGCACTATGCTGAACATCATGAATTATCATCCCTGTATCAAGCCTCCTGATGAACCTATTGGGGAAACGCGTTGAGGCGGATTATTGAAACATTCTTTGAGTACCATACCCTTTCCTTTATACATATTGTAGGGGATTTACTCACTTGGGTGTGACAGGAGGAAAACATGAGGCATGTTCCTTTAAAAGTTCATGTGGGTTTATTGCTTCATAAACCCAGAAGCCAAACAGAAAAGCAAATAGCTCAGGCAAACAAAGTAAATGTCCTTAGCGGGTCTCTGCTCAGCCAGGCCTGTGTGGCACACAAGCTGGGGTAGCGTCCAGTGTCCTGGCTTGGTCTGAAGACAAACATACACAGGAGGTCTTCTCCCTCCAAACAAACAGACCATGTGCCAAACAACAGCCTCTGTTTTATAGGCTGTTAACCACACCCAGAGGTGAGGTATGTGGGTAGCTGGACCCGCCCATTCTCTTTTAGCTACCTGTAACCCGGCTCCCAGGTGCACCAAATGATCCTCTTAATGCTTACGTGCCCTAGAGAAACACTCTGGGTTACATCAGAGACCAGCCATCTCTGTGACACATACCTCCCATCGACTACGCAACCATTAGCCACCATACATACAGTACAGACCAAAAGTTTGGACACACCTTCTCATTTTAAGATTTTTCTGTATTTTCATGACTTTGAAAATTGTACATTCACACTGAAGTCATCAAAACTATGAATTAACACATGTGGAATTATATACTTAACAAAAAAGCGTGAAACAACTGAAGATATGTCTTATATTCTAGGTTCTTCAAAGTAGCCACCTTTTGTTTTGATGACTGCTTTGCACACTCTTGGCATTCTCTTGATGAGCTTCAAGAGGTAGTCACCGGAAATGGTTTTCATTTCACAGGTGTGCCCTGTCAGGTTTAATAAGTGGGATTTCTTGCCTTATAAATGGGGTTGGGACCATCAGTTGTGTTGTACAGAAGTCAGGTGGATACACAACTGATAGTCCTACTGAATAGACTGTTAGAATTTGTATTATGGCAAGAAAAAAGAAGCTAAGTAAAGAAAAACGAGTGGCCATCATTACTTTAAGAAATGAAGGTCAGTCAGTCCGAAAAATTGGGCAAACTTTGAATGTGTCCCCAAGTGCAGTTGCAAAAACCATCAAGCGCTACAAAGAAGCTGGCTCACATGAGGACCGCCCCAGGAAAGGAAGACCAAGAGTCACCTCTGCTTCTGACGATAAGTTTATCCGAGTCTCCAGCCTCAGAAATCGCAGGTTAACAGCAGCTCAGATTAGAGACCAGGTCAATGCCACACAGAGTTCTAGCAGCAGACACATCTCTTCAACAACTGTTAAGAGGAGACTTTGTGCAGCAGGCCTTCATGGTAAAATAGCTGCTAGGAATTCGCTGCTAAGGACAGGCAACAAGCAGAAGAGACTTATTTGGGCTAAAGAACACAAGGAATGGACATTAGACCAGTGGAAATCTGTGCTTTGGTCTGATGAGTCCAAATTTGAGAACTTTGGTTCCAACCACGGTGTCTTTGTGCAACGCAGAAAAGGTGAACGGATGGACTCTACATGCCTGGTTCCCACCGTGAAGCATGGAGGAGGAGGTGTGATGGTGTGGGGGTGCTTTGCTGGTGACAATGTTAGGGATTTATTCAAAATTGAAGGCATACTGAACCAGCATGGCTACCACAGCATCTTGCAGCGGCATGCTATTCCATCCGGTTTGCGTTTAGTTGGACCATCATTTATTTTTCAACAGGACAATGACCCCAAACACACCTCCAGGCTGTGTAAGGGCTATTTGACCAAGAAGAAGAGTGATGGGGTGCTACACCAGATGACCTGGCCTCCACAGTCACCAGACCTGAACCCAATCGAGATGGTTTGGGGTGAGCTGGACCGCAGAGTGAAGGCAAAAGGGCCAACAAGTGCTAAGCATCCCTGGGAACTCCTTCAAGATTGTTGGAAGACCATTTCCGGTGACTACCTCTTGAAGCTCATCAAGAGAATGCCAAGAGTGTGCAAAGCAGTCATCAAAGCAAAAGGTGGCTACTTTGAAGAACCTAGAATATAAGACATATTTTCAGTTGTTTCACACTTTTTTGTTAAGTATATAATTCCACATGAAAATACAGAAAAATCTTTAAATGAGAAGGTGTGTCCAAACTTTTGGTCTGTACTGTACATCCCCCCTCTGCTTTAAGCCGTGGGACTTGAGACCTTCTACTACCAAACAAGGGATTCTGGAGAGGGCAACGGCTTTACCATGTAGCTTCCCTGCTCTATGTTCTACATGGAAGTGGAAGTCCTGTAGGCCTAAAAACCAGCGGGTGACCCTGGCATTTTTCCTTTTGTTTCCCTTATCCATCTGAGTGGGGCATAGTTGGATACTAATTTAAATTTTCGACATAACAAATAGTACTGTAAGGTGTCCACTGCCCACTTTATAGCCAAGCACTCCTACTCTTTGACTGAATAATTTTTCTCGCAGGAGGACAGCTTTCTACTCAGGTATAGGACAGGGTGCTTCTCCCTGTGTATCTCCTGGGAAAGGACTGCTCCTTAACCGACATCTGAGGCATCTGTCTGGAGTATAAACTCTTTCTTGAAGTCCGGGGCAACCAGGACCGGTTGCCTACACAGAGCCAGCTTCATCTCTTGAAAGGCCGTCTCCGCCTCTGCAGTCCACTTGGCCATGGCTGATTTTGTCCCTTTAAAGGAGGTCAGTCAGGGGTGCGGCCATCATCGCGAAGTTTGGGATGAATTTTCTGTAGTATCCCACGATTCCCTGGAAGGCTTTGACTTGCTTTTTCTACAGCGGTCCACTTTAGTAATTTGGGGTTTTATCTTGCCTCTACCCACTACATATCCGAGATACTTGGTTTCTTATTTCCCCATGGCACATTTCTTCCTCAGAGCATCAAACACAGCCTGGACTTCTTCCAATTGACTCTCCCAGTCTGGGAGAGTCAATAATATCGTCCAGGTATGCTGCGGCATATTTCTTATGGGATGCAAGGATGCAATCCATGGCTCTCTGGAAGGTTGCAGTGGCCCCCTGCAGTCCAAACGGCATCCAGATATACTGGAAGCATCCGTCCGGCGTAGAAAACGCAGACTTCTCTGGCTCCCTGTGCCATGGCGATCTGCAAATATCCCTTCGTCAGATCCAAGGTGGTTATTTACCTTGCTGGCCCAAGCCTCTCGATCAGCTCATTGACGCATGGCATGGGATATGCATCAAATTTGGAGCCCTCTTTCAACTTCCGATAGTCGTTGCAGAATCTCCACTCACCATCGGGCTTTGGGACCAAGACGATCGGGCTCGACCAACCGCTCTTGGATTCTTCAATGACACCGAGCTTCAGCATACGAGCCACCTCTTTTGGAGATCAACTCTCGTTGCGCCTCAGGTATCCAATAGGGCTTCAAGTTCACCCGCACATGTGGCTCTGTCAGAATCTCGTGTTCCGTGACCCTTGTGCAGCCCGGCAATTCCGAGAACAGATCCTGGTTCTTCTGCAGCAACTCCCGACACTGCTGTTTCTCAGAATTCATTAGCGTTTCCGCTGTTGCGACTCCTCCAACGTCACCTTCTGGCTTGCCCAGCAAGCATGGAGCTTCCACAGCTTCTCTGTCTTGCCACGGCTTGATGAGGTTGACGTGGTATATCTGGTATGGCTTACGTCGTCCCGGTTGATGAACCTTGTAGTTCACTTCACCCACTTTTTCCAACACCTCATATGGCCCTTGCCACTTAGCCAAGAACTTACTTTCCACCGTAGGAATTAGCACGAGGACCTGGTCTCCCAGATTGAGTTGCCTCACTCTGGCTTACCGGTTGTAGACTCTGGCATGAACTTCTTGTGCCTGGAGGAGATGTTCTTTTACGATGGGCATCACCTTCGCAATTTTCTCCTACATCAGAGCGATGTGCTTGATGATGCTCCTGTGGGGCGTGACCTCTGCTTCCCAGGTTTCCTTTGCGACAGCCATGCAGGAGTTCGAATGGCGAGAACCCCGTAAGACCTGTGGAACCTCTTGGATGGAGAACAACAGATACGGTAGGAGACAGTCGCAGTTTCTACCGTCCCTTTCTATGACCTTCCTCAGCATACTCTTCAGAGTCTTGTTAAATATTTCGACAATGCCATCTGTCTGAGGATGGTAAGCTGAAATCCTCAGTTGGGAGATTTGCAGGACTGTGCATAACTCCCTCATCACCTTACTCATAAAGGGAGTTACCTGATCGGTGAGTATCTCCCTTTGGTAAGCCTGTTTTGGAAAACACGTGGACCAACTTGCGGGCTATACTCTTTGCGGAGGAGTTTCTCAGTGAAATCTCTTTAGGATAGCGTGTGCATTGTCCAGGATAACCAATATATATTGATACCCACGAGCAGATTCAACCAGGGGACCGACCAAGTCTATATCAATTCTCTCGAACGGCACTTCAATAATGGACAAATGGCACAATGGAACTTTGAAAGTGAGAGGTGGGGGTGCAATACTTAAATATTTCACGGAGACATCCGGGACAATAGAACTTCTGCACGATCCGTTCCTGCGTTTTTTTTCACTCCCAGATGTTTCCCTCAAGACATGTTAATGGGCCATGTCCAACACCTTCCGTCTAAAGGGGCCTGGCACTATTAACTGCTCCACACGCTCCTCCCTCACTTTCTTGACCCGGTACAACAACCCCCCACTCATCATAAAATGGGGAAATCTTGTGTCAGCGCCCGGCTCCTGTGCAACACAATTTATAACAGTGACATTATTAAAGGCTTCCTTCAGAGTTAGGTCCCTATGCTGGGCAGACCCCAAATTCTCGCTGGTCACTCCTAACTCTGGAATGGCAGACTGAGGGGGCACTACCTCCTTATCCTCCACAAGGACACAAAAGGGAAACCTGTCAGACTCTGGATGTGGTGATACCTCTTCATGGTTAACTGGTTTCTTATCTGAGCCAGCGAACCCGGAACCCTTCCCCCACAGATCCCAAAACCAACAAAAGTCCCAGCCTATAATAATAGGGTGCAATAAATTCAGAACGACGCCAACCTTGTGGGACTCAGTACTGTGGGCCGTTTCAATGTCCACTCTGGCCATGGGGTAGTCCTTAGCCTCATCATGAATGTAGTGAACGCCAGCTTTTTTCCCCGGGATCATTTGGTGAGGAAGGGTGGTCCTCATAAGGGTCACCAGACCCTCGGAATCTAGCAGTGCCATTAACTCCCTTCTGTTCACCTTCACATGATATGCTTGTGGCCCCTCGCTGGGTGAACAGTTTACACTGCAGGCCAGATAAGCATAATATGAACAACGGCATCCTATGCTGCAATCCATCGGTTCAGGGGTCAGGGGACAACGGGCGGCTATATGGCCTGGGCCGCGACACCTCCAGCAAACAACGTCACCCGTAGGGACCTTGGATCCGCAGTATGGAGTGGGCTGCCTTCCCAAGGAATCTTCAACTCCCTGGTATCTCTCGACCTGTCTGACCAGTTCATCCGCATTCCGGGAATCACCCTGGGAAACCCAAGTCCGTATGGGCCTCGGCAGGGAGTGCACAAACCGGTCCATCACCACCCGCTCTACCATCTGCGCAGGCGTAGAGGACTCCGGCTTTTGCCACTTCTGGACCAGGTGCAACAGTTCAAACATTTGGGAGCAAGGTGGTTTGTCCCGGTGATACGCCCAGCACTGAACCTGCTGTGCCCTGATAGTCATTGTCACCCCCAAGTGCAAGAGAATCTCAGTTTTTAGCTTGCCATACTCTTTGGCATCCTGCAAAGCTAAATCATAGTACACCTTCTGGGGCTCTCCCGTCAAGTATGGCGCCAGTACCTCTGCCCACTGCTCTGGCAGAAGTTTCTCCCTCTCAACGACCTTCAATGTCATCCCCAGAGGTCATTTTCTGCAAAGCCCATCTTACTACCTTCGGGACGTGGGAGTCATCAGCCGGACCTGGGGTTAGGCCATTCTTCCTGCCCTGGATGGCGGTTGCCAGAAGCTGCATCTGCTGCCATTGTTCCTGCTGGTGCTGCTGGATCTGCTGTAACAACAGCCTGTTGGTCTCCCGCTGTTGCTACGACTGGACCAGGTGTTTCAGCAGGTCCTCCCTTTTTTCTGGCGATGCTTGCTGGCTTGCAACCGGCTTCACCCAGGACATGCAGTCTTTCCTGTAGCAGTCACACGTCTTTGCTGGGAACACTGCCCGCACGTCTAACACCAATTGTAGAGGTTTTACTCACTTGGATGCGACAGGAGGAAAACGTGAGGCATGTTCCTTTAAAAGTTCATGTGGGTTTATTGCTTCGTAAACCCAGAAGCCAAACAGAAAAGCAAATAGCTTTTACATCAGGCAAACAAAGTAAGGCTGTGTGTACACGATGCAATTTTTATGCGTTTCCGCAGCCTTTCTGCAGCTGCTGAAACGCTGCGGAAACGCATTAAAAACGCATGGTAGAAGGACAACAATGTTCCCCAATGATAATCCGCATGTGCTGTGCCCATGCTGCTGATTTTTCCGCAGCGTTTATGCTGCGCTCAAAAATCCGCAGCATGTCCATTAATTTTGCGGAAACGCGGCGTTTTTGCCGCCATTGACTTGCATTAGAACGTGCCAATTCCGCAAGACTGCATTTGTACTTGCGTTATTGGCGCGTTCTAATGTGCGGATGGTACCCGAGTGTGGAGGAGATGAGACTCTCCTCCACACCCAGGTACCATTAAAAAGCTGTAAAAACAAGAATAAAATAAAAAATAAAGATATATTCACCTTCTCACGGCCCCCGGTCTCCTTCCCTCTGCTCGCGTGCAAGACTGAAGGACCTTCGGTGACGTCACAGTCATGTGACCGCAGGCCCTTCAGCGCAGTGTCTCGCGATATCCCGGCAGCCAGGAACAAGCCAGGAACGAACGCGGCAGCACACACCGGGGCATCAGAGGGTAAGTATAGCTTTATTTTTTTATTTTTAAACATTCTTATACGGTAACAATATATAAATCCATGCCGGTTGCATGGATTTATATAGTGTGACCTAGTTGTCAAGCACTTTCCAAGTGATGCTAAAATCGCCTGGAAAGCGCTTGTCAATCCGCATGTGGAAACGCATGTGAATCCGCATGTATTACGCAGGAAAAACGCATGTACAATCCGCATGCGTTTTTTCTGCCAGGGAGATGCAGAAATTTTCCTGACCATTTCTGCATCTCCTTGCCAGAAAAATGCATGTGGATTCTATGTGCGTTTTTGATGCGTTTTTTCATGTGTTTTGTAAACGTTTTTGAAGCATTTTTGAAGCCAAATAAAGTTAGTGAAAAAAAAGAAGGGTCAATTTGATGTCATTTCCTAGTCAACCCCCCCAATATCTAATTGAGGCTCTTTCACACATCAGAATCTCCGGTACGAGTTGTGATGACTTTTTCCACACATACCGGAGACACACACAGACCCATTTCAATGTATGCTTGGTCACGCATACGCTGTATAATAATCTTACATTTCAATGTATTTAAAAATAAAAAAAATTGGGTGGGCTCACGCGTATTTTTAATATCCAGCAGAGGGAAAGCAGACGGATGAGGGCTGATGTTATAGTCTGGGAAGTAGCCAAGGATCATGGCCCCTCTCTAAGCTATTAATATCAGGCCGCAGCAGTTAGCTTAGCCTTTACTGCCTATTCTACAGGGGGACCCCCAAAAAAATATAGGGTCCCCCTATAAATTGGAGCCAGCAAAGGCTAGGCGGACAGCTGCGACCTGATATTAATAGCCTAGAAAGGGGCCATGGTTATAGGCCCCCTCCCAGGCTATAATATCAGCCCTCAGCCGCCCCAGATTTGGCGCATCATATTTGAGCGCCAAATCTGGCACTTAGCCTCGCTCTTACACGCTGCCCTGATGCGGTGGCAGGGGGTAATAGTGGTGGGGTTCATGTCAGCGCCAGCTGCCATGAAGCCCAGGTTAGTAATGAGGGGCGTCTATAAGACACCCCCATTACTAGCCTACAAAGAGTTAAAAAAAAAAAACACACACTAGACCCAGAAAAAAAAATATATTTTTGAAATAAACGACACAATTTTATTTAATTATTAATTTACTAAAAAAAATAATTACCTGTCCACGTTCCTGCAATGATCTCCCATGCACAGCTGTCACATCTGGAGATGTGACAGCTCTGAATGGCTGCTGTATGCTCACACTGCCGGGAACACATCCGCTTCCGGCAGCGTGAGCCCCTGACTGAGGTCACTGGAGTGCATTCAGTCAGCGCAGCTCCGGTGACCTCCGTTATGGCCCTGCTGTACCGTGGGAATTTCTAACGGTCAGCGGGGACGTAAAGGAGCTCACCGGAGCAGCGCTAGCTGAACTCCGGTGAACTCGCTTATGCAAAGACGGGGACGCTTTATGGCTCCTTCATTGTATCGGCGGCGCTCGTTTAGAGCGGTCACATTTTATGTGGCTGCTCTAAACTGGAGATCTTCGTGCGTGGGACACTCGTGGACTACTACGGAGGGGTAAGGATAAGGTTGTGGTTTATTATTTTATATTTTATTACAGGAGATCGATGGCTTTGGGGAATTAGGTGTCTAGGTGAATATAGGTGTAGTTTTTTATATTTTACTTTATTTTAGGTGGCGATCGGCGGGGACAGGTAATGTATAAACTAAATTTCTTTTAGACAACCACTGGCCACCAATGAAATGTATTTTTAAAATTTATTGGGGACAAAAATGAAAAATGGGGACTGTAAATTTAAAAAAATAAATAAGTAAAATCCCAAAAATATGGGGGCATAAAAAAGAATAAAAAAGGTATAGGGGCAAAATATAAACCTATGGGGGCCAAAAATAAACATATGGAGGCAGTTTAAAGGACACATTAGGGCGATTTTAACACCAGGATCAGGCTGATGGGAACTACTGCTCCCATTGAGCTGATCCTGCTGGCACTAGTGGACGGGGGACAGACATAGGCCGATGGGAGTAGTAGTGTCACATCGGCCTATGTCTGCCTGCACGCAGACACAGCACAGAGCACCCACAGACACTTGCCACAGTAATCACGACCGGGACATTCAGGTCCATCCTTTTGTACCACCCCAGATGCTCAGCCATGATCCAGGAAGACGGTAATGGTATGGGATTCTCGTCTTCCTGGATTTATGGGATGGCTGAAACGCCCCCGCATGAGGTCACTTCCCATTAGCTGCGGTCTTGTGTTCCAAAATCGCAGCAAATGCGCTTCAATTCCGCAAGTAGTTTTACGTATTTGCGGATTTGAAGCGGCTCAATGTGACGCGCCCCCTGGGCCTGTGTTGTGTGCACGCACGTGTGCGGGGAATACCCGGAGCCCGATGTCTGGGGGGATAGTAGTAGTCTCCGTGGCGATGACCCGGTCCGTGCCCAGGGTGGTCAAACCTAGTGGCAGTCTATGAGTATGATGCTAAGTTAATTGTCCGACTACGCCACCCGTGGATTGCGGTCACTGGAACCGCTGCTGCAAGGCAGACCGCTGAGGCTGGTGTTATGTGTGCAGCTGGGATGGGATAACCCCCCACGGGAGGGGTGTAGCCTCAGGGCAGCAGGTATGGATGATGGGGGTGATGGTGGTGCACGAGCGCAGCTAAGACAACTCGGAGTCCTGATGGTGCAGTTCAGGGTCTTTACTCACGGTTACTCGGTTACTGCTCCAGGCCACCGCTGCAGAGGTGGCCGCCTGTGTCGCGCTGTGCTCACCAGGTGAGGGGCTCGGTTAACCCCCAGGTCTTTCTGGAGTGCTTTGCAGGACCCCCTTTATGTCTCCTGTCTCTGGTCTTCAACCCCACTAGTGACCACGCTTATGTCCAGCTGCCTCGGACCTTCTTGGTGGGCAAACGTTGGCCTGCGTTTCCCAGGTCCTATGTGGTGCCTTTCTAGCGGGTGTGGTGAGGGGCTGCTCCACATGTAATGTCGCAGCCTCCGGTTCTTAGTTGAGGGTGGTTTCTCTCCTCCACTAATTTGGGATCCGGTTCCCATCTTCTTGACCTGACCACCCTAATCTGGTAGCGACGGGCGTGTGGTGGCTACCAGCCGGTCCACACCCCTGGGGTCCCCTCTGTCCTTCTTGGAGCCCAGTCTGCTCCTCTTCCTCCTTCTTCCCTCCTCCAGGCTCAGGCCTCCTGACAGGGCCTGCCTGTGGAGCAGAGCCCATACAGCAGCTCTGCTCCCTGTCTTCTCCTCTCTGAACTCACCTTCTTTCTAAGATGGTGCCCCCCTCTTATATTCCTGTACAGAGTGCACCCAGGATCTACTTCCCCCACGCACACACTACCGGGTTGCCTTCTCTAGGTGTTCCCTCCCACCACTCCAGCCAGGGACATGCTCACTCGTGCCTGCATAACTAATGGGAGCACCGTCGAGCTGTCCCCCGGAAATGTGGTGTAGTGCATGTGGGTGTCAGGGTCCTGAGCCACACTCCATCCTTACCTGGAAGTGAAATATCGCACAACTGGGTGAGATGCAATACCCCTGTAGCAACCGAACCCTCGGGGTGCTACAAATGCAAGTCTATGGCGGCGAAAACGCAGCACTTCCGCAAAATAATTTGTAGTGCTGCATTTTTTTCCGCAATGATAATCCACAGTGGAAATGTCCGCAGCATGTGCACAGCACATGTGGATTATCATTCGGGAACATTTCAGCCCTTCTACCAAGCATTTTTAGTGCGTTTCCACAGCGTTTTTGCCGCTGCGGAAACGCTTAAAAAACGCATCGTGGGCACACAGCCTAAATGTCCTTAGCAGGTCTCTGCTCAGCCAGGCCTGTGTGGCACACAAGCTGGGGTAGCGTCCAGTGTACTGGCTTGGTCTGGACAAACATACACAGGAGGTCTTCTCCCTCCAAAACACAGATCATGTGCCAAACAGCAGCCTCCATTTTATAGGCTGTTAACCACACCCAGAGGTGAGGTATGTGGGTAGCTGGACCCGCCCATTCTCTCCTAGCTACCTGTAACCCGGCTCCCAGGTGCACCAAACAATCCTCTTATTGCTTATCTGCCCTAGAGAAACACTCCGGGTTACATCACAGAGACCAGCCATCTCTGTGACACATACCTCCCATCGACTACGCGACCATTAGCCACTTTACAATACCTTGATACATATCGGGTTTTATGACTTCCCCACGGCTGATTAAAGGGAATCTGTCACCCTCTGGGACTTATCTGACTTCTAATATGGACATACAGGTGATAGAAATGTGAATCTATACATACCTGTATGCCTCATAGTAGAGGTCTGTTTGCTGTGAAATGGCTTTTTATTCAGTGAAGATTCTGATGCTTGCTGGCTTGGGGATGGGAAGAAATACCCGCCTACTGTGTTGATTAAAATATTTTCCCCCTTCCCTGCATGTCACAGTACCCTGTGATGTGCAGTCGCCATGTCCAGATCCCACGGCCTGCGCGCTTTTTACGGTAGTGAAGCACTTGTTTTGTGTACTATGCAGCCATAGTATTGCAGAGATCTTGAGCCAAGGCGCCGGGAATTCACCGTGACTCACCGGCACCTGCGCACAAGATCCCTGCAGTACTATGACTGCATAGTACACAGTACAGCTGCGCCTTCCGCAAAAAGTGAAGTGCGCGGGACCTGGACATGGTAACTGCACGTCACAGGGCACTTCTTCCCGTCCACCGGCCCGCAAGCATCGGAATCTTCACTAAATAAAAAGTCATTTCACAGCAAACAGACCTCTAATATGAGACATTCAGGTAAGTATAGATTCACATTTCTATCACCTGTATCCCCATATTAGAGGTTAGATAAGTCCCAGCGGGTGACAGATTCCCTTTAATCAGCCGTGGGGTAGTTGGTGGAGTGGATTCCCTTTAACCGGTTCAGGACCGCCCACTGTACATAAACGTCGGCGCTGCCTGGGCTCTGTGCAGCGCCCACGTTTAAAAACGGTGGGTGGTCCCGCAGCGCTCAGGACCCCCAGGGTCCTGCTAGCGCTGCGGTACCGGTTCAGAGCGATAGCTCTGACATGTGGCATCATGGGGACCTGATTGGATCAGGTCCGCATGATGTTAACCTGTTCCTATCTTCTAGATGCCGCGATCCATAGCGATTGCGGCATTTAAAAGATAGGGACAGCCGGTGGTCGGCGATCGGGACCCCCCACATACCTGTCAGCGGCGGAGATCCCGGTGCTGTGACCTCTGACATCATCGAGACCTGATTGGCTCAGGTCTCGATGATGTCAGCGTCACACCAGCCAATCAGAGAGATCACCAGGGAAGTTTGTTTTAGCAACAAACTTTCCCGGGCGATCTGCCTGATAAATGCAGTTTCTCCTCCGATCTCAGTGAGAGAGCAGAGGAGAAACAGTGTGACAAGAGCTGTCAGCCTTGCCACTGTGAAAGTAAAAAAAATAAAAAATAAAAAAGAAAGTAAGAGTTAGGGTTAGTGAGTCTGTCAGATCAGTCAGTCCTGTCAGATCAGTCCAGTCAGATCTGTCAGTCAGTCAGTCCTGTCAGATCAGTCCAGTCAGATCTGTCAGTCCTGTCAGATCTGTCAGTCAGATCTGTCAGTCCTGTCAGATCTGTCAGTCAGTCAGTCCTGTCAGATCTGTCAGTCAGTCCTGTCAGATCTGTCAGTCAGTCCTGTCAGTCCTGTCAGATCTGTCAGTCAGTCAGTCCTGTCAGATCTGTCAGTCAGTCCTGTCAGATCTGTCAGTCAGTCAGTCCTGTCAGATCTGTCAGTCAGTCAGTCCTGTCAGATCTGTCAGTCAGTCAGATCTGTCAGTCAGTCAGTCCTGTCAGATCTGTCAGTCCTGTCAGATCTGTCAGTCAGTCAGTCCTGTCAGATCTGTCAGTCAGTCAGATCTGTCAGTCAGTCAGTCCTGTCAGATCTGTCAGTAAGTCAGTCCTGTCAGATCAGTCAGTCAGTCCTGTCACATCAGTCAGTCAGTCCTGTCAGATCAGTCCGGTCAGTCCAGTCCGGTCCCGTCCTTTCAGTCCGGTCCGTTCAGTCCAGTCAAAAAATATAAAAATAAAATGGCCCGTCAGACTTATACCGCAGAGGAGGTGTATGCCCTGCTGTGTTCTGACACTGATGACAGCGCAATCTCAGATGGAGATATGGATTTTGAGGGCTTTAGTAGCGGCGACACTGAGAGCTCAGAAATGAGCAGTGATTCTGGTCCATCCTCAAGCCCAAGGACCAGTACAGCAATAGGGGCAAATAGCGCTACTGGAGAAACGTCTCCAAATCAGGGAACACTGCCCAGTACAAGCGCTGTCCCTGCTACTAGTGAATTGGCGCACGCCAGTGTACAAGGGGCGCTGCCACATGATCTAGCATTTCCCAGATGGGAGGCTTCAGATTTGGCTGCTCCATTCAGCCCTGATTTCAACGCCATTCCTGGTATAAATGTGGAGGTGGAAGATTTTGGACCAATTCATTTTTATAATTTGTTTTTTACAGACAGCTTGCTAGAGCATATTGTCGTGCAAACAAATTTATACGCGTCCCAATTCATAAGCCAGAATCCCCGATGTTACTATGCTAGGGCAAATTTATGGACACCAACTAATGTCCCGGAAATAAAAAAATTTTTAGGACTTACATTTGCCATGGGGCTTGTTAAAAAACCGAGCATTCGATCCTACTGGTCCAACCACCCTGTTCAAGCCACCCCTATGTTTTCAGTCATTCTGCCTAGGACCCGTTATGAAATGCTCATGCGGTTTTGGCATTTTAACGACAATAGTCAATGCCTGCCCAGAAATGCCCCAGAACATGACAGGTTATATAAAATTAGACCCATCATTGAAAATTTGTCAGAAAAATTCTTAAGCCTCTACACCCCAACACAAAATATTTCTATAGACGAGTCCCTTGTAAAATTCAAAGGAAGACTGCACCTCAAGCAATTTATCCCATCTAAAAGGGCAAGGTTTGGAATAAAGCTCTATAAAATGTGCGAAAGTTCAACCGGATACACATCCGCTTTTCGCATATATGAGGGGAAAGATAGCCAACTAAACCCACCAGGATGCCCTACTTATCTGGGGACATCTGGAAAAATTGTTTGGGAGCTGATAAGTCCATTTTTTCAAAAAGGCTACAATCTATATGTGGACAATTATTACACCAGCATACCCCTATTTAAAAGTCTGGTTGAACACAACATCGGGGCTTGTGGGACCATCCGTAAAAACCGTCAGGGGTTTCCACAACCATTGGTCAACCAAAAGTTTCAAAAGGGGCAGTCAGGGGCTGTACGCAACGGAGAGCTGCTTGCCCTGAAATATAGGGATAAGAGGGATATTTTTGTCCTCAGCTCGATCCACACAGATGCCACAAGGGCCACTGTAGAACTAAGATCCACCACTCCGAAGCAAAAACCTGTGTCAGTCATTGACTACAACAAACACATGGGGGGTGTGGACCTTGCAGACCAGGTTCTACAGCCATACCAGGTATCAAGAAAGTCCTATACCTGGTATAAAAAGTTGGTTATTTATTTGTTTCAGGTGGCCACATACAATTCTTTTGTGTTGTACAAAAAAGCAGGAAATTCAGATCCTTTTCTTGATTATCAAGAAAAGGTAATTGAAAATCTTGTCTTTCAAAGTGTTAGCCCCGCTCATCCATTAGAATCTGAGGATGTGAAAAGACTCACTGAGCGACATTTTATTGCACTTATTCCAGCAACGGAAACAAGAAGGAACCCCCAGAAAAGATGTCGTGTATGTACTAAGAGAGGAATGAGGCGTGATACCCGCTACTATTGCCCACAATGCCCATCATTGCCAGCCTTATGCGTCACTGACTGCTTTAAAATCTTCCACACAGAACCACGTTTTTAAACTGTAAATATGTATCCCAATTTGTCATTCAAACATTTGGTTCATTTAGTGAATGACACATTCGAGTAGAGCTCACTTAATTTCCAGGGGGGGTTCTCCAGAATCTAAACCTTCCATTGCGTGCTTGTTTCTGGAAATCATCCATTGAGTTAAAATGGTCACTAAACCCATAGATGAATTCCCAGAGGGGTTTCATTTCCAAAATGGGGTCACTTCAGGGGGGATTCTTTAGCTCTGGTACTCTGAAAAGTGCCAGAACAGCATAATCCCCCCTGAAGTGACCCCATTATAGAAATGACACCTCTGTGGGAATTCATCTATGGGTTTAGTGACCATTTACCTATCTACTTATTTTCCCACCACTAGATTAATTTATACAGAGGAGTAGATTGTAAAATTCGGTCACTTGTTGTGGGTTTCCTCTGTTTATGCACCTCAGGGGCTCTCCAAATGCAACATGGCGTCCGCTATCCATTCCAGTCAAATTTCCATTCCAAAAGTCAAATGGCGCTCCTTACCTTCCAAGCCATGCCGTGCGCCCAAACAGTGGCTTTGCACCACATATGGGGTATCAGCGTGCTCAGGAGAAATTGCACAACACATTTTGGGGTCCATTTTTTCTGGCTGCCCTTGTGAAAATTAAAAATTTGAGGCTAAAGTAGCAGTTTTGTGTTAAAAATGTGTTTTTTTATTTTCACACTTCAACATTATAAAATTCTGTGAAGCCCCTGGGGGTTCAAGGTGCTCACCACACATCTAGATAAGTTCCTTGAGGGGTCTAGTTTCCAAAATGGGGTCACTTGTTGGGGGTTTCCTCTGTTTAGGCACCTCAGGGGCTCTCCAAATGCAACATGGCGTCCGCTATCCATTCCAGTCAAATTTCCATTCCAAAAGTCAAATGGCGCTCCTTACCTTCCAAGCCATGCCGTGCGCCCAAACAGTGGCTTTGCACCACATATGGGGTATCAGCGTGCTCAGGAGAAATTGCACAACACATTTTGGGGTCCATTTTTTCTGGCTGCCCTTGTGAAAATTAAAAATTTGAGGCTAAAGTAGCAGTTTTGTGTTAAAAATGTGTTTTTTTATTTTCACACTTCAACATTATAAAATTCTGTGAAGCCCCTGGGGGTTCAAGGTGCTCACCACACATCTAGATAAGTTCCTTGAGGGGTCTAGTTTCCAAAATGGGGTCACTTGTTGGGGGTTTCCTCTGTTTAGGCACCTCAGGGGCTCTTCAAATGCAACATGGCGTCCGCTATCCATTCCAGTCAAATTTCCATTCCAAAAGTCAAATGGCGCTCCTTACCTTCCAAGCCATGCCGTGCACCCAAACAGTGGCTTTGCACCACATATGGGGTATCAGCGTGCTCAGGAGAAATTGCACAACACATTTTGGGGTCCATTTTTTCTGGCTGCCCTTGTGAAAATTAAAAATTTGAGGCTAAAGTAGCAGTTTTGTGTTAAAAATGTGTTTTTTTATTTTCACACTTCAACATTATAAAATTCTGTGAAGCCCCTGGGGGTTCAAGGTGCTCACCACACATCTAGATAAGTTCCTTGAGGGGTCTAGTTTCCAAAATGGGGTCACTTGTTGGGGGTTTCCTCTGTTTAGACACCTCTGGGGCTCTCCAAATGCAACATGGCGTCCGCTATCCATTCCAGTCAAATTTCCATTCCAAAAATCAAATGGCGCTCCTTACCTTCCAAGCCATGCCGTGCACCCAAACAGTGGCTTTGCACCACATATGGGGTATCAGCGTGCTCAGGAGAAATTGCACAACACATTTTGGGGTCCATTTTTTCTGGCTGCCCTTGTGAAAATTAAAAATTTGAGGTTAAAGTAGCAGTTTTGTGAAAAAAAGTTAAATGTTCATTGTTTTCTTCCACATTCCAAAAATTCCTGTGAAGCACCTGAAGGGTTAATAAACTTCTTGAATGTGGTTTTGAGCACCTTGAGGGGTGCAGTTTTTAGAATGGTATCACTTTTGGGTATTTTCTGTCATAAAGGCTCCTCAAAGTCACTTCAAATAAGATGTGGTCCCTAAAAAAAATGTTTTTTTAAATTTTGTTGTAAAAATGAGAAATCGCTGGTCAACTTTTAACCCTTATAGCTTCCTAACAAAAAAAAATTTTGGTTCCAAAATTGTGCTGATGTGAAGTAGACATGTGGGCAATGTTATTTATTAACTATTTTGTGTGATATATCTCTCTGATTAAAGGGCATGAAAATTCAAAGTTTGAAAATTGCAAAATTTTCTAAATTTTCGCCAAATTTCCGATTTTTTCACAATCAAACGCAAGTGATATCAAAGAAATTTTACCACTATCATGAAGTACAATATGACACAAAAAAACAGTCTCAGAATCAGGGGGATCTGTTGAAGCGTTCCAGAGTAATTACCTCATAAAGTGACAGTGGTCAGAATTGAAAAAATTGGCCCGGTCACGAAGGCAAAAACAGGCTCTGGCGCGAAGTGGTTAATAAATACTCACTTAGCTCCATTCTTCATGCAGATACTAATGAATCCAGGACCTATGAGATTTTTACCACATTATAGTTGGATAGTTAGGGGCGTACCATCCATAGTAGCAGCCCACACGGCCACTCTGGTGTCCATGAAAAAACACAGAATTTGAGCTTGGTTTTAGTTATTATCCATGCAGCACATAAATGTATGTTTACTAGGGCCATTAATCAGAAAAAAACCTATAAGAAGAAAAATGATCATAAATCCTGCTGTAAATAAATAAATTAGAAGCAAAAGTGCATTTAAATAAAATAGGGTTCTTAGCAACACTGTTTTTGATCAAAACTAGCATGAAAGCTATCCCACCATGGCAAGATGAACCCATTTGGGATAGCCCTACTATGTATAATATTAAAAACCTTACCATGTGTCGGCCTCAAACTTCTGTGTGTGAATCAGACATGAGCTCTAACATGATAGATTACAGTCCGGGGAAGACGGGAAACATTCATATAGACAACTGGCGGAGATGTAGTCAGTGAAGCACTCTGGCTAAATATGTTTCTAGAGCCGTAGTAGAAGATGAATATGTCGTCCTCATCATGAAGTAGTTATTTCTTATATTACGTGTAATGAATATCTCCTGCAGTATTGCTAATGCAGATTGCAGTGTCGGTAAATGAGGCGAGAATTAGCTTTATGGAAGATGAGTCTTTGAGAAATGTGTTCAGCTGCAGACTCCAAGGAAGAAACTGCTTGTTGTCTGTGGCCTAAAATATATAGGTTTTATTACTAGATGTAAAGAAGAAAACTAAATACTGTAAAATAATATATCTCCTCATATGTTTCCTTTTATTATCTCCAGTAATTGTATTATTACACAGGATTTTTATGATGTTACATAGGCTCATCATTTTCTCATTCAGGTCCCTAAAATATCAGATCCTTTCAGTGAAGATCTTCTATTTAAGAGAATTTTCCTTATGGACCCATCAAAGATGGATATGGACAGAGACAAGATGGCGGAGAGGATATTACACCTCACCCTAGAGATCCTCTTCTGGCTTACTGGAGAGGTAAGAGATTCTGATGCTGTCACATTACATCATTCTTATCTATGGGAATAACAGATGGCCAGAACTGGAGAGGTGAGGACTCTGGAAATGTCTGTAGTGAGATTTAATAATGTGTCTCTCCATAACCAGGATTACACATTAATGAAGAAGACCTCTAGTGAGCGCTGTCAGGCCCCTGTGTCTGAGGGATGGGAAAGACCCCTGAGCCCAATCACAGGACCTCCACCTCACCCCTTGATACATGAGGACATCAATGACCAGAAGATCCTAGAACTCACCTACAAGATGATTGAGCTGCTGACTGGAGAGGTAACACTGCTGGGAATACTGGGACATTATACAGTAACACTATGAAAGGATCGGGGGGATGACGGTATCATTGTATGTGTCAGGTTCCTATAAGATGTCAGGATGTTGCTGTATATTTTTCCATGGAGGAGTGGGAGTATTTAGAAGGACACAAAGATTTGTACAAAGACGCCATGATGGAGGTTCCCCAGTCCCTCACATCACTAGGTAATAGACAGGACTAAATACACACGGCCTATAATTATCTGTATGTAAAGAATGAATTCAGTCCCTGTATGTGTTTCCTCCAGATCTATCCAGTAAGAGGACAACACCAGAGAGATGTCCCCGTCCTCTTCTTCCACAGGACTGTAAACAAGAAGATCCCGATGTTCCTCAGGATCATCAGGTAGATGGAGAGAAGGTGTCATGAGATCTCCCCTATGATGTGTAGACGGCTGTGAAGGTCTTGTGTTCTGTGGCGATTTATCCACCAGTATTATATGTTTTATACTTGTGTAATGAGAACGGTGGAGATGGCAGGATTAGAGCTGATCATAGATGGGACTTCTCATCTGTTTGTGACTTTTACAATATTTGTTTCAGGGTGAAGATCTGACCCATATTAATACTACAGAGATATATGTGAGGGGTGATGAGCGGTGTAAAGAGGAGACTCCTACATATGACTACCCAGGTGAGTAGTAACCACTAAATGCAGAGAAGTCACAGATTCTTCTCAGTCACCGGCTGTGGCTGCTTTATCGGTGGTGTAGTCCGGCCTTATCACAATCGTGTGATCACCATTTTGCCATTAGATCAAAACATTCTCCACCCAAAACTGTTCAAATGATTTTGGGCATTGAAAGCCCTTTTCCATATAACTTACAACCTGGAGGATCCACCTACCCCCTGGGATTAGATGACGCTGACCGTTACCTGCCCAGATCTGTAAACTACAAAGCCTAATGACAGCATACGTAGAATGTGCTGACAAGTTAGAAAATCACTTGAAGAAAGATATTATGATGGGCCTGTAAGAGACAGCGGAGGGTAATGATGCTGTTGGCTTCCTAGAACCCTGATATCTTATTGGATGAATCTACCTTCTCTCCCTCTGAGCTGCTGAATGTGCTCATATGGTCTTTACAAGACCAGGTCCAGTCTTTCTGGACAAACTTTACTTTTATGATCTACAACATTAACCATTTCGCGCCAGAGCCTGTTTTTGCCTTCGTGACCAGGCCAATTTTTTCAATTCTGACCACTGTCACTTTATGAAGTAATTACTTTGGAACGCTTCAACGGATTCCCCTGATTCTGAGATTGTTTTTTCGTGACATATTGTACTTCATGATAGTGGTAAAATTTCTTCTATATCATTTGCGTTTATTTGTGAAAAAATCGGAAATTTGGCGAAAATTTTGAAAATTTTGCAATTTTCAAACTTTGAATTTTCATGCCCTTAAATCAGAGAGATATGTCTCACAAAATAGTTAATAAATAACATTTCCCACATGTCTACTTTACATCAGCACAATTTTGGAACCAAAATTTTTTTTTGTTAGGAAGCTATAAGGGTTAAAAGTTGACCAGCGATTTCTCATTTTTCCAACAAAATTTACAAAAACATTTTTTTAGGGACCACATCTTATTTAAAGTGACTTTGAGGGGCCTTTATGACAGAAAATACCCAAAAGTGACACCATTCTAAAAGCTGCACCCCTCAAGGTGCTCAAAACCACATTCAAGAAGTTTATTAACCCTTCAGGTGTTTCACGGGAATTTTTGGAATGTGGAAGAAAACAATGAACATTTAACTTTTTTTCACAAAAATGTTACTTTAGACCCAATTTTTTTATTTTCACAAGGGTAACAGGAAAAAATGGACTAAACAATTTGTAGTGAAATTTCTCATGAGCGCGCTGATACCCCATATGTGAGGAAAAAACACTGTTTGGACGCACGGCAGGGTTCGGAAGGGAAGGAGCGCCATTAGACTTTTTGAATGTAAAATTTGCTTGAATAATTAGCGGACGCCATGTTGCGTTTGGAGAGCTCCTGATGTGCCTAAACAGTGGAAACCCACCACAAGTGACACCATTTTGGAAACTAGACCCCTTAGGGAACTTATCTAGATGTGTGGTGAGCACCTTGAACCCCAAGGTGCTTCACAGAAGTTTATAATATTGAGCTGTAAAAATAAAATTTTCACATTTTTTCCACAAAAACGTTTTTCATCCTTTAATTGTGCATTATCATAAGGGTAATAGGAGAAATTGCACCATGAAATTTGCTGTGCAATTTCTCCTGAGTACGCCGATACCTCATATGTGGGGGAAAACCACTATTTGTGTACACTTGAGGGTTCGGAAGGGAAGGAGCGCCATTTGACTTTTTGAATGTAAAATTTGTTTGAATAATTAGTGGACGCCATAGTGGTCACACCATACAAGGCAGCATTGCACCTGAAATCGAATGGATATTTTGTCACACACTTGCACTTTAGCACCTTATCATATGGCGCATATGTGGCACCCCAGGGGTCTGGTTTCCACAGTAATGTAATGTTATGTCTGAGAGCAGGTGGGAGGTCCTTTGGTCAGGGATCCTGTGCATGCCACACCTCCTGCCCAGTCTTGGGAGGGGAAGAACTTCCCCTATATAAACCCGGGACTGAAGCAGGGTTAGCAGTCAAGGAGAGTAGGGACAAGAAACAGCAGAAGCAATACTACTACGAGTCAGGGGCTGGCAGCTGCAGAGCTCGCCCTGACTGAGAAGCTTTCTTACCGGACCCGGCGTCCGAGACTGTGGGGACTAACTCTTACCCAGCAGCAGAAGCCGACCGGCAGGGGATTTCAGGTCCTCAGGCCCAGAAACCCGAAGGCACGGTCACACGCGTGGGACCAGCACCGCCATCGTGGAGCGGAAGCCATTAGAAGGCCCCGAGTCACCGGCCATACGGGTGAGCACCACACGGTACACTCAGGGACGTGGGCTACTTATATCCGCTTCTAGCAAGGTAGCCAGAAGAGTACAGTCAGTTTGGGAGGCCTACAACTCCGCCTGGCCAGGGGAGATCCCATCTGCTCAAGGACTGACCAGGCCCCGTTCACTAGCAAGTACTCCGGGAGGGTCTATCGTTGTTACCAGTAAAGACCCTGAATTACACCGCACCGTCTCTGAGTGGTTCCTGCTACCCCCATCATCCACATCTGCTGCCCTGAGGCCATACCCCTCCCGTTGGGGGTTATACCATCTACGCTGCACCATCCATCCACCGGCCTCAGCGGACTGTCCTGCAGCGGCAGCTCCATAGCTGCATTCAACGGGTGGCGTAGTCGTCCTGCATCTACCGCTGTTACATCGCCGCTCAGTTTGACTCCCTGGGCACGGACCGGGTCACCGCCACGAGACTACAACCCTCAAGAGATCCGGCTCCGGGTAAGCTCCCGCGTGCGCAACGCAGCGCGACACAGGCCCAGGGGCGCGTCAACTTTGGCGTAGTCGGCAGGATTTCGTGCCCGCAACCACCGGGTACTGCGTGCCTGAAAAAGAGACTTTTCAAACTTACCTGTGGTGAAGATTCCCGCCATCCGGCGCCATCTTCAGCCTTCTTCCCGCCATCGGTGAAGTTTCCCGCCATCCGGCGCCATCTTCTGCCTTCTTCCCGCCATCCGTGGAGTTTTCCCGCCATTGGACGCCATCTTGAGGACGCCGCGCGGGAAGAAGAGGGACGTGGACTCCGAAAGCGCGCGAGAACTGAAGCCCCGCCTCACGTCCGGACGTTGCGTAAGGTCCTGGAAGGAGCCCAGCAGACGCCGACGTCACAGGAGCGCGACGGAAGGTCCTCAACCCTGACGATCCACTGCGGAGCCGCGGCCTACGGAAGAGGATCATCGCAAGGTAGGCCACGGTCCACTAGGGGGGAGGAAGATGTCGGATACGGAGGAGAGCTTCACTGCCTCAACCCCCGCCAGCGCTACCGCTGCTGCAGTTATGCCCTTCACCATGCCCTATATCCCGGGAGCAGCTTGGCTACCACAGTACTCAGGGGAGTCACATACCCTGCATGACTTTAGAGAAAAGCTGGATAGCCTCTTCCAGGTGTACCCCCTCACAGAAGAGCAAAAAGTGAGCATCCTGGTGGCCCAACTAACCGGGGCAGCCAAAAGGGAAGTAAAATCCTGGCCACCTGGGAGGAAGACTGTCGCAGGGATACTAACCCGGCTGAAGGACACCTTTGATACCCGCACCTCAGCCGAGATTAAGCTTAGATTCTACGGGTGCAAGCAGCGAGCGCATGAGAGTATAAGGGACTATGCACTAAACCTACAAGAGGCCCTGAGGGCCATTAAGCAGACCGACCCTGATGGAGTGGGAAACGAGGACAGGCTGTTGACCGAACAGTTTATAGAGGGACTGTATTGTAATACCCACCGAACCCAGTTGCGGGCAATGGCCTTACAGGATCCCCATCTGGGCTTTGCACAGTTCAAGGACAGAGCCATCCGGGTGCTCCGAGAACCGGCACCGGGTGGCGTTGTGACCCACAAGCGCCCTGCTATCACTTACCACCAGGAGGCGGCGCCCTTGTCGGCAGGGCCTGTGGGAGCTGATGCGCAGGCTTTGGACAATGACCCGGCTCCAGACCTACACCATCAGGTCCAAGAGCTAGCTAAGAGCGTTGCTGCGCTAACCCGAACTGTGCAGTCTTTACAGGCTTCCACCCCAGGGAAGATCCAGCTGGCATCCGGACCGGAGGACATCCCATGGCGTCGACCAAGGAGGACCCCACCGGCCAGAGGAAGACCCAGTGACCGATACAGCGAGGACGGACGACCCATCTGCCGCCGCTGCAATCAACCTGGACATATGGCAAGGTACTGTTCTTTAAACGGGCACAACCTGGGGTAGAGGGCCAACCCCCAGGAAAAAGATCACCAGGCCCATCGAACTGGCGCGACAGATATGTGGGAGGACGTCCAGTCTTGCCTGTGGTACTGGATGGCATTCCCATGAGTGCCCTACTGGACACCGGGTCACAGGTCACCACCATCCCGTACGTGCTCTTTAAGCAGTACTGGAATGACTCGGATATTACCCGCTACCCTGACGACGACTTGAGTATCATCGCCAGCAATGGCCAGCCCGTGCCACAGATCGGATTTAAAGAGGTGACCATCAAAATCGGTAGAGTCGAACTGGCAGCACAGGGACTGATCATTGTAGATATTGACAAACATGAGAGTCACCCAAAAATAACTCTAGGAACTAATGTAATTGAAAATTGTCTTGCAGAGGTGATTTTCCTTTTACAGCAGGTTGCCAAGAACGCCAGCTCCGGCGAGCAGCGGGTGCTCCAGAAAGAGATCCGGGCACTGATGCGACGGCAACAGGTGGAACTCTCCGGCGGTGAGATTGGTAGCGTAAGAATGTGTGACCCTTTTCCTATTGCCATGCCCCCAAAAAGTGAAATGATGATTTGGTGCCGGGCAGCTATTGGTCTGAGAGGTAGAGATTACCAGGCAATGGTAGAACCAGTTTACTCGGACAGTAGGCCCACCATTTTGACAGCACGGGGGGTGGTTGATGTACGCCATGGGAGGGTGCCCGTTCGCATAATAAATATCGGGGAGAGGGAAGTGTACCTGCCCCGGTATGCCACGCTAGCCAAATTATATACCATTAACCAAAATTCTATACAATCTGTGGAACCCTTGCCTCCATCTCACCCGGAGGAAGGTAACGGCTCTAAGAAATACATGGAGGACTGGTGTCAGCAACTACATCTGGGTACTGACTCCACTCCCGCACACCAGAAACAAGGAGTCTATCGGGTGGTTCAGGAGTACGAGAGAGTGTTCAGTAAACACCCGTTAGACTTCGGGCGAGTCAAGGGGGTAGAACACCACATCCCCACGGGAGACCATCCTCCTATAAAAGAGAGGTATCGACCCGTACCCCCTGCCCACTACCAACACGCCAAGGGGATGCTTAGAGACATGAAGGAGGCTGGGGTGATCAGGGATAGCTGTAGCCCCTGGGCAGCTCCACTAGTCTTAGTCCGAAAGAAAGACAACACCATGAGGATGTGTGTAGATTACCGGAAAATCAATCGTATCACACACAAGGATGCGTACCCCTTACCAAGGATAGAGGAGTCATTGGCTGCTTTAAGATCTGCTAACTTCTTCTCTACCTTGGATCTCACTAGCGGGTACTGGCAGGTTCCTGTAGCAGAGGCGGACCGGGAGAAGACCGCATTCACCACCCCGATGGGACTTAGCGAGTTCACCTGCATGCCGTTCGGACTCTGCAACGCACCGGGAACCTTCCAACGACTAATGGAGTGTTGTCTGGGCCACAGAAACTTCGAGACGGTCCTGTTGTACCTGGACGATGTCATCGTATATTCCAAGACGTATGAGGACCACCTGAAACACCTGGCGGAAGTGTTCGAAGCTCTGGCAAGTTACGGCCTAAAGGTGAAACCCTCCAAGTGTCACCTCCTGAAACCAAAGGTGCAGTACCTGGGACACGTGGTGAGCGCTGACGGAGTGGCTCCCGACCCTGATAAGATCACCGCAATTAAGGAATGGCCAAGCCCCTCCAGCGTAAAAGAAGTGCGGCAGTTCCTCGGGTTGGTAGGCTACTACCGAAGGTTTATTCCCGGTTTCACCAAAAAGGCAGCACCTATGCAGGACCTCCTGATAGGCCAGTCCCGGAAGGCCAAGAACCAGAAGCCGCCCTTCAAATGGGAGGAGCTGGAAGAAGAGTCCTTCCGCCAGCTGAAGATGGCCCTCACGGGGGACAAAATCCTGGCGTACCCGGATTATAGCCAGCCCTTTATCCTCTACACCGACGCCAGTAACATCGGGCTAGGAGCCGTACTGTCCCAGATCCAGCAGGGGAAGGAACGAGTAATCGCCTACGCCAGCCGAAAACTGCGACCCACCGAAAGGAACCCCGAGAATTACAGCTCATTTAAGCTAGAGTTCCTGGCCGTAGTATGGGCAGTCACCGAGCGCTTTAAGCATTACCTCGCTTCTTCCCGGTTCACCGTGTACACGGATAACAACCCGTTGACACACCTGGACACGGCAAGACTCGGTGCCCTGGAGCAGAGGTGGATGGCCCGTCTGTCCAACTACGAGTTCACAATCAAATACCGGGCAGGACGCTCCAATACCAACGCGGACGCCCTGTCCAGGATGCCCAACCTGCCGGACGGAGGAGAAGATCCGGAGGGACTGGAAGAAGTTGAACTCCCTGCGTTCCACCGTCATGGGACTATCCAGTATTCCCACCGGGTAAGGAGTAAGCAGGCTGCTACGTTGAACCCCTTAACCCACTACAACTGGGCGGAAACGCAAGACAGCGACCCTGCCGTCCGACTGGTGAAGGAGATGCTGACTCGGCCGGAGGCTCGCCTTGAACCAGACGCTCCGGAGGAAGCCAAACAACTATGGGCAGAGAAGAATCGACTGTTCCTTTACAAAGGGAAGTTGTGCCGCAGAATGGTTAACTCCCGGACGCATGAATTACTCTGGCAAGTAGTGGTGCCACGAAGAGACGCAGCCATGGTGATGGAGGCATACCACGACGGAGCTGGACACTTCGGGTGGAAGAAGCTGGAGTTCCTGCTGCGCGAGCGGTTCCACTGGGTAGGCATGAGGGGAACCATCGAGAAGTGGTGCAGAGACTGTGGCCCGTGCAACCTGAGAAGGAAGGACCGTGCCAGCCAGAAGACTCCCCTGCAGTCCATCGTCACCCGGCAACCGTTGGAACTGGTAGCCTTGGATCATGTAAAACTGACCCCAAGCAGAAGTGGCTACGTCTACGCGTTAACCATCGTGGATCATTACTCCCGGTTTCTGGTTGTCGTCCCCGTCAAGGACTTAACGGCTCAAACAGCAGCTAGAGCCTTCCAGCAGCACTTTTGCCGTCCACACGGGTACCCGGACCAAGTGCTGACGGACCAGGGACCTGCCTTTGAAGCGGAGGTCTTCCAGGAATTCTGCAATCTGTATGGCTGCCGGAAGATAAGGACGACACCCTACCATCCGCAAACTAATGGACTTTGTGAGAAAATGAACCAGGTGGTAATGGATCTTCTAAAAACGTTGCCCCTGGAAGAACGCAGTCTGTGGCCTGAGAAGTTGCCCGATCTGGTGGACCTATACAACCACATCCCGGTAGGTTCCACCAACTGTACCCCGGCTTACCTAATGAGGGCAAGACCTGGTAAGTTACCTGTTGACCTGGAAATGGGAGTCCTGACACCCGAGGACACTTCACCAGAAACAGACTGGGACACAGAGAGGCAGCAGCAGTACCGGAGAGTACAGGAGAGCGTGGAGCGAAGTCTCTGTCAGGCTAGGGAAAGACAAGAGAAAACTTACAACCAGTATGCTCCCGCTGTTCCCCTGGTACCCGGAGAGCAGGTCTTGAAGAGGAAGAGACGGCTCCACAAGTTGGACGACCAGTGGGAGAAGGACCCGTACACCGTACTGCCCTCAAGCCACGAGAACCCGAAGGTTTGTACCATCAGTAAAGACGGAGGGGAAACCACAGCCATTGTATCCCGGGACCACCTGAAGAAGTGTCCCGAACAACTGAGGAACCCTGAAGAGGAACAAGAAGACCATCGACCCGTAGAGGAAAGGGAAGATATGGTTAGTACTGTGCTCGGGGACTTCCCTCGGTCTTGGACTCAAGTCAATGGTGCAGTTGTGGTACCCGTACTCACCTTCCTCCAACCAGCATCCCAAGCACCTACGGAGCAACAGGTAGAGCTGGAAGAACAGCCGGTCCAGGAGGCAGAAGACTCCACACAAGCAGAACAGGAGGATCAACCCTCTGCTTATAGTGAGCCTGCCGTACCCCTAGTGAGACAAAGAGCCGGTAGACAGCTGCCCAGTTTACCCTTGACAGCTCCTACACCCTGTAGTTCAGGGCCAGACAGTCAGCTCCGTAGGTCCACTAGGGCCACTAGAGGCCAGTTACCCGCACGCTGGAGGATTTGAAGTGTATAAATTGTTTTATTTATGTTTATCTGTGTATTGTTGCTTGTGTATAATTTTGTGTTTCCAGTTATTTTTAGGAATCCTTGGTGGATCTACCGGGAATCCTTGTACAATTAGTTGGAGCGTAACCCAGGATGGACTAGAGACTGTTAAGGACTCGGGGTAGGACAGACCCCTACCTGGTTACGTCTCCCTGTTTTGGTGAAATGGACACCTTGCTTTCTTCAAAGACTGCACCCGGTTACGGACATGCCGTGACCACCTTTATGTGTTTCTTATTGTATTGTTATTGTTATATCTTGTTATGTTTTTCTAAAATGTGTTTAGTCCCGGAGTACTAAATTTTACTAGGGGGGAATGTGGCACCCCAGGGGTCTGGTTTCCACAGTAATGTAATGTTATGTCTGAGAGCAGGTGGGAGGTCCTTTGGTCAGGGATCCTGTGCATGCCACACCTCCTGCCCAGTCTTGGGAGGGGAAGAACTTCCCCTATATAAACCCGGGGCTGAAGCAGGGTTAGCAGTCAAGGAGAGTAGAGACAAGAAACAGCAGAAGCAATACTACTACGAGTCAGGGGCTGGCAGCTGCAGAGCTCGCCCTGACTGAGAAGCTTTCTTACCGGACCCGGCGTCCGAGACTGTGGGGACTAACTCTTACCCAGCAGCAGAAGCCGACCGGCAGGGGATTTCAGGTCCTCAGGCCCAGAAACCCGAAGGCACGGTCACACGCGTGGGACCAGCACCGCCATCGTGGAGCGGAAGCCATTAGAAGGCCCCGAGTCACCGGCCATACGGGTGAGCACCACACGGTACACTCAGGGACGTGGGCTACTTATATCCGCTTCTAGCAAGGTAGCCAGAAGAGTACAGTCAGTTTGGGAGGCCTACAACTCCGCCTGGCCAGGGGAGATCCCATCTGCTCAAGGACTGACCAGGCCCCGTTCACTAGCAAGTACTCCGGGAGGGTCTATCGTTGTTACCAGTAAAGACCCTGAATTACACCGCACCGTCTCTGAGTGGTTCCTGCTACCCCCATCATCCACATCTGCTGCCCTGAGGCCATACCCCTCCCGTTGGGGGTTATACCATCTACGCTGCACCATCCATCCACCGGCCTCAGCGGACTGTCCTGCAGCGGCAGCTCCATAGCTGCATTCAACGGGTGGCGTAGTCGTCCTGCATCTACCGCTGTTACATCGCCGCTCAGTTTGACTCCCTGGGCACGGACCGGGTCACCGCCACGAGACTACATCCCTCAAGAGATCCGGCTCCGGGTAAGCTCCCGCGTGCGCAACGCAGCGCGACACAGGCCCAGGGGCGCGTCACATATATCTATGAACGCTTTGCTAAGTATCACTGTCTAGTATGTGCTTCTGATGAACCTATTTTAGGAAAACGTGTCGAGGTTTGGCATACTATGTACTTGAGTTTGGCGTACTATGTGCTTGTTGGTAAATTCTATTGCCATCTATAATCTACTAGATATTATAATGTCTCTGGTGGGATGCCCCATGCCGAATTGTTGATAACTGACTATGAGCATTGTCCTCTATTTCTTATCTAATATGGTTACAGGTTGATGTGATTTAATGTTTTAGAGTAGTGTATGTTCTGTGAGCTAAATTGTCATACTTACTGTTTATACTCGAGCATAAGCCGGCCCAAATATAAGCCGAGGCACCTAATTTTACCACAAAAAAATTTGGATTACTTATTGACTGGAGTATAAGCCTGGAAAATGCAGCAGCTACTGGTAAATTTCCCCATCATGGTAAGCATTGCCTACTCATCACCAATCCTCGTATGCATGGCTCCCCTCATCCCCAATCCTGGGATGCATGGCCCCCCCTCATTCCCAATCCTGGGATGCATGGCGCCCCTGTCCTGGTATACATGGTCCCCCATCACTGCACACATGAAAAAAATAAACACTTCTACTCACCTTCCTCCGATCTGCTCCAACGCTGCATGCTGTTCTGCCAGCAGCTGATCTCAGCATTTGAGCAGCGCATGACATCACTGCCATGCGCCCTCAGACGCTAAGGTGAGCTGCAAGGATATTCACTCCTCAGCACTCCGAGACTATAGGCTTGGAGGGGAGTGAATATTAATTTTCTTCAATAGCGCAGTGTCAGCAGCAGCCGCAGCTCCTGCTGCGGCTCAGCGATCCTGTATGCCCACTACTAAAAATGATGAATATTCACTCTTGTCCACGCCCATGGCAGTGGAGAAGAGTGAATATTCATACTCTCTAATAGCGGGCACAGAGGATCGCTGAGCTGCAGCAGGAAGCAGGCGGCTGCGACTGATACTGCGCGCTATTAAAGAAAATGAATATTCACTTCTCTCCACTTCCATGGGCATGGAGAAGAGTGAACATTCATTTTTTTTAGCAGCGGGCTACTGACTGTGCCTCGCTCCTCTGCTGCCCAAACACCCCCACCACCTTTCACTGCCGGAATGTAAGTATACACTCGAGTATAAGCTGAGGGTTTTTTTTTCAGTATAAAAAATGTGCTGAAAAAGTCGGCTTATACAATATTGGTCATCCTGATCCCCCACTGACTATATACTTGATACACCTCACCCAATACCATCATGGAGGACACTTCCACCTGTGTCCACTGTAAGGTTGGACTTTCTTTTATAATTACAGCAGATTAATAAACATCATAAAGCTGTAAAATTATCGAGTAATTTATTATAAAGAAATATAAATTATAATAGATAGCTATAGAGGGCACATAAGATGACTAACTATAGAAAGCATGGTATCGCCTGATATATACTGTATATTCTAGATGGCGCTATTACACTAAATACATCACAACCTCCAGGGTGATATTACCATACAATGCGAGATCACTAATAATGGCCACAGATTATGAGAAAATGACCAGCTCCATAGTCCTGGAGTTATTATAAATCTCTCTAGTGTGAGGCAGGGACTGGACGAGTGTTGGAGGGAGGTATATTCCCCCAGGACGTCCTTTATGTATCCATGCTGTAGAATCTGCCGTATACTTCTGTTCTAGCAGTCAGACATTTCACTCTGCAGATCACAGGCTCAACATTGTGTAAAACTACCACCGTATATAAGAGCACTCAGAATAAAAACTAGCGGCATGCCGTGCACTGCCCACGTCATGTGTACGGGATACAGGACCTGCAGGACCTGGTACGGCCATTATAGTTGATAGATTAATGATACCTGTGCAGATGAAGGGAAAAAAATATGTGCAACAACAGGAGGAGAAAGTCTCAAAATGTAATTTGAAGAGTATAATAGAGAAATGGGAAACTTCTGGAGATGCAGATAAGTGGTACCAGTGGTACTTTGTCTATCCAGGTCCTGGCATTTCTCCTATCCTGCTTTATTAGTCAGATCAGTGGAGTACCCCTTTAAATAACGCCAGATGGTTGCATTTTCACAGAAATGTAAGTGCAGTCAGACAAGTCAATGGCCTGGTAACAGAGGCCAAGCAGAGCCGGGTATGTGGTGATACAAATGGGTGGTGGACTGAGTCGAGGTTTCGGTAATCATGGTGTAACAGACCGGGCAGACTGACTGGGCAGGAGAGAATTTCATGTTTTCTTGATTATAGCATCATTCAGAGAATTCCTGCTCCTAATTATTAAAAGGGGTTTTCCGCGACTATTTTATTTTTTTTTTACCATGGGCCTAAGAACTAAAAGGTAAGTATTTGCTAACTATATGCCTGTTGGGCCCGGTGCCGATCTCTGCCATTTCAGAGAGGTCACGTATCGCTCCTGCCAGTGATTTTGCAGCTCCCTCTCTGCTCTGTTGATGGGGTGTGACTGCCGATGTCATGCTGACTTCACAGCTAGCTCCCTGCTGCCTAACTGCAGGGAGCCATCTATCAATGAGAATGAAGTTGGCAGTCTGGCCTCATTGACAGAGCAGCCGGGAAGAGGAAGAGCTGTTCTGTTGACGTGAAGCAGCAGAATCGCTGTTAGGAGCAGTTCAGGTGTGATCAGAGCCGCCACAGGGTAGAACAGGCAGGTAGTAAGCAATTACCTGCCTGTTAGTTCTTAGGCACATTGCATTTTTCTATTTCATCCTGAAGGAGTCACCTTCTCCTCAACGAAAAAGAGACACTGTGAAACCTACGCGTATCGAACACCAAAAGTTCTTAATCCTAGTATACAAATACATGTAGGGAGTTACAATTTATATGTTCGACTGCCCCATCATATGGGCGTGTTGATAGTTCCTCACGCCCAATTTTTCAAAGTAAAGAAATTATAGGTTGTCGACATAACAGAATAAAAACAAATAATATTGAAAAATTGAGATTAAAATAGCAAAAGAAAAAGAAAAGGTTATAATATATAATATTATATATAAAAAAAAAAAACATGGTATATACACCTCTGATTATAATGCATGGAATATACACGTACAGACCAAAAGTTTGGACGCACCTTCTCATTTAAAGATTTTTCTGTATTTTCATGACTATGAAAATTGTACATTCACACTGAAGGCAGCAAAACTATGAATTAACACATGTGGAATTATATACTTAACAAAAAAGTGTGAAACAACTGAAAATATGTCTTATATTCTAGGTTCTTCAAAGTAGCCACCTTTTGCTTTGATGACTGCTTTGCACACTCTTGGCATTCTCTTTATGAGCTTCAAGAGGTAGTCACCGGAAATGGTTTTCACTTCACAGGTGTGCCCTGTCAGGTTTAATAAGTGGGATTTCTTGCCTTATAAATAGGGTTGGGACCATCAGTTGTGTTGTGCATAAGTTTGGTGGAAACACAGCTGATAGTCCTCCTGAATAGACTGTTAGCTGCTTTTTAAAAAGAAAGAAAAACGAGTGGTCATCATTACTTTAAGAAATGAAGGTCAGCCAGTGCGAAAAATTGGGAAAACTTTGAAAGTGTCCCCAAGTGAAGTTGCAAAAACCATCAAGCGCTACAACATATCATATATATATCATATATCATATATATATATATATATATATATATATATATATTTATATATACAGATTGAGGAGACATTATAGATACATACTTACATAGTTTCACCATATATACATAAATAATATATTTATATCATATAATAATATTGATTCATTTATATAGCACTATTAATTCCATAGTGCTTTACATACATTTGCAGCACTGTCCCCATTGGGGCTCACAATCTAAACATCCTATCAGTATGTCTTTCAGGTTTCATAGTTCCATCTATCTATCTAATACATAAGAATAGAATCTAATAACATTTCTATGGATTGTCTTTCTGTTCCTGTGATGTAAAGTATGAAGCTTTGCCATTATTTGTGACATGGTAATAAATTGGATCCTTTCACTTCCTTTCTGTTTTTTTGCTCCACCTTGGAAACGGACAATCACACACACATCAAACTACACAAAACAATGGACCACATCCAATTATAGTCACAACAGCTTCCAAGAGACCATATAGTGTAAACCCGCACACAGGAGACACCACATAGTGACCATCACTCAAGAAACACAACACCAGATCCCAAACTACAGCACGCAACAAGGAAGAGACAGTGCACAGGTGTGAACGACGTCAAATGATGCAACAAATACAAGACACAAATGCGGAAGGATGATATAGAACAGGGATGGTGGAAAGCGCAAATGGTGTGACACATGGCCACTGCTCCTGTTAGCACCACTAAGGGCACACAGAGGTTCATTTCACCGCACTCCCCATGCAATAGCATCCGGCCTATTTCTAGTATATATATAATGCAAAATCAGATAAGAGTCAACGACAATGAATTCTTGCAGCCGACTATAGATTATATTCTAAGCATCCTGTTTCTCCAAAGAAATGATTAGTGTCTCTACACATCTCAGAGTCAGTTGTTTCTGACCGCAAAGAGAACATCTGTCTACTTTCCACTCATTCTAGGACCTTTCAGTAAAACTATATATACTGTATATATACTGTATATATATATACACACACATATATATACACACATTATATAGTTATTACAAAAATGATTATACCATTCCCCCCTTTTGTAAATGTCAATATCACATCTCTGTACCCATCAGGGCTTTTGTTCTCTTATTACGGTTTTCACAGGACCCATTGGATTTCAGAGTCTTGGTTATTTTCGGGGAAGGTATAATGTTCAGAATCATTATCATCAGGTTCCATAGTCTCCATTCCTCCATACATAGTCTTTGTTATGGCAGAGTCAATAAGTCTTTGTGCGAGTCCTCTAATGCACAGTATAGCACAACAGCCACAAACAGGGAGTCCACTGGCCACAATGGCCAGAGATATCAGCGCGGAAGTGACCTGGCCAGACCATTTCCCAAACCATCCTTCAATCCAGGAAGAAAAATTGTCACCATATCCAGAGTTCTCAGCCAGTTTATTAGATAGGGCAGTCAGTCCATCAAGGGCATTGGTGATGCTACCATCAGGAGCTGTAGTATTATTAGGGATGAAATTGCAACAAAATCCTCCAACATACTACATACATCTTCTCTTTCTGCTAAGAGGATGCCTAATGCCATTCTGTTCTGCCAAGCCATGAGGGAAGTTGGTCCTAGCTGCTCAGCTATCCCTTTAGCTGCATCTCGAGTGTAATTAACAAATCTCTGCTGGTTGTAGTATATGTAGTTTATCCAGTCTACATTTTTATTTATTGTCACCCACCATATGATGGACTCCCACCCAGCTGCTACCTGGTTCCTAGCCTTGTATTCGTTGGGCACTCCTCTGGGAACTCCAATGTCATCTATGTATACACTAAAATCTAAGGATTCTCGGGGGGTGTCACGCTTCTGTCTACTCCCACCACATACCTTTGACCATGTTCCTGTTGACAATAGGTGGAAGGGCATGACTAGCTGGATAACCGCACAATCCCTTTTAGAACCATACGGCAATCTGGCTGGTATTCTTTTGTCACCACATGACCACCATATGTCTTCTCTCAGGGTGGTCCGTTTTGACCATATGACTGAGTAGTTGGTGTTGTGGGAAACATTGATTAGTTCTCTACAAAAGTCGTCCTGGAGTTCGTCATGTCCGTTCCCAGGAAGACTGAAACAAGTATAGTTACCAGGATAAGCAATCACCTGTTGTTGGATATCTGTTCTTTTAAGTGGGGGAAATAAAAGTGATAATGTTTTGCATTTTCTTTCCTTATCTGAGGGGACAGGAAGTTTTCCATATAGTTTAATTATGTACTGTAACCCTTCTGGGTCCTCCTGATCATGTAGGGGAAAAGGGACAGTACCTAGATGTGGTCTGGCTGTTGCTCAAGCTACACAGTTTAGTTTGTTAAGGCTTTTTGCAGTATATCTAAGCAATTCTAACCATTCATTTTTCTCCTCATAGATTGTCTCTAGAGCTAGTTTATCTTCATAGATTAAGTTAGTGAACCCAACAGTGGGACCCATGGACTCCATTATGGTTCTTTCTGACATACTTTCCTTGGGGCGTGTTTTGGTATTATTCTGAACTTCTATGTAGAAATGTCCTATTGGGTCTGTTCCTGATGCATCAGATCCAATACCATATAACCTTTGGTCTCTCATCTTAGGTTTTTTTTAAGATTAATACTAATTTTGCTACAATCATCCGTTTTTGTGCAACAGGAAGTTTATTTTTTCCTAATGAGGAACCTGGATTTCAAATCTGTGTGGCCATAAATTTTATACCCATAGTCTTGGTTGTCCATCTAGCAAGGGACCAACTAGTAAACATTCGGACTCCCCTGTTATTTTGGTTTATAACACAAACATATTTTTATGACCCAGTTAGTTTGGCAGCTTGTTCTCCATCTTCACGTCCTTTATATAACAGGCAGAAGTCCATCAAAAAGGTGACCGTCTGACCTACTTCAAAAGTGAGATTTAAATTATTAAATCCAAAACCTCTCCAACCCTCTGGACTTTCCCACCCTGCTGGATCTATTACCTTCCAATTTCCCATAACCATGTGTAGGATTCCAAAAATAACTGTCCCTAGTACATCTTTTTTTTCTTCTACTGCCTACCCTGTCTCCGTCCACCGGGAAAAGGGAAGTGGGTGTCTTCACCGGTTTGAGATGAATTCTCCCTTTTGGAGAACCCCCCTTTGTAGCCGGGTTTATGCTTCAGGAGACTGGGTTTGTTCCCTGCCTAACTTTCCCTAGACTTCCGTCAACCCTTTTAATAGTGGGACAGATGTATCCGTGACGTACGTTCAGCAATTTTGACAGCAGTGGGAGTGGTCAATAGGACTTGGTAAGGACCTTCCCACTTAGGCTGGTGCCAGTGTTTCTTCTTTATCACCTTCACAAGGACCCAGTCAGCACGTTTCACAACCTCAGGTTTCGGTAGCAGTTCTCCTGAGAAAAAATTAGGGGTAGAGACTTATTTGAGTGTTGTTATCTTAGCCAATTATTCTGCTAATGTACAGTCTGATTCCACATCTATTCTCTTGAAGGGTTTTCGCTGAGGTAACAGAAAGTAAGGTAACCAAATGTGTTGGAATAGGTGTAGGATCGGAGCAAAACCTTCAGTACAGTCAACATTGTCCCACCTGAGTGTATCATGACATGGGGTTTATTTATCCTGTAACAGAGAGACAACTTAACCCAGAGTTAGGTGATTTGGGTTCCAGTATCATCTCTATGCTGACGACACCCAATTATACACTTCTTCCCCTGACATCACCCCTACCCTAATACAAAATACCAAGGATTGTTTGTCTGCTGTGTCTAACATAATGTCCTCCCTCTATCTTAAACTGAATCTCTCCAAAACTGAACTTCTGGTGTTTTCCCCCTCTACTAACCTAACTCTACCTAACATAGAAATTACCTTGGAGGGTTCAACCATAACTCTCAAGCAGCACGCCCGCTGCCTTGGGGTCATATTCGACACTAACCTCTCCTTTACTCCCTATATCCGATCACTCACTCGCTCTTGTCACCTGCATCTTAAAAACATCTCCAGAATCCAATCTTTTCTCACTTTTGAAACTGTTAAAACTCTTACTGTCGCTCTTATTCACTCTCGTCTGGACTACTGCAACTCTCTTCTGATCGGTCTCCCTCTTACCAAAATTTCCCCTCTCCAATCTGTCCTGAATGCGGCAGCCAGGGTCGTATTTCTGTCCAGCCGCTTCACTGATGCCTCCACCTTGTGCCAGTCATTACACTGGTTACCCATTCGCTACAGGGTCCACTATAAACTCATTGCTCTCACCCACAAAGCTCTCCACAGTTCTGCACCACCTTATATCAACTCTCTCATCTCAGTCTATTGTCCTACATGTGCTCTCCGTTCCACAAATGACCTAAGACTAACATCCCCCATAATCCGAGCCTCGCACCTCCGTCTCCAAGACTTCTCTCGTGCTGCGCCAGTTCTCTGGAATGCTCTACCCCAGACGATCCGATTGATGCCTAGCCCTGATGTCTTCAAGCGCGCCTTAAAATGTGACTCCGCAGCTCCAGGCGTCGGACACAGCCACCACCGTCCTTGCGACCAGGGGACTGCAGAGAGTATCCGACCCATGCTCGGCATACTGGAGGGTCTAGGTCCTGCTCTCCGGTGCTTATCACACATATAGCCAACAACTATAAAAATCAATATCTATCATGAACACTGACATACAGACACTTAGCCAATATTATATAATAACTTGTGAAATGAGTCAATCAGGCATCTTAAGAGATTTGGTATAAGATATAACATGCCAGGTGACAATAACACTCAGGTGTATTCTACTTCAACACTTACGACAGACAATGTTTCCAATAATGGACAAGAAAGCAGGTGAGACAAAACTTTGAGTAGTTAGTAAAGTCACATGCTGTAAATACTTTATGATCTTTACCATCTCTCCTGTGCTATGGCTCAATACTGCAGCATATCTAAAGAGGTTACTGGGCAATATATATTGGTTTTCTGCAGATACGTATATGCCATCTTTGAAGATAGCACCTTTTATTACCCATGTAGTTTGTTCAGATTTTGGGGATGCTTGTTGCATCTCTTTGAGGATTTGTAGGTCAATAAGACTCGTCTCAGGTAATGTCAGTATGTTGCGGTGGCTGCTTGTGCTGATAGGTGTTTCGGAGTGCTTTGGCCATCAGGACTTTATCCTGAGTTACTACTGCATATTCTGTGGCATTTGTGCCATCTGGGTTATTTTTTGTCTGTCAGGGCATTCTCGAAGAAAATGCCCAATCTTCCTGCAATGCCAACAAGATGTTTTGTCGCCCACTCCCCTACCTCTTCCTCTACCTCTCCCCTACCTCTGTAACCCTGTTCTTCATTCAAGTCTTTCTGTGTGAGGACAATATCACACCCATCCTGTATTACTAACACCAGTCCCTTTTTATCCTTCTTTTTGTCTTTATAATAGTTTTCTGCATGTCGGCCATTTTCTCTCTTTCAGGCTTCACACAACCATATATTTGCACTTGTAAGTCCAGACTTTTTTAATTTCTCACTGCACTTTCCTATTTCTTCCACCAAATTTTCACATTTCATCAAACTAAGTTTATCATCAAATCCAAACCTTTTCTCCCATCTGTCCCCATACTTTGCACATTCTGGGTGTATTTTATGGATATACTTCACATCGCCTTCCAGTGGTCCATTCTTTTGATAACACCATAAACATTCACATTCATGACCCTTACCTGAGACATCTCCCATGTTTAGAGTAAAACCCTTTGTAAGGACGTCTAATTTGACTATGGCCGTACATTGTTCAGGCTGATCTATATTAAGAGGACTATTATCTTTTGGATAATATAATTTTCCTTCTTCGATTTCACATATTTTCAGTTGTTTCACACTTTTTTGTTAAGTATATAATTCCACATGTGTTAATTCATAGTTTTGATGCCTTCAGTGTGAATGTACAATTTTCATAGTCATGAAAATACAGAAAAATCTTTAAATGAGAAGGTGTGTCCAAACTTTTGGTCTGTACTGTATGTGCACACGTTAAGTACTTTCTGCAGACATTTCTGCACCAAAAACGTCTTGTGGCAGGAAAAACACAACATAACATAAATTCGCACACTTTTACCGTATTTTTTACTTGAATTTCCCCCCCCATGCATCTGATGAAAATCGCTGAATGGATTGACAGGCTGCAAATATAAAACTGCTTCTAATCTGCGAGGAAAAAAGAAGCAGCGTGTGCACGAGGCCTCAGGAATCTCATCCACTTTGTTGGTAGGAGGAAATGCTGCAACAAATACTTAAATATGCCCAAACCCAAAGCTCTAATCTCTCGGGCTCCAGAGTGCAGAAGCAGTTAACCCCTTCCTGACAGGGCCAATTTCTGTTTCTGAACTTTAGTTTTTTCCTCCCCTTCTTCCCACAGCCATAACTTTTTTACTTTTCTGTCCACATAGACATATGAGGGCTTGTTTTTTGGGGGACGAATTGTCATTTTGATTGACACCATTGATTTTACCACTTTGTACTGGAAAACAGGAAACAAAAATTCCAAGTTCGGTGAAATTGAGAAATACACGCAATCTGACATAGTTTCTTGGAAATTATTTTTACAGTGTACATTTTGTGGTAAAAATGACCTTGCAGTGTGATTCTGCTCATCGGTACGATTACAGCGACACCAAACAAGTCCAGTTCTTTCATTATTTTACCGGTGAAAATAAATCAGAAGTTTGAAATAAAACCATTTTTGGGTTGTCGCCATTTTCCGAGACCCGTAACGTTTCTATATTTTTATTGATACCATTTTGGAATGGATATGACATTTTGATCACTTGTTACAGCATTTTTAGGGGTATTGCAGAAAATAATGTCATTTTGGCGTTTTTGAATATTTTTCTGTTTTAGGGTGTTTACGAATCGTGTTGCTTTTGATTTTATTTTGATAGATCAGACTTTTCTGAATGCAGCGATATCTCATATGTGTATTTTTTAAATTTTTTAATATCTTTATTTTTAATGCAGGAAAATGGGGGCGATTGGAACTTTTATGTTTTTTTTTTTTTAAATATCTTTTAAAACTTTTTAAAATAGCTTTTAACTTATAGCTTGTGCTATATACAGCGATGCCACAGTATTGCTGCAGTTAGTGAAAATCACGGTCTCCTTTGAAGCACGGCTATAGTCAGGATTTCAAGGGAGGTCCGTAATGGAGCACTGTGTTGTGCCATTATACAGTATGGAGCACTATGTGAGGCCCATTATACAGTATGAAGCACTATGCGAGACCATTATTCTGTATGGAGCACTATGTGTGGTCCATTATACTGTATGGAGGACTATGCGGGGCCCATTTTACTGTATGGAGGACTATGTGGGGCCATTATACTGTATGGAGGACTATGTGGGGCCATTATACTGTATGGAGGACTATGTGGGGCCCATTATACTGTATGGAGGACTATGTGAGACCATTATTCTGTATGGAAGACTATGCGAGGCCATTATACTGTATGGAGGACTATTTGTGGTCCATTATACTGTATGGAGGACTATGTGAGGTCATTATACTGTATAGAGGACTATGCGAGGCCATTATACTGTATGGAGGACTATGCGGGGCCCATTAAACTGTATGGAGGACTATGTGGGGCCATTATACTGTATGGAGGACTATGTGGGGCCATTATACTGTATGGGAGATGACGCGCCCAGGGGATTGGGGGAGGGACGACTCGGCGTCCGGGCCTTAGTTGTTGTTTGCCTGACCTTGGGGGGGGGGGGGATGTCGCGGTGGTCGGCTCCCGGGCCCGTACCCTGGGGTCACTCTTTAAAAAGGGAAAAAGAAGGGGGGGGGTTGTGTGGGAAAAAGGGGAATGTTCGTGACGCCACCTGTAGTTTTTGGTGAGGATCACCAGCGCTCCGGCAGTCCTCTGAGGCCGGTGTTCAGGCAGCTTAGCTGGTGCGGCTCGCCACAGGTGGAGCAGGGCCTCAGGGCAGCGTAGAGAAGAGAGAGTGCAGTAAAGCGTTGGCGGGTGCAGGGCCGCGGAGGAAAGAGCAGACAGAGACAGTAGTTGCAGTCATCCAAGTCTTTACTCACAGATTTGATCGTTCAGCTCAGAGCTTCTCTCTGCTGTCACACGGCGAGCTGCTGCCACCAGGGTGGGCTCAGCACACTTCAGGTAGTTCAGGAGCACTTGACAGGACCCCCGGTGTAGTGTGTCCCTCTCTTCTCCTACTTCTTCTTCTCTCTCCTTCTCCCCTCTGAGTCCCGTAGGGGTACTGCAATGTCCTTTTTGGGTAACTTGAAGCTCCCGGACCGACTGGGTGCCCTTTTTGGTGACTTGTGGTGAGAACATGGTGTAAGGCCGGGTCCCTCTGGATAAACTCAGATTAGGGAATACAGGAGGCGACTCCGTCCATATCCCCCTGGGATCCACATAAGCCTCCAGACTTTTCCGACAGAGACGTGAAGTGCAAAGTCAGACAATCGGGGACCGGTACCCCCTCGTGCGGCAGGGTCTCTCTGGCTGGGCCAGAATGAGGTATACAGGTGGCGACTCCGCTCCTTCCACAACCCCTGAGATCCTTTCGCCTGTGGAGCTTGTCTCCTCTGCTCCCCTCCTAGGCCTTCTTAGTTGGACCCTGACCGGGGACAGAGCCAGTTATAACTCTGCCCCGACCCCCCGTCTCGAGGCCTGAGACTGGGAACCATGGACCCTCAGCCAGCCGCAGCCTTGTGCTGACTTGCCGACCGAAAGACCCACGACCAAATACCTTGTTGCTAAAATGGCCTCTGATTATATATGATTCTAGTTAAGTGCTGTAGATTAATGCTTCCTCCACCCTCACTCACTACTTGGTTCCCCCTAATCTTTGGTTCCCCCCAACTCCTCCATTCAGGCCCGGGGCAGCACTATGGTGCATTAGGCCCCCTTCAGAACTGGAGTGGTGTAGTGTTGAGTGTGTGGTTGGGGTCCTGTGCAGTACTCCATCCTTACCTAAGAGAGGAGATACCACACCTCATTCTGAGGTGCAGTACCCCTGTGGCGACTGAACCCTCAGGGGCGCCACAAAAGCAATGTAGGGCCCTGTTATACTGTATGGAGGATTATGTGGGGCCCATTATACTATATGGAGAACTATGTGGGGCTCGTTATTCTGTATGGAGCACTGTGTGGCCATTATACTGTATGGAAAGCAATGTAGGGCCCTGTTATACTGTATGGAGCACTGTGTGGGGCCCATTATACTGTATGGAGCACTGTGTGGGGCCATTATACTGTATGGAGCACTATGTGGGGCCAGTATACTGTATGAAGCACTATGTGGGGCCCATTATACTGTATGGAGCACTATGTGGGGCCCATTATACTGTATGGAGCACTATGTGGGGCCCATTATACTGTAGAGAGCACTATGTGGGGCCCATTATACTGTATGGAGCACTATGTGGGGCCCATTATACTGTATGGAGCACTATGTGGGGCTCATTATACTGTATGGAGTGTAACGGGTCTGGGAGGCGGAACCTCTGGGCTACAATACAAGGGGGCGGTCCTTGTAAGGGAGCGGGTGGCGACCAGGCAGGCAGTCACAGGAGGTGACCTGGACAGTCTCTGAGTGAACGGGACAGTCTCTGAGTGAACGGGACAGTCTCTGAGTGAACGGGGCTGGAGGTCACGGCAAGTGACCGGGGCAGTCTCTAGGTATAGGGTTGGTACGACCTGTGGCGGCTGAAGATAGACGAGGGCTCCCAGGTGAGCAGGCGAGAGTCTCTGGATGAACGGGTGGTCACAGCATGTGACGGCGGAGCCTCCAGGAAGACCAGCGGACAGGCGACAGATGAGCGCTCCCAGGTGAGAGGGCAGAAGTCTCTGGACAGGCGGGTGGTCACAGCACGTGACGGCAGAGCCTCCGGGTAGGCAGACAGACCGGTAGCAGATGAGCACTCCCAGGTGAGCGGGCAGGAGTCACTGGACAGGCAGGTGGTCACAGCACGTGACGGCGGAGCCTCCAAGTAGGCTAGCAGGCAGATAGCAGATGTGCGCTCCCAGGTGAGCGGGCAAGCTGGTCCATAGACAGACTGACAGGAGTTGGTAGGCAGACCGTCGGTCCTCAGGCAGGCAGGCAGGTAGCTGATGTGCGCTCCCAGGTGAGCGGGCAAGAGTCTCTGGAATAGCTGGTGGTCACAGCACGTGACAGCGGAGCCTCCGGGCAGGCAAGCAGGCAGGTAGCAGAGAAGCGCTCCCAGGTGAGCGGGCAGGCTGGTCCTTAGACAGACTGACAGGAGTAGTAAGGCAGACCGTCGGACCTCAGACTAGCAGACAGGTAGCAAGTAATCAGGCAGGAATCTGACAGGTAACTGGCAGGTAACTGGCAACGGGACCTGAGGGCTGAAGCACAGGTGAGACACAGGTGCAAACAACATTGCTCGGGCACCTCCATTTTGGAGGAGGTGCCTTATATATGATGAAGTCCTCCGGCCATTGGCCGGGGACTCCTTAGGACGACGCGCGCGGCCCCTTTAAGAGGAGGGGAGCGCGCGCGCGCTCGCCCTAAGCACAGGGGCCGGGAAGGAGCGCGCGCTGAGAGCAGAGCGGGAGGAGGACGCCGGGAAGGAGCGCGCGCTGACAGCAGAGCGGGAGAGGGACGCCGGGCACGGGGCAGAGCGGTGAGGGGAGCAGCGTCCCTGCCTAGCAGAGGGCAGGGACGCCGGCACTACAGTACCCCCCCCTTTAGGCCCCCCCTTTTTTAGGCCAGACAGAAATTTAGCTAGGATGAGAGGGGCATGGATGTTCTCCCGGGGCTCCCACGTTCTCTCCTCAGGACCAAACCCCTTCCAATCTACCAGAAAAAAGGTCTTTCCTCTTACCCTTTTGGTGGCAAGAATGTTCTCTACCTCAAACTCATCCTCAGCGGAAACCGGAGCAGGAGGCGTACCTGTAGACTTGGAAAAAGAGTTAAGTACCACAGGTTTGAGGAGAGATACATGGAAGGAGTTAGGGATCCGTAAGTTGGCCGGGAGTTTCAATTTATAGGCCACCGGGTTGATCTGACTGGTGACCTCCAGAGGTCCGATGAACCGAGGCCCTAACTTGTAAGAAGGTATCTTGAGTCGAACATATTTAGATGAGAGCCAGACCTTATCTCCTGGACGAAATTAAGGAGGATCCAGGCGTTTTTTGTCAGCGTGTCTTTTCATCCGTTCGGACGACTGAAGGAGTGCGGATCGGGTACTCTCCCAAATGGAGGAAAATTTGCTAACGAGAGATTCCGCAGCCGGGTTGTCCACCGAGGTGGAGACAGGAAAAGGAATCCGAGGATGCTGACCAAAGACTACAAAAAACGGGGATTTGGAGGAGGATTCGCTCTCGTGATTATTGTAAGAGAACTCGGCCCATGGTAGGAGATCCACCCAGTCAGAATGGTGGGCATTAACGAAGTGCCGGAGGTAACTGGTCAGGTTCTGATTGATCCGCTCCACTTGACCATTGGACTGTGGGTGGTAAGCGGAAGAGAAGTCCAGGGTGACGTCTAGTAGTTTACAAGTGGCTCTCCAGAAGCGTGAGGTGAACTGTACCCCACGATCCGACACGATGTGGAGGGGCAGGCCATGAAGACGGAAGATGTGACGAATAAAGTCTCTAGCTAGCTCGGGTGCAGACGGGAGGCCTGGTAGGGGAACGAAATGAGCCATCTTGGAGAAGCGGTCAGCGACCACCCAAATGACCGTACAACCGGCAGAGAGTGGGAGGTCAGTTATGAAGTCCATTGCAATATGCTGCCAGGGGGCAGCAGGTACTGGGAGCGGAAGGAGGCGACCGGCTGGCAGATGTCTCGGAACCTTGTTGCGGGCGCAGGACACACAGGCAGAAACAAAGTCTATTACATCCTTGTGCAGGGTAGGCCACCAGTAGTGACGGGAAATAAGCTGGAGGGACTTCTTCTGACCAGCGTGGCCAGCCAGTTTAGACGAGTGACCCCAGTGAAGGATCTTCTCCCGATCAGGTACTGATACGAACGTCTTTCCAGGAGGGAGACGATTTAGACTCACGGGAGCCACCTGCATTACTCTGGCGGGATCGATGATGTGTTTCGGATCTTCCTCGAGATCAGATACCAGAAAGGATCGAGACAAGGCGTCCGCCTTGACGTTTTTGTCAGCCGGGCGAAAATGAAGGACAAAATCAAAACGAGCAAAAAACAAGGACCACCGGGCTTGGCGCAGGTTAAGTCTCTGGGCCTGCTGGAGGTAAGCCAAGTTCTTGTGGTCAGTGTAAATTATTACCGGGTGAAGAGCCCCCTCAAGCAGGTAACGCCACTCCTCCAATGCCAGTTTGATGGCCAATAACTCTCGATCTCCTATGGAATAATTGCGCTCTGAGGAGGAGAAGAGTTTAGAGAAGAAGCCGCAAGTTACCATCCTCCCGGAAGAAGATTTTTGAGTAAGTACCGCTCCAGCTCCAGAGGAGGAGGCGTCCACTTCCAGGAAGAACTGCTTGTTGCCGTCCGGGCGATGCAGCACCGGGGCGGAAGAGAAGGCCTGTTTTAAGGAAAGAAAGGCTTCTTCTGCTTCGGGCGGCCACTGTTTGGGATTAGTACCCTTACGGGTGAGCGCGGAAATTGGGGCAGTCCGGGAAGAGAAGTGTGGTATGAAGAGGCGGTAGTAGTTGGCGAAGCCCAGGAACCGCTGAATGGCTTTCAACCCCTCCGGTCGGGGCCATTTCTCGATGGCAGACAGTTTCTCTGGATCCATTCGTAGGCCGGTCTGAGAAATAATGTAGCCCAAAAACGGAAGCGAGGTCTGCTCAAAGAGGCACTTCTCGTATTTAGCGAAGAGGTGATTCTGCCTGAGCCTGAGCAGGACCTGACGAACGTCCCTCCGGTGAGTCTGGAGATCCGGAGGGAAGACCAAGATGTCGTCCAGGTACACTACTACGCAGGAGTAGAGAAGGTCCCGGAAGATGTCATTGACCAACTCTTGAAAGACGGCAGGAGCGTTACAGAGACCAAAGGGCATTACCAGGTATTCATAGTGGCCGTCCCGGGTGTTGAATGCCGTCTTCCATTCATCCCCCTGACGGATACGAACCAGGTTGTACGCCCCACGGAGGTCTAGTTTGGTGAAGATTCTAGCCCCCCTCAGACGATCAAATAATTCTGGAATGAGCGGAAGGGGGTACTTATTCTTCACCGTGATCTGGTTTAGGCCTCTATAGTCTATACAGGGACGGAGAGAGCCGTCCTTCTTTTTGACGAAAAAGAAGCCTGCTCCCGCCGGGGAGGTAGATTTCCGGATGAATCCCCTGGCCAGATTCTCCTCAATATATTCGGACATCGACCGGGTCTCAGCAGCGGATAAAGGATAAATACGCCCACGGGGAGGAGTAGTACCGGGTAACAGGTCGATGGGACAGTCGTATGGTCTATGAGGGGGTAATGTCTCTGCCTCCTTTTTATTAAAGACATCAGCATAAGACCAATAAGGAATCGGAAGTCCAGGTAGATTAGCTGGGGTAGGAGAGGGACGGACGGGATGGACGGGGACCAGGCAGGTCTTATGACAGTCTTGTCCCCAGCGAAGGACTTCTCTGGTCTGCCAGTCAAGCACGGGTGCATGTTTCTGGAGCCAAGGCAGACCTAGCAAGAGGGCGTGAGAGAGTCCAGGCAGAACATGAAAGGAGATACTTTCAGAATGCAGCATTCCCACCTGCAGAGTAATGGATTCGGTGATGAGTTGGTTGGGGCGTGGTAAGAGCCCCCCATCCACGGCAGCCACAGACAAGGGTACAGCCAGAGGTTTGGTGGGGATGCGGTATTTCTCTACCAGGGACTGTGAAATAAGATTCCCGGCTGCTCCAGAGTCCAGTTGGGCTAGTTCGAAATAACGGTTCTCCCCGTAGACGATTGAAACTGACAACAGCAGGGATGGAGAGGATTTATTCTTGTCTAGGTGGACCTCTCTGAGCGAACCTAGACACAGGCGTTTCCCGACCTCTCCGGGCAGGCACGGATCCGGTGCTCCTTACTGCCACAGTAGAAGCAGGTCCCCTCGGCACGGCGTAAGTCCTGACGGGTCTTGACCATCTTGGTCTGGTCGACCTGCATAGGCTCAGGAGGGTGTACCTGGTTAGAGACAGAAGGAGTGACGGGTTTCTGAAAAGTAGGAGCTAGACGTAGTAACCTCCTCTCACGGGTGACCTCTCTGGCACGCTCCTGGAACCGTAGGTCAATCCGGGTGGCAAGAGTTATTAAGTCATCGAGAGTGGTAGGAATGTCCCGACCGGCAAGTTCATCTTTAATACGGCCGGACAGACCCTCCCAGAAGACGGAAACCAGAGCGTCGTTATCCCAGGCCAGCTCCGAGGCAAGGGTACGGAACCGTATGGCATATTGGCCCACGGTGAGGCTTTCCTGACGGAGGCGTAGCAATGATGATGCGGATGAGGTCTTCCGTCCGGGTTCGTTGAAGACTTTCCGGAAAGCCGTTAGAAAAGCAGGCAAGTTGGACACCAGGGGGTCTCCTCTCTCCCATAGAGGATTTAGCCAGGCCAGAGCCTCCCCGGTGAGATGGGACATGATGAATGCAATTTTGGCTCGGTCGGAGTTAAACTGGTGGGACAATAGTTCAAAGTGCAGGGTGCACTGATTTATGAAGCCCCGAGCCTGGACGGAGTCGCCTCCGAAGCGAGGAGGTGCAGAAAGCCGGGGTCCGGGGTAGGATACCATAGTATTAGTGGGCAGCGGAGCTGCCGGATTGCGAGACATGGCACTGGCGGAGGTTGTCGGTGGAGCAGTCAGAGTATCCAGGCGAGTATTGACATTCCGCAGGTGACCCAGGATGGACTCCTGTTGGGACCTTTGACGGGACAGTTCATGACACAGGTCCGAGAGCGAGGGAGCTTGGGTGCCACCGGGTTCCATGGCCCGAGCAAACTGTAACGGGTCTGGGAGGCGGAACCTCTGGGCTACAATACAAGGGGGCGGTCCTTGTAAGGGAGCGGGTGGCGACCAGGCAGGCACTGTATGGAGCACTGTGTGGCCATTATACTGTATGGAAAGCAATGTAGGGCCCTGTTATACTGTATGGAGCACTATGTGGGGCCCATTATACTGTATGGAGCACTATGTGGGGCCCATTATACTGTAGAGAGCACTATGTGGGGCCCATTATACTGTATGGAGCACTATGTGGGGCCCATTATACTGTATGGAGCACTATGTGGGGCTCATTATACTGTATGGAGTGTAACGGGTCTGGGAGGCGGAACCTCTGGGCTACAATACAAGGGGGCGGTCCTTGTAAGGGAGCGGGTGGCGACCAGGCAGGCAGTCACAGGAGGTGACCTGGACAGTCTCTGAGTGAACGGGACAGTCTCTGAGTGAACGGGACAGTCTCTGAGTGAACGGGGCTGGAGGTCACGGCAAGTGACCGGGGCAGTCTCTAGGTATAGGGTTGGTACGACCTGTGGCGGCTGAAGATAGACGAGGGCTCCCAGGTGAGCAGGCGAGAGTCTCTGGATGAACGGGCGGTCACAGCATGTGACGGCGGAGCCTCCAGGAAGACCAGCGGACAGGCGACAGATGAGCGCTCCCAGGTGAGCGGGCAGAAGTCTCTGGACAGGCGGGTGGTCACAGCACGTGACGGCAGAGCCTCCGGGTAGGCAGACAGACAGGTAGCAGATGAGCGCTCCCAGGTGAGCGGGCAGGAGTCACTGGACAGGCAGGTGGTCACAGCACGTGACGGCGGAGCCTCCAGGTAGGCTAGCAGGCAGATAGCAGATGTGCGCTCCCAGGTGAGCGGGCAAGCTGGTCCATAGACAGACTGACAGGAGTTGGTAGGCAGACCGTCGGTCCTCAGGCAGGCAGGCAGGTAGCTGATGTGCGCTCCCAGGTGAGCGGGCAAGAGTCTCTGGAATAGCTGGTGGTCACAGCACGTGACAGTGGAGCCTCCGGGCAGGCAAGCAGGCAGGTAGCGGAGAAGCGCTCCCAGGTGAGCGGGCAGGCTGGTCCTTAGACAGACTGACAGGAGTAGTAAGGCAGACCGTCGGACCTCAGACTAGCAGACAGGTAGCAAGTAATCAGGCAGGAATCTGACAGGTAACTGGCAGGTAACTGGCAACGGGACCTGAGGGCTGAAGCACAGGTGAGACACAGGTGCAAACAACATTGCTCGGGCACCTCCATTTTGGAGGAGGTGCCTTATATATGATGAAGTCCTCCGGCCATTGGCCGGGGACTCCTTAGGACGACGCGCGCGGCCCCTTGAAGAGGAGGGGAGCGCGCGCGCGCGCCCTAAGCACAGGGGCCGGGAAGGAGCGCGCGCTGAGAGCAGAGCGGGAGGAGGACGCCGGGAAGGAGCGCGCGCTGACAGCAGAGCGGGAGAGGGACGCCGGGCACGGGGCAGAGCGGTGAGGGGAGCAGCGTCCCTGCCTAGCAGAGGGCAGGGACGCCGGCACTACATGGAGGACTATGTGGGGCCCATTATACTGTATGGAACACTGTGTGGGGCCCATTATACTGTGTGGAGCACTGTGTGGGGCCATTATACTGTATGGAGCACTATGTGGGGCCATTATACTGTATGGAAAGCAATGTAGGGCCCTGTTATACTCTATGGAGCACTGTGTGGGGCCATTATACTGTATGGAGGATTATGTGGGGCCATTATACTGTATGGAGGACTATGCGAGGCCATTATCCTGTATGGAGTACTATGTGGAGCCCATTATTCTGTATGGAGGGCTATGTGAGACCATTACACTGTATGGAGGATTATATGGGGCCATTATACTGTATGTAGGACTATGTGGGGCCATTATACAGTATGGAGGACTATGTGGGGCCATTATACTGTATGGAGGACTATGTGGGGCCATTATACTGTATGGAGGACTATGCGGGGCCATTATATTGTATGGAGGACTATGTGGGGCCATTATTCTGCATGGAGGACTATGTGGGGCCATTATACTGTATGGAGGATTATGTGGGACCCATTATACTGTATGGAGGATTATGTGGGGCCATTATACTGTATGGAGGATTATGTGGGGCCCATTTTACTGTATGGAGCACTATGTGGGGCTCATTATTCTGTATGGAGCACTGTGTGGCCATTATACTGTATATAATAAGCAATGTAGGGCCCTGTTATTGTGACGCTCTAGCCCTCCCTGGGAAGGTGAACTCGGACGGCGGGCCTGTAGTTGTGGGGGATGTCATCGTGGCCTTGGCCCGGTCCGTGCCCAGGGCTGTCACATAAAAAATTATGGGCTTCTGGATGAGTGGTTGTTCGACTACACCACCTGCGGTTTTTGGTGAGGGTCACCAGCGCTGCAGCAGTCCTCTGAGGCCAGTGTTCAGACAGCTCGAATGGTACGGCTACCCACAGGTGGAGCAAGGCCTCAGGGCAGCATAGAGAGAGAGAGAGCGTGGAATAGAGCGTTGGCGGGTTCAGAGCTGCGGAGTAAGGAACAGACAGAGACAAAGGTTGAAGTCATCCAAGTCTTTACTCACAGGTGTAGTGGTTCAGCTCAGAGCTTCTCTCTGCTGTCACTCGGCGTGTTGCGGCCACCAGGATGGGGTTCAGCACACTCCAAGTACTTCAGGTGCACTTGACAGGACCCCAAGCTCTAGTGTGTTCATCTCTTCTCTTACTTCTCCTTCTCCCTCCTTGTGTTCCCCACTGAGTTCCGTACGGGTACTGCGATGTCCTTTACGGGTTTCGTGTAGCCCCCGGACCGACTGGGTGCCCTTATTAGTGACTGGTGGTGAGAACTTGGTGTAAGGACCCCTTATCTCCATACTACCCCCTGGTTTATATTCTGCTCCCAATGTCTCCATTCTGCCCCCGTCTCCATTCTGCACCCCATGTTTCTATTCTTCCCTCCATGTCTCCATTCTGTCCCCCTTGTCTCCATTCTGCGCCCTATCTCCATTCTGCCCCCCGGTCTCTATTCTGCCCCGTCTCCATTCTGCCCCCCTGTCTCCATTCTTCCCCCATGTTTCTATTCTGCCACCCTTGTCTCCATCCATACTGCCCTTTGGTTTCTATTCTGCCCCCAATGTCTCTATACTGTCCCCATGTCTCCATTCTGCCCCTTATCTCCATTCTGCCCCCGGTCTCTATTCTGCCCCGTCTCCATTCTGCCCCAATGTCTCCATTCTGCCCCCTGTCTCCATTCTGCCCCCTATCTCCATTCTGCCCCCCGGTCTCTATTCTGCCCCGTCTCCATTCTGCCCCCCTGTCTCCATTCTTCTCCCCTGTTTCCATTCTGCCCCCATGTTTCTATTCTGCCACCCTTGTCTCCATCCATACTACCCTCTGATTTCTATTCTGCCCCCAATGTCTCCATACTGCCCCCTGTCTCCATTCTGCCCCCTATCTCCATTCTGCCCCCCGGTCTCTATTCTGCCCCGACTCCATTCTGCCCCCCTGTCTCCATTCTTCTCCCCTGTCTCCATTCTGCCCCGTCTCCATTCTGACCCCCATGTCTCCATTCTGCCCTCAATGTATTTCCATTCTGCCTCCAATATGACTCCATTCTCCCCCAATGTGACTCCATTCTGCCCCGTCTCCATTCTGCCCCGTCTCCATTCTGCCCCCCATGTCTCCATTCTGCCCTCAATGTGTTTCCATTCTGCCTCCAATATGACTCCATTCTCCCCCAATGTGACTCCATTCTGCCCCCCATGTCTCCCATTCTGCCTCCATGTTTCCCATTCGACCCCCCCACGCCTCCATTCTGCTCTCAGTGTCCCTCACCCTGCCCCCACCCTGTGCGGTTTTGGTGATTTTTTTCCTCTATAGACTTCTATGTGGAGCATAAAAAAACGTCTGTAAGAAACTGCAGATACTTTTTTAAGTGCAGAATCAAAGCTTTTCTGTACTGTAAAAAACAATTAAAAACGCGGTTTCACATCTGCACCAAAATGCATCAAATAAGGGGGAAAAAGCCTAAAATAGTGCACCAAAGATGCAATAACCAGAGGAGATTGTTATTGTGTAGATTGGTGCACAGTATTTATGCTACGTGTGAACACGGCCTTACAGACACAAAAAAGCCAGATGTCATATAGTGAAACTACACAGAGATGAAAAAGTTCTGAAGGGTCCGACTGTGAATGAGGGAACAAAAAATAATCCACAGGTCCCAACTAGAGAAGAGCAGGACGCACAGATGATACTGCAGCAGCCCGGGCTAATCTAAAGCCGCGACAGGGCCTCCCGTCCAGCCACCAATTACCACTGACCTGGATGCTGGACCTGAGCCCCATGAGTCGATCCTCTCATCTCTAGTCCCAGCCGTCCTGGATACAGCAGACAGTCCCGGATTTAGGTCTATGCCCTGCAGTCCCGAGTTTTTGCTGAATGTCCCTCACTGCCACCGCCCCTCTGATAACTCTTCCTGCCGGGAGAGAAAGACATGGTAAATGGACGCAGCTTGGGGTGTGGATAGGGGCGTGGTCAGACTACGCGTGCCGCATGGTTTCGCCCTCTTTCTAGTCCTCATAGGTTGGCGGTATGCTTGTACTCAGGAGATCTGGGATATCAGTGATTAGGTCCCATATTGTGCACTGTAAGGTCTGGAAAAGCTCCTTCTATCGGTCTCTGTAGCACCAGAGGAAGAACAGAGGGGAAAAGACAGGATTTTCTACATGTCGCGTTATGTAGATGTTCTGCAGATTTATCACAACCGTCCACAAGAAGAAACTGCCATCACAGAGCCGCCTTTAGCTGTTGGAAAAGTTTAAACTTAGTTTTGAATAGTTGCTATAGGCAACAAGGACTTTCTATTTATGCTGGGTCACATGATGCTGGTGCTGGGTGATGTCATGTGACGGAATGTTGTGGGTGATGATGTCACAGAGGGCGTTGTGATGTCACCCTTGGGGTATATAAGGGGGCTCCATCCACCTGGAGCTCATATCTCATTGGCCATATCTTGGTGCTGAGATACCCCCTGGAGACAATGAGGATCGCCATATTGTTTCTGTGCTGTACCCTGTTCTACCCTGTGAATTACCATAGGCTGCCGGTGAGTACCTGTCTATTATTACATATGGAGGACGCTTAGAATCAGCTGTGGCAGGGGAAGGGGATGGGGAGGGGGGTCCTGTAAGAATTTACCTGCGGGAATAAGAGGTTATGGCAGGGAAAGGAGCTTAGGAAGTGACAGTCAGAGGGGATATAAGTGTGGGGTGACCCCTCTGACTCCCACATTCCTGCTTTGTCCTTGTAGTGATTAATGACTTTGGTGTTGTCCCTTATATATCACTTTGCAGTCACCAGTGATCGCTCCGCACTGTGATCCTAAACTACAGTCTCATTTACCTTATTGCAAACGCCCAGAAGGGGAGGAGTGACATCACACCCATGTGAGCAGATCCCGCCCACTTTTACTGCAGTCGTAATGCGAGCTAGCTGCATTCTGTTTTCATGGAAATGTCAGCAGCTGCTCCCCCTAGTGTTTACAAGATGAAAACATCAAAAGAGTTAAAATATTTTTTTCAGATTTTATACCATTGAAACCTTTTTAAATATGTATGTGTATTTATACATGAATATAAATACTTTACAATTTTACAATTGTAAAAAAATTGCTGACACTTTCCCTTTAAAAGATCTAAAGACGTTCTGCTTCATGTGCCATTGTGACCAATCACAGCACAGATTACATTTTTTAAACTTTTCTTGAAAAACTGAAGCTGCTCCGTGATTGGAAATCATGTGGAAGGGTTCTCTTTTAGACATTTAGTTAGGTCCAAAGTATCAGTGACATGATGGATAGAACTGTGCAATGATGTCACAGAGGGCTTTGTGATGTCACCCCTGGGTATATTAGAAGCCTCGGCCCATCTGCAGCTTGTATCTCATTGACCATACCTTGGTGCTGAGAGACCTCTGGAGATGATGAGTATCATCCTATCATTTCTATGCTTTACGTTGCTCTACCCCCCACATTACAGTACACTGAGGGCGAGTATGTTCTCATCAATATGGAGGTCACAAGGATCAGCTAATGAGAATATCGCCTCTTGCAGGACTTCTCATACTGGACACGTGACCGTCCGTCATATGAAAGTCCAACTGTAAATAATATTCCATGGACCCTGGAGGTGAATCCCAAACTTCTTCCTGATCTTCTCAATGGGATATTTCTGAAAGTTGCTTGATAATGTATCCATCACTGTATAATAACAAGGGCTCTCTGTTTGACTGGATTGGGTATAAATATACAGGACTTTATTATGTTTTTTTTCTTTATTATAGGAAGACCCACTACCCGTGGATCTCAGGAGAAGCACCTATCAAGCTTCCATCAATCTTCCTCTTTGGCTCTTCCGTGACGCAGTTTTTGTTGCGGTGATGACACTACTGACAATACTAGAGTATTTGGCCTTAAGTCTTGTCCTGAGCAAGTGGGCAATGTCTGAACCTGGTGAAACAATCAGAAAACTCCTGAGAACAAAACCATTCTGAAGGAACAAAGTGCTTGTAAGGAGCCGATTTGCATCCCTCAGATTCAGGAGCAAGACTCCAGGAGAACACCTGTCCTGCCCAATGGCAAATGTTCTACTCCATCCATGGCTCCTGCACTGCAGGATGCGAAAAAGGTTCCTAGTTGCAACTATAAAGTGGCGTTCAGTGATATTGTCTGGGTCAGAACGATCCCTCACAACAATATAGGAAGAAGAGCTCGAAGTTCCACGGAGCATAAAGAGAGGTTACTGATTTTTCAGAGAAGCCAACAACCCAGAATTCCAGAGCCAAGAGCACCAGAACCTAAAACACCAGAACCTACCATGTCAGAACCTAGTATGCCAGAACCTAGAATGCCAGAGCCCGAAATGCCTACAACACCTCCACCCAAAATCAAGAGGAGAAGATGTTTCCTTAGATGTCTTAGAGGCGAGGAAGATTGAGAAGGCAACTGCTTGAACTTTCCCATTGCTCGTGTTTTCAGCACAGGTTAGTCCTATACATGCTGTCTGATGGGCACCATCTTACTACATACAATGCAGCATTGCACCTGAAATCGAATGGATATTTTGTCACACACTTGCACTTTAGCACCTTATCATATGGCGCATATATCTATGAACGCTTTGCTAAGTATCACTGTCTAGTATGTGCTTCTGATGAACCTATTTTAGGAAAACGTGTTGAGGTTTGGCATACTATATACTTGAGTTTGGCGTACTATGTGCTTGTTGGTAAATTCTATTGCCCTGTATAATTTACTAGATATTATAATGTCTCTGGTGGGATGCCCCATGCCGAATTGTTGATAACTGACTATGAGCATTGTCCTCTATTTCTTATCTACTATGGTTACAGGTTGATGTGAAGAGAGCTGTGCCATTGGTAGCGATTTTTCTACTGATTTGTCAGTTATATTTATGTTAGTTTAGCAAATTTCTGCTTGTAGGGTCTAATGTTTTAGCATAGTGTATGTTCTGTGAGCTAAATTGTCATACTTATTTACTAGATAGATTATAAATTGTGATGCTTATGTACTAGATAGATTATTAGTTTAATCGGTGATTTTTTAAATATTTTTTAACATCAGGAGACTCAAGAATCGCATCTTACAGAAGACAAGAAGCCTAAATGCCGAAGGGTGATGACCTGTTGATGGCCCACAGCTGGAGGGTCATTACCTCTTGATGGCACAAAACTGGACAGAAGATAAAAACATTTGATGGCACACAGCCGGAGGGTGATGACCTATTGATGGCCATAGCCAAAGGGTCATTACCTGTTGATGGCACACAGTCGGATGGTCATTACCTGTTCATGGCACACTGCCGGATGGTCATTACCTGTTGATGGCACACAGCCGGAGGGTGATGGCCTATTGATGGCCATAGCCAGAGGGTCATTACCTGTTGATGGAACACAGCCGGACAGAGGATCATTACCTGTTGATGGCACACAGCCGGATGGTCATTACCTGTTCATGGCACACTGCCGGATGGTCATTACCTGTTGATGGCACACAGCCGGAGGGTGATGGCCTATTGATGGCCATAGCCAGAGGGTCATTACCTGTTGATGGCACACAGCCGGATGGTCATTACCTGTTCATGGCGCACTGCCGGATGGCCATTACCTGTTGATGGCACACAGCCGGAGGGTGATGACCTATTGATGGCCATAGCCAGAAGGTCATTACCTGTTGATGGCGCACTGCCGGATGGTCATTACCTGTTGATGGCACACAGCTGGAGGGTGATGACCAGTTGATGTCGCACTGCCAGATGGTCATTACCTGTTGATGGCACACAGCCGGAAAGAGGATCATTACCTGTTGATGGCACACAGCCGGCCAGAGGATAAGATCTTTTGATTGCATACACCGGGTCCCTCCCTGATAACAAGGAACCCTGGGGAATACTGGTCATCTTGATCCTCCACTGACTATATACTTGGTCCACCTCAGCCTACACCATCATGGAGGACACTTCCAGCTGTGTCCACTGTAAGGTTGGACTTTCTTTTATAATTACAGCAGATTAATAAACATCATAAAGCTGTAAAACTATCGAGTAATTTATTATAAATTATTATAAAGAAATATAAAGTATAATAGATAGCTATAGAGGGCACAAAAGACGACTAACTGTAGAAAGCATGGTATCGCCTGATATATACTGTATATTCTAGATGGCGCTATTACACTAAATACATCACAACCTCCAGGGTGATATTACCGTACAATGCGAGATCACTAATAATGGCCACAGATTATGAGAAAATGACCAGCTCCATAGTCCTGGAGTTATTATAAATGTCTCTAGTGTGAGGCAGGGACTGGACGAGTGTTGGAGGGAGGTATATTCCCCCAGGACGTCCTTTATGTATCCATGCTGCAGAATCTGCCGTATACTTCTATTCTAGCAGTCAGACATTTCACTCTGCAAATCACAGGCTCAACATTGTGTAAAACTACCACCGTATATAAGAGCACTCAGAATAAAAACTAGCGGCATGCCGTGCACTGCCCACGTCATGTGTACGGGATACAGGACCTGCAGGACCTGGTACGGCCATTATAGTTGATAGATTAATGATACCTGTGCAGATGAAGGGAAAAAAAATATGTGCAACAACAGGAGGAGAAAGTCTCAAAATGTAATTTGAAGAGTATGAGAAATGGGAAACTTCTGGAGATGCAGATAAGTGGTACCAGGGCGAAACGTAAGTGTAGTCAGACAAGGGAAAAGTGCAAATGATCCAGCGTAAAGGTTTGTTTAGTAGAAAAAATATTAAAACTTAGCTTTTATTAGCCATATAAAACACTGCTCCACAAAGAATACAGCAAATGTGCAACTATCATAGCTTACAGACCTACGCGTTTCAACAAATCATGCCTTAATTATGGCCCTACTACTAGAATGACAAAAAGGCATATATATATATATATATATATATATATATATATATATATATATATATCAATCAATGTGCCTGTATGACCTCCCTACAACGCCTGGGCATGCTCCTGATGAGGTTGCGGATGGTCTCCTGTGGGATCTCCTCCCAGACCTGAACTAAAGCTTCCGCCAACTCCTGGACAGTCTGTGGTGCAACGTGACGTTGGCGGATGGAGCGAGACATGATGTCCCAGATGTGCTCAATCGGATTCAGGTCTGGGGAACGGGCGGGCCAGTCCTTAGCTTCAATGCCTTCATCTTGCAGGAACTGCTGACACACTCCAGCCACATGAGGTCTGGCATTGTCCTGCATTAGGAGGAACCCAGGGCCAACCGTACCAGCATATGGTCTCACAAGGGGTCTGAGGATCTCATCTCAGTACCTAATGGAAGTCAGGCTTCCTCTGGTGAGCACATGGAGGGCTGTGCGGCCCTCCAAAGAAATGCCACCCCACACCATTACTCACCCACTGCCAAACCGGTCATGCTGAAGGATGTCGCTCTCCACGGCGTCTCCAGACTCTGTCACGTCTGTCACATGTGCTCAGTGTGAACCTGCTTTCATCTGTGAAGAGCACAGGGCGCGAGTGGCGACTTTGCCAATCCTGGTGTTCTGTGGCAAATGCCAAGCGTCCTGCATGGTGTTGAGCTGTGAGCACAACCCCTATCTGTGGACGTCGGGCCCTCATACCACCCTTATGAAGTCGGTAACTAACCGTTTGTGCAGACACATGCACATTTGTGGCCTGCTAGAGGTCATTTTGCAGGGCTCTGGCAGTGCTCCTCCTGTTCCTCCTTGCACAAAGGCGGAGGTAGCGGTCCTGCTGCTGGGTTGTTGCCCTCCTACGGCCCCCTCCACATCTCCTGGTGTACTGGCCTGTCTCCTGGTAGCGCCTCCAGCCTCTGGACACAGCCAACCTTCTTGCCACAGCTCGCATTGATGTGCCATCCTGGATGAGCTGCACTATCTGAGCAACATCTGTGGGTTGTAAAGTCTGTCTCATGCTACCACGAGTGTGAAAGCACAACCAACATTCAAAAGTGACCAAAACATCAGCCAGAAAGCATTGGTACTGAGATGTGGTCTGTGGTCCCCACCTGCAGATCCACTCCTTTATTGAGGGTGTCTTGATAATTGCCAATAATTTCCATCTATCGTCTATTCCATTTGCACATCAGCATGTGAAATTGATTGTCAATCAGTGTTGCTTCCTAAGTGGACAGTTTGATTTCACAGAAGTTTGATTTACTTGGAGTTATATTCTGTTGTTTTAAGTGTTCCCTTTATTTTTGGAGCAGTGTATATAGATACATAGAGTGAATACGGAAAGTATTCAGGCTCCTTTAAATTTTTCACTCTTTGTTTCATTGCAGCCATTTGATAAATTCTAAAAAGTTAATTTTTTTTCTCATTAAAGTACACTCTGCACCCCATCTTGACTGAAAAAAACAGCAATGTAGAATTTTTTTGCAAATTTATTAAAAAAGAAAAACTGAAATATCACATGGTCATAAGTATTCAGATCCTTTGCTCAGACACTCATATTTAAGTCACATGCTGTCCATTTCCTTGTGATCCTCCTTGAGATGGTTCTACTCCTTCAATGGAGTCCAAATGTGTTTAATTAAACTGATAGGACTTGATTTGGAAAGGCACACACCTGTCTATATAAGACCCCACAGCTCACAGTGCATGTCAGACCAAATGAGAATCATGAGCTCAAAGGAACTGCCCAAGGAGCTCAGAGACCGAATTGTGGCAAGGCACACATCTAGCCAAGGTTATAAAAGAATTTCTGCATTACTCAAGGTTCATAAGAGCACAGTGGCCTCCATAATCCTTAAATGGAAGAAGTTTGGGACCACCAGAAGTCTTCCTAGACCTGGCCGTCCAGCCAAACTGAGCAATCGTGGGAGAAGAGCCTTGTGAGAGAGGTAAAGAACAACCCCAAGATCACTGTGGCTGAGCTCCAGAGATGCAGTAGGGAGATGGGAGAAAGTTCCACAAAGTCAACTATCACTGCAGCCCTCCACCAGTTGGGCCTTTATGGCAGAGTGGCCAGACGGAAGCCTCTCCTCAGTGCAAGACATATGAAAGCCCGCATAGAGTTTGCTCAAAAACACATGAAGGACTCCCAGACTATGAGAAATAAGATTCTCTGGTCTGATGAGACAAAGATAGAACTTTTTGGTGATAATTCTAAGTGGTATGTGTGGAGAAAACCAGGCACTGCTCATCACCTGCCTAATACAATCCCAACAGTGAAACATGGTGGTGGCAGTTGTTAGAATCCTCCTGTTAGTTTTTTTCTATTTTGTGGTCACGTGACCTTCTGCCTATTTATTCCAGCTCCGCCCTTCAGGCTTTGCTGGACTTCAGTGTTACTTTGACTCTTAATCTAGCCAGGTGCTTTATACCTACTGTATCTCTCTAGTTTGTTTGGTCCTTGGACCACTAAGTACTTTTGTCTGTTTGTCTTCTTCTGCTACTACTTCTGCCAGGAGGTGTCCAATTTTGTCCCAGTCCTTAGTTCTTTTAGTGACCCCTCAGTTAAATCAATAGGTCTGCGTTCAGACTAGCCGCGGACGAAGGCGGGTCTGTTCACAAGGAACAGGTTGCCCGCTGCATCGTAGGGAATCAGCTTAGTCCTATTGTATGGACAGATTTCCTCTCTTTCCTTTAGTTCTTGTAGCAGATCATAACAGCAGTATCATGCTATGGGTGTGTTTTTCAACTGCAGGGACAGGACGACTGGTTGCAATTGAAGGAAACATGAATGCGGCCAAGTACAGAGATATCCTGGATGAAAACATCTTCCAGAGTGCTCTGCACCTCAGACTTGGCCAAAGGTTCACCTTCCAACAAGACAATGACCCTAAGCACACAGCTAAAATAACAAAGGAGTGGCTTCAGAACAACTATGTGACCATTCTTGACTGGCCCAGCCAGAGCCCTGACCTAAACCCAATTGAGCATCTTTGGAGAGACCTGAAAATGGCTGTCCACCAACGTTTACCATTCATCCTGACGGAACTGGAGAGGATCTGCAAGGAAGAATGGCACAGGATCCCAAAATGCAGGTGTGAAAAACTTGTTGCGTCATTTCCAAGAAGACTCATGGCTGTACTAGCCCTTAAGGGAGCTTCTACTCAATACTGAGCAAAGGGTCTGAATACTTATGCCCGTGTGATATTTCAGTTTTTCTTTTTTATTAAATTTGCAAAAATTTCTACATTTCTGTTTTTTTTCAGTCAAGATGGGGTGCAGAGTGGACTTTAATGAGAAAAAAATGAACTTTTTAGAATTTACCAAATGGCTGCAATGAAACAAAGAGTGAAAAATGTAAAGGGGTCTGAATACTTTCCGTACCCAGTGTACATGCATGGAAATAAATGCAGAATTATATTTCTTAATACTGCAGTATCAGATCCTGTCTTGAATTTAACCCCTGTGGTATCCAATGTGAAAATCCACAGGGACTCCCGGTTCAGAAGTTTGCACTTATGATCCCCCCATCGTGTGGATCTATATACCTTCTATATCTCCATATATTTAAAGAATGAGGTGTCACCTTTATGAACTCTCGCAAAATGCCTCGATACTGCTGATGTATTTATGGCTTCCAAATTAATTGCATCAGAAAGATGTCTTCTGATACGGACTTTCAGCGCACCTGTGGTACAACCCACATAGTGGACCTTCCACAAGGTGCATTCTATAAGGTATATAACCCCTGATGAATTACAATTGAGGAAGTCATGAATTTTATATTCTCTATCATTACTTAAGGACATAAAACTATCTGTTTTAACCGCATGTAGACACGCTTTGCAGCGATTGGCTCCACATCTAAAGAAACCTTTTGTGCTGAGCCAATTTGGTTGTACAGTATTAGTCTCACTGGTGTATAAGCTAGGAGAAAGGATGGTTCCCAGAGCGGGTGCTTTCCTGGCTACAAAGCGGATGTCATTAGAAAGTAGGTTTTTTAGTTTCTTGTTCTGATATATAATAGGGTTATACTTTTTAATTCTAGATGTAATTTTATTATACTGAGGACTATAGGTGGTAGAAAACGTTACCCTAGTATCCAATGTGTTAATGTTATTTTTCTGTTTATTTCAGAGTATATCTTTCCGATTTATATTGGAGACAATTCTACTCGCTTTTCTTAAAGACCACTCGGGATAGCACCTATTGGATAGTCTGTTACAATTTTTTTCTGATTCCTTCTGAAAAGTGATGTTATCTGAACAATTTCGTATTGTTGGTATTAGCTCACCGTAAGGGATATTTCTCTTAATATGTGGCGGATGACAACATTTAGCTGATAGAATAGAATTTGAGGCTGTAGATTTTCTGTGGGGATTAATTTTGACCAATTCTTTCTCCTTGGTAGCCTCAAGTTCGAGATCCAAAAAAGTAATTTTGGATGAATGGTAGAACTAAGTGAATATAAGATTAAAATTATTGCAGTTGATCTGGCTGACCCGCACGAGGTGTTGGAACACTCTCTTGCTAGCTGGGTCTCGAATGGCGCGGGTCCAGTTGATTTTGCTACAGCCCTCAGCCAGGAACTGTCCGACTTCTTTCAGCACATTCATGCCCAGGGTAACAATGGGCCCATCACCTCCGGGCCCTGTGGTTAGTACGATCCCTTTTCGTCCGAGGTCCTTCCACATGCCCGCATGGACATCCATACTACTCCCGCTACTGGGATAGGTAGTTGGTTGGCCGCCACCAATTTGACAGTGGGTTCCCGGCAGGAACGAGTGACTTCAGGAAAGTGACTTTGGAAATACGTCTCAGGCATAGTGGTCACTTGAGACCCGGTGTCCATCAAACAGCGGATCCGCTGCCCATTGAATTCAGCCCAGATGATGGGCCTCTCGGAGACAATGTCTTCAGAGCTCCCTCTTCTACTCTCTGAAGCACGAGACCCCACGGTATGCTCCACAACCGTGGGGCATTTTAGTTTAACGGCTGTCCCCTCCTCCTCCTTTCTCGGTTGGCACAGTCTTTGGAGATATGCCCCCTACCTTCGCAACTCCAGCACTCCGGTCCTCTTTCTGCCGATAGGTCGGGTACATGCCGTGCTGGGGCCGGGTAGGAACGTCTCTCTCGTTCTGGTCTCCGTCCACGTTGAGCAGTACGGTCCGTCGGCAAGGGGGCAGTAGGGGGCTTTCTAATAGCATTCAGCTCACCCCGAATGTCTCGAATTTCCTGACGTATTTCCCGTACCCAATCAGGCTCTTGGTTGGTGAATCCAGGAGCAATTGCCTCTTGACTTCTAACTGTGGCTTTGAGAACAGGAACTTCTCTCTCCAGCACTCTAGCTTCAGCCCCTACCTCCAGGAAGCCCATATCAGGGCTCAATCGCAGCCGCTCCTTCAGGATCTGCCTCAGGCAAGGGTCTTTCAAGCCGGCAATCAGTTGGTCACGCAACACCTCATCCAATGGTCCCAGTCCTCGGTTCCCATCTCGAGCTTTCTTAGTGATATGGGCCGTCACTTCCTGCAACGCATTTGTGACACCCCAGGGGTCTGGTTGTCACAGTGATAGAGATATTACGTCTGAGAGCAGGTGGGAGGTCTCTTGGTCAGGGATCCTATGCATGCCACACCTCCTGCCCAGTCCTGGGAGGGGAAGAACTTCCCCTATATAAACCTAGGGCTGAGGCAGGGTTAGTGAGTAGAGAAGAAGAGTAGAGAGAAGAAGAGAAGCAGTAATAGGAAAGAAAGATCAGAAGCTCTGTGGGAGCAGTGCTACAAGGAGTCAGGGGCTGGAAGCTGTAGAGCTCGCCCTGATTGAAGATTTCTTACCGGACCCGGAGTCCGAGGCTGTGGGGACTAACTCCTACCCAGCAGCAGAAACCGACCGGCAGGGGATTTCAGGTCCTCTGGCCCAGAAACCCGAAGGCTCGGTCACACGTGTGGGACCAGCACCGCCGTCGTGGAGCGGAAGCTACTAGTAGGCCCCGAGTCACCGGCCATACGGGTGAGCACCACACGGTACACTCAGGGACGTGGGCTACCTTTACCCGCCTCTAGCAAGGTAGCCAGAAGAGTACAATTAGTTGGGGAGGCCTACAACTCCGCCTGGCCAAGGGGGATCCCATCTGCTCAAGGACTGACCAGGCCCCGACCGCTAGCCAGTACTCCGGGAGGGTCTATCTTTGTCACCAGTAAAGACCCTGAACTACACCGTATCGTCTCTGAGTGATTCCTGCTACCCCCATCATCCACGTCGGCTGCCCTGAGGCCATACCCCTCCCGTTGGGGGTTATACCATCCACGCTGCACCATCCTCCCACCGGCCTCAGCGGTTTGCCCTGCAGCGGCAGCTCCATAGCTGCATTCAACGGGTGGCGTAGTCGTCCATCATCTACCGCTGATACAGCGCCACTTAGTCTGACTCCCTGGGCACGGACCGGATCACCGCCACGAGACTACAACCCTCAACAGATCCGGCTCCGGGTAAGCTCCCGCGTGCGCAACGCTGCGCAACACAGGCCCAGGGGCGCTTCACATTAACATACTGATTTACTGTCTCATTTTCCCCTTGGACCCGCTGGAACAACCGTAAGCGCAAGTGTCCCAAATCTGTAGTGTCACCGTGCATGTCGTCTAAAATTTTTATCACTTTATCCACGGTGTCATGGTCTCCAGGTGGGCGGTACATCACAGTCTGTCCGGCCTCTCCATCAAGTGTTAGGAGGGCCAGCTCCGTCTGAGCTAGGGGATCAAGGGGTACATCCGTAGCATACTTCTCAGTCTTTCTACCCAGTCCCACAGTGACATGCCATCCCCTGAAAACTTGGGAAGATGGCTGAGCATAGCCCCCAGGGGTATATGGGTCCGACTGGACCCAGCCACAGACTGATCCCCCATCTACGCCAAATGTAATGCAGGTGCGGGAATGCAACGCACAGAGACACAAGGCGAGAACAGTCTGAGATGAAAATAAACAATTTTATGCAACAGGAATTCTGAACAAGGGATTAGTAACAAGGGTAATGAACAGTAATTCAATATATCAACAAAAGGCAAACTCTCAAAATAAGACGCAGTCTCTCAAAGTAAGGTGAAGCCTCTCAAAGAAAGGTGAAGTCTCTTACGTAAGGTGCAGTCTCTTTAGTAGGGTGAAGTCTCTTAAGTAAGGTGAAGTCTCTTAAGTAAGGCGAAGGCTCTTAAGTAGGGTGATGCCCTCAGTCATGGGAGACACCACGTAAGTTCTTTAACTGTACATTTGGCCCTAGCGGGGGTCATCGGTTATTCACTAGTGTTGAGCCACCCCCGTAGTGTTCGAGTTCGGTTCGGTTCGTCGAACACCTTCGAACACCGTTAAAACCAATGGCAGGCAAACAAAAACACATAGAAACACATAGAAAACACCTTCAAAGGTGTCCAAAAGCTGACAAACTGCTCAGAAGACACAACTAACACATGGAAAAGTGACAAGTACATATAGTCATGCGAAAAGAAAAGAGGTGGAGGAGTAAAAGGAGGGGGAGACACAGATATAGGCATGTCATGCCCTTCTAAAATCCAAAAAGTGAGAAGCCGACACGTTCAGTCCGCTCCTGCCCGTGCCACCTCCGTGTCGCCGGGTTTGTGCCAGAGCCGCGGTGAACCCTGACGGCCAGCCCCCCTCTCCCAATACTGGTGCCTGTCCGCTGGTGGGTCGAGCGAGCCCCCCTGTAGTGGAGGCAGCTCTAAGCTTTTTAATTTAAATTGTCTCTCTAATTTGAATGAATACACTTTAAATCCATTTACAAGGATCTATTGGAGGGCAAGTCTCATGCCAGCAGCCGCGTAATTCCAGCTCCAGTAGCGTCCACTAAAGCTGCTGCAGTTAAAAAGCTTTTATAAGGATCGAGCTCGGCTGTCCACCGCAAGGCATCCTACTGCCAGTCCCAGCCCCTATGCCTTGGGGTGCCTCCTGATGCTCTTCACTGAGTATCCCGTGGTCCCGAAGCATTTCCTTTTAAAAAAATTAAGTGTCCAAACTACAGGTGGTGTAGCTTGCTTAACAGCCGGGATAATCCGCTGACTAGCAGACACTGCTACTAGGCACAAAGTATTTCCTGGGCTAGATGCAGTTAAAAATTTGTAATTAGATACTCTCGTTGGATGCTGAGAAAGCATTCCATAGAGTCTCCTGGCACGCCATATATGATTCTCTTAAAAAGCTTGGGGTAGGGGTCTAGGGGACCCTTTTATAGCCAAAATCACGGCCCTGTATCACAATACGTCACCTAGGCTGAAGATAAATGGAACTGTAGCACCCTGAGGGCTCGGTTGCTACAGAGGTATTGCACCTCACCCAGAGGTGTGATATCTCACTCTCAGGTAAGGATGGAGTGTGGATCAGGACCCGACACCTGCATGCATTACACCACATTGCCGTGGGGCAGGGCGACCAATATGCCTCTGAGATGGGCACGACAGTCCCTGTCCCTGGCTGGAGTGGGGGGAGGGAACACTGAAGAAGGGGAACCCTGTAGTGCAGGAGCAGGGAGGAAGCAGTTCCTGGGTGCATTGAGAAGGGAGTATAAAAGGTGGGCACCATCTTAGTTCAGTGCAGAGAAGTCTGAGCAGAAGTGGCAGGGAGCAGGGGCTCTGCATGAGCTCTGCTCCGGAGGCGGGCCTAGTAACAGAGGCCCAGGCCTGGAAGAGGGAGAAGAAAGGAAGAGGAGCGGAGAAGGCTCCAGGAACGAGGAATGAAGGGATCCCAGGGGTGCGGATGGGCGAGTCGCCACCGCACGCCCGAATCCACCTGCGTGGAGGGGTCAGGCCAAAGGGGGAGACCGGTCCCCGAAACTAGTGGAGGCAGGAAACGACCCTCAGCTAGAAACCGGAGGCTGTGACATTTTATGTGGCGCAGCCCCGCGCTACACCCGCTAGGAAGGCACCACATAGGGTCAGGGAAACTGGCGCCAAGTTTACCAAGAGGAGGCCCGAGGCAGCCGGACAGAAGGGTTGGTAAGAAAGGCCAGACAAAGGACACACAAAGGGGGTCCTGTGAAGCGCTCCAAAGTTATCTGGGAGTTGTCTGAGCCCCTCACCTGGTGAGCACAGTACGACGTGGGCAGCCGTTACCTGCAGACGTGGTCTGGATAATAAGAACTGTGAGTAAAAGCCCTGGACTGCATCACTGACTCCGTGTCGTTACTGCTGCTGCCCTGCATCATCACCCCCATCCTCCGCATACACTGCCCTGAGGCTATACTCCTCCCGTGGGGAGTTATGCTACGCTCTGCTGCACCTACAACACCAGCCTCAGGGGTCTGCCCTGCAGCGGCGGTTCACTCTGACCGCAATCCACGTGTGGCGTAGTCGGACATTTAAACATCAAAACCACATAAATAGTTCCGCCACTGGTTTGACCACCCTGAGCCACGGAACCGGGTCGCCGCCACGAAGACTACAACCACCAGCATCCACCAAAAAGGGTCCGGCTCCAGGTGTCCCAAGGCCCAGGGGGTGCATCAGAACATTTTCATCACCTTTCACAATCACCAATGGGACAAGGCAGGGATGTCCTCTGTCCCCTCTCTTATACATCCTAGTGACGGAGCACCTGCTCTCATCAATTCGCCATAACCCCAATATTAGGTGGATTGAGGTGGGAGGCACCGAGTACAAGTGCTCTCTATTTGCTGATGATGTCCTAGTATATATCACTCAATCACATATATCCATCCATGCTGTTATGGCTGAAATAGATCACTTTGTTACATGGTCAAATTTTAAAATCAATGCAGCGAAGTCTGAGGCCCTCGATGTCTCCCTCCCCAAATCCATATAGGATTCCATCCAGTCCAACTTTCCCTTTGCCTGGCCCTCACAGGGTATCAAATACTTAGGAATTCCTATTCATAGAGACCTCTCCCATCTATGTTATCTTAATTTTGGGCACTTTATTGAACAACTCCATACAGACCACGGTTGGCAAGTTAGAACTGTAAGATTCACTACGTGAACCACTGGTGTTTTGTGGAAAAGCACATGTACACTGTGTTCCAAATTATTATGCAAAAAGTGTTTAGGAGTGATAAGGGAAGAATTTGTTTGTTTGTCAGTTAAACTCATTGATGGTGATGTGTGTCAGGGCTCTTTATATCACTGTAAGCAATTGCAGACACCTGTGCTAATTAGTTTGGCAGGTGTGTCCAATGAAAGGCAAGACTACTTAAGAAGGCTGTCTCACATTATTAAGCAGCCTACATTTTCTGCCAAAATGGGAAAGAAAAAGGATGTGTCGGCTGCTGAGAAGCAACAAATTGTGGAGTGTTTAGGTCAAGGCATGACTACAATCAACATTGTGCGATGATCAGGATGAAGTGTCTTGGCAATCAAGAAGTATGTAGCTGATTCACAGTACACACGTGTGCGTGCTGATAAGGGCAAATTGAGGACTCTTTCCTACAGGCAATTACGTCAGGTTAAAAGAGCAGCGGCAAAAAAGCCTTGTCATAGCAGCAGACAAGTTTTTGAAGCTGCTGGTGCCTCCAATGTCCCCCGAACAACAAGATGCAGGGTCCTTCAGAGGTTTGCAGCTGTGCATACGCCATCCTGTCGACCTCCTCTATCCACTTCACACAAGCAGAAACGGCTCCAGTGGGCCAAACATTACATGAAGACTGATTTCAAAACTGTTTTGTTCACGGATGAGTGCCGTGCAGCGCTCGATGGTCCAGATGGATGGAGTGGAGGATGGCTGGTTGATGGACACCCCACGCAAACACGGCTACAGCGCCAACAAGGAGGAGGTGGAGTAATGTTTTGGGCTGGAATCATGGGGAGAGAGATTCTCGGCCCCTTTAGGATCCCTGAAGGCGCTAAAGATGAACTCCATAATGTATGTGGATTTTCTCAAACAGCACTTCCTGCCATGGTTCAAGAAGAAGAACCGTGTATTTCACAGCAAGATCATTTTTTTGCATGATAATGCACCATCTCATGCTGCACATAAAACATCTGCATCTCTGGCTGATATGGGCATAAAAGGGGACAAACTTATGGTGTGACCCCCATGCTCCCCTGACCTCTACCCCATTCAGAACCTCTGGAGCATCATCAAAAGGAGTGTCTATGATGGCGGGAGGCAGTTCACATCTAAGCAACAGCTCTGGTAGGGTATTCTGTCCTCATGCAAAACAATTGAAGCAGAAACCATCCAAAAGCTGACAAATTCAATGGACGAGAGAGTTCAGAAGCTCCTTTCGAACAAGGGGTCCTACGTGAAAATGTAACATCACCTAGAATAAAGTTTTGAGTTGAAAATTGTTTGATTTCAGTTTCTAATAACCTGCTAATGCTTATAATTTCAAAAATGACAATTTTTTTGGTCTTTATTAAAATGAAAAGGTTGATCGAAAAGTTTGGGGGATCTAAGAGTGTGGCAACCCAGTAGTCATGATTACTTCGAATTCTGACAATATGAGGGTCATGTTGCAGGTAGTGCAGCAAGAAGGCACTTATGTGTCTTGCGCATCTCGGAGCCCAAAAATTATTTTCCGGGCTAGATGCAGCTAAAAATTATTATTAATTTTAAATCTGGTGGAGCTTAGTATAGATGGCCTAATAGGATCAGTGCTGCACACTGCTACAAAGCCCAAATTATTTTCCAGTCAAGATACAGATAAACATGATTAGTAATTTTAAATCTGGTGGAGCTTATTATAGATGGCCTAATAGAATCAGTGCTGCACACTGCTACAAAGCCCAAATTATTTTCCAGCCAAGATACAGATAAACATGATTAGTAATTTGAAAGCTTAAAACGGTTGGTAGGGTGATTTTAACCAATCATCAAGCTTTTACTCTCCCCAGGATGACACAGGGGTAGAAAAGTCGTTTCGGATCCATGATTTGTTCATCTTTATGAACGTGAGTCTGTCTACATTATCAGTGGAGAGCCGCGTGCGCTTATCTGTCAGCACACCACCAGCAGCGCTGAACACACGTTCAGACAGAACGCTGGCTGCGGGGCATGACAAGATCTCCAAGGCGTAAGTGGCTAGCTCCGGCCATTTATCCAGATTGGAAGCCCAAAAAGAGCAAGGGTCCAGTGACACAGTCATGGCTTCAATGTTTACTTGGAGATACTCCTGTACCATCGTCTCTAGGCGTTGACTATGTGTCAGACTTCTTGTCTCCTGTGGCCTTGCAAAGGATGGGCTAAAAAAGTGGTGAAATTATTCCGCAAAATTGATGTTACCAGCAGATACTGTGGTTCTGTTACGGTTTGAGTGCTGAACACTTGACGGTCCCACGGTTGGCAAGTTGGAACTGTGAGATTCACTACGTGCACCACTGGTGTTTTGTGGAAAAGCACATGTAAGATTCTGCAACAGTCTCTGCTGATACTCCTGCATGCGTGCATCCCTTTCTATGGCAGGAATAATTTCTGCAAATTTACTTTTGTACCGGGGATCTAACAGTGTGGCAACCCAGTAGTCAAGATTATTTCTAATTCTCACAATTCGAGGGTCATGTTGCAGGTAGTGCAGCAAGAAGGCACTCATGTGTGTTGCGCATCCAGGAGCACCAAGTCCCTGTTGTGTTGGTGGCGAGGTAACAATCATGCTTCCTTCCTCTCTCCTCTCCCCCCAACCTCGCACAACAGAAATGTAATCAAGGTCTCCCTCATCTGATGAGTCTTCCATCAGTTCGTCCTCCACTTCTTCCTGGGCTCCTGTACCTTCCTCACTAGTTTGGCTGCTACCATGCGCCCTGGTAAAACCATCTCCCCCACCCTCACATGCCTGCCGCCTTGGTGCTGCCGACCGTCTGGACCTTGCAGATGTTAGCCCTTCCGCATACAACTCCTCCTCCTCTACTTCCTCCACCTCCTCTTGTGCCACCACCTGACTGAATTCTGTTTAACATGTGCTCCAGCATGTAAATCACCGGAATAGTCATGCTGATAATGGCATCGTCAGCACTAAACATCTTTGTCGCCATTTCAAAACTGTGCAGAAGGGTGCATAGGTCCCTGATCTGAGACTACTCCTCCAGCGTGATTTGCCCCACCTCTGGATCTCGTTGGCCCAGGCTATACGTCAGAACGTATTGCACCAGGGCTTGTCGGTGCTGCCACAGTCGCTGCAACATGTGCAGAGTTGAATTCCACCGGGTAGGCACATCGCATTTTAGCCGGTGAAGTGGCAGGCCCAACGACTTCTGTAGAGATGTAAGTCGCTGAGCTGCGGGATGCGAACGGCGGAAGTGAGCACACAGCGACCGTGCCCTCTGCAGAAGGCCATCTAGTCTGGGATAGTGGGCTAAAAATTGCTGGACAACCAGGTTCAACACGTGAGCCATACAAGGCACGTGTGTGACATTGCCCCGGCGAAGGGCAGCACCCAGGTTTGCAGCATTGTCGCACACGGCCTTCCCTGGTTTCAGGTCCAGTGGAGACAACCATTCATGAAATTGGTTCTCCAGAGCTGACCACAACTCCTCAGCTGTGTGACTCACATTTCCCAGACATTTCAAAGTAAAAACCGCCTGATGACGTTGAGCCCTACTGCCAGCATAGTAAGGAGGTGTGCAGGATCCCTTCTGCGCAGTTAGAAAGCTTGTGGCATGACCAGACAGGCTTTGGGTGCAGGTGGAAGACCGAGAGGAGGTTGAGGAGGCAGAAGCAGTGGAGGAACTTTGACATAAAGAGGATTGACGCACAACTCGTGGGGACGGCAAGACTTGGACAGCAGCCCCTTGTCCTGCTGTCACCATAGTTACCCAGTGCCCAGTCAGCGACATGTAACGCCCCTGTCCATGCCTACTCGTCCAAGTGTCTGTGGTGAAATGCACCCTGTCACACACAGAGTTTCTCAAAGAAGCGGTGATGTTGTGTGCGACATGCTGGTGGAGCGTAGACACACCTTTCTTTGAGAAGTAGTGCCGACTGGGCATCTGGTACTGGGGCACTGCGATGGACATAAGGTCTCGAAAATCCTCTGTGTCCACCAGGCGGAAAGGCAGCATTTCTGTAGCCAAGAGCTTGCAGATGGTGAAATTCAACCTCTTAGCTTTCTCATGGCTAGGAAGAAATGGTCTTTTACTTGTCCACATCTGAAGGACCGAGGGCTGGCTATTGTGCTTAGACGGGGTTGATAAGGGTGTCCCCGGCAAACTGCCGGTCTGTGAGGAAGATGCGGGCGGACATGTTAGGTTGCCTTGATCCAAAGGTGGTGCTATCGATGTCGGACAGCGCTCAACACCAGCTGGTGTTACCACCTCCAAAGAAAATGATGACCTGCCAATCACGCTGGCTGTTGCGGGTAAAGAGGTGGCAGGTCTGCGCCCCAAAACAGGTGTGACTGCTGTCCCCCCAGTCACAGAGGATGAAGAGGCCGCGGATGCACAAGATATGGCAGACGGTGGTTGGCCCGGCCGGCTAGGCCGCATTGTAGCACACTGAGCTTCCCACTGCAACTTATGCTTCATGTCCATGTGCCGGTTCATGCATGAAGTACTCAAACTATGTATTTTTTGGCCTCTACTTAGCTTTTGCTGACAAATGTTACAGATAACACGAGTTGGGTCATCTTTATCGATCTGAAAAAATGCCCAGGCTATGCAAGGCTTAGCACCCATGCGACCTGAAGGGCCACCACGACTTGTGGTGAGAGGCAGAGTTGTGTTTGAGGATGCAGTTGTTGACGTGCTTCCAGTACTACGTCTCTGTCCAGGAAGGCGCAACCTGACCTCGTCGTCACTAGCATCTTCCTCCACCTCCTCTGCTGACCTCATCTCTTGGCTGACTGTGGGTTGACAGTAAGTGGGATCTCCAACCTCATCATCATCACCCTGTGTGTTATCACACCCGTCGTCCTCAGAGCCAACCTGTTCCTGCCCTGACAAAAAACTAAAGTTGTCGCTCCAATCAGGTATTTGAGTCTCATCATCGTCTTCCTCATTGTCTCCACCAACAGGAGTTACAGTTTGGGAATGAGGGTCTACATTATGGTCAGAACCTTCTGCGTCTGGTCCTGGATCCGACTCATAAAGATTCTGGGCATCAGTGCAGATCATTTCCTCATCTGGATTCACAGAAGCGCTGGAGTCGACCTCTGATTCCCAGGCTATAGTATGAGTAAACAGCTCTGCAGACTCAACCATCTGTTCTACCTCATACTCAGACGGGCAGCTGGAGATTTGGGAGCTGTGAGGAAGCAAGTGCGATTGGGGTGACACCTTTGAGGACTGGAGTATTTGTGATGTTGAAGTTGATGTGGAGGAGAGCCCACTTAAAGGAGCACTTGATATCCGTTGAAGCACCTGCTGTTTTTGTGCCTCATCTGGAATTTGTAGCGATTGGCGTGGCCATAAGAAAGGGATCTTATCACATTGTCCGCTAAAAGAAGTAGACATTTTAGTTTGGCTGGAAGATGGTCTTTCTTCTGCAGATGTTACTGTTGCTTTAACACCTACCCCACGGACACAACCTTTTTTCCCCTTCCCAACACGCCTATTCCCCTTTCCACCAGCAGCAGGCCTTTTTACACTCATTTTGGTGGTTAACTAATTCACAACTCTGGAGTTGTTTGCACAAAAAAAAATGGATGGGAACCGAGCAGAGCTGAGTGGCCAAACTGTGGTATTAGGCCAAAACTATTGGCTGGGTTAGATGCAGAAAAAAATTATATTCAATTTGCAACCTGATGGAGGTCAGTATAGATGGACTAATAGAACAAGTCCTACACACAGCTAGTAGCCCAAATATTTTTTAGAGGTAGATGCAGAAAAAAATTATATTCAGTTTGCAACCTGATGGAGGTCAGTATAGATAGACTAATAGAACAAGTCCCACACACAGCTAGAAGCCCAAATATTTTTTCAGAGGTAGATGCAGAAAAAAAATATATTCAGTTTGCAACCTGATGGAGGTCAGTATAGATGGACTAATAGAGAAAGTCCCACACACTGCTAGAAGGCCAAATATTTTTTCAGAGCTAGATGCAGACAAAAAATTATTTTGAATTTGCAACCTGATGGAGGTCAGTATAGGTGGACTAATAGAACAAGTCCCACACACTGCTAGAAGGCCAAATATTTTTTCAGAGCTAGATGAAGAAAAAAATTATATTCAGTTTGCAACCTGATGGAGGTCAGTATAGATGGACTAATAGAACAAGTCCCACACACAGCTAGAAGCCCAAATATTTTTTCAGAGGTAGATGCAGAAAAAAATTATATTCAGTTTGCAACCTGATGGAGGTCAGTATAGATGGACTAATACAACAAGTCCCACACACAGCTAGAAGCCCAATATTTTTTCAGAGGTAGATGCAGAAAAAAATATATTCAGTTTGCAACCTGATGGAGGTCAGTATAGATGGACTAATACAACAAGTCCCACACACAGCTAGAAGCCCAAATATTTTTTCAGAGGTACTGTAGATGCAGATAAAAATTATTTTTAATTTGCAACCTGATGGAGGTCAGTATAGATGGACTAATAGAGAAAGTCCCACACACTGCTAGAAGGCCAAATATTTTTTCAGAGCTAGATGCAGAAAAATAGTATATTCAGTTTGCAACCTGATGGAGGTCTGTATAGATGGATTAATAGAACAAGACCCACACACAGCTAGAAGCCCAATATTTTTTCAGAGGTAGATGCAGAAAAAAATATATTCAGTTTGCAACCTGATGGAGGTCAGTATAGATGGACTAATACAACAAGTCCCACACACAGCTAGAAGCCCAAATATTTTTTCAGAGGTACTGTAGATGCAGATAAAAATTATTTTTAATTTGCAACCTGATGGAGGTCAGTATAGATGGACTAATAGAGAAAGTCCGACACACTGCTAGAAGGCCAAATATTTTTTCAGAGCTAGATGCAGAAAAAAATTATATTCAGTTTGCAACCTGATGGAGGTCAGTATAGATGGACTAATAGAATGATGCTATGCCCAAAAGATTTTACTTCACTAGGTGCAGTAAAAAAATTGGTATTCTATACACAGGTGGTATATCTTGCAACACAGATAGGCTACTCCACTGACTAACACACTCTGCAATAGGCCAAAAAGGATTAGCTTTGCTAGATTCAGCCAAATGCTGTGAAAAAAACTTGCACAGCACTGGCACAGACCTGCCTGGCAAAAACTGATAGGAACTGATGTAACCTAGTCCTGAAAAGGACTCCAATTACAATTAGTCTTTACTCCCACAACCTATCTATTTAAGAGCACAGACCTCCCTGATAAAAGTCGTAGGAAATGCTGTAACCTAGTCCTTAAAAGGACTGCAATCACAACTATTCCCTACTCCCAAGCTATCTGTATATTTGTGCGAAAATTGGCTTGAAATTAACAAGGTATAGCGCACACAGCAACAGCGGTGCCGTCTAACACGCAGCTGCAGCAGTGAGAAAATGGTGGCGACAGGGAAAATGGCTTGGTCTTATAGGGCAAGGACATGTGACATACACTGCCAATGACACATGCCCTTGCTTGTGTGAAAAAAAGCACTTCGCTCCGTGTGTGCGCTGCTGATAGGCTGACAGATTGCACCTCCCCACTGCAAATGCGGGAAAGAGAAAAAAAAATGGAGATCTTCATTGTTCCTGCAGAGATCCATCCCCTGCCCCTCCCCCCACCCCGCTGTACACTCAAACTGCGTATTAACATTAATTTTCATCATTACTGAGAAAAAATCCAGTTATGATTTTGGTGCACGAACAGTTATCGAACATAACCTCGAACAGCCGAATTTTTCTCAAATTGTTCGTGTTCGCCGAATGGCTCGAACAGAGCCCAAAACAGCTCGAATTTGAGATTGGCGAACAGTTCGAGTAGAACAACGCTCATCTCTACTAGACTTAGCTCCAGGTCCCGGGGGCCAGGAAAAATCCTTTTTTTTATCTAAATCCTCTGTTTTTTTCCCTCCTTCACAATGTACAAATACCCATCTTATTAACCTTTTGGTGCCCCTCCCCCCCCCCCAAAAAAAAAAAAAAGTGTGCCTCTGATTTTTCAGACACAAATGTATCTGTTGAAAATAGTCTGGTGTAGGCCAGAGAAATAGAAGTGTGGTTTTGCAGTTCTATGGGCCATTTATACCTAAAAAAAACAGTTTGAGTGTGTCGCTCACTGTTCAGCCGCAAATATATATATATTTTAAAAAGCCTGGTATACACCAGTAAATTATTACTGTGGTTTTGATGTTCCACGGTAAAACATCTCTATTATCCTGTTTTTGGCATTTTTTGCTGTATAAAAATAATAATAGTGTCTCCCTGATTTTTCAGACACAAATATATCTGTTGAAAATAGTCTGGTGTAGGCCAGAGAGACAGAAGTGTGCTTTTGCTGTTCCACGGTAAAAAATCTCTATTATCCTGCTTTTTGCATTTTTTGCTGTAAAAAAAATAAAAATAGTGTCTCCCTGACTTTTCAGACACAAATATATCTGTTGAAAATAGTCTGGTGTAGGCCCGAGAAATACAAGTGTGGTTTTGCAGTTCCACGGTACAAACCTCTGTATTATCCACTTTTGGGCCATTTGTATCTAAAAAAAACAGTTTGAGTGTGTCGCTCACTGTTCAGCCGCAAATATATATATATTTTAAAAAGCCTGGTATACACCAGTAAATTATTACTGTGGTTTTGATGTTCCACGGTAAAACATCTCTATTATCCTGTTTTTGGCATTTTTTGCTGTATAAAAATAATAATAGTGTCTCCCTGATTTTTCAGACACAAATATATCTGTTGAAAATAGTCTGGTGTAGGCCAGAGAGACAGAAGTGTGCTTTTGCTGTTCCACGGTAAAAAATCTCTATTATCCTGCTTTTTGCATTTTTTGCTGTAAAAAAAATATAAATAGTGTCTCCCTGACTTTTCAGACACAAATATATCTGTTGAAAATAGTCTGGTGTAGGCCCGAGAAATACAAGTGTGGTTTTGCAGTTCCACGGTACAAACCTCTGTATTATCCACTTTTGGGCCATTTGTATCTAAAAAAAACAGTTTGAGTGTGTCGCTCACTGTTCAGCCGCAAATATATATATATATTTTAAAAAGCCTGGTATACACCAGTAAATTATAACTGTGGTTTTACTGTTCCACGGTAAAAAATCTCTATTATTCAGGTTTTGGTAGTTTTTTCCGTAAAGAAAAACAGTAGTGTCTCCTGACTGTTGTGACACAAAAATATATCTGTTGAAAATAGTCTTGTGTAGGCCCGACATCCCAGTGTGGTTTCGCAGTTCCACGGGTCAAATCGCTGTACTATCCAGTTTTGGGCCTTTGGTATCTAAAAAAAAAGCAGTTTGAGTGTGTCGCTCACTGTTCAGCCGCAAATATCTCTATTTAAAAAAGTGTGGTATACCCCAGTAAACAATAACTGTGGTTTTCCTCTTCCACGGTTCTAATCTACTCTTTATTACCCTTTTTCCATTGATAGTGCAAGTGTAAGCTATTTTACTTCATTTACAATGGGCAAGGCGCGTGGCAAGGGACGTGGAAGTGGACGTTCTGGTGATGGTTCGTGCAGAGGACGGGGCCGTGGCTAAGGTGAAAATGTGCCACAACCAACAGCCACATCTTCTCGCTCCCACTTCTTGTCCGAATTACTAGGGAAGCACAGAACAACACCAGTATTGAGAACTGATCAGTGTGAACAGGTTATTAATTGGATAGCAGACAATACTTCCAGTTACCTGGGCACCACCACCTCCGGTCTGTCTTCCACACGGTCAACTCTTAGTAGCCGTGAGTCTCGACCGCATACTCCTCCTCACCCTGATGCTCCTTCCTCCCACCATGCCGAGTGTCGTCAGACAGCAAGTGATCCCACACTTGGACACTCTGAAGAGCTGTTCACTGGTCCATTTCCATATTTGGGCCCCTCGCCTGATACGCTTGAAGTGGTGGAAGAGGAGATCCCATGTTGCGATGCCCAAATATTTGAACAGCCACGACCACAGGAAGTCGACGTTGGCAATCTGTCACAAGAGGTGGACGATGACGAGACACAATTGCCAGGAAGTGGGGAGGAGGATCGTGGTGCGCAAGTGGAAGAGGAGGAGGTGGTGGATGATCTAGTAACTGACCCAACATGGAAGGAGGACATGCAGAGTGAGGCCAGCAGCACACAGGGGGAGAGAGGCAGAGTACCCCAACAGGCAGGAAGAAGCAGTGTGGTGGCCGCAGACAGAAGGCAGGCAACCGTTCCCCGTAACACCAACACGAGGGACGTTGCCAGTACAAGCGGTAGGTCTTCCAGAGTCTTGAATTTTTTTAAAGACTCTGCTGATAACCCCAAAAAGGCCATATGTTCCACCTGCCATGCCAGCATCAGCAGGGGTGACAAAACTACCAGCCTGACCACCACCAGCATGATCAGGCACATGGCAGCAAAGCACCCGACTTTGTGGGGCGAAACCCAGGGTCCACGACCAGTGTCAGCGGGTGTCACCACTGCTTGTTCCACTGTTGTGCGTGCAATAGAACCCCCTGTTGTGTGTGCAAGTCAATCCCCTGTCCATACTGCATGTAAAGATGCCCCCTCCTCTCAGTCTTCACTTGTTATGGCAGTTTCTCAAGAAACAGCATCAACGTCCACGTCCACGTCCCACCGCAGCGTTCAATTGTCCATATCCCAGACCTTTGAACGAAAGCGGAAATTCGCAGATAACGCCCCACAGGCCACAGTCCTAAATTTGCACATTTCACGACTGCTTGCATTGGAAATGCTGCCTTTTAGGTTGGTGGAGACGGAATCCTTCCGCAATCTTATGGCGGTGGCCGTCCCTCGGTACTCGGTCCCCAGCCGACACTATTTTGCCCGGTGTGCCATCCCCGCACTACACAAGCACGTGTCCCAAAGCATCTGCCGTGCCCTCAACAACTCAGTTACTGGGAGAGTCCACCTGACAACGGACACGTGGAGAAGTGCTTCTGGCCAGGGACGGTGCATCTCTCTGACGGCACACTGGGTAAACATAGTGGAAGCCGGGACCCAGTCGGACCTTGGGACGGAACACATCCTCCCCACACCGAGGATTGCGGTGTTATATATAATAAAAGATGAAACTATATAATTAAGGACGGCGCTATACATAATAAGCGAGTACACTATATACTAAGGGTGTATGCTATACATAATAAGTGAGTACACTATGTACTAAGGGACTGTGCTATACATAATACGGCTATATTCCTGCATCTGTGTGCAGTGTCAGTGTGCTACCCTGTTTTACAGACGCATTGAGCATGTCCTATTCTAATCCTCAAAATCGGATCAGAACAGGACATTCTCTGATCCTCACAGATCTCATTCTCAGATCCGTGATCCGTGATCTATAAAACTCTACAAGTCCGTGGACCATCCGATAAAAAAATCTGACATTTTACACAAATGTGAGAATGCAGCCTAAGGGATTTTACATGTAACATTATCACTCCAAGTCATACAGCGCAGATACAGAATAATATTTACATCCAGGCACTTACCGCTGACGTCTCGTCTGATCAGAGTCGATTTCTGCTGCTTCTTCTCCATCTGGTCAGACCTTCATGTCGACATCTCCCAGTCATGATTCGTCTTGTCATGATGATCTCCAGCCTAGATAATACAAGGTCACATATATTGTATATATACATGTGTCTCCCCCGCACTGAGCCCCTGAATACAGATCTGTAACCCCCCATTAATATACTAGGGGTAGCCACTTAGTAATCAAAATATAAACTGATAAGCAGCACTGTGCCCCCCATTAACTATAATCTCCACCTGCCAATAATGTAAATTATTCAGTCTCTGTGACTCCCCCCAATTAACTGTAAGGCTATGTGCACACGGAAAATATACAAGCGCCCCCATCATTGCTCTGTCCCAGCACCTCCATCATTGCTCTCTCCCAACACCCCCGTCATTGCTATGTCCCAGCACCTCCCGTCATTGCTCTCTACCAGCACCCCCAACATTGCTCTGTCCCAGCACCCCAGTCATTGCTCTCCCAGCACCCTCGTAATTGCTCTCTCCCAGCACCCCCGTCATTGCACTCTCCCTGCACCCCCGTCATTGCTCTATCCCTGCAGCCCATCATTGTTGTCTCCCAGCATCCCCGTCATTGCGCTCTCCGAGCACCCCAATTATTGCTCTGTCCCAGCACCACTATCATTGCTCTCTCCCAGCACCCCCATCATTGCTCTCTCCCAGCACCCCCGTCATTGCTCTCTCCCAGCACCCCCGTCATTGTTCTCTCACTGCACCCCCGTCATTGCTCTCTCCAAGCACCCCTATCATTGTTCTCTCCCAGCAACCCCTGTAATTACTCTCCCAGCACCTCCATCATTGCTCTCTCCCAGCAACCCATCATTGCTCTCCCCATCCCCGTCATTGGTCTACTAATCCCCATCATTGCTCTCCCCGCCCCATCAGTCCCATCACTGCTCTTCCCAGCCCCACCATTGCTCTCCCCAGACCCATCAGCGCTCTCCCCAGCCCCATCAGCCCCACCATTGCTCTCTCCAGCCCCACGATTGCTCTCCCGAGCCCCATCAGCCCTACCATTGCTCTCACCAGCCCCATCAACCCCACTATTGCTCTCTCCAGCCCAGTCAGCCCCATTATTGCTCTCCTGAGCGTTTCAGTAAAAATAAAAAAAAACACACTTACCTCTCTGCCCGTTCCCCCGCAAGCTGCAGCATCACTGCTCTTCCCAGCCCCACCATTGTTATCCCCAGACTCATCAGCCCCACAATTGCTCTCCCCAGCCCCACGATTGCTCTCCCCAGCCCCATCAGCCCCACGATTGCTCTCCCCAGCCCCACCAGCCCCACGATTGCTCTCCCCAGCCTCATCAGCCCAGTTATTGCGCTCTCCAGCTCCATCAGCCCCATTATTGCTCTCACCAGCGTTTCAGTAAAAAAAAAACAAAAAAACACTTACCTCTCTGCCCGTTCCCCCGCAGGCCGCAGCATCCTTGTTGTCTGCAATTTCCTCCCTCACACAGGCCCACGCTGCATGATGATGTCATCAAGGAGCGCGTGCCTGTGTGAGGGAGGAAGCGGCGGGCAGGAAGCAGAGGATGGATCTCTGCAGCTCCGCTGCCATTCTGTCCTGTCAGCAGCGGGGATGCAGGGATCGCTCCCTGCCCGCCACGAGCAGGGAGACGCTGCAACGGCGGGCCCCCCGGCACAGCTGCACCAGCAGCGATATGTCCGCCCCTGGACTGCTATGGGGCCCCCCAGCTCACGGGCCCCATAGCAGTCGTGTGGTCTGCCTCCATTAGTGGTACACCACTGCATTTTACCTATTTTTGATTGCATCTAGCAGGGCTTTTGTACATCAGAGGCAGTCCATGTTTTCCAGGCGTGCGGTATTGCATGTATAGCCATACATGTTGTGAGTTTCTAACAAGCATATAAACTGCTTTTCTCCTCTACGCTTTTGCTTCTGTGAACACTAAGTTATATACATGCTCTGTAGTAGCCCTGTCATTTCCAGACATTGGTGTATTATAATTCTGAGCATTATAATTCTCCATACACATGCACTTTAATATGGGTTTATTATGTATTTATCTCTTGATTGGTGACTTTGAAGCAGGGTTTATTTTGTTTTTGTTTAACCACTGGACCACCCCAATTAATGAACAATTTCCTTCTTTGACATGCACATGCACTTTGGATAGTTTCAATCCTTGGAATCGTTGGATTATGTAATGGTATAGGTTACTCTGCAGTGACTATCTCTGCTAGGTTGTTCTATGCTATTTTGTGGGGTGCACCAGGAGATAATATTCATGCATACTGGGTTGGCATTTCTTACCATCCCTCAAACAAGAGGCATCTGTTTTTATTTTATGTATGTGTTTGGTAATGTCTATGATATTGTTCAGTAAAATCATTTGTTTTTTATACACACTAACTTGAAGTGCTCACTTTTGTCTACTTGGTCTCCTTGATGTAAGGATTTTTACCTAGTGGTACAGATTGATTTACACATATTCATTATATATCTGCAAACTTTCTCATAAAATTCAAACCTGATAAATGCTTCTTGCACGAGTATTCAAACTCTACAGACTAGTATATGGCAGAGGCACATTCTGTAGCGATTCTAGCTTTATGTTTATTGAAGAAAAATAATTACAGGCACATATAAATCCCCCTATTAATAATCATTTATTACACATAAAAAAATTACAATCAGTAATATGATACCATGGGGACCCCGTGCAAGAAATATTGATAATCAAGATAAAATATAACATACTGTAGAAATGTCAGTGATTCCCATATACAGCACTAGGAATGAATGTGTGAACTGCCGTTACATTAAAGATGGGACAATTGCAGAAATACACTTGCATTTTTTTGTTGGGTGCATTTTAAGGTGTGAAAGTGAAGGCGTTATAGATTTAATTCAGTGCCCATGTTCAAAGCAATATATTGGCAGGACTCTGAGACCTCTTAAAAAAGGAGAGGAGAACAGATTAATAAGAATAGAAATTTTTTTTTGTTAAACATGCACTTTCAATCATTTCAAAACATTTCATAACAGCAATTCAAATGGCTATATCTATATACGAGTATAGGAGGAAATAATCTATCACAAATGTCCGGAGCTGAATCTAGAAAGAAATTAGGCTTTAAAACACTAGCGCCGAAAAAAGGGGAGTGGGTATTGCTGGAAGCTGCTGATAGATTAGCGGGTCCTGTGTGAAAACCCGTAAGGAAGAATGGCTACTAGATAAAGGATTGATACTATCACGCTAAACAGCGGCTGAACAGCGCAGGATGAATGAAAGGAATAACAGACATAGAAATAATGTTTCACCAAAATGAGTTGAATGTCCCCCTTTCTTGGTATGTAAATTTGTCTTAAGATTACCGGATAATGATTTGCAGCTATGAAAGTTAATAGATGATTCCCTGGGTTGCGATGATCTATGGATAATTGGTCGGGTGGTACCTAGCTTCTGGTACAGATAGAGGCAGCTAGTGATTGGACGTTTTCCATCTATATATCCTCCTCTTACCATTTTTTTTCACCCTTCCATTGACACGACAACATTATTACTGAACACATAAGCTCTATCCTTTATATATACAGTATATAATTGCAAGGGAAAATGCTTTTTAAAAAAAGGTTTTAAAAAATTAATTATTAATTTAATTTAATCTTTTTTTATTTTTTATATTCTATATATATTTAAATTTTTAATGATTTATTGTACTACAGTGCTGCTCACCATTCTTGTCACGCCTTCATTTTTTCGTAGACTGTACAACATCTTCAGAAATAAATGGAAATGTACCAAAGTTATATCCTCAGGATTTGTGGTCCAAAGTAATACAACAATACAATATTGTTTTTCAACTTCAATGTTGCAATATCAAAGAAAAAACTGAATGTGCCACAATAATGGCACCCCTAATTAATATTGGTTGCACACCCTTTGTCATTGCTGACAGCCTCCAGACATTTCTTGTAGCCATCTGTAAGCTTCTTGCACTTCTCAGCTGGAATTTTCTCCCACTCTTCCTTTGCAGTTTGTTCAAGCTCTTGAATGTTTGCAGGGTTCTTTTTCCCAATGGCAGATTTCAGCTCACCCCTAAGATTTTCAATGGGATTGAGGTCAGGACTAGTATTGAGGGATACCTTCCGATATCAGGAAATATCGGATCGGATTGGATCGGGCCGATACCCAAAAAGTATTGGATATCGCCGATTCCGATACCGGAAACCAATGCAAATCAATGGGACACAAATATCGGAATGAAAATAAACCCTTTCTTTCCTTGTAGGTTAATTCTACATGAAGGAAAACAACTAACAATAATGTAGAATGTATTGGTGGAGGTGGTTGCCCAAATCGATGGGAACAGTGCTCACAGTGAAACATGAAAAGCCGGCAATTCATCAGTGGCATACACCGGTACCCGACAATTTAGAACAGAAAGAATAGAGCTTCACACATAGATTAGATAGAAACATGTCAGTCACATATATATGAAGTACAGTGACAGTGTTGCTTACTGTACTTGTCATTTAGTGTAAAGGATTTATTTAAAAAAATATTAGTGTTTTAATGCACCGTCTCTTTAAAAAAGCCGGCCGGCAATTCAGCAGCGGTACCCGACAATTTATAACAGAAAGAAAGAGCATCACACATAGATTTGATACATAGAAACATGTCAGTCACATATATAAGAAGTGCAGTGACAGTGTTGCTTACTGTACTTGTCATTTAGTGTAAAGGATTTATTTAAAAAAATCTTAGTGTTTTCATGCACCGTCTCTTTAAAAAAGCCGGCCGGCAATTCAGCAGCGGTACCTGACAATTTACAACAGAAATAATAGAGCATCACACATAGATTAGATAGATAGAAACATGTCAGTCACATATATAATAAGTACAGTGATAGTGTTGGTTACTGTACTTGTCATTTAGTGTTAAAATAAAGGATTTATTAAAAAAAAAATTGGCGTGGGGCTCCCCGTAATTTTAGTCTCTAGCGGAGGTTAAGCAGACAGCTAGGGCAGATGTTTGAAGCCTGGGAAGAGGGTAATACCCACGGAGCTTCCCAGGCTACTAATATCAGCCCCCAGCTGAATACCTAGCCTTTACTAGCTATTAAGATGGGGGACCCCCCCAAAAAATGACGTGGGGTCCCCCCTATTTTAATAGCTAGCAAAGGCTAGGCAGACAGCTGGGGGCTGATATTAATAGCCCAGGAAGGGTGCCATGAATATTGGCCCCCTCCCAGGCTAGAAACACCAGCCGTCAGCCACCCCAGAAATGGCGCATCCATAGGATGCGCCAATTCTGGCACTTAGCCTCGCTCTTCCCACTGCCCTGTAGCGGTGGCAGTGGGGTAATAGGGTTGGAGTTGATGTCAGCTTATAATGCCAGCTGACATCAAGCCCAGGTTAGTAATGGAGAGGCGTCTATAAGACACCCCCATTACTAACCCCATAGTCAAAGTTAAAAAAAAAACACAAACACCCAGAATAAAGTCCTTTAATTGAAATAAAGACACAATTCTTTATTGTTCTAAATTAAACCTTACTTACCATCACGCCCATTCCAGCTGAAGCCAACGATCTCCTGCAATAAAAGAAAAATAATAAAGCAACATCATCCTTACCTTTCGATGGCTCCCAGGACAGCTCCAGCTCTGCTACATGGAGATGACAGGCTGGATCGCAGCAGAAAGCTGCCATCCAGCATGTCATCCCGCAGACACTGAGAAGCACAGGCATGCTTGCGCTCCTCAGTGTCTGACTGTGACGGCATCCCGATGAGCCAACAATGAACTCAGCTCACCTCATGCACGTCACTGATAGCGTGGGAGAATTCTCCTGCGCATGCGGTGAGCATGAGAGACTCGGCTCATCGGGATGCCGTCACAGCCTGATACTGAGGAGCGCAAGCATGCCTGCGCTTCTCAGTGTCTGCGGGATGACAGGCTGGATGGCAGCTTTCTCCTGCGGTCCAGCCTGTCATCTCGATGTAGCAGAGCTGGAGCTGTCCTGGGAACCATCGAAAGGTAAGAATGATGTTGCTTTATTATTTTTCTTTTATTGCAGGAGATCGTTGGCTTCAGCTGGAATGGGCGTGATGGTAAGTATGGTTTAATTTAGAACAATAAAGAATTGTGTCTTTATTTCAATTAAAGGACTTTATTCTGGGTGTTTGTGTTTTTTTTTAAATACTTTACTAGAAATTCATGGCGGTCATGTCTAATATTGGCGTGAACCCATGAATTTCGGGCTTAGGGCCAGCTGATAATGCCAAGCTGGCCCTAACCCCTTTATTACCCAGTGAGCCACCGCACCAGGGCCCTGGATGAGTTGGGTACAGCGCCAGAAGATGGCGCTTCTATGAACGCGCCATTTTCCGGGGTGGCTGTGGACTGCAATTTGCAGCGGGTGGGGCCCAGAAAGCTTGGGCCTCCCTGCGCTGCAGATTCCAGTCCCCAGCTGCCTAGTTGTACCTGGCTGGACACAAAAATAGGGCGAAGCCCCAAGTATTTTTTTTTAAATTTTTTCATGAAATTCATGAAATAATTAAGAAAAAAAGGGCTTCCCTATATTGTTGTGTCCGGCCAGGTACAAATAGGCAGCTGGTGGTTGGGGGCAGCCCGTTGCTGCCTGCTGTACCTGGCTGGACACAAATATAGTGCGAAGCCCCACGTCAATTTTTTTTTAATTATTTCATGAAATAATTAAAAAAAAAGGGCTTCCCTATATTGTTGTGTCCGGCCAGGTACAAATAGGCAGCTGGAGGTTGGGGTCAGCCCGTTCCTGTCTGCTGTACCTGGCTGGACACAAATATAGTGCGAAACCCCACATCAATTTTTTTTTAATTATTTCATGAATTTCCTGAAATAATTAAAAAAAAATTGCCTATTTGTACCTGGCTGGACACAAAAATAGGGCGAAGCCCCACGTATTTTTCTTTTTTAAACTTATTTCATGAAATTCATGAAATAATAAAAAAAAAAGGGCTTCCCTATATTGTGTCCGGCCAGGTACAAATAGGCAGCTGGGAGTTGGGGGCAGCCCGTTCCTGGATTCTGTACCTGGCTCGCATACAAAAATATGGCAAAGCCCACGTCAAAATTTTTGGGAAAAATTAATTAAAAAATAAATATTAATTTAGGGACTGCATCTTTATTAACCCCTCAAGTGTCATTTAGTGTTAAAATAAAGGATTTATTAAAAAAAAATTGACGTGGGATCCCCCATAATTTTAGTCTCTATCGGAGGTTAAGCAGACAGCTGGGGCAGATGTTTGAAGCCTGGGAAGGGGGTAATACCCATGGAGCTTCCCCGGCTACTAATATCAGCCCCCAGCTGAATACCTAGCCTTTACTAACTATTAAAATGGGAGACCCACCCAAAAAAATGACGTGGGGTCCCCCCTATTTTAATAGCTAGCAAAGGCTGGACAGACAGCTGGGGGCTGATACTAATAGCCCAGGAAGGGTGCCATGAATATTGGCCCCCTCCCAGGCTAGAAACACCAGCCGTCAGCCACCCCAGAAATGGCGCATCCATAGGATGCGCCAATTCTGGCACTTAGCCTCGCTCTTCCACGCTGCCCTGGTGCGGTGGCAGGGGGTAATAGGGTTGGTTTTCATGTCAGCGCCAGCTGCCATGAAGCCCAGGTTAGTAATGATGGGCGTCTATAAGACACCCCCATTACTAACCTGAAACATTTAAGTGTGACAAAGATGCAAAAGAATAAGAAATCAGGAAGGGGGCAAACACTTTTTCACACCACTGTATGTGTGAAGTGTAAAGTAAATTCTACAAGGTTTTCTATATATTGAGAAAATATAAATCTGATAACTGTGACTTGCATTTGTATTTATCCCTCCGGAGTAAATAGTCTGTAGGACCACCTTTCGCTGCAATTACTGCTGCAAGTCTTTTCAGGTATGTCTCTACCAGCTTTGCATCTAGAAGTGACATTTTCTCCCATTCTTCTTTGTAAATGCTCTATCTCAGTGAGATTGGATGGAGACGTCTGTGAACAGCAATTTCAAGTCTTGCCACAGATCCTCAATGGGATTTCGGTCTGGCCTTTGGGCCATTCACACTCATGAATCTGCGGTGAGGGGTTCAGCATGAGGCTGCGGTATGTGCATTGCATTACACACATCTATTGCCTGGTACATTCTCATACTTACCACAATGCTCTTCAATTCTAGAAAATGGCAATCTGACATTTACAGAGTCACTTTTATCCCAAGTTTCAGAGCTACAACTAGAAGATGATTCCAAAAGTATAGTATCCAGAATATTAGTAATATACAGTGATCAGAAAAATAAGATTATCCCAAGATAATAGGACAAAACGCCAACATAAAGTGTCATGCAGTGCTCCATCATTAGTGGCAAATGCTGCCCATGTCAGTAATGTCATACAGAGCCCATAAGAATATATTCACCACCAATATTATAAACCCAGGTATGACAATAGTCATTATGGCACATTATACCGATACATGTGTAGGCTCCGCATGGTGCTGGAATTCAGAAGTTCAAAGTGCACATTTCTTATAGCTCCTATATTGTACATATGGCAACTATATGGCACAGTTGAATGGCATTACCCATATGGGCAGTTCATGGCACTAGTTATATTCACAGTATATGGTAACAGAATTGTATCCACCTGTATTTTATATTTAATGTGCTGTCTATAAAAGGATAGTTTTTTACATCAGTCAGATTAATTACATTATTAAAAGGCTATACGCAATTTCTTAATTGGGTAAAATTGCAAAGTGCTTGTAAAAATAAGGAACTTTGCAAATAACCCCTTTTTAAAAATTCTCTTCATTTCTCATGAGAGGAGGTATTTTGAATTCTAGAATTTGCTTGTTGCCTAGGTCAGCCACCATTCTGTCTGTCAGAGTTGACTGTTCTCCCAAACAAGGAGGACAGCGCTTACAACTTGTTTCCCATGGAGCTTGTGAGTGCTGCTGAGAAGCTGTCTAGATACCAGGATTCAGCCACCTTCAGGGTCCTTGAGCTCCTCCAATGCCTCATGCCACATCCAAGCACTGATTTTACAATACATACTGCTTATAGTATTATATATTATTATGCAAATCTGTTAGCCCAGATGAGGCTGGTGTACTTGTCAGCATATGCATAAGGATGGCTGTATAATCCTTTGTGAAACTTTTCCTTTATCACATTAAAATAAGGATAAAACGCTCCTCTTAACATCAGGATTGCACAGCCATCCTGATGTGAATTTTCAGAGTACGTACATCAGCCCCATCTGGTCCGAGATCTGATTAATAGTATTTTTACAGTTTGCTTTGTGAAACCTGGTCATATAACTGCTTGAACGTGTGAGTGCTGTTCTGTAAGAGGACGGACACCGAGACAGCTTGAGATACTGCGGAGGAGCCTTCCAGCAGGTGGTGTAAAGTTTGGAAAGTGGAAGCCCAGCGTAAATGTTTTTGCCAGTCATCTATCTGTGGTGAAGCTGTTCCCCTATTTAAGAGTATTTGTAGTTATGAAGCATGTTGGCGTCTCGGAGACTCTGTGACCAGTAAGCTTGTTGCCTCTTTTCAGTAACATTATCCTAAACTGTCACCAGTATGTGCCTGAATTACTTCTGCCGTCCTTTAGTGGTGACACCAGATACCAGTCTGCCACCAATGTCATTGTATCCTAAAGAAATGTCCTAAAGCATTCCCACCCCATAATCACACTGTGCCTTACAGGCATTTAGTGTTCATAGAGAAGGTCGTCTACTCTGGAGCAATGGACATCATGAAGCTTCACTAGAAGAGCATCTATCCCTTCTGTAGTAAGCCCAATTATTCTATGCATTACAGCTATTTAGTTACACAGCAAATATGTAATTCTACATTGAAAGCTCAGGCCAGAAGTGGCATGCTGGGTCATTTAATAAGGGTCTGTGTTATTGAAGCAAATTGTTTCCATTAAAATTGTACTAAGTATTATTTTTAAGTCAAAGTAAAATGTATAATACAAAAGCGTCAACATGATCTTTATCAAACATTCACTGTGAAAAATAATAATGTGACATAAGAAAAAAATATGAAGAACTTCCAATATACATCTAAGACAAAATGTATAATCTAGAATATAGTGAATAAGCGAATACTATTGAGAAGCGAATATCAAGTATAAGCAAATAATCCTCATTAGGGTTTAGCAAAAAATTACAAAAACATGCTAATATGCCGAGACACTAGCAATGACTAATCTAGAATTCAGCAGAAAGAACAATCTGTGTGCACCAAATATGGAATTAAATTACAAATAACTCCAGTCCATATATTGATAATACAATTTATCACAGGAAAATAGTTATATGTGAAAAAAGTATGTAGTATAGTGTAAAAAATATAACCCACCAATATTATTACTATTGGCAAATAAAATCCTTGTGTCCGGTCTAGGAGGGCTGTATTTCCCTATTTACACTAATAAAAAGCGCGATCATTGCCTTGTCATTTCCTATAGTATTAACACCAGAATGAGTATCCACAGCGGCATCTCAAGTTCAGACTTACACTATTTTTGATGGACTAGAAGCCAAGGGCATGTTCACATGTTGCATTTTTGCCGTATTTTCAAAAGTTATTTCCGCACGTTCTTTGCATGAAAAAACGCAGTGTTTTAATGTACTAGCAAAGTCAATGAGATTTATGGAATCTCATGTACATTCTGCTTATTTTTTCCTTGCAGATTTGAAGAAGTTTCATATCTTCTGCATGTCAATTCTTGAAGCGTTTTTGCACATATTTTAGGCAGCATTTTACCCGCCAACACTCTAGTATTTCTTTTCCTCTACAAATAATAACCGTGTGCACATCCCCTAAATGCTGCAAAACAGCGTCAGAAGGAAAATGGTGGCAAAGAGCGTTCTGCAAAACAGCAAACTCACACATGTGGGTTTTCTAAGAAGCCATTATAGTAACTAGAAATTATTCTTTAGAAACCTATAGTTGTCATTACGTGTAAATATTACTATCGAGATTGCTGCAAAGTATATTCAAGTCTTAACCTGAAAATGTGAAAAAGATCTGGATATTTGAGTCTTTCTATAGGAAAAAAGGCAGCAGAAAAGCTAAAATAAACCTCTATCTGTGAGCTTGGCCTAATACTATGTGATATGATGAGAATAAAATAGAAAAACACCAATATCTGATAACTCATATATATGACTGCTTATGGTCAATTCCTATCACATGACCAGTGAGCACATTGGAATGTTGCCGGTTGGCAGTTGGAGAGTTGCGGTTGGCTTGCATGCGGATGAGGAGGAGCTGCCTTCAGCAAAGCGACATTATGGAGATTAAAGAGGAGGACTTTAGGATGAGAGGGAAGAAAAGGAGAAGAAATGTTTTGGACTCATCGGATGATGAGAAGCCGTCCATCAAGAAGAGCCATAGGAGAGGAGAGAAGAGAAATGGCTCAGAGTTGGAGATCGTCTCTCAGAAGATTGATCACCAAGGCCAGAAAGAAGAACAGGAATGTCATCAGGAGGTCCTAGCTAGAAGAAGTGGAGCCAAGAGGAGAAGACAAATCTTTGGCTCATCACATGAAAGCTCTTCAATCAAGAAAGAAGAAGAAGGGCAGAAGACCACCAAGGGCACAGGTAATACTATACATCAGCTTACCACAGGGAGCACCATGACATGTAGCTTCTCATGCCCACACTTACAGATCAGGGCAATGTTGTCACTTTACACAAGTTACACATCTTTTAAATCTGACAGGTGGAGGATGTGATACATGAGCAAGATCTGAAGCTGGAGGGTTGTAGAACTGTTCCCCAGTCCATTTATATATATGTATATATTCAGTACTTTGTTAAACCCCTACATGATCAGGCCATTTTTCCCCATTCTTGCCAAGGCACATTTTTTTCTTATTTTCATACATATGGTTTAAAAAACTGTAAAAAATTGTAATGTTTGGATATTTAAATATTTTTTTGTGAAACATCGAGTCTAAATTTTACAATATTTTAATATTATTTTATTTTTTTTCTGGTAATATCTGTAGTAAATAAAGGATTTCTGTGCTTGTGTTATTTTTATATATTAGTTACATGGTTTTTTGTTAGGGATGGGGCTTGTAAATGCAATTTGGATAGTCATTGTTTTTTTATTTATTTTTTCCTGTTTTTTTTGCTCTTTATTTCAATGATTTTACACAGGGGTTGTCTTAACTTTTGAAACATTTGATTTTTTTCTTGCTTGAATGGATAAAAAAAATTGCAATATGGTTTCATTAAAATAAAATTGAGTCGTTTGCCTCCTATAGTCTTTGTGTTGCGCTGTCTATTGCTGGCTGCAGAATTAGTTAATGAGGTTGACCATTTTATCTTTACTTTAACAGATGTGTTGGGGACATGATTTTGTGGCATTTACTATGATATACTGTAGGTATGTCAGATTCTCCTCCTGCTCTTGTTACTGCAGCTTTCCTTACAGACTGCCCAGCTCTCTAGTCTATAATATGGCTGCTGGTGGAGGAGCAGTGACCAGACCTGTCCGTCAGTCTACTTCACTATAAAAGCATCTTTCTCATGGGAGGTTCTCAATAGGACAAGGCTGATGGAGTGGTCTGGTTACATGCTCCTCCATCAGTGACCATTGTATGGACTGGAGAGCTGTGCAGTATGTGAGGAAAGCTGAACTAACAAGTGCAGGAGGAGAACCTGCCATACTTATATAATAGTAATTGTTAATAAACCTGTGTCCCAAACACATCTGCTGGTATATTGATCCTAGTTACAGGGGACATTCAACCTACTGCCTATATAGCAGGGTTGACTGGGTCTCCTAGGACCCAGAAGCTCTTGCTCTTTCTCTACACCCGGCCATCACATGATCTCTGGGTCTGGAGCAGGAAGCGCTATCTGCGCTTACCATACTGAATACACAGCACTTGTTCAGAGCTGTGTACACAGTAATTGAAAAGGCAGAGACGGTAATAAATCCTCTCTACCTTCTCTATAGGGAGTATCCAAAAAGAAAAGAGTCGGCCCCTATAAATGCTCTTCCATAACTATATAACCCAAAAAGAGAAAAATGGAAACAGGAGCAAATCCAATAACAATTACATTTTTATTGCAAAAATGTAAGTAAAATCAGACATAATCAAAAGAGATAAAAAATCCAAGGGAAAGAGGTGACAACAAAGTGCCACGGAACCACAGGAATAAACCAATGTAAGGCAAGAGACAATATCTACTGTATATATATGTATATATATATATATATGTATATATACAGTGCTGGCCAAAAGTATTGGCACCCCTGCAATTCTGTCAGATAATACTCAGTTTCTTCCTGAAAATGATTGCAATCACAAATTCTTTGGTATTATTCTCTTCATTTAATTTGCTTGCAAGGAAAAACACAAAAGAGAATGAAGCAAAAATCAAATCATTGATCATTTTACACAAAACTCCAAAAAAGGGCCGGACAAAAGTATTGGCACCCTCAGCCTAATACTTGGTTGCACAACCTTTAGCCAAAATAACTGCGAACAACCGCTTCTGGTAACCATCAATGAGTTTCTTACAATGCTCTGCTGGAATTGTAGACCATTCTTCTTTGGCAAACTGCTCCAGGTCCCTAATATTTGAAGGGTGTCTTCTCCAAACTGCCATTTTGAGATCTCTCCACAGGTGTTCTATGGGATTCAGGTCTGGACTCATTGCTGGCCACCATAGAAGTCTCCAGTGTTTTCTCTCAAACCATTTTATAGTGCTTTTGGAAGTGTGTTTTGGGTCATTGTCCTGCTGGAAGACCCATGACCTCTGAGGGAGACCCAGCTTTCTCACACTGGGCCCTACATTATGCTGCAAAATTTGTTGGTAGTCTTCAGACTTCATAATGCCATGCACACGGTCAAGCAGTCCAGTGCCAGAGGCAGCAAAGCGACCCCAAAACATCAGGGAACCTCCGCCATGTTTGACTGTAGGGACAGTGTTCTTTTCTTTGAATGCCTCTTTTTTTTTCCTGTACACTCTATGTTGATGGTTTTTCCCAAAAAGCTCTACTTTTGTCTCATCTGACCAGAGAACATTCTTCCAAAACGTTTTAGGCTTTCTCAGGTAAGTTTTGGCAAACTCCAGCCTGGCTTTTTTATGTCTCGGGGTAAGAAGCGGGGTCTTCCTGGGTATCCTACCATACAGTCCTTTTTCATTCAGATGTCGACGGATAGTACGGGTTGACACTGTTGCACCCTCGGACTGCAGGGCAGCTTGAACTTGTTTGGATGTTAGTCGAGGTTCTTTATCCACCATCCGCACAATCTTGCGTTGAAATCTCTCGTCAATTTTTCTTTTCCGTCCACATCTAGGGAAGTTAGCCACAGTGCCATGGGTTTTAAACTTCTTGATGACACTATGCACGGAAGACACAGGAACATTCAGGTCTTTGGAGATGGACTTGTAGCCTTGAGATTGCTTATGCTTCCTCACAATTTGGTTTCTCAAGTCCTCAGACAGTTCTTTGGTCTTCTTTCTTTTCTCCATGCTCAATGTGGTACACACAAGGACACAGGACAGAGGTTGAGTCAACTTTAATCCATGTTAACTGGCTGCAAGTGTGATTTAGTTATTGCCAACACCTGTTAGGTGCCACAGGTAAGTTACAGGTGCTGTTAATTACACGAATTAGAGAAGCATCACATGATTTTTCAAAGGGTGCCAATACTTTTGTCCACCCCCTTTTTTAGGTTTGGTGTGGAATTATATACAATTTGGCTTTAGGACAATTCTTTTTGTGTTTTTTTCATTGAAGACAAATTAAATGAAGAGAATAATACCAAAGAATTTGTGATTGCAATCATTTTCAGGAAGAAACTGAGTATTATCTGACAGAATTGCAGGGGTGCAATACTTTTGGCCAGCACTGTATATATATATATATATATATATATATATATATATATATAGGGTGGGCCATTTATATGGATACACCTAAGTGATATCAACTTCCTGTTTGTGGCCCATTAGTATATGGGAGGGGGAAAACTTTTCCAGATGGGTGGTGACCATAGCGGCCATTTAGAAGTCGGCCATTTTGGGTCCAACTTTATTTTTTTCAATGGGAAGAGGGTAATGTGAAACATCAAACTTATTGAGAACTTCATAAGAAAAACAATAGTGTGCTTGGTTTTAACGTAACTTTATTCTTTCATGAGTTTTTTACAAGTTTATGATCACTTATAAAATGTGTTCAAAGTGCTGCCCATTGTGTTGGATTGTCAATGCAACCCTTTTCTCCCACTCTTGACACACTGACAGCAATGCCGCAGAAGAAATGCTAGCACAGGCTTCCAGTATCCATTGTTTCAGTTGCTGCACATCTCGTATCTTTATGGTATGGTGTGGTATATGGAGTACAAAGATAGTGGGGCCATTCTTCATCAATGGAAACCTCAATGCCACTGGATATCTGAAACTGCTACATGTTGATGTGTTGCCCTCTTTATGCACTGAAGATGGCACGTTCCCTGAGTTTTTCCAACAAGATGGTGCACGATCACATTATGGGTGTCAGATCAGAGCATTCCTACATGAACTGTTTCCTGGAAAGTGGATTGGTCGTCGTGGGCTAGTTGAATGGCCACCAAGGTCTCCCGATCTGACTCCCTTAGACTTTTATCTTTGGGGTCATCTGAAGGCAATTGTCTATGCTGTGAAGATATGAGATGTGCAACATCTGAAACAACGGATACTGGAAGCCTGTGCTAGCATTTCTTCTGCGTTGTTGCTATCAGTGTGTCAAGAGTGGGAGAAGAGGGTTGCATTGACAATCCAACAAAATGGGCAGCACTTTGAACACATTTTATAAATGGTCATAAACTTGTAAAAAACTCATGAAAGAATAAAGTTACGTTAAAACCAAGCACACCATTGTTTTTCTTATGAAATTGTCAATAAGTTTGATGTGTCACATGACCCTCTTCCCATTGAAAAAAATAAAGTTAGATTCAAAATGGCCGACTTCAAAATGGCCACCATGGTCACCATCCATCTGGAAACGTTTTCCCCCTCCCATATACTAATGTGCCACAAACAGGAAGTTGATGTCACCAACCATTCCCATTTAATTTAGGTGAATCCATATAAATGGCCCACCCTGTGTATACATTTATGTATATATATATATATATATATATATATATATATATATAGAAAGAAAGAATATCAAGAGGCAGCACTCTAAAAATATTATAGAAAAATGGACTTTAATGAGCCCAAAGGCAACGTTTCGGTTCACAGAATCTTTCTCAAGCAGAGTTCAAGTGCATATAGTGCAATTTATATAGTTACAAACAGTGATTCCATAATTATAATTAATTGATACAAAACCATGATTACATAAAAAAAGTGCAGTAGTGCATATCACAAAATATTATTCAGTTACATACATAGTGATAAAATTTTAGACAGATATATTATTATCATCAATTACAGTATCCATAACTCTCATAAAGTGATAAGTGCTTTGATTAGTATTTATCAGTGCCAGGTGTACATTATAAATCATAATATATTTGAGGTTGCGACTCACACTGCAGCAATCATGCATGACCACGTTTCTTACTTCCTCCACGCTGTCCTCGGCGTCTCAAAATCCCATCTGCGCATGTCTCCCAGGAAATCCCCATTATCTCGTCACATGATCGGGGCAAACCTGGTCCGCCCGCTTCGTGACGTCACCGGGCATGCGCATTACACTTCTAATGCTACGATCGCCATCTTTTAAATTGGCAAGCCCCACCAAAAGCTTTTCTTCAAATGTAAACAACGTATGTGCTTTAATGATTTCTCTTATCCCCTATTTATAATAAAAGCGCACTATTTCTCATTATTAGGGACAACATTCTGTTAGCAGTTTCCCAACATATTTGCATTGCAATGACAGTATTCAAATAGTGATTCCTGTGTCCATAAGGCTATGTGCCCACGATGCAGAAATGAAGCAGAAAATTTCTGCAGCATTTCTGCATCTCCCTGGCAGAAAAAACGCATGCAGATTGTACATGCAGATTGTGCATGCGTTTTTCCTGCAGAATACATGCGGATCCACATGCGGATTCACATGCGTTTCCGCATGCAGATTGACAAGCGCTTTCCAGGCGATTAGCATCACTTGGAAAGTGCTTGACAACTAGGTCACACTGTATAAATCCATGCAAACAGCATGGATTTATATAGTGTGAACCGTAAAAATTAAAACAAATAAAGCTATACTCACCCCCGAGGCCCCGGTGTGGCTGCAGCGCTGCTTCCTGGCTGGTTCCCGGCTGCCAGCATATCGCGAGACAGAGCGGTGAAGGGCCTGCGGTCACATGACTGTGACGTCACCGCAGGTCCTCAAGCGATGCCGGCATTCAGAGAGAAGACGCCGGACAGGTGAATATAACTTTATTTGTTATTTTATTCTTTTTTTACAGGTACAATGGTACCCAGGTCTGGAGGAGAGTCTCCTCTCCTCCAGAACTGGGTACCATCCGCACATAGAGACGCATAGAATCCGCTTGTACAAATGTACAGTCGCGGTTTCTATGCATTTCAATGCAAGTCAATGGCGGGAGTTCCGCTGCGCTTCCGCAAAATTAAATGACATGCTGCGGATTTTTGTACGCAGCATAAACGCTGCGGAAAAATCCGCAGCATGTGCATAGAACATGCGGAATCCCCTTGGGGACCATGGGGGGCGGATTACCTAGCGTTTAACAAGCGTTTATGCTGCGGAAATTCCGCAGCATAAACGCTTGAAAAACGCTACGTGGGCACTCAGCCTCAATGAACTGAGGGATAATATTTATTACATAACCCAAACACCCTTCCATGGAATTCCCTATTCCTAGGTTCATCCATGGAGTGAGATTAATAGGTCAGAGGAGGAACCCTCAACAGGTCTCCACCTCCTTCCCAATCTCAGGTGTTTAATTGGGAATACATTACAATCCAATTCCCTCCATAAGTAGGAATACCATTTCATAATGTAAAAATATATATCTATAACTTTTTATATATATATATATATATATATATATATACATACAGTTAAGTGTCTATAAAGAAGGAATAATCAACAAGTGTTATTAAGGCATGATTCGTCCCAAGGGAGGCAGAGAAAAATCAATAAATACGTTCAATTGATTCATTAACATACTTACTGCATCCCATGCACAAAGGTTAATGATACATTAAATTAGGGATAAGACATAGAGCAACTGGAAAAGAATGTATCAGAGTCCAGATCACAAGTAAAGCATATAAAGTACGAGTGCACAGCAGGAACTAGTTATACAGTACAAGTTGCTAATATCCAAATAAGGAGAAGAATCATGCCTATGACACAGATGTCACAACATAAGTATATCTTCTAGTGAGAGTAATACACAGTGACACATATAGAAAGTTATGGTCCCACATAAAATGAGAGTACAGCCTAGTTACAACCTGTAGATGGCATGAAAGCAGCCCTGACGCGCGTTTCAAGTCCTGCTTCTCCAGGGGGCGATTGTGTATGGGTGACAGGCAGGGGGTATATATATCCAAAGTATTTTGGCACGTGTAGCGGGGGTACAGCGGCGCTTCCAGTGGCGGAAGCCAGCGCCGGAAGCCAGGGAGTCAGTGTCCAACGCAGCAGGTGCCCGCCTCCCGCTAACACGTCAGTAAGGAGGGCCCGAAGTGCCGCGTCATAGGGACACGTATTCATGGCAACCAGGTGCTTCTTGCCGGCTGGCAGAATGTGCACAATCATCAGGATGCCAAGAGATGCAGACATACTTAGAGGGAGAGAAAGAAATTGCGGAGAACATTACCGGCCCATACCTGGTGTAAGTTAATCATGACTTTCTATGTATATATATATACTAGCTATTGAAGCCTTTCTATGCCCAGGTGGCGAGCATTTTTATTGGTATATGGTCTCCCATGCTGGTATGTGTGGTATGTGCTGCCCCCCTCCTGGTATTTGTGCTGCCCCCATCCTGTCCGCACCATCCTATCCTGGCATGCATGGCACTCCTCATCCCTATCCTGGTATGCATGGCCCCTCATCCGAATCCCGGTATGCGTGGCACCCCTCATCCCCAATCCCGGCATGCGTGGCACCCCTCATTCCCAATCCCGGTATGCGTGGCAACCCTCATCCCCAATCCCGGTATGCGTGGCACCCCTCATCCCCAATCCCGGTATGCGTGACACCCCTCATCCCCAATCCCGGTATGCGTGGCACCCCTCATCCCCAATCCCGGTATGTGTGGCTCCCCTCATCCCCAATCCTGGTATGCGTGATACCCCTCACCCCACAATCCTGGTATATGCATGGTCCCCTCACCCCACAATCCTGATATGTGTGGCCCCCTCATCCATTTCACACTGTACACACATACAAAAAAAAATAAAGAGTTATACTCACCTTTGTTCTCTGTGCTCCAGCGCTGCTGCGTCCTCTTCTGCCGGAGGCCAGGGGAGGAGAGCAGCGCCGGGGCACTGCGCTGTCCGGCGCCATTTTGCTGAAGACACACTGTAAATGTGTCTTCAGTAAAATGGCAAAGGATAGCGCTATGTGCACGCGTCGATCCGACGCCTCACTCCTGCCCCCGGTCTCCGGCCAGAAGAGAGGTGCCGTGGCAACGCTCCTCCCGGTCAGGTAAGTATGCAAGTATGGCGCCGGAGAACGCGGTATGTGTTCAGTGTCTACGCATACCGCGATCTCCGGCGCCATACACCTCCTCTTACCTGTAACGGCTGGATGCATGATTCTGTCTGAAGCCAGACTGTGCGTCGCGTATGCGCAGTCTATCGAGGCTTCAGACAGAGGGATGCATCCCCGGTTATATTATATATATATATATATATATATATATATATATATACAGGGTGGTCCGAAAGTAGGTGGACAGAAAGTGTAATAAGGTTATGAAGGGGGAGATTTATCAAACATGGTGTAAAGTAAAACTGGCTCAGTTGCCCTTAGCAACCTATCAGATTCCACTTTTCATTCCTCACAGACTCTTTGAAAAAAAAAGTCTATTTCCAACAAGTTGGGGCCCCTCCACATTATTCAAGAGTAATCCGCGAGTATCCTGATGAAACATTTCCTAATAAATGGATTGGCCGAAGAGGCCCACTTGATTGGCCGGTACGTTCACCAGACTTGACCCCAATGGATTTTTTCTTTTGGGGAGTACTCAAGGACAAAGTTTATAGTCGAAAACCAAAAAGTGTCAGTGACTTGAAAAATGACATAAGAGATGCACTTCAAGAAATTAATACCCAAAGAGACTTGTGCAAAAAAGTTTGTTGAAGCGCAAGAGGCGACTTCAAAGCTGTGCAAATTGTAATGGAAAACAGTTTGAGCCCCTGCATTGATAACATTTAAGGGCTTTTGTGTTATTGTTCAGAATAAATATAATTTTATATATAAATCAAAATAAATGTTATTATTTTCTGTCCACCTACTTTTGGACCACTATATATATATATATATATATATATATATATATATATATATATATATATATATAATACACAAAGATACAAAGATGTAGATAAAAGAGGGAAAATAATATATGAAAACACACAATCAGGAATAGACATCATATTGTGAGAATTATGTACAACATATGTGTATAAAGTATAATGTCCACCAAGTAATACCCAAAGTATCATTACTAAATATAAAGGAGTATATATAGAGAGAGTCATGAGACAATATAATATAATATGTACTCAATATGGTACAGAGAATATGGGAATACCATGAGTATCAACAGAACAAAGTTATAAATTGTGCATAAATGTGCAAAACTAATGGTGGTAAAAAAGAGGGGAGGGAAGGGAAAGGGAAAAGGAAGAAAAAATGAAGATGTGACAAGTGAATGAAAACATGGAAACAATAATAAACAGAGAGTGCACGAATTGTGTGAATATTTTTTATTATTATTTCGTGACCAAGCCCATGTGGTGCAGATGTCGGATGCATCCAATGGCAACCAGAATCACAGCAACGTGAAAAACCACATATGTTACGTGAAAGTGTTACACTAGTGAGTAGTGATGAGCGAGCACGTTCGTTACTCGAGATTTATGAGCATGCTCGGGTGTTTTCCGAGCATCTTCAGTGTACTTGAATATCATGTTTGAGTCACTGTGTGTGCATGATTTGCGACTGTTTGACAGCTTTAACACATGTGAGGAATGCCTGTTTGTTAGGCTTTCCTCACATGTATTAAAGCTGTCAGTCGCAAATCATGCACACACAATAACTCAAACATAACACCTCAGCACGCTGAAGATACTGGGCGAGCACCCGAGCATGCTCGCTGAAAGGGTTAACAAACCACGCTCGCCCATCACTACTAGTGAGACCAATCACAGGTAAAATAAATATAATAAATAACAATAGTATGAAGAGATAGTTAATGTCACAATACAAATGTATGTGTGCCCTTCACATACGAGTGAGCATAGACATGTGTTATATAGTAACATAGCTACTGACATCAGTATAATGGAAAATGTACAATAAAAAAATCAGAAAATTATAAGCCACAATGGGCAAGAGGAATCGAAAAAATAAAATAAAAAATATACAAGTGATAGGAATACTGACGTGTCAGTGTGACACAGGAAGTGCATCTTAAAGTGCCCTTTTTTTGCATCCAAAATCACAGATTTAAAGCAACAATAAACAAAGAGTAAAAGCCGATGAATAACAATAGTGAGTAAAATGTTTTATAAAAAATGCTTATAGCGGATGGAATCAATTAGTGGCACACCGCACAGGAAATAGACAGGTCCGAAAAAGAGAGAGCAGCAGGGCGGGATGCTGCTGAAAGGTGAGTACATATCCATGAAAAGGGAGACGCGTGGAGCGCTGGCCCGCAAGGACGATCAGGCACCCGGTCCCCGAGGGGGGCAGAAAAAGGGAGGGAGGGAAGGGAGAAGAAGATCCTCCAAGTGAGTGGTGGTCCAGCATCTGTCTCACAGTAGAGTGTACAAAAATACTGGATACCCTGCATGTAAATAAAAAAGTGAGAAGTTATAAACAGCATAAAACATAAGTAAAACCTAAACACAATAGCACATTACAAGAAAGGGACAAAACTGAGGACCTCGTTGAGGCCTTTGGGGCATATGCAATCAATTTTCATAATCCACCAACGGTCTTTCTCCAATCCCCCCCCCCTAGTCAATTAATATCCTGTCAATACCCCGAATTTGGAGGAGGCTAGCATCACACCCATGTTTTAACTTGAAATGCCTTGGGATAGGCTTCAATACAGTATCGGCAAGAGATTCTGATGCATTCTTAATATCTTGCACGTGCTCCCTCACACGCACTCTCAGTTGGCGAAAAGTAAGACCCACATAGATGAGGCCACATGGACACAAGGCGTGGTTGATTACGCCTTCTGTATTGCAAGATGTATGCTGTGTGATTTGAAACTCCTTATGACCATCACTTGATGGGAAGGATGTACACCGCACCAGATTTACACAGGCCGCACAGTTCTTGCATGGATAGAAGCCCCATCTGGGGCCTTTTGAGCTGAAGGCTTTCTCTGGTCCCGGATCTTTATGGTAACTATGTACCAGCAAGTCCCTCAGGTTCATCGCCCTTCTATAGGTGGTGGAAGGGACTGGTGTAGTACATTTGGAAAGGACTAGGTCTTGCTTCAAAATGGGCCAATATTTCCCCAATGCATTTCTAACATCTATCACAGTAATTGAAAAGCCAGAGATGGTAATAAATCCTCTCTACCTTCTCTATAGGGAGTCCGACTGTGACTGCCGGTAGGCTCGGGGCTGAGGTAACTGCACAATCTGGTGCAGGTGTTATACAATGTAGTGTTGTTTTAGAACAGACCTGCACAACAAACAGCTCATGTACCGCATGCAGCCCACCAAAGTTTTGCTGCAGCCCATGGAGCCGTCCAGGATATGGAGCTCCCATCTTCTTATATTCAAATGTTTCAGACGCAAACATATTTGAACACTGTCATCGGGACTAGGGTAAAACAGCGCTCGTCAGTCCCAGCCTCGACATGCTGCTGCTCGGCACGCTGCTGACGTCATCACACTATTGTCGGCACCCAAACACCTCAGAGGAGAAGAGATGGCACAGCCAATAGTAAGTCAAGGAGCCAAAGATTAAATTAATTATATCATTGTGGATGAGGAAGGAAGGGGCTAATGTTACAGTGAGGGCACATAATGAGGGTGACAATTGTCAAAGGGGGCACAATTGTGGTGGGGGTTCCTTCATTCAATCGGGCAATGTACAGGGGAATATTTTGGAGAGGGACAGTATGTGGGCATACAGTGGGTACAGAAAGTATTCAGACCCCTTTAAATTTTTCACTCTTTGTTTCATTGCAGCCATTTGGTAAATTCTAAAAAGTTCATTTTTTTTCTCATTAACATACACTCTGCACCCCATCTTGACTGAAAAAAAACAGAAATGTAGAAATTTTTGCAAATTTATTAAAAAAAAACCCTGAAATATCACATGGTCATAAGAATTCAGACCCTTGGCTCAGTATTGAGTAGAAGCACCCTTTCTATTTCAAGTGTTTATTTCTGTTAATGTTGATGACTATGGCTTACAGCCAATGAAAACACAAAAGTCATTGTCTCAGTAAATTAGAATAATTAACAAAAAACACCTCCAAAGGCTTCCTAAGCATTTAAAAAGTCCCTTAGTCTGTTTCAGTAGGCTCCACAATCATGGGGAAGACTTCTGACTTGACAGATGTCCAGAAGGCAGTCATTGACACACCCCACAAGGTCCCAGAGTTCCAATTTTCATTTGGAAATCAAGGTCCCAGAGTCTGGAGGAAGAGTGGAGAGGCCACAATCCAAGCTGCTTGAGGTCTAGTGTGAAGTTTCCACAATCAGTGATGGTTTGGGGAGTCATGTCATCTGCTGGTGTAGGTCCATTGTGTTTTTTCCAGGCCAAAGTCAGCGCAGCCGTCTATCAGGAAATTTTACAGCACTTCATGCTTCCCTCTGCCACAAGCTTTTTGGAGATGGAAATTTCATTCTCCAGCAGGACTTGGCACCTGTCCACACTGCCAAAAGTACCAATACCTGGTTTAAAACCAACAGTATCACTGTGCTTGATTGGCCAGTAAACTCGCCTGACCTTAACCCCATAGAGAATCTATGGGGTATTGTCAAGAGGAAGATGAGAGACCCCAGACCCAACAATGCAGACGAGCTGAAGGCTGCTATCAAAGCAACCTGGGCTTTCATAACACCTCAGCAGTGCCACAGGCTGATCGCCTCCATGCCACGCCGCATTGATGCAGTAATTGCAGCAAAAGGTGGTCCTACAAAGTGTTGACTCAGAGTGGCTGAATACAAATGCACGTCACAATTTTCAGATTTACATTTTTAAAATATTCAGAAAAACATGTATCATTTCCTTTACACTTCACAAATACTTGTACTCTGTGTTGGTATATCACATAAAATTCCAATAAAATACATTTAAGTTTTTGCATGTAACTTGAAAAAATGTGGAAAAGTTCACAGGATGTGAATACTTTTTCAAGGCACTACATTGTACATCTGCATGTACGTAGCTACATAAGTATGAGTAAATATATGTGTGTGTACTGAGAATGACATTTATTAAAGATATTGTCCACAGTTAAAAAGTAATAATTCAAAAAATTCCGTGTCAGCAGTGGTGACGTCTCATACATTCTCCTGATTGCTAACCAATGACTCGTCTCAATGGTTTTGTCCAATAAATAGAGACATCCTCAATGAGACCAGTGATTGTCTGCAGCAAGGTAAACAAGTGCAGGTTTGGACTACTGTGCCAGGCTCTGGAATAGCAAAGGATTTATCAGGGTAGTATCGTTTTATTTTTTTAATCATACTACTCCCTGAAGTTAGGACAAAAATCGAATTGAGGACAAGCCTCCTAATACTATTACAGACAACTCTCTGATTTTTTAGGACATTCCTGGGAAAAGGAGAGAGCTCCTTGATTACCAGAGAAGCCAGCAAATATCCCAAAGCATACTCTTCACAATATATTCACCTCTCGTGTTTTCTGCAATTCTTATAAGGCTGGGTGCCCACGTAGCGTTTTTCAAGCGTTTATGATGCGGAATTTCCGCAGCGGAAACGCTTGTGAAACACTAGGTAATCCGCACCCGATGGTCCCCAAGGGGATTCCGCATGTTCTATGCACATGCTGCGCATTTTTCCGCAGCGTTTATGCTGCGTACAAAAATCCGCAGCATGTCATTTAATTTTGCGGAAGCGCAGCGGAAGCCCCGCTATTGACTTGCATTGAGACGCATAGAATGCGCGTCTGTACATTTCTACAAGTGAATTCTATGCGTCTCTATGTACGGATGGTACCCAGTTCAGGAGGAGAGAAGACTCTCATCCAGACCTGGGTACCATTGTTCCTGTAAAAAAAAGAATAAAATAATAAATAAAGTTAATACTCACCTTTCCGAAGGCTTCTCTGCATGCCGGCATCGCTGAAGGACCTTCGGTGACGTCACAGTCATGTGACCGCAGGCCCTTCACCGCTCTGTCTCACGATATGCCGGCAGCCGGGAACTAGACAGGAAGGAGCGCTGCAGCCACGCCGGGGCATCGGGGGTGAGTATAGCTTTATTTTATTTTATTTTTACGTTTCACACTGTATAAATCCATGCTGTTTGCATGGATTTATACAGTGTGACCTAGTTGTCAAGCACTTTCCAAGTGATGCTATCGCCTGGAAAGCGCTTGTCAATCTGCATGCGGAAACGCATGTGAATCCGCATGTGGATCCGCATGTATTCTGCAGGAAAAAAGCATGCACAATCTGCATGTACAATCTGCATGCGTTTTTTCTGCCAGGGAGATGCAGAAATGCTGCAGAAATTTTCTGCTTCATTTCTGCATCGTGGGCACATAGCCTAACTCCTGGCATCACTGCAACATAAAACCTGACACCAGAGGTGCTGTGGAGTGAAAAGGAGTTTAGGATCAGGACAAAGTGTCTGCAAATGTAGTCTCAGGTCTGTGCTGCAGATTAAGGTGCATTCACACTGCGCAGTTATCGGAAACCAGTGGAAACAGGCTGACGTTCGCCCGACAAACAAGCAAAGTGGTCTTTCATAGGGTAAAATGATCTTTTGTTTTGCTTAAATCTTTATCGATCTTGAAATAACCTATACAAAAAACTATGAGCAATAGCCAAGGTAGCATAAAAGGTATATATTTTATTAGTACAATTTAGACACATGATAAAATCTGATGAAAAAAGAGAAAATCAGATAAGGCTAAAAACACAGGCAAACCCCATGGTGCATAACAAAAGAATATGCAGCAATATTAAGTAATGTATACATAATAGGCTATTAGAAAAAGGTATGTTGGGTGGAAATAAATCCTACACACATATAAAGTGTAATAGACGCCAAATGTGATAAAGTATATATGCTGCACAAAATAACCCTAGTATAGATAGGCATACATTTGCAGCATGGTCTTTGATGCCAGCATCTATGTACAGCTGAGCTCTGCACCCCAACACAGTCTGTTTATATTGATTCTCATCTCAGCTTTTCATGGCTGACACAGGAATAATGCCGACCAGCTCTGGAGTTGTAGTTATTCCTGTCTCAATCATGCATGGCTAAGACTGAAGTAATCCTTTAACCTCCTAGCTTTAATGGGTAATTCTAGTGGGGTTATTTCCTAGTGCCCATGTTTATAGCTATTAGATCTCCTGTATGTAAGCTAGTAAGAAACTGTAGAAATATAAAATAATTATTAAAGAAATAGCAATGGTGTCACTTTCCTGCTCCCCTCCACACTTATTTCAATGAGTTGTTCGGCCTTAGGGTACAAGTCTGCAGTAACTATGTGACTACAGACTTGTGAGTCCTCACAGTGTGCAGTGTGTGTGCTGTTGAGGTTCTCCAGTGCCGGTGCCAGGAATGGGCAGGAGCATAACTGCAGGTATGCAATTTGCATACATGTGGTCATGTGCCCACGAGACATGTGCAGCTGTCCATGTCGCCCTGGCACTTTACAGAAAAATTGTGTGCCAGTTCAAATGTGCTGTTGCGTGTAGGGTGCGTTACACTCACTTGTAGGCCACAGGCCCCAGCTGTCTCCAGGTCTTCAACTTAAGGAGCTGCCGCACATAGATTAGGGAACACTCAGTTCGTTTCAACACACAGAAGTTTACTCGACAGTTCAATTGCATCAGATTGTAATACACAGTATCGGGCACAACATTCTCCATTTCTTATTTCCATAGTACAGAACATTTTCAGCATTTATTTACGTTCTAACTGGACTATCCCTACGTTCACTGATCCTGTCAGCCCCAGGATTTCCCAGTTGAGTTCCACAATACACCCGAGATCTGTTACATTTCCCATACACAATTGCACGTCCATCTTCCTCTGTATGTAAAGGGGTGAGGTGCTTGCCATAGCACCTGAATCGAGCCCTGATCTCCGGACATTGCAGGAATGTCTGCAGTGAATTTTTGTAAGGCCTCATATCACCCAGAACAATATGTACTCACTCTTGATATCAGCCCCAACTGCCCTTGAATTTGATCTTATATCACTCACGAACGCTCTACAAACAGGAAGCAGTCTCCTTTAACTGGCACTTTTCCCTCCCACTATGAGCTAGTCCTAAACATGAACACTTTCTTACACTATTCTCATCCTACCTATGTCAACTCCTAAGTCCTAAACTATGTCTTATCTTGCGCAATCCTATGCTGTACACTATACATTATACATATGACCATATCACACTCTATATTACAATTCACATAATATGACATACTGTAACTATGTAATTACACCATATATACTGAAAACTGCAGGACATCGTTTACACTACAATACAACACGATTGGTGTCTTCAGGGGTATGAATGCGACGGTCCAGTCAACACCCCCTTACACAGGCTCGCTCCATACAAGGGAATTGAGTGAGGCCGGATAAATGACCATCTGCTCCCATCACTGGAGAATCCTCATGAGTCTACACTCACATAAAGTGTCTGCAGACTTGTACCCCAAGGCCAGACAACACCTTTAATGAAGATCATCAACTAATGACCATTTTTTTCTAGGTGGTGCTGGCGGAAGATAGATATACCCGCCAGCAATTTGCTGTAAAAGTCATCACAAAGAGGAACCTGCTAGCTGAAGGAGAGGAGCGCGCGTTGGTGGAGCGGCGTGTGTTACAACTTGCATCTGGCAGCCCCTTCCTTCTTCATGGCACATTCGCCTTTCAGACCAAGGTAAAATTGTGACCTGTTCATTAATATTGGATAAAGAATAAAGTGCACTCATCTATATGCACAGGATATGTCCACGTTTATATCTGGTGTTTGTTAACATTTCAGCATTGGAAACATTTTCATGTCCTGCTCCTTGTATGTGTAGCTGTCACCTACTGTGGGAACACTGGACAAACCCTGGGAACCAGGCAATGTGCCTAGAAATATGATGCTGACGGTTAACTTTTGGGGTTTCTCTATTGAAGTCTATGGAAAGTCTTGGAGTGGTTCAACTGGCTCCCAATATCTGAAGTCATTTGTCCACCCCTATGGATGTCATTCTTAATGAGTACTTCATAATGGTGAGAAATGCAGAAGGCAACATTACAGTGAAAAGTAATGCTGTACATTTAGCACATCACATTCTACATATGTAGATATATCTTCTATATGTATATACTTAGAATAACTAATAAACACATAGTAAAAGAAGAAAGTATCATTACTGCTATTATTATGCAACTATATCTCCACGAGTAAGTGGAACAGAGATTAATCACAGAAGAAATCGCAGAAGAAATCACTGATTATTGAGTGTTAGTAAATGTATGACTGCTACAATGACTTTATCATACGACTGATTTCTACGTCTTGTCTGACAGGAGCTTGTGCTTCTTGGGATGGAGTATGTCACCTGTGGCGAATTCCACCATCTCCTGATGAGGAAGGGGTGTCTTGACATCCCCAGTGCACGGTACAGTATTCACAGTCTAAGCCATACAGCTATGTATTTTCTAAATGAGACTGACTAGATTGATTCGATTGTTAGCCCTAACGTTCACGTAAATTCATATCTCCCATTCACAGGGATGTTATTAGGGAAACACTTAGAAAAATACAGCTCTAATTTTTATTTCCAAAAATAGCACCGCACCTGTCCACAGGTTGTGTGAGGCATCGCAGTTCATCCTCATTCACATTAGTCATGTGGCGTTATTTTTTAAAGAAAGACACCATGTTTTTCTGATCCTGGATAATCCTTTAACACCATATGAATATACATTGTAATAGTAGCAATTGTGTATCCCTATAGGCAAGAAGGAACTTAAAGAGGTTATCCACTACTTTAACATTGATGTCCTATACTTAGGATGAGCAGGTCCAGGTGCCTTATAATCAATACGATATGTGCGACTGCCCTTCTAGACCATTATAATAATATAAATACTTGTATATAATAACCAGAAATATAAAATCCTGATAAGTCCTGCCTGTCTAGTCTTTTGGGCAATATATATTTCTGAGTTTCTGATTCACTAAAAACTATTTTCTCCTCTTTTCTTTCGGCCAGATTCTACGCCGCAGAACTTGTGTGTGGAATTCAACACCTGCATTCTAAGGGCATCATCCACCGGTAACTAGAAATACATCTAATCCTCCACCACCAGTGATGCCTATAACTATACACAGCAATACTGAGAATTATACAGCGGACACTGATAAGAATCCATTTGTCTTCTTCACAGAGATCTCAAGCCTTCTAACATCTTGGTGGCTGCGACGGGCCATATAAAGATTGCCGACTTCGGTCTGGCACTTGAGAACATCTATGGAGACCGGACAGCCACCGAATACGCTGGGACACCAGGCTTCATGGCTCCTGAGATGCTGGCTGCGGAGGAGTACAATGCTGGGGTAGACTGGTATGCATTTGGCATCATTTTGAACATCATGATTACCAGCAGGTCCAAATACCATCGAGGACTATTCAACGCTTCCAGCAAGGAGGCGAAGAACATCATTAAAAAGGTCAGTACATGATATAAGTTGTATTACTTTTATATTATTGTGTGATTTATTGTGATGTTAGCGGTAATTTACTATTATATTCAGCTCCATTGGTGGGAGTGGAATCTCATGTTAGGTCAAGTGTTTACGTGTTCAATATAACACGTAAACACTTGTAGGGGTGACGTGATGGTATATATTACCTGTCATGTATTATTGAAGATGTCAGAAAAAAAATACTAATATTAGGCTTTTTTTTTTCATAAATATATATAATATTTATTTATTTTAGTTAAATTTTATTTATGAAGCTGTTATATAAATATAAACATTTTTTTTTCTTCTTTTGCAGCTCCTCCGGGAAGATCCTGCCAGGCGCCTCGGAGTCCATGGTAACATCAGAGCCCATAGGTTTTTCCAGCGTATTGACTGGGACTCGGTGGAAGCCCTTAGAATGTGTCCCCCACATGTTCCTGTGCCAGTAAGTATTAGAGGAGATGTTTTATACAGACTCATTTATGAATAGTTTCACATAGCTTTAATCACTTTTTCCAAATTCGTCAGATTACTAATAACAGTGAAGGTCGCTGATTTGTCAGTGGTGAGATTGTAAGCCCCCATACATGTTAAATGATCAGCAGATAGTGACAAAATCTGCCGATCATTGGTTGACATATGTAGAGAGCCTCTAGCTTTCCTGAACTTTACTATATACTGTTCTTATGTAATCACCTTCTTGTGTTTTCTTTTTCTCTTATAGCCAAGTAACATCCAGCACGGCTCCAGACCATTCAATCTTCAAATTCTGGAAGCAGCAGAGGCTAACAACTCAGCCCTCTCAGCAGACCACCAGGCCTTGTTCACGGGGTTTTCATTTACCAACATCAGCTGGAAAACCCCAAACCATCCACCGGCTCTTTAATATCATCAGAGCAAGCTGTCTTCCTAAACCCCAAGAAGAACATCAAAATAAGAAGATCCGGAAGGGCAAGCAGGACCTGGACAAGCAAGAAATAAGCGTGTCAGGACTCAAGCCAGGATCAGGACCCCAGAAGAACACAGAAGATATTCCTGTTCAAAAGGATGGCCATAAAGATGGATGAGGCAAGGGAGGTAAGTGCCCAGTAGGGACTTTTATGTGTGGCATTATGGTGTGCCTGGGAATACCATGCACACTACATGCCCCTGACAATAAGAGCCTTATGATACTATATGTATAGTGTTACGCTATGTATATAGTACATAAGAGAAAAAATATTCTAGTTATATTTACCGGTGACTACCGGTGACTATAATTACAATTTTCCCCTTCCTCCATAACAACTCATTGAGCTGTCCTGGGCGACGGGGAAATAAGGTGTGAGATGGCTGGCTATTAAGGGGTGGAAGGAGGCCAGTTTTTTTTTTTTTATAAATCATAGCATTTAAAGCTATATTGCTTTGCTATGTAAAATAATTATATTTACCGGTGACTACCGGTGACTATAGTTACACTTTTCCCCCTCCTCCATAACAACTCATTGAGCTGTCCTGGGCGACGGGGAAATAAGGTGTGAGATGGCTGGCTATTAAGGGGTGGAAGGAGGCCAGTTTTTTTTTTTTGGTTTGTTTTTTTAAATCATAGCATTGAAAGCTATATTGCTTTGCTATGTAAAATAATTATATTTACCGGTGACTACCGGTGACTATAGTTACACTTTTCCCCCTCCTCCATAACAACTCATTGAGCTGTCCAGGGCGATGGGGAAATAAGGTGTGAGATGGCTGGCTATTAAGGGGTGGAAGGAGGCCAGTTTTTTTTTTTTTTTTTTAAATCATAGCATTTAAAGCTATATTGCTTTGCTGTGTGAAATAATTATATTTACCGGTGGCTACCGGTGACTATAGTTACACTTTTCCCCCTCCTCTATAACAACTCATTGAGCTGTCCTGGGCGACGGGGAAATAAGGTGTGTGATGGCTGGCTATTAAGGGGTGGAAGGAGGCCAGTTTTTTTTTTTTTTAAATCATAGCATTTAAAGCTATATTTCATTGCTATGTAAAAAAAATTATATTTACCGGTGACTACTGGTGACTATAGTTACACTTTTCCCCCTCCTCTATATCAACTCATTGAGCTGTCCTGGGTGACGGAGAAATAAGGTGTGTGATGGCTGGCTATTAAGGGGTGGAAGAAGGCCAGATTTTTTTTTTTAAATCATAGCATTTAAAGCTGTATTGCTTTGCTATGTAAAATAATTACATTTACCTGTGACTATAGTTACACTTTTCCCCCTCCTCCATAACAACTCATTGAGCTGTACTGGGCGACGGGGGAAATAAGGTGTGTGATGGCTGGCTATTAAGGGGTGGAGGAGGCCAGGTTTTTTTTTTTGTTAAATCATAGCATTATATCTAGCAACACTGCTAGATATAATCATAACAAAAGCATAAGGACATAAACATATGACGGTGTCCGGAGAGCCTGACGAGGCCGCAGTTGGTGAAATGCATGTCGAGGCTCACACACACCATCTGGATGCTCCTGTGCTTCTCGTGAGACATGGTACTGGTGCACATACTTTATGACTGATTATCTTCGGGCTCTCCTGATACCATCATATGTTTATGTCTTTATGCTCTTGTTATGATTATATCTACCAGGGTTAATTGGCTTCATTATTTTCACCTGCACCCCATATTGGGGATTAGCATCTACTGCGGCCATCTCGTCTTTTGACCAACTTCTGATTATTATATAGATATTGCAGGGGTATTATACAGGCAAAGTTTAAAGTTTTGCCTTCCTGCTCTCTACTATGTATTTATTTAACTGACTGCAATGCACGCCACTTATAAGACACTAGTGCTGTAGAACATCAGGGTTGCTTCACCTATATTTTGCGTACTGTTAAAACGTATTATAAACATCGAGCCTTTTTTCCGGGTTCTTATTAAAACTACGGCCACTCACAATTGATCAGCTAAACTCTCTGATATTTATACCTTATATAATTGTCAGTTAGCTGTGAGGTTTTAGTATTTAATTTATTTAATTATACCGGATTATATGCTTGCATATTCTACTTGTTAGTATACTTCTTTTGCAGGTATATTCATATTTTTTCCTGTTTTTTATAGACTATTCATCATATTTCTTAGTCTCGCAGTTTGCAGTAATTACTAGCCCGCCCTAATTGTGTTTGCCCCTAGAACTCTAGAGCATTTTTCATCTCACAGGAGCTCCTCATTATGTGGTTTTATCCTTATATTCAGGGATTGTTTCCATCCTCCCTGTTTTTTAATTGTACTTCTCCCCCTTACCTTGTATTGTTGTATTATTGGTATTATATTTATAATTGATGTACAATAAAATGGTTTATATATTTAACAAACCTTTGTTTTCGTTTGGGTCTCCGTCTCCTCCATATTTATTAACATTATATATATTGAGCGGTATTTGACTAGGATTCCCTTCTTTTTGGTTTTGATATCTTCTTAGGGGTACAACACACTTCTCTTTAGTGATATCTCTTATGTAGGTTTACATGTGTAGATACAGGTCTGGTGACGAATTCTGTGTTGCTCTGTAAGTGTGCTGCAGTAATACAGTGGGTACGGAAAGTATTCAGACCCCTTTACATTTTTCACTCTTTGTTTCATTGCAGCCATTTGGTAAATTCTAAATAGTTCATATTTTACTCATTAAAGTACACTCTGCACACCATCTTGACTGAAAAAAACAGAAATGTAGACATTTTTGCAAGTTTATTAAAAAAGAAAAACTGAAATATCACATGGTCATAAGTATTCAGAATCTTTGCTCAGTACTGAGTAGAAGCACCCTTTTGAATTAGTACAGCCATGAGTCTTCTTCGGAATGGTGCAACAAGTTTTTCACTCCTGGATTTGGGGATCCTCTGCCATTCTTCCTTGCAGATCCTCTCAAGTTCCGTCAGGTTGGATGCTGAACGTTGGTGGACAGCCATTTTCAGGTCTTTCCAGAGACGCTCAATTGGGTTTAGGTTAGGGCTCTGACTGGGCTAGTCAAGAATGGTCACAGAGTGGTTCTCAAACCCCTCCTTTGTTATTTTAGCTGTGTGCTTAGGGTCATTGTCTTGTTGGAAGGTGAACCTTTGGCCAAGTCTGAGGTCAAGAGCACTCTGGAAGAGGTTTTCATCCAGGATATCTCTGTACTTGGCCACATTCATGTTTCCTTCAATTGCAACCAGTCATCCTGTCCCTGCAGCTGAAAAACACCCCCATAGCAATGCTGCCTCCATCATGTTTCACTGTTGGGATTGTATTGGGCAGGTAATGAGCAGTGCCTGGTTTTCTCCACAAATACTGCTTAGAATTATCACCAAAAAGTTCTATCTTCATCTCATCAAACCAGAGAATCTTATTTCTCATAGTCTGGGAGTCCTTGACTGGTGGAGGACTGCAGTGATAGTTGACTTTATGGAACTTTCTCCCATCTCCCTACTGCATCTCTGGAGCTCAGCCACAGTGATCTTGGGGTTCTTCTTTACCTCTCTCACCAAGTCTCTTCTCCCATGATTGCTCAGTTTGGCTGGATGGCCAGGTCTAGGAAGACTTCTGGTGGTCCCAAACTTCTTCCATTTAAGGATTATGGAGGCCACTGTGCCCTTAGGAACATTGAGTAATACAGAAATTCTTTTGTAACCTTGGCCAGATCTGTGCCTTGCCACAATTTTGTCTCTGAGCTCCTTGGGCAGTTCCTTTGATTCTCATTTGGTCTGACAAGCACTGTGAGCTGTTAGGTCTTATATAGACAGGGGTGTGCCTTTACAAATCAAGTCTTATCAGTTAATTAAACACAGCTGGACTCCAATGAAGGAGTAGAACCATCTCAAGGAGGATTACAAGGAAATGGACAGCATGTGACTTTAATATGAGTGTCTGAGCAAAGGGTCTGAATACTTATGACCATGTGATATTTAAATTTTTCTTTTTAATAAATTTGCAAAAATTTCTATATTTCTGGTTTTTTTCAGTCAAGATGGGGTGCAGAGTGTACTCTAATGAGTAAAATATGAACTATTTAGAATTTACCAAATGGCTGCAATGAAACAAAGAGTGAAAATTTTAAAGGGGTCTGAATACTTTCCGTACCCACTGTATACCAGGAATAAACCAGAAGGGAACAGTAAGCACTGCTTATTACATGTACCTAGCTTTTCTTTTAACCTACTCCTACTCCTTCAACATGCTTACATATGCTCACAGTTTTGGCTCCACTAATCCTCAGTCTCCTTCGCTATCCCCAAACCTCAGCACCCTCTAACCAAATAATTATCTCTCCTTCCCTCTTATCTCCACACCTGTCCTCATCTGCCATACTGCTCTTCAACCTCAGATCTATCCTACTAAAACATGAAAAAACAGTCACTCTCCTTCTCCCACCTGCTCTACCTCTCTCTGCTTCTCCTCACTGCAGGCGACATATCTTCCAATCCTGTTCCCCCCACATCCAGGGCCGGTTTTAGCCAAAGTGGGGCCCTGGGCAAAAGTTTAAAGTGGGGCACCAAACGCTCATATATTGTACCATCACACAGAAACATTTCAGTTGCATTTACATGCACAGAGTTCAGGCCGTTAAGCGAGTGCAATTGTCAAGTCGTTCTGTGCTTGATTTTGGCGTCTTTAGACAGGCTGACTAACAATGATGAGCGCATGATGAACAGTGATGAACAATTACTAGTGATGTGCTGCTGAGAATAATGATTTTTGTTCTGCCATAAACAATTCAATCACCCGATGAATGAGCAGCATTTTGCTCATTCATTGGGCAATTGCCAATCTTTACACTTATTAACTTTTGTCTGTGCTGCCGGGATTTATAACTGTGGATGCTACATACACATAGTTCAGTTTTTCTATTATATCAAATACTTATTTCAAGCAATAATATACAAATTAATTATGTAAAAATGTAAAAATCATACAGTCTGATTTTCTAGATTACTTTTTATATTCTGTCTCTCACAGTTGAAGTGTACCCGCGATAAAAATTACAGACCTCTTCATTCTTTGTAGGTGGGAAAACTTGCAAAATCAGCAATGTATCAAATACTTATTTTCCCCACTGTATATATGAGCACATAGATATAGACTTGTGTTTATATATATATATATATTTATTAAGCACATATATATACAGTACAGACCAAAAGTTTGGATTCACCTTCTCATTTAAAGATTTTTCTGTATTTTCATGACTATGAAAATTGTCCATTCACACTGAAGGCATCAAAACTATGAATTAACACATGTGGAATTATATACTTAACAAAAAGTGTGAAACAACTGAAAATATGTCTTATATTCCAGGTTCTTCAAAGTAGCCACCTTTTGCTTTGATGACTGCTTTACACACTCTTGGCATTCTCTTGATGAGCTTCAAGAGGTTATCACTGGAAATGGTCTTCCAACAATGGTTTTCACTTCACAGGTGTGCCCTGTCAGGTTTAATAAGTGGGATTTCTTGCCTTATGATTGTGGTTGGGACCATCAGTTGTGTTGTGCAGAAGTCTGGTGGATACACAGCTGATAATCCTACTGAATAGACTGTTAGAATTTGTATTGTGGCAAGAAAAAAGCAGCTAAGTAAAGAAAAACGAGTTGCCATCATTACTTTAAGAAATGAAGGTCAGTCAGTGCGAAAAATTGGGAAAACTTTGAAAGTGTCCCCAAGTGCAGTTGCAAAAACCATCAAGTGCTACAAAGAAACTGGCTCACATGAGGACCGCCCCAGGAAAGGAAGACCAAGAGTCACCTCTGCTTCTGAGGATAAGTTTATCCGAGTCACCAGCCTCAGAAATCGCAGGTTAACAGCAGCTCAGATTAGAGACCAGGTCAGTGCCACACACAGTTCTAGCAGCAGACACATCGTTTCCACAACTATTAAGAGGAGACTTTGTGCAGCAGGCCTTCATGGTAAAATAGCTGCTAGGAAACCACTGCTAAGGACAGGCAACAAGCAGAATAGACTTGTTTGGGATAAAGAACAGACGAAATGGACATTAGACCAGTGGAAATCTGTGCTTTGCTCTGATGAGTCCAAATTTAAGATCTTTGGTTCCAACCACCGTGTCTTTGTGCGACGCAGAAAAGGTGAACGGATGGACTCTACATGCCTGGTTTCCACCGTGAAGCATGGAGGAGGAGGTGTGATGGTGTGGGGGTGCTTTGCTGATGACACTGTTGGGGATTTATTCAAAATTGAAGGCATACTGAACCAGTATGGCTACCACAGCATCTTGCAGCGGCATGCTATTTCATCCGGTTTGCGTTTAGTTGGACCATCACTTATTTTTCAACAGGACAATGACCCCAAACACACCTCCAGGCTGTGTAAGGGCTATTTGACCAAGATGGAGAGTGATGGGGTGCTACGCCAGATAACCTAGCCTCCACAGTCACTAGACCTGAACCCAATCGAGATTGTTTGGGGTGAGCTGGACCGCAGAGTGAAGGCAAAAGGGCCAACAAGTGCTAAGCATCTCTGGGAACTCCTTCAAGATTGTTGGAAGACCATTTCCGGTGACTACCTCTTGAAGCTCATCAAGAGAATGCCAAGAGTGTGCAAAGCAGTCATCAAAGCAAAAGGTGGCTGCTTTGAAGAACCTAGAATATAAGACATATTTTCAGTTGTTTCACACTTTTTTGTTAAGTATATAATTCCATATGTGTTAATTCATAGTTTTGATGCCTTCAGTGTGAATGTACAATTTTCATAGTCATGAAAATACAGAAAAATCTTTAAATGAGAAGGTGTGTCCAAACTTTTGGTCTGTACTGTATATATGCACAATACTTACCAGTCTGTCTCTTCCTCTTCACTTCTTCTAAACTCCTGCACAGTACAGGACCTGTGATGATATCATGGTTACGACTGTGGTGTCATCAAAGATCCTTAAGCAGTCCCAACAACTGTATTGATAACGCAGAGCTATTATGTAGTTTTTGCGGTAGATGTTTGGTGTCAGTGGTGTAACTTGGGCTGCTCTGTTGCCAGGATGTGACTGTCAACATCATGCTAATTGAGAGACGGCTCCCCGCAATGAGGCAGCGAGGAGCTGGCTGTCAGCATGACATCAGCAGTTACACCCTGGCTACAGAGCGGAAGAGAAGCTGTTGCGACAATGTGACGTCAGCGGAAGTCTCAGAATGATCGTCAGGAATGGTCTGTGACCACTCTGTGCTAGGAGAGATCTGCGCTGGGTAGAATAGGCAGGTAGTTAGTAACCACCTGCCTGTCAGCACTTATGCCCATAGTAAAAAATTAATATAATTCTAGATAAACCCTTTGAGAGGGGGTTCCCTAGTAGTTGACAACCCCTTTAAATCCATTACCTGAGGTTGAATATGACACAACAAAATACTAAACTTTTCTTTGTGCACCTTTGAGAAATGCTGCCAATGGCTGGTCTCCTTTCTGCACAGTGGTTCTGCGCTCCTCCCCTCACCCTCTACAGCAACTATTGGTTGCTCAAGTCAAGTCAGCTGGGTATTGTAAAGAGAGCCTGTCACCAGAAAAAAACGCTATTAATCTGCAGATATAGGCTTAATCTGCAGGTTAATAGCGTTACTAACCTGCCTGGTGCCCACACATATCAGAACGCTATGGGGAGAAAATGTCCTTTATTCACTCCAGCAACGTTCAGTTTCAGTCATGGGGGCACAGGATCAGTCACCGATCTGAGTTTACAGTACCGTGCCCCTGGCCTTGTCTGACAGCCGGCCCCAATGCAGAGCGACTGTCAGTCAGGGCCGGGGGCGCAGTTACAGCCACTGCTCTGTATTTTCAGACCGGTGACTGAAACCGCGCCGGCACCGCCCCGTGACTGAAACTGGAACACTGCTGGAAGGAATGAAGTTCATTTTCTCCTCGCAGCGTTCAGCTAAGTGCAGGCACCAGGCAGGTTAGTAACGCTATTACCCTGATGATTGACCCCATATCTGCAGGTTAATAGTGCTTTTTCTGGTGACAGGTTCCCTTTAAAGCTCCCGCCCAGGACTTATCAAATCTTCTTATTGTGTAATAAGCACAGTAAACAGGACCTCTTCAACAAATTTGAACTGCTCCAGATGCTCCCCCTGTCATCACACACTTGATGTGATTCTGCAGGCTGACAACCAGGGTCGGACTGGGGTGGCTAGGGCCCACCAGGGGAACTGACTCTAGGGGCCCACACTACAGCCCACCATAAATGGTTTTATTACTTGTTATGCTTTTCTATAATGTTCTATAATTACATGATTGGCCGCGCTGTGGAGCACCAAGTTGCAGGACTATATTCGAACAGTCATTCCGTACTGCCAGAGTCCCTTTAATGGTAACTTGTCACCTTGAAAAACGCTATTTATCTGCAGATAAAAGGGTAATCTGCAGGTAAATAGGGTGTAAAGCCTGGTTAGACGGCTTATTGGAAAAGCATTGGCTACACAGAGAAAATTACATTTTATTCTCCCTGCCGCCACTCGCTTCCTGTTATTGGGTCGGTGCAAGGAGGGAGACATTACAGTCACCACGAACTACAAAGTGAGGGTGCTGCAATAACGTCCGGCACCTTGATTGTGACATCTTCTATGGAGCCCAACCTCAGGCTGAGCTTCATTGAATGACTAACATGGCAGCAACACCTGGCAACTAGTGCTGAGTGAGTGTGGTCGGATAAGGTGTGATCCCAGCATGTTCAGGTGTTATCTGAGTATCTTGTAGTGCTCTGCTAATATGCTCGAGTCCCCGGGGTAGCATGTTTTGCGGCAGTAGACAGACGCAACACATGCAGGAATTGCCTGTTTGTTAGGTAATCCCTGCATGTGTTGCTTCTATCTACCGCCGCAAAACATGCTACCCCGGGGACTCGAGCATATTAGCAGAGCACTACAAGATACTCAGATAACACCTGAGCATGCTGGGATCACACCTTATCCAACCACACTCACTCAGCACTAGTTGCCAGGTGTTGCTGCCATGTTAGTCATTCAATAACGCTCAGCCTGAGGTTGGGCTCCATAGAAGATGTCACAATTAAGGTGCCTGACGTTATTGCAGCACTTTGTAGCTCGCGGTGACTGTAATGTCTCTTATCCGACCACGCGCACTCAGCACTACTGGCAACCCATCAGCAACCTGCAACTGCGTCACAGGGGGCTGAAGGGAACAGGTGACTGCATGCACCGGCCATTGTGCTATCTAAATGCCGCTGTCAGTGATTGACAAGGGCACTTAAATACTCAAAACAGCAGCAATCAAGGCGAGCTCTGATCACTGCTGTTACAGGCAGACGCCGGCTATGTAACACAGCCGACATCTGCCCAGTATGGAGCAGGCTCAGCTCCTGAACCCGTGTCCATACAAGCACATCCCTATGGTGACAGTTTTGTCAGGGTTAGCATATTTCACTTGTCTGTTCCTAAATGTGGAAAGACAAATGGAATTCCCTAACACATGTGAGTGAGTCCTAACAGATTTAGTAAAGGTGCCTCAAGCATATGAATGTTATTACACACCACAATGCACAGTTACATACACGCATCTTACAAAAATACATATTATTCCAGATACGCAGACGCGCACAAACACGCAGACGCGCACATACACATCAGTACACGAATACATCATCTGAACCACCATCAATTGTAATGTCAGGTCAGACCCATATATCTTTGTATCGCATAAACCTACAACTCCCAGTATGTAATTAACAATAGAGATACTGGGAGTTATCAGTCATCATCAGACTGCAGACCATACAGGAACCACATTACTGATGAGACACAGGCAGGATCACAAATGAACATTTACATGCAGGTATCTTACCTGAAATGGCTTCTCTGATTAGAGTCGTTCTCTTTCTGTTCTTCCTCTTGTCCAGACTCCATGATGAGTTCCACAGCTCGTCTCTGCAGACTTCCATCTTCTCCGGTCTTCTGCAGCACATCCCCACATGATGCCCTTAAAGATAGCAGTGTCATTATGATGCTCCTGAATAAAAATATCTACACTGAGCCCCTAAATAAACCTAACTCTTACAATGCTCCCTGCACAAAATATGACATACACTCTACAACTCTTATGGTACCTGCTCTCCACACTGTCCTCTCCTTACCATACTGGGCCCCCTCTTCACACTGTCCTCTCACACTGTGTCCCCCCTATACTACCCAGTCTCTATACTGTGCCCCTTCATCACACTCCACCTCCTCAGCATACTGTTACCTCCTTTCTGTGCCCTCACACTGTTTCCCCTATACTGCCGCATCTCTATACCTTCCCCCTCACTACCTAGTCTCTGTGCTGTGTCACATCACACTTTTCTCTCTCCATACTGTCTCCTCACACTATTCCCCCACTCTCCATACTGTTTCCTTATACATCCCCCTTCCCCATTCTGTTCCTGCACTCATTCCCACCCCTCCTCTAGTTCACCATACCGTTTCTTCACACATCTCCCCATTTTGTCTCCTAAAATTTCTCTCCCCAAATATAATAAATCATCGGAAGACCACACAGACATGCAGAAGCGCGCTTACACACACGAAAACAAGCGCACACAGACACATACTAAGGGCTCTTTCACACGTCAGTACATGCGGTGACAGTTTCCTCATGTACCACAGACACTGGTACACGTAGACCCATTCAAATGAATGTGCACACGTCAGTGTGTTTCCACTTTCCACAGACCATGTGGTGTCCATGGGCAAAACACGCTGACATGTCTGTTTTTTACCTGCTGCACAGGCCGCAAAACGTCCCGCACACTGATGACAGTTAGTGCTCTTCCCAAGCACTGGGTGCTGAGCGCTGCCCTCATCATAGATCCCTGCTGGCGCTGCGATCAGCAGCAGCAGGGTCAATGATGAGAGTAGTAGTCTACTCCAGCAGTGTCCAACTGTAAAAATAGGAATAAAATAAAAAAAATCCTTATACTCACCTCTCCTAAGAGTCACCCGCTGTAATCCGTGCGAGCACTCACGCCGAGGAGAATGACTCCTGCAGCGAGCGGACCCCGGAGCTGCGCTCAACAAGCGGTGCCCTGTCAATCACTGAGTGCAGCTCCGAGGCCCGCTCGCTGCAGAAGTCATTCTCTTCGGCGTGAGCGCTCGCACAGATTACAGAGGGTGACACTTAGGAGAGGTGAGTACAAGGATTTTTTAATTTTATTCCTATTTTTACAGTTGGACACGGCGGGAGTTGACTACTACTCTCATCATTGACCCTGCTGCTGCTGATCGCAGTGCCGGCAGGGATCCATGATGAGGGCAAGCGCTCAGCACCCGGCTCTTGGGAACAGCGTTAACTGTACACTGATTCCCAAGCACTGGTATGTGTCACACGGATGACACACAGGTGGACACATATCTCCAGTCCCGTAAATATCAGGACATGTGAAAGAGCCCTAATATACACACGCAGATACACATACCCACAGAAATGGGGACACGTACACATGCAGGCAAGCACACACAGAAATGCACACGCAATCATGCACAGACACACTCAGACAATCACACACAAAAATGCAGACAAGCAGGGAAGCACGCACAAACGTGTGAAGACACATATACACGTAGGCATGCAGGCACTCAAATACATACACATGCTGGCATATACACACACACACATGCAGGCATATACACACACACATGCAGGCATATACACACACACACATGCAGGCATACATACACACACACACAAGCAGGCATATACACACACACACACATATATGCAGGCATATACACACACACACATGCAGGCATACACAAACACACATACATGCAGGCATATACACACACACACACATGCAGGCATATACACACACACACATGCAGGCATACATACACACACACAAGCAGGCATATACACACACACACACATGCAGGTATACACACACACACATGCAGGCATATACACACACATGCAGGTATATATACACACACACATGCAGGCATATACACACACACTGTACACACATGCAGGCATACACACACACACATGAAGGCAGGCATATACACACACTGTACACACACAGGCATATACACACACAAATGCAGGCATATACACACACACAGGAATATACACACACGCAGGCATATACACATACAGTCATGGCCAAAAGTATTGAGAATGAGACAAATAGTAATTTTTCCAAAGTTTACTGCTTCATTTTTTGTAATGGCAATTTGCATATACTCCTGAATGTCAAAGATTGATCAGCTTAACAGCAATTACTGTACTTGCAAAGTCAATATTTGCCCAGAAAATGAACTTTAACCCCCAAAACACATTTTAACATCATTGCAGTCCTGCCTTAAAAGGAGCAGTTAACATCGTTTTAGTGATTGATCCATTAACTCAGGTGTGGGTGTTGATGAGGACAGGGCTGGCGATCAATCAGTCATGATTAAGTAAGAATGACATCACTGGACACTTTAAAAGAAGGCTGGTTCTTGGTATCATTGTTTCTCTTCAGTTAACCATGGTTATCTCTAAAGAAACATGTGCAGCCATCATTGCAATGCCCAAAAATGGCCTAACAGGGAAGAGTATCGCAGCTACAAAGATTGCACCTCAGTCAACAATCTATCGCATCATCAAGAACTTCAAGGAGAAGCATGTCAAAAAGGCTCCAGGGCACCCAAGAAAGACCAGCAAGCACCAGGACCGTATCTTAAAACTGTTTCAGCTGCGGGATCGGACTACCAGCAGTGCCGAGCTTGCTCAGGAATGGCAGCAGGCTGATGTGAGTGCTTCTGCACGCACTGTGAGGCGGAGACTCTTTGAGCAAGGGCTGGTTTCAAGGAGGGCAGCAAAGAAGCCACTTCTCTCCAGAAAAAACATCAGGGACCGACTGATATTCTGCAAAAGGTACAGGGAGTGGACTGCTGAGGACTGGGGCAAAGTCATTTTCTCTGATGAATCCCCTTTTCGATTGTTTGGGACATCTGGAAAACAGCTTATTCGGAGAAGAAGAGGTGAGCGCTACCACCAGTCTTGTCTCATGCCAACTGTAAAGCATCCTGAAACCATTCATGTGTGGGGTTGCTTCTCAGCCAAGGGAATCGGCTCACTCACAGTCTTGCCTAAAAACACAGCCATGAATAAAGAATGGTACCAGAATGTCCTCCAAGAGCAACTTCTCCCAACCGTCCAAGAGCAGTTTGGCGCCCAAAAATGCCTTTTCCAGCATGATGGAGCACCTTGCCATAAAGCAAAGGTGATAACAAAATGGCTTATGGAACAAAACATAGAGATTTTGGGTCCATGGCCTGGAAACTCCCCAGATCTTAATCCCATTGAGAACTTGTGGTCAATCATCAAGAGACGGGTGGACAAACAAAAACCAACAAATTCTGGCAAAATGCAAGCATTGATTATGCAAGAATGGACTGCTATCAGTCAGGATTTGGTCCAAAAGTTGATTGAGAGCATGCCAGGGAGAATTACAGAGGTCTTGAAGAAGAAGGGGCAACACTGCAAATATTGACTTGCTGCATTAACTCATTCTAACTGTCAATATAACCTATTTGTACTCATAATATGATTGCAATTATATTTCTGTATGTGATATAAACATCAGACAAACACTAATAAAAACCAGAGGCCAGCAGATCATGGGAAAATATAATTTTGGTGTCATTCTCTACAGAAGCGCTCCTAAGGCGGGAGACTGCAGTGCAGGGCGCGCTGTGACGTCACTTTCAGCAGACGTGCGGCCCTGTCTGCTAAATGTGACGCTGCAGTACAGCCCCTGCTCTGCTCTTCGGCTCTCCTGCTCCCAGGCCACTCCCGCTACTGTTCTGGGCATCGCGGCGGCGGTGAGAGTGTGTGCGCGCGCCCTTAAAGGGCCCGCGACCACTTTTTTTTTCCTTTTTTTTTTTTTAAATTCTCCTCTGCCTTCTCTGCAGGGGGCCGGGGCCCACCGGGAAATTTCCTGGCACCCCGCCAGGCCTGTCCGAGCCTGCTGACAACCCCCCACTCTCCTATCTCCCAGCCTCCCTCATCCCCGCTCCATCAGCTACTAGTTACCAAAGTGTTTTCTGCTTGGTGAGCTCAGCTGACATCAGTCTGACAGTTTCCACTAAGATATATTGCAGAAAAGGCAGCCCACCGCACAGCCTGGAATGCCGGCTGCACTTTTCAGTAAGATATCTTGCTGTTGTCCATAATAGCATGGAACATTAAAAGATAAGCTTCAAGTCACGGACCATGAGCTGGGAGTCAGAGGGAACAGACAGAGGCTGCAGTGCTGGGACGAGGCACAGGTTTTGCCTCACACACTTGTACGTGTCAGCGCCTCACCTGATTCCTTCAGCATCCTGTCACATGCGCAGAAAAAACTAGCTCAGTCTCAGACCAAAGTCACTGGCAGGGGCTGGAGGGGATGGAGCGCTGCCTGGCCGTTTCTATTGAGAGTGCAGGAACGACGTAGCTCCTGTCTCATTGATAATTGGAAAGGAGCCCCCAACACAGCCCCCAGTGTGACCGCAACCATTATGCCCCCACCGGGGGCCCCTGAGGGAGTGGGGGCCCCAGGCATTTGCTTTGTTTGCCTCCCCATAATGTCAGCCTGCCCACATCTGATACTTCCCATTTATTCCCCCTCTTATCGCTCTCATCCTAATATGAATTACCGCAATCTCTCCTATGTAAAACCTGTGTCCTTGACGACCACCCCTCTGCTCCCTCTCTCTGGAGCACTCTGAAATGCCCACTCTGTCTGTAATAAGCTCCATGTGATTCATGACCTCCTTACCTCTCACAATTTCTCCTTCCTGGGCCTCACCGAAACATGGCTGACACCCTCCAACACTGCCTCCCTTGCTCCGCTGTGTTATGATGGCCTCCACTTTGCCCACACTCTTCTCCTTGGCAACATACATGGCGGAGGAGTGGGTCTTCTTCTTTCTACCAACTGCACCTTTAATCCAATCCCACCTCTAACCTCCCTTATCTTCTCTTTTGAAGTCCACTCTGTCCGCATCTATTCTACCTCCAAGTGGCCGTCATATACCGACCTCCGGGCCCGGCCACTACCTATATTGACTAATTCTCCACCTGGCTTCTTCACTTTCTTTCCGCTGACATTCCCACTATCATAATGGGTGACTTCAGCATCCCTACTGACACCCTCCAGTCAGCAGCCTCCAAACTCCTGTGTCTTACTTTATCTTTTGAACTTACTCAATGTTCCTCCTCAGCCACCCACACAGACGGAAATACATTAGACCTTATCTTCACCCGTCTCTGCTCCCTATCTAACTTCACAACCTCCCCTCTCCCCCTACCTCATCACCATCTACTCACTTTCTGTTAGCAGAGGATTAATCCGCGTGACATCCAGAGTTTAGAACACAGAATGTAGGTTTATTCATATCCAGCATAGGCACAGCATGGAGTCTGGTGTTACTGCAGCATGAGGAAATCAAATCAGATATATAACAACACAGGAAGAGAAGGAGGGGGCATCCTGTCTGTGGGAGTTTTTTTTTTTTTTAACTAAACTTTGTTAACAACCTCACAATATGCACAACATATGAAACAGCACAGTAGTTGTTGCAATACACATACAGATTAATATGTATTATTCCAACACCCCCACTCAACAACTACTTATCCTCTTAGTCCCATTGTGGTTCTCAATTCTTTTAACCTAGCTCGTGGCAATGGCTTTGTCATAATGTCAGCTACCATCTTATCAGTTTCACAATAGACAAAGTGAATTATCCCACGATCTATCAAATCACGTAGATGATGATGTCTGACGTCAATGTGCTTGGTTCTAGCACTGATTTTTTCACTGCATGCAAGTTTAATGCATCCTTGGTTGTCCTCATAAATCACCGTCGGCTGAGTTGTCGGTTTGCCAAGATCGTCCATCAATTGTCTTAGCCAAACAACCTCCTGGCTTGCATAGGCTGCGGACACATACTCCGCTTCTGTAGATGACAAGGCAACAGACACTTGTTTCCTACTAGACCAGGAGATTGAACTTTCTCCAACTTTAAACAAGTATCCACTTGTGGATTTATGATCACGCGAATCACCAGCCCTATCCACATCTACATAGCCGGTAAGTTCTAGATCTCCTGCTGCAGATAGTTTTAAATTTACATCTTGCGTTTCTTTCAAATATCGGAGAAGTCTCTTAACAGCATTCCAGTCTCTTTGGCGCGGTTTTTCCACATATCTGCAAAGGATTCCAACTGTTGTTGTGATATCCGGTCGAGTCATAGTTGATATGTATAGAAGTGTCCCCACTGCCTGACGATATTTCTCATTGTTAGGCAACAGGTCATCTTCTCCTTCCAGCTTCAGGTAGGATGGTTCCATTGGGGTTGATATACCTTTGACCTCTGACATTTTAAACTGATTCAGAATCAAATTAATTTTTGCACTTTGGTTTAGAAGAAAACTTCCATCTTCCTCTCTCTGGATTTGGATTCCTAGATAATATGTCACACTTCCAAGGTCTTTTGATTCAAAGTGCTGATTCAGAATTTCAGTCATTTTTCCAATTCCTGCGTCGTCTTGATGAACAACAATCACGTCGTCCACATATAAGAGAATATACATCCACTTTCCATCTGTATATTTTGTCTTCCAACATGACTTTATTCATCTTGGTGTTCCATGCTCTTGCTGATTGCTTAAGACCATAGAGAGATTTTTGTAGTTTGCAAACAAGATTCTCTTGACCTCTTTTTACATAACCTTCAGGTTGAGTCATGTATAAGTCCTCCTCAATGTCACCATTTAAAAAGGCAGTTTTTATATCCAAATGTCTGACATACATCTTTTGTACAGCAACTACAGCTAACAAAGCTCTGAACGTGGTCTGTTTAGTGACTGGAGCAAATGTAGCATCGTAATCTTCGCCATACTTTGGAGAATATCCTTTTGCGACCAACCTTGCTTTGAATCTGTGGACTTTACCTTCTGAGTCATATTTGGTTTTGAAGACCCACTTGCACTTGATTGCCTTTTTGCCCTGTGGTAGCTTGGTGAGTTTCCAAGTTTGGAGTTGATGAAGCGATTTGATTTCCTCATTAGCGGCATCGATCCACTTTGTTCTTTCATGGACAGGTAGTGCTTGCATTTCATCCCATGACTGCGGCTCTGACTCAGGTAGTGTCTTGACAATGTAGGATAGACGTTTAGCTGGTATACCTTTGCTTGATCTTGACGATCTCCTGATTTCAGATTCACCTGATTTTTCTGTTGTTCCTTCATTAGTTGAAGAATCCAGCCAGACCTCTACATCCTCCTTGTTGCTGTCTTGTAATTGTGACTTCAGCTGGACTACTGGCGTGATGTCACAAAACTTGGGTGATACAAAGTTCTCATCAATCACTACATCTCTACTTATTGTGATCTAGTTTGTTTCTGGGTGTAGAATCAAAATGCAGCAGCAGGGGTTTTAGAAATAACTACACAAAAAAATAAATGTAAACACAAGCAGGTGTAGTGCTATAGAAATGTAAAACTTAACATTTATTACCACTAGATAAAATATGTGCAAAATACAAGGACCTAAAAACACAGATGTACTGTCTGTGATATTAGATAGCCAAAATACTTCCATGTATTGTTGCGTCCAAAGATATAGATATATGTCATATAAGCATATTGTATCTCTGACGCAACCAAGAAAGTGTGGCAAAAAGAAAATGATGGAGCCTACGGGACACTATAACAACTTATTGTGTCTCAATATGTGAGAACGCAGAAACATTAACCCTATCAATGGTAACCATTTAACCTTGCTATATATAGAAATGGAACATCCTCACCAATTTTGATATCCGTTCCTGCTCTCAGACTTCAAGATAGCTCCATATGATGGGGGCAGACCAAGTCTCATAGGGTCACCAGCCCATCACAATATACCGCTCCCGACGCGTTTCTTTGCCTTAGCTAGTCATCAGGGGAAAAAAAGAGAAGACATGCGGTATGCACGCTGCCCACAATCGCGCAGCTCATTCACCAGACAGCGCCATTTGACACTCTGATAAGTCCTCTTTTAAATCCTAGTCGCGCTATACTCGCGATCGTGTCACTTCCGGTTCCGGTCAGCTGACATCCGGTATGTGGAACGCAGGTGCCGGGCGTGACACGCAAGCGTCACATCCGGTGTGCGCATCACAGACAAGGAAAAACCGCACACTACGGAGCGACGATTAAGGGGCACACAAGGTAACCAACTGACATCTTGTGTTGGATGGTGACATGAAGCCCTCCCATCCATAAGTACCCCAGGCCAGGGCAAATGTCCAAGTTATACAGTAGCTGACACCCATCCAGGCACATACCGTATGTACCGCGGTATATACTAACCGCGTATATTCTGCCCCAATGGTTCATGAGCTGGAAATACCTCATAGGTCAAAACCGCACAGTGGTGCCACGGCCCAGGTCGAGAGCGCACTTAAAGCCCAAACAAAAAATTATTATGAAAATAAAAATGGAAATAAAGGTGAAATTATGAAAAAAAAAAAAAGGGGAATATGAAGAAATATGAAGAAATATGAAGAAAATATCTTTGGACGCAACAATACATGGAAGTATTTTGGCTATCTAATATCACAGACAGTACATCTGTGTTTTTAGGTCCTTGTATTTTGCACATATTTTATCTGGGTGTAGAATCCTATAACCTTTCTGGGTTTCGCTGTAGCCTACCAGGATACCTTCCTTAGCGTGAGATTCCCACTTAGTTCGCTTTTCTTTGGGAACATGTACAAATGCTTTACTTCCGAATATTCTTATGTGATGTAGTTTTGGCTTTCTGCTATTCCATTGCTCAAATGGAGTTTTGTCTGTAGCTTTACCTGGTAGTCTGTTCTGAAGATAGCAAGCTGTCATGATTGCTTCACCCCAATATACTGTGGGCAGATTTGCATCAAATAACATGCTTCTTCCACTTTCACATAGTGTTCGGTTCCTTCTTTCCGCGACACCATTTTGCTCTGGGTTGTACGGTACAGTGGTCTGAAATAGGATTCCATTTTTCTTTAAAATGCTCTGTGTCTCATTACTTGTATATTCAGTCCCATTATCTGCACGTAGAATCTTTGACATTCTTCCAAATTTATTATATACTTCAGCTAGGTATATTTCAAGTTTCTCTGGAACTTCCTTCTTGCTGTGAAGCAGGTGGACAACTGTATATCTTGAATGATCATCAATAAATGTGAGAAAATATCTCTTCTTCCCTGGGGTCAGAGTGCTCATTGGACCACAGACATCTGTGTGTATTAAATCTAGTGGCTGTGCTGTTGTTGTACTAATTCTCTTAGGAAAAGCTTTCCTAGACATTTTCCCTTTGATGCAGCTAGTACACTTCATTGTCTGGTTACATAGATCAATTGTAATATCCTCAGCTAGTTGCTTTTGGACTAACTTTCTTATTGCTTCTGGGTCTCTGTGTGCCAGACGCATATGCCACACATGAATACAGTTTTTATGCTCTTCTTGTTGCGCTGTATACACACACTCTTTGCATTTCAGCTGATAAAGTTCATCTGTGATGTTTCCCTCTACTAGTGTGTGACCTTCCTTTGAGATGATGCAGCTATCATGCTTAAATGTAGCTTCATTTCCTTGTTTTGTGAGTTTCTTCACAGATAGTAGATTACTTTCAAGACTAGGCACATACAGCACATCCTTTACTGGGATCTTCCTGCTTTGTGTTGGTGAGATTTGACAATCAATATAACCATCTCCTATGCCTTCTGAAGTCATGTACTGACCATTAGCCATAATCAATTTCTCTGATTTACTTTGGTTAAGCTTAGAAAAGAAGTCTCTGTTATTAGTCATGTGACTAGCTGCTCCAGAGTCTATACACCATGCATGCTTTGATGTATTTGCACTGACAGTAAATGCAGTTTCAGTATTCACAGAATCATTTTCTCCAGATACAGCACTTTTAACCCTTTGATGACTGCTTTGCTTTTTCAGCTGATTCATTCTAGCTTTCCAGACTCTGCAGTCAGCTTTCAAATGTCCTGATTTCTTGCAAACAAAACATTCACGTGTTTCTTTTATGTGCTTCCTGTTATCAGTTAGGTTTTGTGTCTGTAAAGCAGATTCTGTGTTGCATGTCCTACTGTTTACACCTTCTGCCTTTCGCTTATATTCATTTATGAGCTTCCCCCTGACATAATCCAGTGTAAGCTCATCATCTGGACGCGCATCTAGTGCGGTTACAAGCGTATCATACCTCTCTGAAAGGCCACTAAGCAGTAATGCGGCCACATGAAAGTCCTTTAGATCTTCCCCAATGACTCTCAGGCGTTCTACAACTTCCAGAACACTTCTTATGTAATCCTGCATATCCTGGCCTTTCTGTAGCTTAGACTGGTACAGCTTTCTCATGAGATAGAGCTTATTGCTTAAATTTATCCTCTCATGTACATTTTGCAACTGCTCCCACATTTCCTTTGCAGTATTACATTTACACACATGCACAATCTGGTCATCATCTATACTGAGTGATATGGTACTTTGTGCTTTCTGATCCATCTCTGTCCACTCCTGTGGCACTGGGTCAGGTTTAGGCTCCTGTGTGTATTTCCACGTACCTTCTCTTATTAGCAGCATTTTCACTTTGAATTTCCAGGATTGATAATTCTGGTTAGTGAGACTTGGCACTGTAAATTTCATGGAGCTGCTGCTGGTGGCCATCTTTGCTTCTTCTCAGTTTGCTGTCTTTCTTTCTTTTCTTTCCTCTGTGTTCTGGGGATCTGTGACTCTGGGACTCTGGTACATCTGGGCCCATAACCTGTTAGCAGAGGATTAATCCGCGTGACATCCAGAGTTTAGAACACAGAATGTAGGTTTATTTATATCCAGCACAGGCACAGCATGATGTTACTGCAGCATGAGGAAATCAAATCAGATATATAACAACAACACAGGAAGAGAAGGAGGGGGCATCCTGTCTGTGGGAGTTTTTTTTTTTTTTTTTTTTAACTAAACTTTGTTAACAACCTCACAATATGCACAACATATGAAACAGCACAGTAGTTGTTGCAATACACATACAGATTAATATGTATTATTCCAACACTTTCTCATCTCTGTCCTCCTCACCTGTCACCCATGTCAGCAAATAGCACACCCCTGAAGAAACCTTGCATGTCTCCACACTCACACACTCTCTAATTCTATTCTACCACTGACATCCATATCTTCACTCCACGACACAGACAGTGTCACTGCCTTCTACAATGCCACTCTAGCATAGCACCAGCTATTGACTCGGTTACCCCTCTCATGCATGACAGAGTGTGACGAATCAATAGACAAAACTGGCACAATAGCATCACTAAAAAGCTTTGGCAAGTGTCCAGGGTCGTGCAGGGCTGCTGCTAGGAATTTCGGTGCCCCATACTGGCAAAATTTTGGGGCCCCCTTGAAACTCCACCCAGGCTTCACCCCAGCTCCGCCTCCACTCCTCAAACCTTCCACAGTCCCACCGACCACTCTTGGAAAAACTCTACTTTCTGCCACACTGTGACCACACCACATATTACCACCACATAGTGACTGAATAATACCACATACAAGAGACAAATACTGTCACACCATGACCAGATCAAGTCTATGAGAGCATCGTTCAGGCTTTCAGACTTGCATTGAGAGATTGTGACATAGCTTCTGACTTCCAGTCAGTCAGAAGCTGCGTTCACAAGATGGCGCCGCAAGACCGAAGCAGTGCTGAAAATTGATGAAGACGCCAGAAGATGAGTATGACTTATGTTTAAAGGGACTCTGTCAGCACAGGATGACTGTTCAAATAAAGTCCCACCACTCGGTACTTCACGGCAGAGCCAACCCTTTAAATTCACCTGCCCACCTGTTTGTTCTCCCTCTATCTCCACACCCCCCCTTCTGGCTGGGAGTCTGCATTTCACATCCTTGAAGCCAAGTGATTGCCATTCCTGGCTCTGACACCAGCGAATCCTCACAGTGCTTACGATGTGTGGATTCACAAGTCTTCAGTCAGTGACACAGAGGGACTGCTGGCTTGTGGATTTAGACTGGACAACCCCTTTAAGGCTCCTTCAGCCATCAGTGAATATCGGTCTGTGCTCGGACCGCAATGCATGGACTTGCCGCGGGTCTCCTGACCTCAACTCAGCAGCCTCACAGCATGTATGAGCATGCGGGTCAGCATGATTGGTGCCCAGTCCAAGCACTGCAGACTGAGAGCAGAACGATTTCTCACTTCCAGTATTTACACTGTCATAATAATAAAGATGTTTCCCAATCATATACAGTGCATTGTGAAAGTATTTGGCCCCCTTGAACTTTTCTACCTTTTGCCACATTTCTGGCTTCAAACATAAAGATATAAAATTCAATTTTTTTGGAAAGAATCAACAACAAGTGGGACACAATCGTGAAGTGGAACGAAATTTATTGGATATTTTAAACTTTTTTAACAAATTAAAAACTGAAAAGTGGGGCGTGCAATATTATTCGGCCCCTTTACTTTCAGTGCAGCAAACTCAGTCCAGAAGTTCAGTGAGGATCTCTGAATGATCCAATGTTGTCCTAAATGACTGGTAATGATAAATAGAATCCACCTGTGTGTAATCAAGTCTCCGTATAAATGCACCTGCTCTGTGATAGTCTCAGGGTTCTGTTTCAAGTGCAGAGAGCATCATGAAGACCAAGGATCACACCAGGCAGGTCCGAGATACTGTTGTGGTGAAGTTTAAAGCCGGATTTGGTTACAAAAAGATTTCCCAAGTTTTTAACATCTCGAGGAGCACTGTACAAGCGATCATATTGAAATGGAAGGATTATCAGACCACTGCAAATCTATCAAGACCCAGCCGTCCCTCTAAACTTTCATCTCGAACAAGGAGAAGACTGATCAGAGATGCAGCCAAAAGGCCCATGATCACTCTGGTTGAACTGCAGAGATCTACAGCTGAGGTGGGAGAGTCTGTCCATAGGACAACAATCAGTCATACACTGCACAAATCTGGCCTTTATGGAAGAGTGGCAAGAAGAAAGCCATTTTTCAAAGATATCCATAAAAAGTCTCATTTGAAGTTTGCCACAAGCCACCTGGGAGACACACCAAACATGTGGAATAAGGTGCTCTGGTCAGATGAAACCATTATCAAACTTTTTGGCCACAATGCAAAACGATATCTTTGGCGTAAAAGCAACACAGCTCATCACCCTCAAAACACTATCCCCACTGTCAAACATGGTGGTGGCAGCATCATGGTTTGGGCCTGCTTTTCTTCAGCAGGGACAGGGAAGATGGTTAATATTGATGGGAAGATGGACGGAGCCAAATACAGGACCATTCTGGAAGAAAACCTGTTGGAGTCTGCAAAAGACCTGAGACTGGGACGGAGATTTATCTTCCAACAAGACAATGATCCCAAACATAAAGCAAAATCTACAATAAAATGGTTCAAAAATAAACGTATCCAGGTGTTAGAATGGCAAAGTCAAAGTCCAGACCTGAATCCAATCGAGAATCTGTGGAAAGAGCTGAAAACTGCTGTTCACAAACGCCCTCCATCCAACCTCAATGAGCTCGAACTGTTTTGCAAGGAAGAATGGGCAAGAATTTCAGCCTCTCGATGTGCAAAGCTGATAGTGACATACCCCAAGCGACTTTCAGCTGTAATCGCAGCAAAAGATGGCGATTATTAACTCAAGAGGGCCGAATAATATTGCACGCCCCACTTTTCAGTTTTTAATTTGTTAAAAAAGTTTAACATTTCCAATAAATTTCGTTCCACTTCACGATTGTGTCCCACTTGTTGTTGATTCTTTCCAAAAAATTTGAATTTTATATCTTTATGTTTGAAGCCAGAAATGTGGCAAAAGGTAGAAAAGTTCAAGGGGGCCAAATACTTTCACAATGCACTGTATATGATTGGGAAACATCTTTATTATTATGACAGTGTAAATACTGGAAGTGAGAAATCGTTCTGCTCTCAGTCTGCAGTGCTTGGACTGGGCACCAATCATGCTGACCCGCATCCTCATACATGCTGTGAGGCTGCTGAGTTGAGGTCAGGAGACCCGCGGCAAGTCCATGCATTGCGGTCCGAGCACAGACCGATATTCACTGATGGCTGAAGGAGCCTTAAAGGGGTTGTCCAGTCTAAATCCACAAGCCAGCAGTCCCACAGTTTTTAATTTGTTAAAAAAGTTTAACATTTCCAATAAATTTCGTTCCACTTCACGATTGTGTCCCACTTGTTTTTGATTCTTCCCCCAAAAATAGAATTTTATATCTTTATGTTTGAAGCCAGAAATGTGGCAAAAGTTAGAAAAGTTCAAGGGGACCAAATACTTTCACAATGCACTGTATACACTTATATCAATCATTCCCTCCCCTCCCCCCTTTCAGGAGCAGAGGGAATGATTGTATCATATAATCATGTACTGAGATGGTGGACAAATTAATACATGAACTTAAAGGGGTTTTCCCACGAACAAAAGTTAATTTTAATCAATAGATCTTTGAATAATGTAATGGCTGTGTCTGACCGTGTACAGAACACGGTCTGATCATACCATGACGCGCCCTCTGGGCCGTGGGGTACCCGGTGCCGGGCCGGTAAATGCTGGGGGATGTCACAGTAGCGGTGACCCGGTCCGTGACCCAGGGGTTATTGATAGGGGATTTATGGTGATTGTATAAAGTTTGTGACGCCACCTGTGGTATGCGGCTAGGGGAGCCACCGCTGCGGAGCAGGTCCTCTGGAGCTGATGTTACTGCAGCAGGGATAGTGTGGCTCTCCACAGGTAGAACTTAGCTCCAGGGCAGTGTAGATGTTATGGGTCATGCTGGACGTTGTAGTGCAGGGGTTGATGGCGCAGCAATAATCCACAACTCAATGGCGGTTTCCTCTTATCTTTACTGGTGGTGATTAGACAAGCCGGGACTAGGGTGCTGGCTAGAAGTGGAAGTCCGGGCATCCTGGAAGCAAGTAAAGAATCCTCCTTGCCAGGTGAAATTGGAGGCCTTCCCTTTACACTAAACTCTTTGGCCCTGCTGCTTGTAGCTGTGCGCGGCCCTCGTCCCTGAGTGCAACGTTTCTGTGCTCACCCGTATGGCAGGCAGCTCGGGCCTTGCTGGTGCGTCGCTCTCACGTGGCGGTGCTGAACCCTGCGGTGCTGCTGAGCCTTTGGGCGTCTGATGGGGCCAGGAGACCTGCAGTCTCCTGCCCTCCGGTTTCTACTGCTGGGCCTTCGGTGCCACACAGCCTCGGACTCCGGTGTCCGGTTCTTCTGTGCTGGTTCTTCTGGGGTGAGCTGCCACGCAGCTCCAGTCCCCAGCTCCTCTCTCCTCGATGTCCTGACTTCAACTCCTCACACACTAAGTCTCACTAACCACGCCCCCAGATCCCAGTTGCCAAGGGGAGGGACTCCCCTTGCTGGTCTGGAGCCAGGAAAGTGTTGCATGCTTAGTAAAACCTGATTAGGGGACTCCTGCTTGCTTCCAGGCATGGCATCAACTCTTGTGAGGGAGGCAATGCCACTGTGGCAACCTGACCCCTGGGGTGCCACAACCACATCTCATGCTAAGGGGAGGAAACAAAAGAGTATACAGACATTTCAGCATGGGATCCCAACTGTTTCTTTCTTTGAAGTAAAACATTGTTTAAAAACAGGCAGTGAAATGTTTTACCTCACAGAAAGAATCAGCTGTGATCCCCTGCTGTAATGTCTGTATATTCTTTTTCTTCCTCCCCTGCCCAGGAGATGTGGTATGATCAGACCATGTTCCTGCACGGTCAGACACAGCCATTACACAGTACACAGCAGGGGCACATGTATAAGATTATCTCAGCACAGGAACATTTTATTTAAACACATCCAATTGTGGAAGTTATTATTATTCCAAGGTCTATTGATCACCCTATTTGTCAACTACTCTTGTTCCTCCTACCTGTCCACAGAGGTTGGCATCATCTTGATATGCAATTGGCATATCCTTGTCGACTAGCCCTGGTCGTCCTCGCCACCGCCTCCTCAGCCTCTCGCTGCCGGTCGCAGCCTTCCCTCAGCACCAGCCTCACCCTGCCGGACGCAGCCTCCCCTCAGAAACAGGCCCCCCTCAGCACCAGCAACAGCCTCAACTCAGAACCACCAGCAGCCTCCCCTCAATACCAGCAGCAGCCTCCCCCCAGCAGCAGCCTCCCCTCACCACCACCAGCAGACTCCCCTCACCACCACTTGCAGCCTCCTCTCACCACCGCCAGCCGCCTCCCCTCATCACCACCAGCCTCCCCTCATCACAACCACCAGCAGCCTCCCCTCATCACCAGCCTCCCCTCATCACCAGCAGCAGCCTCCCCATCAGCCTCCCCTCAGCACCAGCAGTAGCCTCTCCTCGGCACCAGCCACCACTCAGCACCAACCTCCTCTCATCACCAGCAGCAGCCTCCCCTCATCACCAGCAGCAACCTCCCCTCATCACCAGCAGCCTCGCCTCACCACCACCAGTAGTCTCCCCTCACCAACATCAGCAGCCTTCCCTCACCACCTCAGCAGCCTCTCCTCAGCACCAGCAGCTGCCTCCCCTCAGCAGCTGCAGCAGCAGCCTCCCCTCATCACCAGCAGCAACCTCCCCTCTCCACCACCAGCCTTCCCTCACCTCCAGCCTCCTCTCACCACCAGCAACAGCCTCCCCTCAGCACCAGCAGCAGCCTCCCCTCAGCACCAGCATCAGCCTCACCACAAGCCTCCCCTCAGCACCAGCAGCCTCTCCTCTGCACCAGCAGCAGCCTCTCCTCGGTACCAGCAGCAGCCTCCCCTCGACACCAGCACCAGCCTCCCCTCGGCACCAGCACCAGCCTCTCCTCGGCACAAGCAGCAGCCTCCCCTCGGAACCAGCACCAGCCTCCCATCGGCACCAGCACCAGCCTCCTCCCAGCAGCAGTTTCCCCTTGGCACCAGTAGCAGCCTCCCCTCAGCACCAGCAGCAACCTCCACAAAAGCCTCCCCTCAGCACCAGCAGCCTCTACTCAGCACCAGCACCAGCCTCCCCTCAGCACAAGCCTCCCCTCAGCACCAGCAGCCTCTCCTTAGCACCAGCAGCAGCCTACCCTTGGCACCAGCACCAGCCTCCCCTCAGCACAAGCCTCCCCTCAGCACCAGCAGCCTCTCCTCAGCACCAGCAGCAGCCTCCCCTTGGCAACAGCACCAGCCTCCCCTCAGCACCAGCAGCAGCTTCTCCTCAGCACCAGCAGCAGCCTCCCCTCAGAACCAGCAGCAGCCTCCCCTCACCACCAGCAGCAGCAGCCTCCCCTTGGCAATAGCACCAGCCTCCCCTCAGCACCAGCCTCCCCTCAGCACCAGCAGCAGCTTCTCCTCAGCACCAGCAGCAGCCTCCCCTCAGAACCAGCAGCAGCCTCCCCTCACCACCAGAAGCAGCAGCCTCCCCTCATCACCATTAGCAGGCCCCCCCACCGTCATCAGCAGGCCCCCCCCACCACAATCAGCAGGCCCCGCATAACCATCAGCAGGCCCCCTCATCACCATCAGCAGGCCCCTCTGAGCACCACCAGGCCCCACTCACCACCAAACTCAGCAGCAGCTTCCTCCTCCTGCTACTCACACACTAGCCACCGCCTCCGAGACATGCTGCTCTGCTCAGGAATGAAGATGAGCATGCAGTGTGTCAGGAGATTGGAGTCAGGACCATGATGCACCTGGCCGCTGCTTAAAGGTAAAGCACCCATTTCCGTCTGCCGGGTGCATCGGGCATTTAACTGTTACCCCTGAGGCCCGGTAAGAAGAAGCAAAGAGAGGGGCCCCGGGCTGCCAGCGTGCCTGCCCCCCCTTCTTGCTTCTTTTCACCGGGCCCCATACAGTAGTAAGGGTAGTAATGCCCTGATGGCGGCCCTGGGGTCATGGAGCGGCATTGGAAGAAAACACATTCGCAAGATGACTTCTCGGCATTCAAACAAGCAACACTCGCTTTCAAATCAGCCCTTACCTCTGCTAAACAGGCTTACTTCACAACCCTCGTATCTTCCTTATCCAGGGTCACACTGGGGTGTCTGGGGCCCACAGGGGAAATTGACCCTAGGGGCCCACCCTACAGCTATATGCACATACTTGTTAGCCGTTATCCCTGTTATTGTTAGAACCTTGCTGTTAGGTTTTTTTTTCCTTTGCTGGTCACATGACCTTGTTGGCCTATTTAATCCTGCTCCGCCCTTCTGGCTTTGCTGGACTTCATTGTATATCTACTTTCTAGCTAGCCTGTGCTCTGTATCTAACTCTGTTAGTTTGCTTGGTCTACGGACCTCTATGTTCTATCTATTTTGTTTGTTCGTCTGTCTGCTACTATTTCTGTTAGGAGGTGTCCCATATTCCTCCCAGTCCTTAGTACTTGTAGGGATTCCCTCCCCACATCTATAGGTCTCCGTACAGACTAGATTAGGACTTTAGCAGGTCTGATCGCAGGATCAGGTTCCCTGTTACATCGTAGGGATTCAGCTGAGTCCTATAGTAGGGACAGATCTCCTCTCTTTCCTTAGCTTTGGTAGCAGAACATAACAGTAAGTCCAGCCAGCAAATTCTCTAAGGAAAGAGTTTTTTTTTTTGTTCCATCATGGTGTCGGTTCAGGATTTGGCTAAACACCTGCAGGGACTCTCTCTGGAAGTGGCCGAGCTCCGTCAGCACGTGAGTAACTGTCCTGGAGCATATTTCTTGGAGCCTAAGGTATGTTTGCCGGATTTATTTTTTGGTGAACATCGAGAATTTTTTTCATTTAAAAATGCTTGCTTATTGTATTTTCGTTTGAGACCCAAGTCCTCTGGGGATGAATCCCAGCGCGTAGGGTTCATAATGTCACTTTTGCGCAAAGAGCCTCAGGAGTGGGCCTTTTCTTTGCAACCTAGTGATACATGCTTCAGATCAGTGGATAGTTTTTTTTCTGCTTTAGGACTATTATATGATGATCCTGACCGTGTGGCATCAGCTGAGACTGAGTTGAGACGTTTAAAACAAGGATCAGGTAATGTGGAAAAATATTGTACTCATTTTCGTCGTTGGTCCACTCAAACAGGGTGGAACGATTCTGCTCTGAAAAGTCTATTTCTTGCTGGGCTCAGTGAAAGGGTTAAAGACCTGCTAATTGCTTATCCTACACCTGAGGATTTGCAACAGGCTATGCAATTAGCTATACGGGTGGATAGAAGACTGCGTGCTAGGGTTAATGAGAGCAAATCCTCTGCTATGTCAGTTTCTGGTTATGATAATGTGTGTACTAACAGTGGTGAACCGATGGAGATTGGATCGGTGGCACCTCGCTCTCAAGAAAAAGACCGTCGTTTTTCGGAAGGCTTGTGTTTCTATTGCGGAAAATCTGGTCATTTGATTAAAGGCTGTGAGCTTCGTATGAAGAAAGAAAAAAAAATGGTCAGTCACGCCCGTATTGCCTGTTTAAATTCCAAGGGTATATTTTTAGCTGCTTCCACGATTGCTCAGGAAAAATTAATGGAATTTCGGGTGTTTGTTGATTGCGGGTCTACACTGAATGTAATTGATGGGGGATTCGTGGAAAAACTCAATTTAAAACCTGAACCTTTATCATCCCCCATTGCTGTGGTTTCTGTGGATGGCTCCCCTTTGAAGAATATTACTCTCAAGGTCAGTGAATTTCCTCTCACTATTAATGGTGTTCACCATGAGAAATTGGATTTGGTAGTGTTGAATAACTTGCCTTCTCCAGTAATATTGGGTTTGCCCTGGTTAAAATTTCACAATCCTGTACTGGATTGGTCTACCAGTGAAATTAAATCCTGGAGCCATAAATGTTATGACAAGTGTTGTAACGGGCGTATTGCAGCTTTGGATAGGGGAGAATTGCCTGTTCCTATTCAGGATTTTTGGAGACTTTTTTCTGAGAAAGAATCGCAGGTTTTGCCTCCCCATAGAGACTATGATTGTTCTATTGAATTTGTCCCTGGAGCGACTCTTCCTAAAAGTCGTTTATTTAACCTTACTATTCCTGAGAGGAAGGCTTTGGAGGAATACATACAGACAAGTTTGGCCGCCGGTCACATTAGGCCCTCTAAGTCTCCTGTGGCGGTTGGATTTTTTTTTGTAAAAAAAAAGGACGGCGGTTTACGTCCTTGTCTGGATTTTCGTGAGATTAACAAAATTACGGTACGCAATCCTTACCCACTTCCATTGATTCCTGATCTGTTTAACCAGTTATTGGGGGCCAAGTGGTTCTCTAAAATTGACCTTAAGGGGGCATACAATCTGTTGCGCATGAAGGAGGGTGATGAATGGAAGACTGCTTTTAACACTCCTGTGGGTCATTTTGAGAATCTGGTTATGCCTTTTGGTCTTACTAATGCTCCTGCATTTTTTCAGAATCTGATTAATGACATCCTTAGACCTTTGATCGGTAAAAATGTGGTTGTGTATTTGGATGACATTTTGATTTATTCGCCAGATCTGGAGTCTCATTGGCGGAGCGTGCGTGAGGTATTACAGTTATTAATGGACAATTCGCTTTTTGCTAAGCTGGAGAAATGTGAGTTCGCTGTACAGAGAATTAGTTTTTTGGGCTACATTATCTCCAGCAAAGGTTTTGAGATGGATCCGGTTAAGGTTCAGGCTGTGCAGGAATGGCCTAGGCCTATTGGTTTGAAATCGATACAGAGGTTTTTGGGTTTCGCCAATTACTATAGAAAATTCATAAAAAAATTTTCTAGTATTGTCAAACCTCTGACTGATCTCACCAGGAAAGGTGCTGATGCGGTTCAGTGGTCTTCTGAGGCCATTGAAGCTTTTGTGTATCTCAAGGAGAGGTTCACCTCTGCTCCCATCCTTATGCAGCCTGATGTTACTAGGCCGTTTTTGGTTGAGGTTGATGCTTCCTCTGTGGGGGTTGGCGCAGTATTGTCTCAGGATAACGGGGATGGATTACATCCCTGTGCCTTTTTTTCAAAAAAATTTTCGGAGACTGAATTGAATTACGATATTGGTAATCGGGAATTATTGGCTATTAAACTCGCATTTGAACACTGGCGCCACTTCTTGGAAGGTGCGGAATTTCCCGTTCAGGTTCTTACGGATCATAAAAATCTGATATATCTTGATGCTGCCAAGCGCCTGAATGCCCGTCAGGCTAGGTGGGCACTGTTTTTCTCGCGGTTTAATTTCTCCGTTACTTACATCCCTGGTACTAAGAATGTTAAGGCGGATGCCTTGTCTCGCAGTTTTTCTCCCATAGTCGGTGCTGAGAAAGAGGAAAACATTTTACAAGAAGGTGTTGTGATAGCTGCTTTAGACTCCGTTTTGGAAGATGAGATTCTTAAAGCTCAGGAGAATGCCCCATCTAACACTCCTCATGGGAGGTTGTTTGTGCCTGGGACCTTTAGGAGAGATTTGTTTGTTGAGTGTCACGAATCTCGGTTGGCAGGTCATCCCGGAATCTCTGAGACCAAGAGACTGGTGGGTCGCAGTTTTTGGTGGCCTGGATGGCAGAAGGAAGTCATTAAGTGGGTGCGCCAATGTACTATATGTGCTAGATCTAAGTCCTCACATACTCCTGCTGCGGGGTTGCTTTGTCCTTTGGAGGTCCCCAGTGCTCCTTGGACACATTTGGCTATGGACTTTATAACTGACCTTCCCCCCTCTGAGGGTTTTACTGTCATCTGGGTGGTCGTGGACCGTTTTAGCAAGATGTGTCACTTGGTTCCCTTCGTCAAACTGCCCTGCGCTAAAACTCTCGCTAAGGCCTTTGTCAAGGAAATTGTCAGACTTCATGGCGTTCCTACTGACATTGTTTCTGATAGGGGTCCTCAGTTCGTGGCTCGTTTTTGGCGTGCCTTTTGTGACAGGTTGGGAATTCATTTGTCGTTTTTGTCCGGATATCATCCTGAATCTAATGGCCAGACAGAAAGGAAAAACCAGGATGTTGAGCAGTTCTTGCGTTGTTTTGTGGCAGACAATCAAGAGGGGTGGTCTGAGTTTCTGCCACTTGCCGAATTTGCTCTGAACAATCATACATCTTCTTCTGCTGGTTGTTCGCCTTTTTTTTGTTGTTCTGGGAGACATCCGTCGTTTGGGTCGTTCTCCAAGTTGGGATCTGCCGTGCCTGAGGAGGAGAATTTTTCCGGTGATTTGGAAAGAGTTTGGACGGATGTGCGTGGTAATCTTCAGGAGGCCAACAGAAAATCTAAAGACTACTTTGATAGGAAACGACAGGAGGTTTTGTTCGCTGTTGGTGACATGGTTTGGTTGTCCTCTAGGAATCTGCGGTTGAGGATTCCTTCTAAGAAATTGGGTCCCAAGTTTGTAGGGCCCTTTAAGGTGCTTCAGGTTGTCAACCAATCTGCTGTTAGGTTGGAGGTTCCTACCTCCTGGAGAATTAATCCGGTCTTTCATGTCTCTCTGTTAAAAAAAGCTGTTGTGTCGGATGGTGACGCCTCTGCCTCTGTTCCTCCGGTGGTGGAGGACGGGGAATATGAAATTTCTCGCATCCTTGACTCTAGACGGTATAGAGGTAGTTTGCAGTATCTTGTGGCCTGGAAAGGTTTCGGACCCGAGGATAACTCTTGGGTGAGGTCAGATGATGTTTCCGCGTCCAGACTTATCAGAGCGTTTCACAGGAGATTTCCTGATAAGCCTGGTCCTAGGGGATCCGGAGGATCCTCTTAGAAGGGGGGGTACTGTTAGAACCTTGCTGTTAGGTTTTTTTTCCTTTGCTGGTCACATGACCTTGTTGGCCTATTTAATCCTGCTCCGCCCTTCTGGCTTTGCTGGACTTCATTGTATATCTACTTTCTAGCTAGCCTGTGCTCTGTATCTAACTCTGTTAGTTTGCTTGGTCTACGGACCTCTATGTTCTATCTATTTTGTTTGTTCGTCTGTCTGCTACTATTTCTGTTAGGAGGTGTCCCATATTCCTCCCAGTCCTTAGTACTTGTAGGGATTCCCTCCCAACATCTATAGGTCTCCGTACAGACTAGATTAGGACTTTAGCAGGTCTGATCGCAGGATCAGGTTCCCTGTTACATCGTAGGGATTCAGCTGAGTCCTATAGTAGGGACAGATCTCCTCTCTTTCCTTAGCTTTGGTAGCAGAACATAACAGTTATAGTGGAGCGTCGACTGTAAATCACAGGCGGCTCCTGCACATCTACTGTGCGCCACCATAACTGGGATGTACAATTACTGTAGTCTTGACAAAGAACGCATCTTTAGCGTTCGAAACGCGTTGCCCTGGCTACACTATGTGACTATGGAATCTGTTTTTAAAGAGCTTTTGTCACAATAAAGAAACCTATTTTTTGAACTATTCATGAAGCTGGTAATCCTTTCTCCTTATGCATTGCAAACCGCACTGATTGAAAGAATGGGGAACTTTTATCCCTGACAGGACACTTTTATCCCCATTTTAAAATGGAGCGGCATGTGGTATGTCTGACCGTAGCTCCATTCATCCTCTTTGGGGGCTTCCAGAAAAAGCCAAGTGCAGCCCCTTAGGGAATAAATGGATCAGTGGTCGAGTCGTACTTGCCGCTCCATACTAATGGGGATAAAGGTTGCACATTCTCCAGGTCACAGCATTCAATAACTTATTTATCCTTTGGCCACGTACACACGATCAGCATTTGGTCAGTATTTTACATCAGTATTTGTGAGGAACAATCAGAGGAAAAGTAAAGTAGAAAGATGTCACCACTTCTGCATTTTTCACCCACTCCTGGTTTTGTCTTACAAATACTGATGTAAAATACTGACCATATGCTGAACATGTGAACATGGCCTTAGGAGAGGTGATTACTTGTTTTCACCGTAGAACCCCTGTAAGTGCATATTTGCTACTGTGCAATAGCCACAGGACAGGGAGGCGTTAAACATCCAAGTATTTAATCTCCATTGGAAATCAAGAATCTTCCCCTTATTGATATCAAAGGGAACAAGTGACCTCCATACACAACACAATCCACTATACCAAGACCAATACCACCACATACAAGAGATAAATACCGCCACACCATGACCAGACCACATATTGACCAAATACCACATACAGGCAATTAATACAGTCACACCATGACCAGACCACATATTACCTCCACATAGTGACTGAATAATACTGTCACACCATGACCAGAGCATGTATTACTACCACATAGTGACCGAATAATACCACATACTGTACAAGGAACAAATACCTCCACACCATGACCAGATCATATATTACCACCTCAGTGACCGAATAATACAATACTGATCATTAATAAAAAACACAATACTAATAACATTAATATTACCACTGGTGACATAATACACAGGAGCTCTGTATATAGTGTCGGTGTACAGGTAATACAGTGATCACCAGAGACATTACAGCATATACAGAGTACCTATATATGCTGTAATACAGAAATATACAGGTAATACAGTGACCACCTCCATACAGAATTATGGGCCCCATGTAATGCTGCTCCATAGAGTATACTGGCCCAATGTAATGCTGCTCCATACAGTATATTTTCCCCATATGATGCTGCTCTATACAGTATATTGGCCCCATGTAATGCTGCTCCATACTGTATATTGGTGCCATATGATGCTGCTCCATACAGTGTATTGGCCCCATATGATGCTGCTCCATACAGCATATTGGCCACATGTCATGCTGCTCCATACAGTATATTGGCGCCATATCATGCTGCTCCATACAGTATATTGGCCCCATATGATGCTGCTCCATACAGTATATTGGCCCCATGTAATGCTGCTCCATACAGTATATTGGCCCCATGTCATGCTGCTCCATACAGTGTATTGGCCCCATATGATGCTGCTCCATACAGTATATTGGCCCCATGTCATGCTGCTCCATACAGTATATTGGCCCCATATGATGCTGTTCCATACAGTATATTGGCCCCCTGTCATGCTGCTCCATACAGTATATTGTCTCCATATGATGCTGGTCCATACAGTATATTGGCTCCATGTAATGCTGCTCATACAGTATATTGTCTCCATATGATGCTGGTCCATACAGTATATTGGCTCCATGTAATGCTGCTCCATACAGTATATTGGCCCCATATGATGCTGCTCCATACAGTATATTGACCCCATATAATGCTGCTCCATACAGTATATTGGCCCCATGTAATGCTGCTCCATACAGTATATTGGCCCCATATGATGCTGCTCCATACAGTATATTGGCCCCATGTAATGCTGCTCCATACAGTATATTGACCCCATATAATGCTGCTCCATACAGTATATTGGCCCCATGTAATGCTGCTCCATACAGTATATGAAGAACAAATAAAGTAGCACACTGTAACACTGAGTATATAGATATGAAATATGAAATATGAATAACATAACTGCTGTAGAAAATAGAAATAAATGAAAAATTTTTTTAAAATTTTTTTTAGCGCATGTAAATATGAAGTATGAAAAATGAATAGCATTACTGCTGTAAGTAAATGAGAAATCTTAGCGTATAAATTTTCCAATTCATGTGTCCCTGACAGCCGCGGTAAGGCGTTTCTCGATGTCAGGACCTACCAATGTGAATACCTCTCTAAGAGACCTCTGTCTGATTATGTGTACCTCTTAGAGAGGTATTCACATTGGTAGGTCCTGACATCGAGAAACGCCTTACCGCGGCTATCAGGGACACATGAATTGGCCAATTTATGTGCTAAGATTTCTCATTTACTTACAGCAGTAATGCTATTCATTTTTCATACTTCATATTTACATGCGCTAAAAAAAATTTTCCAAAATTTTTTTCATTTATTTCTATTTTCTACAGCAGTTATGTTATTCATATTTCATATTTCATATCTATATACTCAGTGTTATTTGTTCATTATATATGGAGGTAGCTGCTCTTAGTAAGCACCTGTTCACACCTATTTTTTGTAGTGGAAGTGCCGTCATTTTCTTTGTTGTCCATACAGTATATGGGCCTCCATGATGCTGCTCCATACAGTATATGGGCCCCCATGATGCTGCTCTATACAATATATTGGACCCCATGATGCTGCTCCATACAGTATTTGGCCCCCATGATGCTGCTCCATACAATATATGGGCCCCCATGATGCTGCTCCTTACATTATATGGGCCCCCATGATGCTGGTACATACAGTATATGGGCCCCCATGATGCTGCTCCATACAGTATATGGGACTCCATGATGCTGCTCCATACAGTATATGGGCCTCCATGCTGCTGCTTCATACAGTATATGGGCCTCCATGCTGCTGCTTCATACAGTATATGGGCCCCCATGATGCTGGTCCATACAGTATATGGGCCCCCATGATGCTGCTCCATACAGTATATGGGCCTCCATGATGCTGCTCCATACAGTATATGGGCCTCCATGATGCTGCTCCATACAGTATATGGGCCCACATGATGCTGCTCCATACAGTATATGGGCCCCCATGATGCTGCATACATAAAAAAAATCAAATACCTCTCCCGTTCCCTGCAGGTTTGGTGTACTCAGCACGTCGTCTTCTGACTCTGCAGTGCTCAGAGCAGAGTGCGGTAGTGATGTCACCTCGCCCTCTGCCCTGAGACGTCAGAATCAGAAGACGCTAACATCACTGGAGCTGCAGGGAACGAGGAGGATAGGTAAGTATTTGAGGAGGAGAGGTGGGGGCGGGGGCTCTCCCTCCTGAAGGGGGCGCTCCCCCTCTCCGTAGGGGGCTCTCCCTCCCCCGACTCATAGGCCCAGTAGCGTGCCGGTGTCCCTCAACCCCGGGGCCCCAACACTTACTTGGGTGCGCCTAGTGGCGGTGACGCCGGCCATGGTCATCACGGCGGGTCAGGTCTGCATGCGCGTTCTCCTGCCACCCGCACTTTTAAAAGGCCCATGTCCTTACAAAAAAAGTTTTTTTTCCTCTCCTTCTGTGGGGCCCACCTGGCATTTCACCGGCATTCCGCCAGGCCAGTCCGACCCTGTCCTTATTTTTCAAGTCCAAATGGTTATTTAATACTTTTAACTCCTTCCTCTGCCCACCACTGCCCCCTCCAACCCCCTCATCTCTGCCGAGGACAAGACAAATGGGCAAGGCACGTGGCAAGGGACGGGGAACTGGACGTGATGGTGATGGTGCATGCAGAGGCCGAGGACAAGGCCGTGGGCAAGCTGAAATTGTGCCACAACAAACACCCACATCTTCTCGCCCGACCTTACTGTCCCAACTGCTAGGGGACCGCAGCACACCACTATTGAACCCAGAGCAGTGTCAAAAGGTTGTTGGTTGGATAGCGGATAATGCTTCCAGTCACTTAGCCGCCACCACCACCCTGTCTTCCACACGGTCAAGTCTCAGTAGCCGTGAGTCTGGACCGCATATTCCTCACCCTGATCCTCCTTCCTCCCACCATGCCAAGCGCCCAGAGACAACTGATCCCACACATGGACACTCTGAAGAGCTGTTCACTTTTACATTCATAGATTCGGGCCTCTCACCCGGTCCACTTGAAGCGGGGCAAGATGCATACCAGGATGGGGGTTCAGAGGGTGCCATGCATACCAGGATGGGGGCTCAAGGGGTGCCATGCATACCAGGATGGGGGCTCAAGGGTTGCCATGCATACCAGGATGGGGGCTCAAGGGGTGTCATGCATACCAGGATGGTGTATAAAGGGGTGCCATGCATACCAGGATGGGGGATAAAGGGGTGCCATGCATACCAGGATGGGATGGGGGCCACTTATACCAGGAAGGAGAGGCCATACATACCAGGATAGAGGATATTAACAGAATTGAGGGACATTACCCCAATGCCAGTGTCACCAGCAGACCCCCTCCCCCATAACAGGGCATCAGGACCACATTTTTTGCTTACATTTTTTCTTCCTATTTTCCTCCTTTAAAACCTAGGTGCGTCTTATGGTCCGGTGCGTCTTATAGTCCGAAAAATATGGTAGTTAAAAATGCCATTGCATCTTACTGGAAAAAAACGGATGTACCTATCTTTTCAGTTATTAAAGAAAAAATGGCTCTACATAAATTATATGAATACTGATTTGCAAACTCTAATAATAACCTTAACAAATATTTCAAAAAATGAACAAAGTGGCCTGAAATATATTCCTGATTGTTACTTAAATTATTAATACATATACTTATTAGATTTAATTGGATATCTATTATATTACGACTAAGTTGTTCTATAACCAAATTTTGATTTTCATCTTAATTTACTTGTTGTAATACTATATATTCTACTGTTTATTCAATTTTGAGTTCTCCTTCCCCTTATCCATTTTCCCACACTTATCCATTACTCTCCCGTCCCCCATATATTCCTCTATTCCCTAACCATATCCCTACCCCTTGAACTGTTATAAAATATTAATAAAAATGATTGAAAACAAACATAGTGTCACAGGGACAACTGTAAATCAATATACAAGGTAAAAAATCCTACGATGTGCCACGTCATATCCTTCACAACCCTGAAGGTTTAAATCATGTGATATCTAGCCTCCGTCAACCATTGGTACAGTGATCACTTAAAAGGTCCAGCGTCCCTCTCCTCTGACACGGCCCTGAGGAAGTGTGGACAAAATGCGCGTCGGGGAAGAGGGATGCAGGACAAACCCTGTCTCACACTCCACTGTGTAAGTGGCACAATGCTATTAGCAATACATTTTACCAGGGGCGTACATAGGATTCATGGGGCCCCATAGCAGAAGTTCAAATTGGGCCCCCCCCCAAAAAAAATGTAAATAATTGTCGGTGTCACAGAAGAGCAGATCACACAACCTTCCAGCCTTTACATAGTAATTTTCCTCCTGCTGACGTCCTAGACCCCTCTTTCATTGTCCCATGAAGTGTGATACCAACAAAAGTGTCCCCCAAACACAGTATGATACCCCCATGGTGAATTCCTCCACATGCACAGTATAATGACCCTACTGTACCTCACCTCAACTACCAGGGCAAAGTTTGCTGACCCCAACACAGTATGATCCCCCAATTGTGAGCTCTAGAACTAGAGAGGATGGTAGGTAAAAAGGGAGGGTGTTATATATAATAAAAGATGAAACTATATAACTAAGGACGGCGCTATACATAATAAGCGAGTACACTATATACTAAGGGCGTATGCTATACATAATAAGTGATTACACTATGTACTAAGGGACTGTGCTATACATAATACGGCTATATTCCTGCATTTGTGTGCAGTGTCAGTGTGCTACCCTGTTTTACAGACGCATTGAGCATGTCCTATTGTAATCCTCAAAATCGGATCAGAACAGGACATTCTCTGATCCTCACAGATCTCATTCTCAGATCCGTGATCCGTGATCTATAAAACTCTACAAGTCCGTGGACCATCCGATAAAAAAATCTGACATTTTACACAAATGTGAGAATGCAGCCTAAGGGATTTTACATGTAACATTATCACTCCAAGTCATACAGCGCAGATACAGAATAATATTTACATCCAGGCACTTACCGCTGACGTCTCGCCTGATCAGAGTCGGTTTCTGCTGCTTCTTCTCCATCTGGTCAGACCTTCATGTCGACATCTCCCAGTCACGATTCGTCTTGTCATGATGATCTCCAGCCTAGATAATAACAAGGTCACATATATTGTATATATACATGTGTCTCTCCTGCACTGCGCCCCTGAATACAGCTCTGTTATCCCCCATTAATATACTAGGGGTAGCCACTTAGTAATCAAAATATAAAGTGATAAGCAGCACTGTGCCCCCCATTAACTATAATCTCCACCTGCCAATAATATAAATTATTCAGTCTCTGTGACTCTCCCCAATTAACTGTAAGGCTATGTGCACACGGAAAATATACAAGCGCCCCCATCATTGCTCTGTCCCAGCACCTCCATCATTGCTCTCTCCCAACACCCCCAACATTGCTCTGTCCCAGCACCCCAGTCATTGCTCTCCCAGCACCCTTGTAATTGCTCTCTCCCAGCACCCCCGTCATTGCTCTCTCCCTGCACCCCCGTCATTGCTCTCTCCCTGCACCCCATCATTGTTGTCTCCCAGCATCCCCGTCATTGCGCTCTCCGAGCACCCCCATTTTTGCTCTGTCCCAGCACCACTATCATTGCTCTCTCCCAGCACCCCCATCATTGCTCTCTCCCAGCACCCCGTCATTGCTCTCTCCCAGCACCCCCGTCATTGTTCTCTCCCTGCACCCCGTCATTGCTCTCTCCGAGCACCCCTATCATTGTTCTCTCCCAGCAACCCCCGTCATTACTCTCCCAGCACTTCCATCATTGCTCTCTCCCAGCAACCCATCATTGCTCTCCCCATCCCCGTCATTGGTCTACTAATCCCCATCATTGCTCTCCCCGCCCCATCAGTCCCATCACTGCTCTTCCCAGCCCCACCATTGCTCTCCCCAGACCCATCAGCGCTCTCCCCAGCCCCATCAGCCCCACCATTGCTCTCCCCAGCCCCACCATTGCTCTCCCCAGCCCCATCAGCCCTACCATTGCTCTCACCAGCCCCATCAGCCCCACTTTTGCTCTCTCCAGCCCAGTCATAACCATTATTGCTCTCCCCAGCGTTTCAGTAAAAATAAAAAAAAAAACACTTACCCCTCTGCCCGTTCCCCCGCAAGCTGCATCATCACTGCTCTTCCCAGCCCCACCATTGTTATCCCCAGCCGCACCAGCCCCACCATTGCTCTACCCAGCCCCATCAGCCCCCTTATTGTGCTCTCCAGCTCCATCAGCCCCATTATTGATCTCACCAGCGTTTCAGTAAAAAAAAACAAAAAAAAAAACACTTACCTCTCTGCCCCCGCAGGCCGCTGCAATTTCCTCCCGCCACGAGCAGGGAGACGCTGCAACGGCGGGCCCCCCGGCACAGCTGCACCAGCAGCGATATGTCCGCCCCTGGACTGCTATGGGGCCCCCCAGCTCACGGGCCCCATAGCAGTCGTGTGGTCTGCCTCCATTAGTGGTACACCACTGCATTTTACCTATTTTTGATTGCATCTAGCAGGGCTTTTGTACATCAGAGGCAGTCCATGTTTTCCAGGCGTGCGGTATTGCATGTATAGCCATACATGTTGTGAGTTTCTAACAAGCATATAAACTGCTTTTCACCTCGACTCTTTCGCTTCTGTGAACACTAAGTTATATACATGCTCTGTAGTAGCCCTGTCATTTCCAGACATTGGTGTATTATAATTCTGTGCATTATAATTCTCCATACACATGCACTTTAAGGGTTTATTATGTATTTATCTCTTGATTGGTGACTTTGAAGCAGGGTTTATTTTGTTTTTGTTTAACCACTGGACCACCCCAATTAATGAACAATTTCCTTCTTTGACATGCACATGCACTTTGGATAGTTTCAATCCTTGGAATCGTTGGATTATGTAATGGTATAGGTTACTCTGCAGTGACTATCTCTGCTAGGTTGTTCTATGCTATTTTGTGGGGTGCACCAGGAGATAATATTCATGCATACTGGGTTGGCATTTCTTACCATCCCTCAAACAAGAGGCATCTGTTTTTATTTTATGTATGTGTTTGGTAATGTCTATGATATTGTTCAGTAAAATCATTTGTTTTTTATACACACTAACTTGAAGTGCTCACTTTTGTCTACTTGGTCTCCTTGATGTAAGGATTTTTACCTAGTGGTACAGATTGATTTACACATATTCATTATATATCTGCAAACTTTCTCATAAAATTCAAACCTGATAAATGCTTCTTGCACGAGTATTCAAACTCTACAGACTAGTATATGGCAGAGGCACATTCTGTAGCGATTCTAGCTTTATGTTTATTGAAGAAAAATAATTACAGGCACATATAAATCCCCCTATTAATAATCATTTATTACACATAAAAAAAATTACAATCAGTAATATGATACCATGGGGCCCCCGTGCAAGAAATATTGATAATCAAGATAAAATATAACATTCTGTAGAAATGTCAGTGATTCCCATATACAGCACTAGGAATGAATGTGTGAACTGCCGTTACATTAAAGATGGGACAATTGCAGAAATACACTTGCATTTTTTTGTTGGGTGCATTTTAAGGTGTGAAAGTGAAGGAGTTATAGATTTAATTCAGTGCCCATGTTCAAAGCAATATATTGGCAGGACTCTGAGACCTCTTAAAAAAGGAGAGGAGAACAGATTAATAAGAATAGAAATTTTTTTTTGTTAAACATGCACTTTCAATCATTTCAAAACATTCCATAACAGCAATTCAAATGGCTATATCTATATACGAGTATAGGAGGAAATAATCTATCACAAATGTCCGGAGCTGAATCTAGAAAGAAATTAGGCTTTAAAACACTAGCGCCGAAAAAAGGGGAGTGGGTATTGCTGGAAGCTGCTGATAGATTAGCGGGTCCTGTGTGAAAACCCGTAAGGAAGAATGGCTACTAGATAAAGGATTGATACTATCACGCTAAACAGCGGCTGAACAGAGCAGGATGAATGAAAGGAATAACAGACATAGAAATAATGTTTCACCAAAATGAGTTGAATGTCCCCCTTTCTTGGTATGTAAATTTGTCTTAAGATTACCGGATAATGATTTGCAGCTATGAAAGTTAATAGATGATTCCCTGGGTTGCGATGATCTATGGATAATTGGTCGGGTGGTACCTAGCTTCTGGTACAGATAGAGGCAGCTAGTGATTGGACGTTTTCCATCTATATATCCTCCTCTTACCATTTTTTTTCACCCTTCCATTGACACGACAACATTATTACTGAACACATAAACTCTATCCTTTATATATACAGTATATAATTTCAAGGGAAAATGCGTTTTAAAAAAAGGTTTTAAAAAATTAATTATTAATTTAATTTCAGCTTTTTTTATTTTTTATATTCTATATATATTTAAATTTTTAATGATTTATTGTACTACAGTGCTGCTCACCATTCTTGTCACGCCGTAATTTTTTCGTAGACTGTACAATATCTTCAGAAATAAATGGAAATGTACCAAAGTTATATCCTCAGGATTTGTGGTCCAGAGTAATACAACAATACAATATTGTTTTTCAACTTCCATGTTGCAATTTCAAAGAAAAAACTGAATGTGCCACAATAATGGCACCCCTAATTAATACTTGGTTGCACACCCTTTGTCATTGTTGACAGCCTCCAAACGTTTCTTGTAGCCATCTGTAAGCTTCTTGCACTTCTCAGCTGGAATTTTCTCCCACTTTTCCTTTGCAGTTTGTTCAAGCTCTTGAATGTTTGCAGGGTTCTTTTTCCCAATGGCAGATTTCAGCTCACCCCTAAGATTTTCAATGGGATTGACGTCAGGACTCATAGAATCATAGAATCATAGAATCATAGAATGGTAGAGTTGGAAGGGACCTCCTGGGTCATCTGGTCCAACCCCCTGCTCAAAGCAGGATTCACTAGATCATCTCAGACAGATGTCTGTCCAGCCTCTGTTTGAAGACGTCCATTGAAGGGGAACTCACCACCTCTCGTGGCAGCCTGTTCCACTCATTAATCACCCTAACTGTCAAAAAGTTTTTTCTAATATCTAATCTGTGTCTCCTCCCATTTAGTTTCATCCCATTGCTTCTAGTCTTTCCTTGTGCAAATGAGAATAAAGATGATCCTTCTACAATGTGACAGCCCTTGACATATTTGTAGACAGCTATTAAGTCTCCTCTCAGTCTTCTTTTTTGCAAGCTAAACATTCCCAAATCCTGCAACCGTTCCTCATAGGACATGGTTTGCAGACCAGTCACCATTCTGGTCGCTCTTCTCTGAACTTGCTCCAGTTTGTCTATGTCTTTTTTAAAATGTGGTGCCCAAAACTGTACACAGTATTCCAGATGAGGTCTGACCAAAGAGGAGTAAAGACCGATAATGACTTCACGTGATCTAGACTGTATGCTTCTGTTAATACATCCCAGAATTGTATTTGCCTTTTTTGCTGCTGCATCACACTGTTGACTCATGTTCAGTCTATGATCTATTAGTATACCTAAGTCTTTTTCACATGTACTGTTGCTTAGCTCTATTCCTCCCATTCTGTATATGCTTTTTTCATTTTTATTGCCCAGATGTAGTACTTTGCATTTTTCCCTGTTAAAAACCATTCTGTTGGTTGCTGCCCACTGCTCTAGTTTATTTAGGTCTTTTTGAATCCTCTCTCTCTCTTCTCTAGTATTAGCTATCCCTCCTAGCTTTGTGTCATCAGCAAATTTAATCAGTTTACCCTCAATTCCTTCATCTAAATCATTGATAAAGATGTTGAACAATACAGGTCCCAGGACGGAGCCCTGTGGTACCCCACTTGAGACATTCATCCAGCTGGATGTGAAGCCATTTACAACCACCCTTTGAGTCCGATCACTAAGCCAGTTATGAATCCACCTAACAGTTGCCTGGTCCATTGCATACTTGGTCATTTTTTCAATAAGGATGATGTGAGATACTTTGTCAAATGCTTTGCTGAAGTCAAGATATACTATATCTACAGCATTTCCCTGATCCACCCAGTCAGTGATTCTGTCATAGAAGGAAATTAAGTTAGTCTGACATGACTTGTTAGTTACAAACCCATGCTGACTCTGGTTAATCACTTCTTTCTTATCCATGTACTTACATACATGTTGTTTAATAATTTGTTCAAAGATCTTTCCTGGTATAGAAGTCAGACTCACCGGCCTATAGTTCCCTGGGTCCACCTTCTTCCCCTTTTTGAAGATAGGAACAACATTTGCTCTTCTCCAGTCTTCTGGGACTTCTCCTGTTCTCCAAGAATTTTCAAAGATTATGGAGAGTGGTTCTAAAATTTCTTCTACAATCTCCTTCAGTACTCTGGGGTGTAATTCATCTGGACCTGGAGACTTGAACTCATTTATGTTAGCTAAATATTCCCTCACAATCTTTCTGTTTACTGATAACTTGGATTCCTCTATTCCTTTAAAAGGACAGTGGAGATCAGTTGATGTTACATTTTCTTTCTGAGAGAAAACAGATGCAAAATAGGAATTAAAAAGTTCGGCCTTCTCAACATCCTCTCTTACCATTTCTCCATTTTCATCCTGTAAAAATCCTATAGCATCTTTGACTTTTCTTTTACTTTTGACATACCCCCAAAATCCTTTTTTATTGCTTTTGACATCTCTTGCAAGCCTTAATTCATTGTCAGCTTTAGCTAACCTGATACGTGCCCTGCAGGATCTGCAGACTGCATTATAATCTTCTTTAGATATGCCTCCCTCTTTCCATTTAATAAACATTTCTTTCTTTCTTTTTAGCATGTGTTTAAGTTCTGTGTTCATCCATCCTGGTTTCCTTAAATGCTTCCCATTCTTCCTACTTTTTGGGATTGTTAACGATTGTGCTTTGAGAATCTCATTTTTAAAAATTTCCCATCCTTCCTGGACATTTTTGTCCTTAAGGACATCCAGCCATTGGATCCCTCCTATTCTCTTTCTGAGTCTCTTAAAATCTGCCTTTCTAAAATCTAACCTTGAAGTTTGAGTCTTCACATGTCTTCCTCCTCTAGTTATCCAAAATTCTATAATAGCATGATCGCTGCCTCCTAGGGTCCCAGCCACCTTTACCTCCTCAACCATTTCCTCCCTGTTTATAAGGATTAGATCCAAAGTAGCAGATCCCCTTGTTTTCTCCCCTACCTTTTGGAAGATAAAGTTGTCAGCAAGAGAGGATAAGAATTTGCTTGACCTGTTAGTTTTACTTGAGAGAGATTCCCAACAAATGTCTGGATAGTTGAAATCTCCCATGACCACTACGTCATATTTTTTGGAGAACTTGGTCATTTGATACATAAAGAGTTCATCCATATCTTCAGCTTGCCCCGGTGGCCATTTACTCATAGCTGGCCATTTTAAAACAGTCCATTTTTATTTTTCAACCATTCGTGTGTACTTTTCGATGTGTGCTTTGGGTCATTATCTTGCTGGTGGACCCATGATCTTTGACTCAAACCAAGTTTTCTTACACTGGGTTGGACATTTCATTCTAAAATCTCTTGATAATTCTCTGATTTCATGATTTCTGTGATACGGTCAAGGCCTCCAGTACCAGATGCAGCAAAGCAACCCCACAGCATTATGGATCCTCCACCATGCTTAACTGTTGATAAGGTGCTCTTTCCTTAAAAGCTTCATTGCACCCTCTGTAAACAAACTGTTGTTTTGCACTGCCAAAAAGTTCTATTTTTGTTTCATCTGTCCACAGAACATTTTCCTAGAAGGATTGTGGTTTGTCAAGGTACTCTTTGGCAAAGATCAATCATTCCTTTTTATGTCTTTTCTTCAGCAATGGTTTCTTTCTTGACCTTCACCCATAAAGCTCTGCTTGGTTTAGTGTGCGGCGTATGGTACTTGTTGAAACCATGACCCAAGACTGTTCCAGGTTGGCCTTCAGGTCTTTGGATGTTTGGTGTGGTGGTTTTTCCACCATTCACACCAACCTTCAAAGTCATCTCTTGTCAATTTCCTCGTTCCCCCACACCCAGGGACATTCTTGACAGTTCCATGCTTGGCAAACTTCTTAATAACATTGTGCACTGTTGAAACTGTGATAACAAAGTCTTTGAAGATGGCCTTATACCCTTTGGAAGTCTTGTGTTTGATAATAATAGCAGTTATGATGTCCTCAGACAGGTCTTTTGTCTTCACCATTGTGACAAAGGAATAGAGCCTGCCATGTGGCTTTTTAAAACACTGAAGTCATCAGTCATTGGCTAATTCATGTCACATGGACTCGGATAATTAATCACAGGTGAATCTCTTTTGTGATTTACCACAGGCGAGTCAAAATGTGTTTCTATACTAAATTAATGTAAAGGGTGCCAATACCAGTGACACAGCAAGCTTTAGGTTTTTCTATCCCCCCTAATTGTTTTTTGTTTTCAATTATTTTTTATCATTTGCTCTTTTGTATTTAACATGAGTGCTCTATACAAAAAACTGTTTCAACTGATTCATTTTTTTTCAGCAGTCATTCCACATTATGTACTTTATCTTCATGGGTGCAAATAATGATGAGCAGGACTGTATATTGTATTGTATTAGTGCATTATCCCTCCTATTTCTTATTTCTACGCTCTGTACTAACATTTATTATACACATAATCCACTCGATATGCTTGGATGCTATGTTTGGATTTCTTTTTCCCTTAATAATAAAGAGCTTCATTTAAAAACTGCATTTTGTGGTTACTTGTGTTATCTTTGTGTAATATTTCCATTTGTATTGTGATCTGAAACATTTAAGTGTGACAAAGATGCAAAAGAATAAGAAATCAGGAAGGGGGCAAACACTTTTTCACACCACTGTATGTGTGAAGTGTAAAGTAAATTCTACAAGGTTTTCTATATATTGAGAAAATATAAATCTGATAACGGTGACTTGCATTTGTATTTATCCCTCCGGAGTAAATAGTCTGTAGGACCACCTTTCGCTGCAATTACTGCTGCAAGTCTTTTCAGGTATGTCTCTACCAGCTTTGCATCTAGAAGTGACATTTTCTCCCATTCTTCTTTGTAAATGCTCTATCTCAGTGAGATTGGATGGAGACGTCTGTGAACAGCAATTTCAAGTCTTGCCACAGATCCTCAATGGGATTTCGGTCTGGCCTTTGGGCCATTCACACTCATGAATCTGCGGTGAGGGGTTCAGCATGAGGCTGCGGTATGTGCATTGCATTACACACATCTATTGCCTGGTACATTCTCATACTTACCACAATGCTCTTCAATTCTAGAAAATGTCAATCTGACATTTACAGAGTCACTTTTATCCCAAGTTTCAGAGCTACAACTAGAAGATGATTCCAAAAGTATAGTATCCAGAATATTAGTAATATACAGTGAACAGAAAAATAAGATTATCCCAAGATAATAGGACAAAACGCCAACATAAAGTGTCATGCAGTGCTCCATCATTAGTGGCAAATGCTGCCCATGTCAGTAATGTCATACAGAGCCCATAAGAATATATTCACCACCAATATTATAAACCCAGGTATGACAATAGTCATTATGGCACATTATACCGATACATGTGTAGGCTCCGCATGGTGCTGGAATTCAGAAGTTCAAAGTGCACATTTCTTATAGCTCCTATATTGTACATATGGCAACTATATGGCACAGTTGAATGGCATTACCCATATGGGCAGTTCATGGCACTAGTTATATTCCCAGTATATGGTAACAGAATTGTATCCACCTGTATTTTATATTTAATGTGCTGTCTATAAAAGGATAGTTTTTTACATCAGTCAGATTAATTACATTATTAAAAGGCTATACGCAATTTCTTAATTGGGTAAAATTGCAAAGTGCTTGTAAAAATAAGGAACTTTGCAAATAACCCCTTTTTAAAAATTCTCTTAATTTCTCATGAGAGGAGGTATTTTTAATTCTAGAATTTGCTTGTTGCCTAGGTCAGCCACCATTCTGTCTGTCACAGTTGACTGATCTCCCAAACAAGGAGACTGTAACGGGTCTGGGAGGCAGAACCTCTGGGCTACTATACAAGGGGGCGGTCCTTGTAAGGGAGCGGGTGGCGACCAGGCAGGCAGTCACAGCAGGTGACCGGGACAGTCTCTGGGTGTACGGGCAGGGGGTCACGGCAAGTGATCGGGGCAGTCTCTGGAAGAACGGGCTGGAGGTCACGGCAAGTGACCGGGGCAGTCTCTGGAAGAACGGGCTGGAGGTCACGGCAAGTGACCGGGGCAGTCTCTGGAAGAACGGGCTGGAGGTCACGGCAAGTGACCGGGGCAGTCTCTAGGTAAAGGGTAGGTACGACCTGTGATGGCTGAACCTCCAGGTAGGCTAGCAAGGCAGATGGAGGATGTGTGCTCCCAGGTGAGCAAGCGAGAGTCTCTGGAATAGCAGGTGGTCACAGCACGTGACGGCGGAGCCTCCAGGTAGGCAAGCGGGCAGGTAGCGGAGAAGTGCTCCCAGGTGAGCGGGCAAGAGTCTCTGGAATAGCTGGTGGTCACAGCACGTGACGGCGGAGCCTCCGGGCAGGCAAGCAGGCAGGTAGCGGAGAAGCGCTCCCAGGTGAGCGGGCAAGAGTCTCTGGAATAGCTGGTGGTCACAGCACGTGACAGCGGAGCCTCCAGGCAGGCAAGCAGGCAGGTAGCGGAGAAGCGCTCCCAGGTGAGCGGGCAAGAGTCTCTGGAATAGCTGGTGGTCACAGCACGTGACGGCGGAGCCTCCAGGTAGGCAAGCAGGCAGGTAGCGGAGAAGCGCTCCCAGGTGAGCGGGCAAGCTGGTCCTTAGACAGACTGACAGGAGTTGTAAGGCAGACCGTTGGACCTCAGGCTAGCAAGCAGGTAGCAGGAACAACAGGCAGGAAACAGACAGCAAACTGGCAGGACTCTGGCAGAAATCAGGCAGGTAACTGGCAGGTAACTGGCAACGGGACCTGAGGGCTGAAGAAGAGTAGTGAACAGTGCAACAACATTGCTCGGGCACCTCCATTTTGGAGGAGGTGCCTTATATATGGTGAAGTCCTCCGGCCATTGGCCGGGGACTCCTTAGGACGGCGCGCGCGGCCCCTTTAAGAGGGAGGGAGAGCGATCGCGCGCGCCCTAAGCACAGTGGCCGGGAAGGAGCGCGCGCTGCCAGCAGAGCGGGAGGAGGACGCCGGGCACGGAGCAGGGAGGTGAGGGGAACAGCGTCCCTGCCTAGCAGAGGGCAGGGACGCCGGCGCTACAGTACCCCCCCCTTTAGGCCCCCCCTTTTTTAGGCCAGACAGAAATTTAGCAAGGATAAGAGGGGCATGGATGTTCTCCCGGGGCTCCCACGTTCTCTCCTCAGGACCAAACCACTTCCAATCTACTAGAAAAAAGGTCTTTCCTCTTACGCTTTTGGTGGCAAGAATGTTCTCTACCTCAAACTCGTCCTCAGCAGAAACCGGAGCAGGAGGCGTACCTGTAGACTTGGAAAAAGAGTTAAGTACCACAGGTTTGAGGAGAGATACATGGAAGGAGTTAGGGATCCGTAAGTTGGCCGGGAGTTTCAATTTATAGGCCACCGGGTTGATCTGACTGATGACCTCCAGGGGGCCGATGAACCGAGGCCCTAACTTGTAAGAAGGTATCTTGAGTCGGACATATTTAGATGAGAGCCAGACTTTATCTCCGGGACGAAATTGTGGAGGATCCAGGCGTTTTTTGTCAGCGTGTCTTTTCATCCGTTCGGACGACTGAAGGAGTGCGGATCGGGTACTCTCCCAAATGGAGGAAAATTTGCTAACGAGAGATTCCGCAGCCGGGTTGTCCACAGAGGTGGAGACAGGAAAAAGAATCCGAGGATGCTGACCGAAGACTACAAAAAACGGGGATTTGGAGGACGATTCACTCTCGTGATTGTTATAAGAGAACTCGGCCCATGGTAGGAGATCCACCCAGTCTGAATGATGGGCATTAACGAAGTGCCGGAGGTAACTGGTCAGGTTCTGATTGATCCGCTCCACTTGACCATTGGACTGTGGGTGGTAAGCGGAAGAGAAGTCCAGGGTGACGTCTAGCAGTTTACAAGTGGCTCTCCAGAAGCGTGAGGTGAACTGTACCCCACGATCCGACACGATGTGGAGGGGCAGGCCATGAAGACGGAAGATGTGACGAATAAAGTCTTTAGCTAGCTCGGGTGCAGACGGGAGGCCTGGCAGGGGAACGAAATGAGCCATCTTGGAGAAGCGGTCAGCGACCACCCAAATGACCGTACAACCGGCAGAGACTGGGAGGTCTGTTATAAAGTCCATTGCTATATGCTGCCAGGGGGCAGCAGGTACTGGGAGCGGAAGGAGGCGACCGGCTGGCAGATGTCTCGGAACCTTGTTGCGGGCGCAGGACACACAGGCAGAAACAAAGTCTATTACGTCCTTGTGCAGGGTAGGCCACCAGTAGTGCCGGGTAATAAGCTGGAGGGTCTTTTTCTGACCGGCATGGCCAGCCAGTTTAGACGAGTGACCCCAGTGAAGGATCTTCTCCCGATCAGGTACTGATACGAACGTCTTTCCGGGAGGGAGACGATTTAGACTCACGGGAGCCACCTGCATTACTCTGGCGGGATCGATGATGTGTTTCGGATCTTCCTCGAGATCAGACACCAGAAAGGATCGAGACAAGGCGTCTGCCTTGACGTTTTTGTCAGCCGGGCGAAAATGAAGAACAAAATCAAAGCGAGCAAAAAACAAGGACCACCGGGCTTGGCGCGGGTTAAGTCTCTGGGCATGCTGGAGGTAAGCCAAGTTCTTGTGGTCAGTGTAAATTATTACCGGGTGAAGAGCCCCCTCGAGCAGGTAACGCCACTCCTCCAATGCCAGTTTGATGGCCAATAACTCTCGGTCTCCTATGGAATAATTGCGCTCTGTGGAGGAGAAGAGTTTAGAGAAGAAGCCGCAAGTTACCATCCTCCCGGAAGATGATTTTTGAGTAAGTACCGCTCCGGCTCCAGAGGAGGAGGCGTCAACTTCCAGGAAGAACTGCTTGTTGCAGTCCGGGCGATGCAGCACCGGGGCGGAAGAGAAGGCCTGTTTTAAGGAAAGAAAGGCCTCCTCTGCTTCGGGCGGCCACTCTTTGGGATTAGTACCCTTACGGGTGAGCGCGGAAATTGGGGCAGTCCGGGAAGAGAAGTGTGGTATGAAGAGGCGGTAGTAGTTGGCAAAGCCCAGGAACCGCTGAATGGCCTTCAACCCCTCCGGTCGAGGCCATTTCTCGATGGCAGACAGTTTCTCTGGATCCATTCGTAGGCCGGTCTGAGAAATAATGTAGCCCAAAAACGGAAGCGAGGTCTGCTCAAAGAGGCACTTCTCGTATTTAGCGAAGAGGTGATTCTGCCTGAGCCTGAGCAGGACCTGACGAACGTCCCTCCGGTGAGTCTGGAGATCCGGAGAGAAGACCAAGATGTCGTCCAGGTACACCACTACGCAGGAGTAGAGAAGGTCCCGGAAGATGTCATTGACCAACTCTTGAAAGACGGCAGGAGCGTTACAGAGACCAAAGGGCATTACCAGATATTCATAGTGGCCGTCCCGGGTGTTGAATGCCGTCTTCCATTCATCCCCCTGACAGATACGAACCAGGTTGTACGCCCCACGGAGGTCCAGTTTGGTGAAGATTCTAGCCCCTCTCAGACGATCAAATAACTCCGGAATGAGCGGAAGGGGGTACTTATTCTTCACCGTGATCTGGTTTAGGCCTCTATAGTCTATACAGGGACGGAGAGAGCCGTCCTTTTTTTACGAAGAAGAAGCCTGCTCCCGCCGGGGAGGTAGATTTCCGGATGAATCCCCTGGCCAGATTCTCCTCAATATATTCGGACATCGACCGGGTCTCAGCAGCGGATAATGGATAAATACGCCCACGGGGAGGAGTAGTACCGGGTAACAGGTCGATAGGGCAGTCGTATGGTCTATGAGGGGGTAGTGTCTCTGCTTCCTTTTTATTAAAGACATCAGCATAAGACCAATAAGGAATCGGAAGTCCAGGTAGATTAGCTGGGGTAGGAGAAGGACGGACGGGATGGACGGGAACCAGACAGGTCTTATGGCAGTCCTGTCCCCAGCGAAGGACTTCTCCGGTCTGCCAGTCAAGCACGGGTGCATGTCTCTGGAGCCAAGGTAGACCTAGCAGGAGGGCGTGAGAGAGTCCAGGCAGAACATGAAAGAAGATACTCTCAGAATGCAGCATTCCCACCTGTAGAGTAATGGATTCGGTGATGAGTTGGATGGGGCGTGGTAAGAGACCCCCATCCACGGCAGCAACAGACAAGGGTACGGCCAGAGGTTTGGTGGGGATGCGGTATTTCTCTACCAGGGACTGTGAAATAAGATTCCCGGCTGCTCCAGAGTCCAGTTGGGCTAATTCGAAATAACGGTTCTCCCCGCAGACGATTGAAACTGACAGCAGCAGAGATGGAGAGGATTTATTCTTGTCTAGGTCGACCTCTCTGAGCGAACCTAGACACAGGCGTTTCCCGACCTCTCTGGGCAGGCACGGATCCGGTGCTCCTTACTGCCACAGTAGAAGCAGCTCCCCTCGGCACGGCGTAAGTCCTGACGTGTTTTGACCATCTTGGTCTGGTCGACCTGCATAGACTCAGGAGAGTGTACCTGGGGAGAGACGGAGGGAGTGACGGGTTTCTGAAAAGAAGGAGCTAGACGTGGAAACCTCCTCTCACGGGTGACCTCTTTGGCACGCTCCTGGAACCGTAGGTCAATCCGGGTGGCAAGAGTTATTAGGTCATCGAGAGTGGTAGAAATGTCCCGACCGGCAAGTTCATCTTTAATACGGCCGGACAGACCCTCCCAGAAGACGGATACCAGAGCGTCGTTATCCCAGGCCAGCTCCGAGGCAAGGGTACGGAACCGTATGGCATATTGGCCCACGGTGAGACTTCCCTGACGGAGGCGTAGCAGAGATGATGCGGATGAGGTCTTCCGTCCGGGTTCGTCGAAGACTTTCCGGAAAACCGTGAGGAAGGCAGGCAAGTCGGACACCAGGGGGTCTCCTCTCTCCCATAGAGGATTTAGCCAGGCCAGGGCCTCCCCGGTGAGATGGGAAATGATGAAGGCAATTTTGGCCCGGTCGGAGTTAAACTGGTGGGACAACAGTTCAAAGTGCAGGGTGCACTGATTTATGAAGCCCCGAGCCTGGGCGGAGTCGCCTCCGAAGCGAGGAGGTGCAGAAAGCCGGGGTCCGGGGTAGGATACCATGGTATTGGTGGGCAGCGGAGCTGCCGGGTTGCGAGTCATGGCACTGGCGGAGGTTGCTGGTGGAGCAGTCAGAGTATCCAGGCGAGAATTGACATTCCGCAGGTGACCCAGGATGGACTCCTGTTGGGACCTCTGACGGGACAGTTCATGACAGAGGTCCGAGAGCGAGGGAGCTTGGGTGCCACCGGGTTCCATGGCCCGAGCAAACTGTAACGGGTCTGGGAGGCGGAACCTCTGGGCTACTATACAAGGGGGCGGTCCTTGTAAGGGAGCGGGTGGCGACCAGGCAGGCAGTCACAACAGGTGACCGGGACAGTCTCTGGGTGTACGGGCAGGGGGTCACGGCAAGTGATCGGGGCAGTCTCTGGAAGAACGGGCTGGAGGTCACGGCAAGTGACCGGGGCAGTCTCTGGAAGAACGGGCTGGAGGTCACGGCAAGTGACCGGGGCAGTCTCTGGAAGAACGGGCTGGAGGTCACGGCAAGTGACCGGGGCAGTCTCTAGGTAAAGGGTAGGTACGACCTGTGATGGCTGAACCTCCAGGTAGGCTAGCAAGGCAGATGGAGGATGTGTGCTCCCAGGTGAGCAAGCGAGAGTCTCTGGAATAGCAGGTGGTCACAGCACGTGACGGCGGAGCCTCCAGGTAGGCAAGCGGGCAGGTAGCGGAGAAGCGCTCCCAGGTGAGCGGGCAAGAGTCTCTGGAATAGCTGGTGGTCACAGCACGTGACGGCGGAGCCTCCGGGCAGGCAAGCAGGCAGGTAGCGGAGAAGCGCTCCCAGGTGAGCGGGCAAGAGTCTCTGGAATAGCTGGTGGTCACAGCACGTGACAGCGGAGCCTCCGGGCAGGCAAGCAGGCAGGTAGCGGAGAAGCGCTCCCAGGTGAGCGGGCAAGAGTCTCTGGAATAGCTGGTGGTCACAGCACGTGACGGCGGAGCCTCCAGGTAGGCAAGCAGGCAGGTAGCGGAGAAGCGCTCCCAGGTGAGCGGGCAAGCTGGTCCTTAGACAGACTGACAGGAGTTGTAAGGCAGACCGTCGGACCTCAGGATAGCAAGCAGGTAGCAGGAACAACAGGCAGGAAACAGACAGCAAACTGGCAGGACTCTGGCAGAAATCAGGCAGGTAACTGGCAGGTAACTGGCAACGGGACCTGAGGGCTGAAGCAGAGTAGTGAACAGTGCAACAACATTGCTCGGGCACCTCCATTTTGGAGGAGGTGCCTTATATATGGTGAAGTCCTCCGGCCATTGGCTGGGGACTCCTTAGGACGGCGCGCGCGGCCCCTTTAAGAGGGAGGGAGAGCGCGCGCGCCCTAAGCACAGTGGCCGGGAAGGAGCGCGCGCTGCCAGCAGAGCGGGAGGAGGACGCCGGGCACGGAGCAGGGAGGTGAGGGGAACAGCGTCCCTGCCTAGCAGAGGGCAGGGACGCCGGCGCTACAGAGGACAGCGCTTACAAGTTGTTTCCCATGGAGCTTGTGAGTGCTGCTGAGAAGCTGTCTAGATACCTGGATTCAGCCACCTTCAGGGTCCTTGAGCTCCTCCGATGCCTCATGCCACATCCAAGCACTGATTTTACAATACATACTGCTTATAGTATTATATATTATTATGCAAATCTGTTAGCCCAGATGAGGCTGGTGTACTTGTCAGCATATGCATAAGGATGGCTGTATAATCCTTTGTGAAACTTTTCCTTTATCACATTAAAATAAGGATACAATGCTCCTCTTAACATCAGGATTGCACAGCCATCCTGATGTGAATTTTCAGAGTACGTACATCAGCCCCATCTGGTCCGAGATCTGATTAATAGTATTTTTACAGTTTGCTTTGTGAAACCTGGTCATATAACTGCTTGAAAGTGTGAGTGCTGTTCTGTAAGAGGACGGACACCGAGACAGCTTGAGATACTGCGGAGGAGCCTTCCAGCAGGTGGTGTAAAGTTTGGAAAGTGGAAGCCCAGCGTAAATGTTTTTGCCAGTCATCTATCTGTGGTGAAGCTGTTCCCCTATTTAAGAGTATTTGTAGTTATGAAGCATGTTGGCGTCTCGGAGACTCTGTGACCAGTAAGCTTGTTGCCTCTTTTCAGTAACATTATCCTAAACTGTCACCAGTATGTGCCTGAATTACTTCTGCCGTCCTTTAGTGGTGACACCAGATACCAGTCTGCCACCAATGTCATTGTATCCTAAAGAAATGTCCTAAAGCATTCCCACCCCATAATCACACTGTGCCTTACAGGCATTTAGTGTTCATAGAGAAGGTCGTCTACTCTGGAGCAATGGACATCATGAAGCTTCACTAGAAGAGCATCTATCCCTTCTGTAGTAAGCCCAATTATTCTATGCATTACAGCTATTTAGTTACACAGCAAATATGTAATTCTACATTGAAAGCTCAGGCCAGAAGTGGCATGCTGGGTCATTTAATAAGGGTCTGTGTTATTGAAGCAAATTGTTTCCATTAAAATTGTACTAAGTATTATTTTTAAGTCAAAGTAAAATGTATAATACAAAAGCGTCAACATGATCTTTATCAAACATTCACTGTGAAAAATAATAATGTGACATAAGAAAAAAATATGAAGAACTTCCAATATACATCTAAGACAAAATGTATAATCTAGAATATAGTGAATAAGCGAATACTATTGAGAAGCGAATATCAAGTATAAGCAAATAATCCTCATTAGGGTTTAGCAAAAAATTACAAAAACATGCTAATATGCCGAGACACTAGCAATGACTAATCTAGAATTCAGCAGAAAGAACAATCTGTGTGCACCAAATATGGAATTAAATTACAAATAACTCCAGTCCATATATTGATAATACAATTTATCACAGGAAAATAGTTATATGTGAAAAAAGTATGTAGTATAGTGTAAAAAATATAACCCACCAATATTATTACTATTGGCAAATAAAATCCTTGTGTCCGGTCTAGGAGGGCTGTATTTCCCTATTTACACTAATAAAAAGCGCGATCATTGCCTTGTCATTTCCTATAGTATTAACACCAGAATGAGTATCCACAGCGGCATCTCAAGTTCAGACTTACACTATTTTTGATGGACTAGAAGCCAAGGGCATGTTCACATGTTGCATTTTTGCCGTATTTTCAAAAGTTATTTCCGCACGTTCTTTGCATGAAAAAACGCAGTGTTTTAATGTACTAGCAAAGTCAATGAGATTTATGGAATCTCATGTACATTCTGCTTATTTTTTCCTTGCAGATTTGAAGAAGTTTCATATCTTCTGCATGTCAATTCTTGAAGCGTTTTTGCACATATTTTAGGCAGCATTTTACCCGCCAACACTCTAGTATTTCTTTTCCTCTACAAATAATAACCGTGTGCACATCCCCTAAATGCTGCAAAACAGCGTCAGAAGGAAAATGGTGGCAAAGAGCGTTCTGCAAAACAGCAAACTCACACATGTGGGTTTTCTAAGAAGCCATTATAGTAACTAGAAATTATTCTTTAGAAACCTATAGTTGTCATTACGTGTAAATATTACTATCGAGATTGCTGCAAAGTATATTCAAGTCTTAACCTGAAAATGTGAAAAAGATCTGGATATTTGAGTCTTTCTATAGGAAAAAAGGCAGCAGAAAAGCTAAAATAAACCTCTATCTGTGAGCTTGGCCTAATACTATGTGATATGATGAGAATAAAATAGAAAAACACCAATATCTGATAACTCATATATATGACTGCTTATGGTCAATTCCTATCACATGACCAGTGAGCACATTGGAATGTTGCCGGTTGGCAGTTGGAGAGTTGCGGTTGGCTTGCATGCGGATGAGGAGGAGCTGCCTTCAGCAAAGCGACATTATGGAGATTAAAGAGGAGGACTTTAGGATGAGAGGGAAGAAAAGGAGAAGAAATGTTTTGGACTCATCGGATGATGAGAAGCCGTCCATCAAGAAGAGCCATAGGAGAGGAGAGAAGAGAAATGGCTCAGAGTTGGAGATCGTCTCTCAGAAGATTGATCACCAAGGCCAGAAAGAAGAACAGGAATGTCATCAGGAGGTCCTAGCTAGAAGAAGTGGAGCCAAGAGGAGAAGACAAATCTTTGGCTCATCACATGAAAGCTCTTCAATCAAGAAAGAAGAAGAAGGGCAGAAGACCACCAAGGGCACAGGTAATACTATACATCAGCTTACCACAGGGAGCACCATGACATGTAGCTTCTCATGCCCACACTTACAGATCAGGGCAATGTTGTCACTTTACACAAGTTACACATCTTTTAAATCTGACAGGTGGAGGATGTGATACATGAGCAAGATCTGAAGCTGGAGGGTTGTAGAACTGTTCCCCAGTCCATTTATATATATGTATATATTCAGTACTTTGTTAAACCCCTACATGATCAGGCCATTTTTCCCCATTCTTGCCAAGGCACATTTTTTTCTTATTTTCATACATATGGTTTAAAAAACTGTAAAAAATTGTAATGTTTGGATATTTAAATATTTTTTTGTGAAACATCGAGTCTAAATTTTACAATATTTTAATATTATTTTATTTTTTTTCTGGTAATATCTGTAGTAAATAAAGGATTTCTGTGCTTGTGTTATTTTTATATATTAGTTACATGGTTTTTTGTTAGGGATGGGGCTTGTAAATGCAATTTGGATAGTCATTGTTTTTTTATTTATTTTTTCCTGGTTTTTTTGCTCTTTATTTCAATGATTTTACACAGGTGTTGTCTTAACTTTTGAAACATTTGATTTTTTTCTTGCTTGAATGGATAAAAAAAATTGCAATATGGTTTCATTAAAATAAAATTGAGTCGTTTGCCTCCTATAGTCTTTGTGTTGCGCTGTCTATTGCTGGCTGCAGAATTAGTTAATGAGGTTGACCATTTTATCTTTACTTTAACAGATGTGTTGGGGACATGATTTTGTGGCATTTACTATGATATACTGTAGGTATGTCAGATTCTCCTCCTGCTCTTGTTACTGCAGCTTTCCTTACAGACTGCCCAGCTCTCTAGTCTATAATATGGCTGCTGGTGGAGGAGCAGTGACCAGACCTGTCCGTCAGTCTACTTCACTATAAAAGCATCTTTCTCATGGGAGGTTCTCAATAGGACAAGGCTGATGGAGTGGTCTGGTTACATGCTCCTCCATCAGTGACCATTGTATGGACTGGAGAGCTGTGCAGTATGTGAGGAAAGCTGAACTAACAAGTGCAGGAGGAGAACCTGCCATACTTATATAATAGTAATTGTTAATAAACCTGTGTCCCAAACACATCTGCTGGTATATTGATCCTAGTTACAGGGGACATTCAACCTACTGCCTATATAGCAGGGTTGACTGGGTCTCCTAGGACCCAGAAGCTCTTGCTCTTTCTCTACACCCGGCCATCACATGATCTCTGGGTCTGGAGCAGGAAGCGCTATCTGCGCTTACCATACTGAATACACAGCACTTGTTCAGAGCTGTGTACACAGTAATTGAAAAGGCAGAGACGGTAATAAATCCTCTCTACCTTCTCTATAGGGAGTATCCAAAAAGAAAAGAGTCGGCCCCTATAAATGCTCTTCCATAACTATATAACCCAAAAAGAGAAAAATGGAAACAGGAGCAAATCCAATAACAATTACATTTTTATTGCAAAAATGTAAGTAAAATCAGACATAATCAAAAGAGATAAAAAATCCAAGGGAAAGAGGTGACAACAAAGTGCCACGGAACCACAGGAATAAACCAATGTAAGGCAAGAGACAATATATCTACTGTATATATATGTATATATATATATATATATGTATATATGCAGTGCTGGCCAAAAGTATTGGCACCCCTGCAATTCTGTCAGATAATACTCAGTTTCTTCCTGAAAATGATTGCAATCACAAATTCTTTGGTATTATTCTCTTCATTTAATTTGCTTGCAAGGAAAAACACAAAAGAGAATGAAGCAAAAATCAAATCATTGATCATTTTACACAAAACTCCAAAAAAGGGCCGGACAAAAGTATTGGCACCCTCAGCCTAATACTTGGTTGCACAACCTTTAGCCAAAATAACTGCGAACAACCGCTTCTGGTAACCATCAATGAGTTTCTTACAATGCTCTGCTGGAATTGTAGACCATTCTTCTTTGGCAAACTGCTCCAGGTCCCTAATATTTGAAGGGTGTCTTCTCCAAACTGCCATTTTGAGATCTCTCCACAGGTGTTCTATGGGATTCAGGTCTGGACTCATTGCTGGCCATCATAGAAGTCTCCAGTGTTTTCTCTCAAACCATTTTATAGTGCTTTTGGAAGTGTGTTTTGGGTCATTGTCCTGCTGGAAGACCCATGACCTCTGAGGGAGACCCAGCTTTCTCACACTGGGCCCTACATTATGCTGCAAAATTTGTTGGTAGTCTTCAGACTTCATAATGCCATGCACACGGTCAAGCAGTCCAGTGCCAGAGGCAGCAAAGCGACCCCAAAACATCAGGGAACCTCCGCCATGTTTGACTGTAGGGACAGTGTTCTTTTCTTTGAATGCCTCTTTTTTTTTCCTGTACACTCTATGTTGATGGTTTTTCCCAAAAAGCTCTACTTTTGTCTCATCTGACCAGAGAACATTCTTCCAAAACGTTTTAGGCTTTCTCAGGTAAGTTTTGGCAAACTCCAGCCTGGCTTTTTTATGTCTCGGGGTAAGAAGCGGGGTCTTCCTGGGTATCCTACCATACAGTCCTTTTTCATTCAGATGTCGACGGATAGTACGGGTTGACACTGTTGCACCCTCGGACTGCAGGGCAGCTTGAACTTGTTTGGATGTTAGTCAAGGTTCTTTATCCACCATCCGCACAATCTTGCGTTGAAATCTCTCGTCAATTTTTCTTTTCCGTCCACATCTAGGGAAGTTAGCCACAGTGCCATGGGTTTTAAACTTCTTGATGACACTATGCACGGAAGACACAGGAACATTCAGGTCTTTGGAGATGGACTTGTAGCCTTGAGATTGCTCATGCTTCCTCACAATTTGGTTTCTCAAGTCCTCAGACAGTTCTTTGGTCTTCTTTCTTTTCTCCATGCTCAATGTGGTACACACAAGGACACAGGACAGAGGTTGAGTCAACTTTAATCCATGTTAACTGGCTGCAAGTGTGATTTAGTTATTGCCAACACCTGTTAGGTGCCACAGGTAAGTTACAGGTGCTGTTAATTACACGAATTAGAGAAGCATCACATCATTTTTCAAAGGGTGCCAATACTTTTGTCCACCCCCTTTTTTAGGTTTGGTGTGGAATTATATACAATTTGGCATTAGGACAATTCTTTTTGTGTTTTTTTCATTGAAGACAAATTAAATGAAGAGAATAATACCAAAGAATTTGTGATTGCAATCATTTTCAGGAAGAAACTGAGTATTATCTGACAGAATTGCAGGGGTGCCAATACTTTTGGCCAGCACTGTATATATATATATATATATATATATATATATATATATATATATATATATATAGGGTGGGCCATTTATATGGATACACCTAAGTGATATCAACTTCCTGTTTGTGGCCCATTAGTATATGGGAGGGGGAAAACTTTTCCAGATGGGTGGTGACCATAGCGGCCATTTAGAAGTCGGCCATTTTGGGTCCAACTTTATTTTTTTCAATGGGAAGAGGGTAATGTGAAACATCAAACTTATTGAGAACTTCATAAGAAAAACAATGGTGTGCTTGGTTTTAACGTAACTTTATTCTTTCATGAGTTTTTTACAAGTTTATGATCACTTATAAAATGTGTTCAAAGTGCTGCCCATTGTGTTGGATTGTCAATGCAACCCTTTTCTCCCACTCTTGACACACTGACAGCAATGCCGCAGAAGAAATGCTAGCACAGGCTTCCAGTATCCATTGTTTCAGTTGCTGCACATCTCGTATCTTTATGGTATGGTGTGGTATATGGAGTACAAAGATAGTGGGGCCATTCTTCATCAATGGAAACCTCAATGCCACTGGATATCTGAAACTGCTACATGTTGATGTGTTGCCCTCTTTATGCACTGAAGATGGCACGTTCCCTGAGTTTTTCCAACAAGATGGTGCACGATCACATTATGGGTGTCAGATCAGAGCATTCCTACATGAACTGTTTCCTGGAAAGTGGATTGGTCGTCGTGGGCTAGTTGAATGGCCACCAAGGTCTCCCGATCTGACCCCCTTAGACTTTTATCTTTGGTGTCATCTGAAGGCAATTGTCTATGCTGTGAAGATATGAGATGTGCAACATCTGAAACAACGGATACTGGAAGCCTGTGCTAGCATTTCTTCTGCGTTGTTGCTATCAGTGTGTCAAGAGTGGGAGAAGAGGGTTGCATTGACAATCCAACACAATGGGCAGCACTTTGAACACATTTTATAAGTGGTCATAAACTTGTAAAAAACTCATGAAAGAATAAAGTTACGTTAAAACCAAGCACACCATTGTTTTTCTTATGAAATTGTCAATAAGTTTGATGTGTCACATGACCCTCTTCCCATTGAAAAAAATAAAGTTAGATTCAAAATGGCCGACTTCAAAATGGCCACCATGGTCACCATCCATCTGGAAACGTTTTCCCCCTCCCATATACTAATGTGCCACAAACAGGAAGTTGATGTCACCAACCATTCCCATTTAATTTAGGTGAATCCATATAAATGGCCCACCCTGTGTATACATATATGTATATATATATATATATATATATATATATATATATATACAGTATATATATATATATATATATATATATATATATATATATATATATATATATATAGAAAGAAAGAATATCAAGAGGCAGCACTCCAAAAATATTATAGAAAAATGGACTTTAATGAGCCCAAAGGCAACGTTTCGGTTCACAGAACCTTTCTCAAGCAGAGTTCAAGTGCATATAGTGCAATATATATAGTTACAAACAGTGATTCCATAATTATAATTAATTGATACAAAACCATGATTACATAAGAAAAGTGCAGTAGTGCATATCACAAAATATTATTCAGTTACATACATAGTGATAAAATTTTAGACAGATATATTATTATCATCAATTACAGTATCCATAACTCTCATAAAGTGATAAGTGCTTTGATTAGTATTTATCAGTGCCAGGTGTACATTATAAATCATAATATATTTGAGGTTGCGACTCACACTGCAGCAATCATGCATGACCACGTTTCTTACTTCCTCCACGCTGTCCTCGGCGTCTCAAAATCCCATCTGCGCATGTCTCCCAGGAAATCCCCATTATCTCGTCACATGATCGGGGCAAACCTGGTCCGCCCGCTTCGTGACGTCACCGGGCATGCGCATTACACTTCTAATGCTACGATCGCCATCTTTTAAATTGGCAAGCCCCACCAAAAGCTTTTCTTCAAATGTAAACAACGTATGTGCTTTAATGATTTCTCTTATCCCCTATTTATAATAAAAGCGCACTATTTCTCATTATTAGGGACAACATTCTGTTAGCAGTTTCCCAATATATTTGCATTGCAATGACAGTATTCAAATAGTGATTCCTGTGTCCATAAGGCTATGTGCCCACGATGCAGAAATAAAGCAGAAAATTTCTGCAGCATTTCTGCATCTCCCTGGCAGAAAAAACGCATGCAGATTGTACATGCAGATTGTGCATGCGTTTTTCCTGCAGAATACATGCGGATCCACATGCGGATTCACATGCGTTTCCGCATGCAGATTGACAAGCGCTTTCCAGGCGATTAACATCACTTGGAAAGTGCTTGACAACTAGGTCACACTATATAAATCCATGCAAACAGCATGGATTTATATAGTGTGAACCGTAAAAATTAAAACAAATAAAGCTATACTCACCCCCGAGGCCCCGGTGTGGCTGCAGCGCTGCTTCCTGGCTGGTTCCCGGCTGCCAGCATATCGCGAGACAGAGCGGTGAAGGGCCTGCGGTCACATGACTGTGACGTCACCGCAGGTCCTCAAGCGATGCCGGCATTCAGAGAGAAGACGCCGGACAGGTGAATATAACTTTATTTGTTATTTTATTCTTTTTTTACAGGTACAATGGTACCCAGGTCTGGAGGAGAGTCTCCTCTCCTCCAGAACTGGGTACCATCCGCACATAGAGACGCATAGAATCCGCTTGTACAAATGTACAGTCGCGGTTTCTATGCATTTCAATGCAAGTCAATGGCGGGAGTTCCGCTGCGCTTCCGCAAAATTAAATGACATGCTGCGGATTTTTGTACGCAGCATAAACGCTGCGGAAAAATCCGCAGCATGTGCATAGAACATGCGGAATCCCCTTGGGGACCATGGGGGGCGGATTACCTAGCGTTTAACAAGCGTTTATGCTGCGGAAATTCCGCAGCATAAACGCTTGAAAAACGCTACGTGGGCACTCAGCCTCAATGAACTGAGGGATAATATTTATTACATAACCCAAACACCCTTCCATGGAATTCCCTATTCCTAGGTTCATCCATGGAGTGAGATTAATAGGTCAGAGGAGGAACCCTCAACAGGTCTCCACCTCCTTCCCAATCTCAGGTGTTTAATTGGGAATACATTACAATCCAATTCCCTCCATAAGTAGGAATACCATTTCATAATGTAAAAATATATATCTATAACTTTTTATATGTATATATATATATATATATATACATACAGTTAAGTGTCTATAAAGAAGGAATAATCAACAAGTGTTATTAAAGCATGATTCGTCCCAAGGGAGGCAGAGAAAAATCAATAAATACGTTCAATTGATTCATTAACATACTTACTGCATCCCATGCACAAAGGTTAATGATACATTAAATTAGGGATAAGACATAGAGCAACTGGAAAAGAATGTATCAGAGTCCAGATCACAAGTAAAGCATATAAAGTACGAGTGCACAGCAGGAACTAGTTATACAGTACAAGTTGCTAATATCCAAATAAGGAGAAGAATCATGCCTATGACACAGATGTCACAACATAAGTATATCTTCTAGTGAGAGTAATACACAGTGACACATATAGAAAGTTATGGTCCCACATAAAATGAGAGTACAGCCTAGTTACAACCTGTAGATGGCATGAAAGCAGCCCTGACGCGCGTTTCAAGTCCTGCTTCTCCAGGGGGCGATTGTGTATGGGTGACAGGCAGGGGGTATATATATCCAAAGTATTTTGGCACGTGTAGCGGGGGTACAGCGGCGCTTCCAGTGGCGGAAGCCAGCGCCGGAAGCCAGGGAGTCAGTGTCCAACGCAGCAGGTGCCCGCCTCCCGCTAACACGTCAGTAAGGAGGGCCCGAAGTGCCGCGTCCTAGGGACACGTATTCATGGCAACCAGGTGCTTCTTGCCGGCTGGCAGAATGTGCACAATCATCAGGATGCCAAGAGATGTAGACATACTTAGAGGGAGAGAAAGAAATTGCGGAGAACATTACCGGCCCATACCTGGTGTAAGTTAATCATGACTTTCTATGTATATATATATACTAGCTATTGAAGCCGTTCTATGCCCAGGTGGCGAGCATTTTTATTGGTATATGGTCTCCCATGCTGGTATGTGTGGTATGTGCTGCCCCCCTCCTGGTATTTGTGCTGCCCCCATCCTGTCCGCACCATCCTATCCTGGCATGCATGGCACTCCTCATCCCTATCCTGGTATGCATGGCCCCTCATCCGAATCCCGGTATGCGTGGCACCCCTCATCCCCAATCCCGGCATGCGTGGCACCCCTCATTCCCAATCCCGGTATGCGTGGCAACCCTCATCCCCAATCCCGGTATGCGTGGCACCCCTCATCCCCAATCCCGGTATGCGTGACACCCCTCATCCCCAATCCCGGTATGCGTGGCACCCCTCATCCCCAATCCCGGTATGCGTGGCTCCCCTCATCCCCAATCCTGGTATGCGTGATACCCCTCACCCCACAATCCTGGTATATGCATGGTCCCCTCACCCCACAATCCTGGTATATGCATGGTCCCCTCACCCCACAATCCTGATATGTGTGGCCCCCTCATCCATTTCACACTGTACACACATACAAAAAAAAATAAAGAGTTATACTCACCTTTGTTCTCTGTGCTCCAGCGCTGCTGCGTCCTCTTCTGCCGGAGGCCAGGGGAGGAGAGCAGCGCCGGGGCACTGCGCTGTCCGGCGCCATTTTGCTGAAGACACACTGTAAATGTGTCTTCAGTAAAATGGCAAAGGATAGCGCTATGTGCACGCGCCGATCCGACGCCTCACTCCTGCCCCCGGTCTCCGGCCAGAAGAGAGGTGCCGTGGCAACGCTCCTCCTGGTCAGGTAAGTATGCAAGTATGGCGCCGGAGAACGCGGTATGCGTTCAGTGTCTACGCATACCGCGATCTCCGGCGCCATACACCTCCTCTTACCTGTAACGGCTGGATGCATGATTCTGTCTGAAGCCAGACTGTGCGTCGCGCATGCGCAGTCTATCGAGGCTTCAGACAGAGGGATGCATCCCCGGTTATATTATATATATATATATATATATATATATATATATATATATATATATATATATACAGGGTGGTCCGAAAGTAGGTGGACAGAAAGTGTAATAAGGTTATGAAGGGGGAGATTTATCAAACATGGTGTAAAGTAAAACTGGCTCAGTTGCCCTTAGCAACCAATCAGATTCCACTTTTCATACCTCACAGACTCTTTGAAAAAAAAAGTCTATTTTCAACAAGTTGGGGCCCCTCCACATTATTCAAGAGTAATCCGCGAGTATCCTGATGAAACATTTCCTAATAAATGGATTGGCCGAAGAGGCCCACTTGATTGGCCGGTACGTTCACCAGACTTGACCCCAATGGATTTTTTCTTTTGGGGAGTACTCAAGGACAAAGTTTATAGTCGAAAACCAAAAAGTGTCAGTGACTTGAAAAATGACATAAGAGATGCACTTCAAGAAATTAATACCCAAAGAGACTTGTGCAAAAAAGTTTGTTGAAGCGCAAGAGGCGACTTCAAAGCTGTGCAAATTGTAATGGAAAACAGTTTGAGCCCCTGCATTGATAACATTTAAGGGCTTTTGTGTTATTGTTCAGAATAAAATGTAATTGTCAATGTTATGCTTGTGTTAGTAAATATAATTTTATATATAAATCAAAATAAATGTTATTATTTTCTGTCCACCTACTTTTGGACCACTATATATATATATATATATATATATATATATATAAATACACAAAGATACAAAGATGTAGATAAAAGAGGGAAAATAATATATGAAAGCACACAATCAGGAAAATATAGACATCATATTGTGAGAATTATGTACAACATATGTGTATAAAGTATAATGTCCACCAAGTAATACCCAAAGTATCATTATTAAATATAAAGGAGTATATATAGAGAGAGTCATGAGACAATATAATATAATATGTACTCAATATGGTACAGAGAATATGGGAATACCATGAGTATCAACAGAACAAAGTTATAAATTGTGCATAAATGTGCAAAACTAATGGTGGTAAAAAAGAGGGGAGGGAAGGGAAAGGGAAAATGAAGAAAAAATGAAGATGTGACAAGTGAATGAAAACATGGAAACAATAATAAACAGAGAGTGCACGAATTGTGTGAATATTTTTTATTATTATTTCGTGACCAAGCCCATGTGGTGCAGATGTCGGATGCATCCAATGGCAACCAGAATCACAGCAACGTGAAAAACCACATATGTTACGTGAAAGTGTTACACTAGTGAGTAGTGATGAGCGAGCACGTTCGTTACTCGAGATTTATGAGCATGCTCGGGTGTTTTCCGAGCATCTTCAGTGTACTTGAATATCATGTTTGAGTCACTGTGTGTGCATGATTTGCGACTGTTTGACAGCTTTAACACATGTGAGGAATGCCTGTTTGTTAGGCTTTCCTCACATGTATTAAAGCTGTCAGTCGCAAATCATGCACACACAATAACTCAAACATAACACCTCAGCACGCTGAAGATACTGGGCGAGCACCCGAGCATGCTCGCTGAAAGGGTTAACAAACCACGCTCGCCCATCACTACAAGTGAGACCAATCACAGGTAAAATAAATATAATAAATAACAATAGTATGAAGAGATAGTTAATGTCACAATACAAATGTATGTGTGCCCTTCACATACGAGTGAGCATAGACATGTGTTATATAGTAACATAGCTACTGACATCAGTATAATGGAAAATGTACAATAAAAAAATCAGAAAATTATAAGCCACAATGGGCAAGAGGAATCGAAAAAATAAAATAAAAAATATACAAGTGATAGGAATACTGACGTGTCAGTGTGACACAGGAAGTGCATCTTAAAGTGCCCTTTTTTGTGCATCCAAAATCACAGATTTAAAGCAACAATAAACAAAGAGTAAAAGCCGATGAATAACAATAGTGAGTAAAATGTTTTATAAAAAATGCTTATAGCGGATGGAATCAATTAGTGGCACACCGCACAGGAAATAGACAGGTCCGAAAAAGAGAGAGCAGCAGGGCGGGATGCTGCTGAAAGGTGAGTACATATCCATAAAAAGGGAGACGCGTGGAGCGCTGGCCCGCAAGGACGATCAGGCACCCGGTCCCCGAGGGGGGCAGAAAAAGGGAGGGAGGGAAGGGAGAAGAAGATCCTCCAAGTGAGTGGTGGTCCAGCATCTGTCTCACAGTAGAGTGTACAAAAATACTGGATACCCTGCATGTAAATAAAAAAGTGAGAAGTTATAAACAGCATAAAACATAAGTAAAACCTAAACACAATAGCACATTACAAGAAAGGGACAAAACTGAGGACCTCGTTGAGGCCTTTGGGGCATATGCAATCAATTTTCATAATCCACCAACGGTCTTTCTCCAATCCCCTCCCCCTAGTCAATTAATATCCTGTCAATACCCCGAATTTGGAGGAGGCTAGCATCACACCCATGTTTTAACTTGAAATGCCTTGGGATAGGCTTCAATACAGTATCGGCAAGAGATTCTGATGCATTCTTAATATCTTGCACGTGCTCCCTCACACGCACTCTCAGTTGGCGAAAAGTAAGACCCACATAGATGAGGCCACATGGACACAAGGCGTGGTTGATTACGCCTTCTGTATTGCAAGATGTATGCTGTGTGATTTGAAACTCCTTATGACCATCACTTGATGGGAAGGATGTACACCGCACCAGATTTACACAGGCCGCACAGTTCTTGCATGGATAGAAGCCCCATCTGGGGCCTTTTGAGCTGAAGGCTTTCTCTGGTCCCGGATCTTTATGGTAACTATGTACCAGCAAGTCCCTCAGGTTCATCGCCCTTCTATAGGTGGTGGAAGGGACTGGTGTAGTACATTTGGAAAGGACTAGGTCTTGCTTCAAAATGGGCCAATATTTCCCCAATGCATTTCTAACATCTATCACAGTAATTGAAAAGCCAGAGATGGTAATAAATCCTCTCTACCTTCTCTATAGGGAGTCCGACTGTGACTGCCGGTAGGCTCGGGGCTGAGGTAACTGCACAATCTGGTGCAGGTGTTATACAATGTAGTGTTGTTTTAGAACAGACCTGCACAACAAACAGCTCATGTACCGCATGCAGCCCACCAAAGTTTTGCTGCAGCCCATGGAGCCGTCCAGGATATGGAGCTCCCATCTTCTTATATTCAAATGTTTCAGACGCAAACATATTTGAACACTGTCATCGGGACTAGGGTAAAACAGCGCTCGTCAGTCCCAGCCTCGACATGCTGCTGCTCGGCACGCTGCTGACGTCATCACACTATTGTCGGCACCCAAACACCTCAGAGGAGAAGAGATGGCACAGCCAATAGTAAGTCAAGGAGCCAAAGATTAAATTAATTATATCATTGTGGATGAGGAAGGAAGGGACTAATGTTACAGTGAGGGCACATAATGAGGGTGACAATTGTCAAAGGGGGCACAATTGTGGTGGGGGGTCCTTCATTCAATCGGGCAATGTACAGGGGAATATTTTGGAGAGGGACAGTATGTGGGCATACAGTGGGTACAGAAAGTATTCAGACCCCTTTAAATTTTTCACTCTTTGTTTCATTGCAGCCATTTGGTAAATTCTAAAAATTTCATTTTTTTTCTCATTAACGTACACTCTGCATCCCATCTTGACTGAAAAAAAAACAGAAATGTAGAAATTTTTGCAAATTTATTAAAAAAAAACCTTGAAATATCACATGGTCATAAGAATTCAGACCCTTGGCTCAGTATTGAGTAGAAGCACCCTTTCTATTTCAAGTGTTTATTTCTGTTAATGTTGATGACTATGGCTTACAGCCAATGAAAACACAAAAGTCATTGTCTCAGTAAATTAGAATAATTAACAAAAAACACCTCCAAAGGCTTCCTAAGCATTTAAAAAGTCCCTTAGTCTGTTTCAGTAGGCTCCACAATCATGGGGAAGACTTCTGACTTGACAGATGTCCAGAAGGCAGTCATTGACACACCCCACAAGGTCCCAGAGTTCCAATTTTCATTTGGAAATCAAGGTCCCAGAGTCTGGAGGAAGAGTGGAGAGGCCACAATCCAAGCTGCTTGAGGTCTAGTGTGAAGTTTCCACAATCAGTGATGGTTTGGGGAGTCATGTCATCTGCTGGTGTAGGTCCATTGTGTTTTTTCCAGGCCAAAGTCAGCGCAGCCGTCTACCAGGAAATTTTAGAGCACTTCATGCTTCCCTCTGCTAACAAGCTTTTTGGAGATGGAAATTTCATTCTCCAGCAGGACTTGGCACCTGTCCACACTGCCAAAAGTACCAATACCTGGTTTAAAACCAACAGTATCACTGTGCTTGATTGGCCAGTAAACTCACCTGACCTTAACCCCATAGAGAATCTATGGGGTATTGTCAAGAGGAAGATGAGAGACACCAGACCCAACAATGCAGAGGAGCTGAAGGCTGCTATCAAAGCCACCTGGGCTTCCATAACCCCTCAGCAGGGCCACAGGCTGATCGCCTCCATGCCACATTGCCGCATTGATGCAGTAATTGATGCACGAGGAGCCCGACCAAGTATTGAGTGCATTTACTGAACATACATTTCAGTAGGCCAACATTTCAGATTTTAAAAACATTTTTCAAGCTGTTGTTATAAAGTATTCTAATTTACTGAGATAATGACGCTTGTGTTTTCATTGGCTGTTAGCCATAATCATCTACATTAACAGAAATAAACACTTGAAATAGATCACTCTGCTTGTAATGACTCTATATAATATGTGAGTTTCACTTTTTGTATTGAATAACTGAAATAAATAAACTTTTTGATAATATTCTAATTTAGTGAGATGCATGTGTATGTAGCCTCTATTTCTTTAGTGTGGTAAGTACCATTTTGAGGGTATGTACCATTATTATTCATTGTAGCAAAATGGGAAACAGAAAATCCACTACTGTTGTTGCAGATTCATGGTTTCGCATAGCATTTGCTCTCCTGCACTGATTATGGGGGCAGAAACCTCAGGGTGAAGATCTTTTATCTTGCACCATTTATACTCAAAAAACACATTTCCAACAAATGCATATAAAATTCCCCTCCTTGCTATTTTTTTTTCTTAAAGATTACAAATAGTTTATTAAATAGTAATATGTTGCAATAATCTCATTTATTTTAATGCAGTTATAGTACTTCACATATAACATTTATTTATATTCTCTCATATACAATAAATATCCATACGCTTCAATCATCTGTTTAAGAAAAACAAAATGGAACAAATATTAACCCTTCCATATTATTCCATCATCCCTCCTCCCTTGAATCAAAACAAACCCCACCTGCACCCCCAAACTGAAGGGGAGGATACAAGGAAAACCCTTCACCCCATAACTAGCATTGCTCTACACCTGTCCATTCTTCCCAGATATGCTCATAAACAGTTGTCTGATTTTTATTATCGTAGACCACTTTCTCTTTTTTCGCTTATCAATTAATTTAATTCAGGTTGTTCTTTTACCTTCCATTTCCTCATAACTGCAAACAGAGTTTGAGACAAAATACGTATTAATAAGATCTTATTACTACTTCTTTTAAGACTCAAATATCTACATCTAATAAAGAATTTTTAGGGTCATTTTATAAATGCACTTAAACATTATTTAATACACTATTGAATTACCATACAATATCTTACTATTTGTTTTCTTAAATTCTGTGTCAGTGGCTAATCTAAGGGGTTTTGAGATGTAAATAGAGAGATATTCTCCCTTACAATTGATTATGGAAGATTCATTTATTTAAGGCAGGTTAGTTGGAGGGTGGGTGGATGTCTGGTTGAGGAGTTCTCTAAGAACTCGTTCACACTGCTGTATGACATAGTAGAGTGCTCTCTGATGTTTTATCAGACAGCACTCAGCCCAATATTGTACTATGGGGCAGTGCAGATCTGAAATGTTTTTGCTCATGACGATTCGGCATGGGAAAACAATTGCAGCACGCTGAGAGTGGCTCAGCAAATCGGATCACATGCACCCATACAAGTCTATGGGTGCGTGTAAAACCTTGGCCCAGACTTGGATTTCATCCCAGTGCAGTTTGATTTATGCAGACACAGACGATGGAAAAGTTGGAGAAACGAAGTTCTCCATCTTCTCCGCACCTGTAATATGATTGTCTCAAACAAGAGAAACGGATCCCAGTAAACTGACACTCGGCTCAAACTCTGGTCAGAGCTTGAGCCTAGTGTCATTAGCATAAATGATCCAATTCTCTCACATGAGAGAATCAACACTTGTGTGACCCGGCCTAACGTGTAGTTGGGGAGCTAAGAGTGGGAGATGGTTTGAAGGGGTGAAGTGGAAGGTGGAGTGGGGGAGGTATCAGAAGAGGAGGGATATTTTAACTTAATTATTATTTTAATATGGTGAAAGTTATCTAATTTAATGTTAGAAGGGTTTAAGATAAGTTGAAATGGTATTTCTTTGCTTGGATGAGAAGAGATCTGATGTCTCTGATATGTCTTCAAAAGACACATTCAGATAGTGATTCAAGAAAGTAGCTAAAAGTGGGTTGTCAAGTACATGTATATCATGCTGTACATAATATCTACTCACGAGGGTCTTTATCCTTGTTCAAAAGGGTGTAAATATAAGTATGTATTACACAGGGTAGAAGTAAGATATATATATATATAATATATATATATATATATATATATATATATATATATATATATATAAACTGTTGAAATGTAAAATTAACAACATAAGGTTAGAAATTGCAAACACCTGTATTCCTCTCCCATATAAATCTGAGCTTCACTATGAAGAAAGTGAAAACTTGCAATATCCGATTTTGATTGTAGGAGATTTTAATACTGTAATTGACTTTACCTGTAATAGAAAATCATGTAGACGTGCGTCAAAGTCTAGTGATACAACATCTTTTCCAATCCTCTGGAAGAATTTTTTGGGGAAGAGGCTTATTAATCCCAAGGATTATCAGGATTCATGTTACTCTAAGACTTAGCAATCCTGATTCCCTATTGATATGGTTTTTGGCAATGGAGAAATTTTGTATAAACTCCTTTAAGTGGGTTGATACTCACTCAGCAGCTTTTACAGGGATCTCCCTGGGCAACCCAGGCTTGCACCGACTTTGGAAGGGAGTGGATGAACCTGTCCATGATGACCTTTTCCACCATCTGTACTGGGGAGGAAGATTGAGGTTACAACCACTTTGAACCAAGTGTAGGAGGTCGAACATTTGGGACCTGGGAGGTTTGTCACTGCAATAGGCCCAGTGGTGCACCCGTTGCACCCTAACAGTCAGAGTCACTCCCAAGCGCGCCAAAATTTCTGTTTTTAATTTGGCGCACTCTTTTGCGTCCTGCAGGGCCAAACAAGTCATAATGGGCTTTCTGAGGCTGGCCCATTAAATATGGCACCAGCACCTCCGCCCACTGCTCTGGAGGCAATCTCTCTCGCTCCGCCACCCTCCCAAAGAACGTTAGGACCTCGACGTCATCACCCGGAGTAATCTTTTGCAATGCTCTTCTTACCGTCTTCCTGACGTGTGAATCATTACCTGGAGTTGAGGGAGGGACGGCCTCTCTGCTGCGAACTTTCCCCGCTAGAAGTTCCATCTGCCGTTGTTGCTGCTGAATCTGCTGCATCAGAAGTTTATTAGTCTCTTGCTGCATCTGTTGCTGCTCCCGGTGCTGCTGTTGCAGGCTCTGCTGGCTCTGCAAGTGCTGCTGGTGCTGCTGTTGTTGGCTTTGCAGCAGGTGTTTGAGTGGCTCTTTCATGGTGCCGGACATCTCTGGCTGGCTGGCGGCCTTTACCCAGGACATCCATCGATCTCTGTGGCAGGTACACGTTTTCCTGGAATCTTGCCCACATTCTCCACTAATTGTAACTGGGTTGGTACTCACTCAGCCACTTTTAAGATAGTCACAGGAGTCAGTTTCTTTAAAAATGTCCAAGGTGGGTTTATTCGGACTTCATAAACTGCACTCTCCAGGTAAATTAAACATTTTCTCGGTAATTATTTTGATTCTAGGCTACATATATACCGGGACACGAGGATATGTACTTTAAATGCCCCTGATGAAGCCACCGTGTGTGGCGACACGCACTGGGCACTGAGGTCCCATTTGCACCTTCCCATTTACAGGCTGATTTGATTGAGTATTTGCTTTCTATGATCATATTGTTTAATTGGCTCTACTATTATTTTTTGCTGGGGCAGCACGGGTGGCCACAATTGAGTGTATGTGATGGAGTGGTTATGGAGTAGTCATCTCCAGTGTGAGGTGAAAGGGTCTATTGGCAATCGCCAGTTTACAATTATACTGTTCTATAGACCTATTACCCTGTATACAGGGACACCATATTGATTTTCACACAGATACCTGTTGTTGCACTTTATATACATATTGTTTTTTGTGTATTCTCTATTTATATAGAATACTTTGGGCTTGTGCAATATTGACCATCATAGATATTCTATATAGCCTGTTAGAGTTCATCTATTTGACTGCACTTTATTGTATTTTCTGTCATTATAATATGGGAAGGTCTCTAAAGTAGTGGGTTCCTCAAGCAGTGGATTCCTCCACTATTTTTAATGGTGTTTTAAAATAATTTTTTTTGTGCGTATTCTTATATATGTGTCAGGAGATACTGTAATAAATTGATGTAATTTATATTCAAATATTCCGTGATTATTTCTTCAGGTGATCACCGCTTAGGTGCATGTCTTCTTTTCTTTTTGAAATTCGTATGATGTTGTATGACATGTGGCAGGTAGATCCCAGTTATTAGATGGTGCCCTCCTAAAGTAGTAGGTGCATGGGGTTATGTCCCAGCTTTTTGTCCTTTTTATGGGCACAAGACATGGATTTCCTAATCCAAGCTGCTCTTTGCCCTACTTATTGACCATATATAAGGCTATGTGCCCACGATGCAGAAATGCTTAGGATTTTTTCCTGAGCGTTTCTGCATCTCCCTGGCAGAAAAAAACGCATGCGGATTGTACATGTGGATTGTACATGCGGATTGTACATGCGGATTGTACATGCGGATTGTACATGCGTTTTCCTGCCAGGGACATGCGGAAATGGAGCTTTATTCACTGACATTTCCGCATGCGGATTGACAAGCGCTTTCCAAGCGATTAGCATCACTTGGAAAGTGCTTGTGACAACTAGGTCACACTATATAAATTCATGCAAATTGCATGGATTTATATAGTGTGACCCGAGAGAGTGGTAAAAATAAAAAAATAAATGTATACTTACCCTCCGATGGCCCCCGGTGTCCTGCTTTACACTCCGTTCTCCCTTGCCGGCAACAGTGAATTGAAAGACCTGCCGACGTCAGCATCGCGTGACCCGTCACATGACTCTGACGTCAGCGCAGGTCCTTCAATTCATTGCAAAGTGCCGGGAAGCAAGTAGGAGCGCAGCGCGGGCCGACAGAAGGTAAGTAGACAGTTATTTTTTATTTTATTCTTTTTTTACAGATTTTTTAATGGTACCTGGGTGTGGAGGAGACTCTCCTCTCATCTACACCCGGGTACCATCCGTACATTGGAACGCGTGGATTACGCATCTACATATACAGTGATGCGTAATCCATGTGATCTAAAGCAAGTCAATGGCGGCGAAGACGCAGCACTTCTGCAAAATAATTGGTAGCGCTGCGTTTTTTTCCGCAGCGGAAATTTTCGCAGCATGTGCACAGCACATGTGGATTATCATTGGGGAACATTGCTGCCCTTCTACCATGCGTTTTTAATGCGTTTCAGCAGCTATAAAAACGCTGCGGAAACGCATTAAAAACGCATTGTGGGCACACAGCCTAAGGTTGTAAAGGAATAAGGGGTTCTCAGTTTTGGACTCAGGAGGAAATATTAGCGATGTACACAGGTGATTTGTTATTATTTTAATAAATGTAAAGGAAGATCTAAGGACAGATATTTCATTGGTGAATGGATTTGGTATTTTTTCTGGATTGAAGATTAATTGGAATAAGTCAGATATCATTATTGGACAAGAATTTCCAAATTACAGATGGTGATATACTTATTATCCAAGAGGGCAACAGTTTGAAATATTTGGTATTAATTATATCACATAAGATGGTGGACTATATAGAAGTGAATGTCATACCGGTGTTGAGTCGTTTTAGCAGAATGGCAAAAATATGGAGGAACAAGGAAGAATCAATCTGATTAAAATGTATTTGTTTTTTTATGTATATTTAATAAATTCCCCTCTTTGCAACTTAGTGACTGAGTATAGGAAAAAATGTATATTAAAGCAACCTTATACCCTGAGACTGAAAAGTTACTACACTTTGTAAATATACAGTCATCCTTCCTGACGCCCTTCTTTTGCCTCCCGCTACCTCCATTGCTTAGATCTGTGTTCTGTTCCTACTACCTCCAAGATGGCCACCAGTTTGGTAAGTCTAAACCACATCTTCCCTGTCTTTTCTGTGCTGTGGGATGGGAAAGGAAAGGCAGGAGAGGTGAGGTTTAGATTTACCAGTGTACTCCATGCTGCTATGACCGTCATCTTGGAAGCAGGAGGAAAGGAACGCCTATCCCAGCAGAGGAGGCATCGGGGAGCTAATGGAGGGCTTCAGGTAGAGTGCCTATACATGCGAAACGTATACCCACTTCTCAGTCCCAGGGGAAGGGGCCCTTTAACACTGTTGCAGGACAATATTAGCGTTGAGCTGTAATTGTTTTCTAAGGCAGTACACTTAATATAGGACAATCACTGTGCTACCAGTATTATTCCGCACATAAATGATACTGATTCTCCATTTTGTAATAACATAATTAACCCTTTGTGCTAAACTGAATAGTAAATTATAGTCTGTTTTTCAATTAACAGCATAAAGCAATATGTTTACAAAGATGAATACTCCAATACTAACCAAAACTGAATTCTCTGCTAAGGTTACAAAATAACCAACACTTTATACATGGACAGTAAATTCTTTTTCTAATTTCTCGTCTTATTTCTGTTTGCCATTTTAGGAGACAGTGGTGTGCGGCCATCTCTCCCCGGCAGCACAATCTCTGACAACATCAACAGACTAGATTTTCATCAAGTGCTTGGCCGGGGGAGTTTTGGAAAGGTAAGAACCTATAACATTACGAGCCCAGATTGTATATTGTTTGCTATACAATATAAGATCATGAATGAAGTAGAGAATAACACTGTTAATAACCATCTTAGATCCCCAAATTCAGGTGTTTCTGACAAAGGCAGATGCAGGGCGGTTTCCAAATGTGTTGCTACCTATATATGTGTAATAGTGTTTTCTGATAGTCTACAGTGGGTTAAAGTATTTTTCTGGTGCCTCTAACTTCTGCACTAGGAAGTTGCAGGTGCTGCTGTTTTCCCCACATGCCTGCACCTTGGAATCTTGGATGGCCAGCAGATAACAACATCTATTTTTCAATACAGGTGCACGATCCTGTTGGCTGTGCAAGTGTGGGCCAGACACCTGTATAGACAACATCATGCAGAAGTGACAGCTGCCGTAGAAACTCTATATGCAAATATGTGACCAGAGCACTTTCATCCACCTTTATCCATGCTAGCTGTGTCACCCACATAGAATGTGGAAGAATGTGCTCTGGTCAGATGAGACCAATAATTTAAATTTTTTGCTAAATGAAAAACACTAAGTGTGGAGGAAAACTAACACTGCAGATCACCCTGAAAACACCATCCCCACCGTCAAACATGGTGGTGGAATCATCATGCTGTGGGGATGCTTTTCTTTAACAGGGACGCTCGTCAGAGTTGATTAGAAGATGGATGGAGCTAAATACAAGACAATCTTGTAGGAAAAACCTGTTAGAGGCTGGAAAAACTTGAAACAGAGATGAAGGTTCACCTTCCCGCAGGACAACGACTCTAAACATACTTCCAGAGCTACAATAAGATGGTTTAAATAAAAACATACTCGTGTGTTTATATAGCCCAGTTAAAGTCCAGACATAAATCTCATTGAGAATTTGTGGCAAGGCTTAAAAATTGTTGTTCACAAACGCTCTCTATCCAATCTCACAGCTAGTTTGCAAAGAAGAGTGGGCAAAAATTTCAACCTATAGTGCAAAGCTGGTAGAAAAATACATTGCAGCAGTAATTGCAGCAAAAGGTGGTCCTACAAAGTGTTGACTCAGAGGGGCTGAATACAAATGCACGTCACAATTTTCAGATTTACATTTTTAAAATATTCAGAAAAACATGTATCATTTCCTTTACACTTCACAAATACTTGTACTCTGTGTTGGTATATCACATAAAATTCCAATAAAATACATTTAAGTTTTTGCATGTAACTTGAAAAAATGTGGAAAAGTTCACAGGATGTGAATACTTTTTCAAGGCACTACATTGTACATCTGCATGTACGTAGCTACATAAGTATGAGTAAATATATGTGTGTGTACTGAGAATGACATTTATTAAAGATATTGTCCACAGTTAAAAAGTAATAATTCAAAAAATTCCGTGTCAGCAGTGGTGACGTCTCATACATTCTCCTGATTGCTAACCAATGACTCGTCTCAATGGTTTTGTCCAATAAATAGAGACATCCTCAATGAGACCAGTGATTGTCTGCAGCAAGGTAAACAAGTGCAGGTTTGGACTACTGTGCCAGGCTCTGGAATAGCAAAGGATTTATCAGGGTAGTATCGTTTTATTTTTTTAATCATACTACTCCCTGAAGTTAGGACAAAAATGGAATTGAGGACAAGCCTCCTAATACTATTACAGACAACTCTCTGATTTTTTAGGACATTCCTGGGAAAAGGAGAGAGCTCCTTGATTACCAGAGAAGCCAGCAAATATCCCAAAGCATACTCTTCACAAAATATTCACCTCTCGTGTTTTCTGCAATTCTTATAAGGCTGGGTGCCCACGTAGCGTTTTTCAAGCGTTTATGATGCGGAATTTCCGCAGCGGAAACGCTTGTGAAACACTAGGTAATCCGCACCCCATGGTCCCCAAGGGGATTCCGCATGTTCTATGCACATGCTGCGGATTTTTCCGCAGCGTTTATGCTGCGTACAAAAATCTGCAGCATGTCATTTAATTTTGCGGAAGCGCAGCGGAACTCCCGCTATTGACTTGCATTGAGACGCATAGAATGCGCGTCTGTACATTTCTACAAGTGAATTCTATGCGTCTCTATGTACGGATGGTACCCAGTTCAGGAGGAGAGAAGACTCTCATCCAGACCTGGGTACCATTCTTCCTGTAAAAAAAAGAATAAAATAATAAATAAAGTTAATACTCACCTTTCCGAAGGCTTCTCTGCATGCCGGCATCGCTGAAGGACCTTCGGTGACGTCACAGTCATGTGACCGCAGGCCCTTCACCGCTCTGTCTCACGATATGCCGGCAGCCGGGAACTAGACAGGAAGGAGCGCTGCAGCCACGCCGGGGCATCGGGGGTGAGTATAGCTTTATTTTATTTTATTTTTACGTTTTACACTGTATAAATCCATGCTGTTTGCATGGATTTATACAGTGTGACCTAGTTGTCAAGCACTTTCCAAGTGATGCTATCGCCTGGAAAGCGCTTGTCAATCTGCATGCGGAAACGCATGTGAATCCGCATGTGGATCCGCATGTATTCTGCAGGAAAAAAGCATGCACAATCTGCATGTACAATCTGCATGCGTTTTTTCTGCCAGGGAGATGCAAAAATGCTGCAGAAATTTTCTGCTTCATTTCTGCATCGTGGGCACATAGCCTAACTCCTGGCATCACTGCAACATAAAACCTGACACCAGAGGTGCTGTGGAGTGAAAAGGAGTTTAGGATCAGGACAAAGTGTCTGCAAATGTAGTCTCAGGTCTGTGCTGCAGATTAAGGTGCATTCACACTGCGCAGTTATCGGAAACCAGTAGAAACAGGCTGACGTTCGCCCGACAAACAAGCAAAGTGGTCTTTCATAGGGTAAAATGATCTTTTGTTTTGCTTAAATCTTTATCGATCTTGAAATAACCTATACAAAAAACTATGAGCAATAGCCAAGGTAGCATAAAAGGTATATATTTTATTAGTACAATTTAGACACATGATAAAATCTGATGAAAAAAGAGAAAATCAGATAAGGCTAAAAACACAGGCAAACCCCATGGTGCATAACAAAAGAATATGCAGCAATATTAAGTAATATATACATAATAGGCTATTAGAAAAAGGTATGTTGGGTGGAAATAATTCCTACACACATATAAAGTGTAATAGACGCCAAATGTGATAAAGTATATATGCTGCACAAAATAACCCTAGTATAGATAGGCATACATTTGCAGCATGGTCTTTGATGCCAGCATCTATGTACAGCTGAGCTCTGCACCCCAACACAGTCTGTTTATATTGATTCTCATCTCAGCTTTTCATGGCTGACACAGGAATAATGCCAACCAGCTCTGGAGTTGTAGTTATTCCTGTCTCAATCATGCATGGCTAAGACTGAAGTAATCCTTTAACCTCCTAGCTTTAATGGGTAATTCTAGTGGGGTTATTTCCTAGTGCCCATGTTTATAGCTATTAGATCTCCTGTATGTAAGCTAGTAAGAAACTGTAGAAATATAAAATAATTATTAAAGAAATAGCAATGGTGTCACTTTCCTGCTCCCCTCCACACTTATTTCAATGAGTTGTTCGGCCTTACGGTACAAGTCTGCAGTAACTATGTGACTACAGATTTGTGAGTCCTCACAGTGTGCAGTGTGTGTGCTGTTGAGGTTCTCCAGTGCCAGTGCCAGGAATGGGCAGGAGCATAACTGCAGGTATGCAATTTGCATACATGTGGTCATGTGCCGACGAGACATGTGCAGCTGTCCATGTCGCCCTGGCACTTTACAGAAAAATTGTGTGCCAGTTCAAATGTGCTGTTGCGTGTAGGGTGCGTTACACTCACTTGTAGGCCACAGGCCCCAGCTGTCTCCAGGTCTTCAACTTAAGGAGCTGCCGCACATAGATTAGGGAACACTCAGTTCGTTTCAACACACAGAAGTTTACTCGACAGTTCAATTGCATCAGATTGTAATACACAGTATCGGGCACAACATTCTCCATTTCTTATTTCCATAGTACAGAACATTTTCAGCATTTATTTACGTTCTAACTGGACTATCCCTACGTTCACTGATCCTGTCAGCCCCAGGATTTCCCAGTTGAGTTCCACAATACACCCGAGATCTGTTACATTTCCCATACACAATTGCACGTCCATCTTCCTCTGTATGTAAAGGGGTGAGGTGCTTGCCATAGCACCTGAATCGAGCCCTGATCTCCGGACATTGCAGGAATGTCTGCAGTGAATTTTTGTAAGGCCTCATATCACCCAGAACAATATGTACTCACTCTTGATATCAGCCCCAACTGCCCTTGAATTTGATCTTATATCACTCACGAACGCTCTACAAACAGGAAGCAGTCTCCTTTAACTGGCACTTTTCCCTCCCACTATGAGCTAGTCCTAAACATGAACACTTTCTTACACTATTCTCATCCTACCTATGTCAACTCCTAAGTCCTAAACTATGTCTTATCTTGCGCAATCCTATGCTGTACACTATACATTATACATATGACCATATCACACTCTATATTACAATTCACATAATATGACATACTGTAACTATGTAATTACACCATATATACTGAAAACTGCACTACAATACAACACGATTGGTGTCTTCAGGGGTATGAATGCGACGGTCCAGTCAACACCCCCTTACACAGGCTCGCTCAATACAAGGGAATTGAGTGAGGCCGGATAAATGACCATCTGCTCCCATCACTGGAGAATCCTCATGAGTCTACACTCACATAAAGTGTCTGCAGACTTGTACCCCAAGGCCAGACAACACCTTTAATGAAGATCATCAACTAATGACCATTTTTTTCTAGGTGGTGCTGGCGGAAGATAGATATACCCGCCAGCAATTTGCTGTAAAAGTCATCACAAAGAGGAACCTGCTAGCTGAAGGAGAGGAGCGCGCGTTGGTGGAGCGGCGTGTGTTACAACTTGCATCTGGCAGCCCCTTCCTTCTTCATGGCACATTCGCCTTTCAGACCAAGGTAAAATTGTGACCTGTTCATTAATATTGGATAAAGAATAAAGTGCACTCATCTATATGCACAGGATATGTCCACGTTTATATCTGGTGTTTGTTAACATTTCAGCATTGGAAACATTTTCATGTCCTGCTCCTTGTATGTGTAGCTGTCACCTACTGTGGGAACACTGGACAAACCCTGGGAACCAGGCAATGTGCCTAGAAATATGATGCTGACGGTTAACTTTTGGGGTTTCTCTATTGAAGTCTATGGAAAGTCTTGGAGTGGTTCAACTGGCTCCCAATATCTGAAGTCATTTGTCCACCCCTATGGATGTCATTCTTAATGAGTACTTCATAATGGTGAGAAATGCAGAAGGCAACATTACAGTGAAAAGTAATGCTGTACATTTAGCACATCACATTCTACATATGTAGATATATCTTCTATATGTATATACTTAGAATAACTAATAAACACATAGTAAAAGAAGAAAGTATCATTACTGCTATTATTATGCAACTATATCTCCACGAGTAAGTGGAACAGAGATTAATCACAGAAGAAATCGCAGAAGAAATCACTGATTATTGAGTGTTAGTAAATGTATGACTGCTACAATGACTTTATCATACGACTGATTTCTACGTCTTGTCTGACAGGAGCTTGTGCTTCTTGGGATGGAGTATGTCACCTGTGGCGAATTCCACCATCTCCTGATGAGGAAGGGGTGTCTTGACATCCCCAGTGCACGGTACAGTATTCACAGTCTAAGCCATACAGCTATGTATTTTCTAAATGAGACTGACTAGATTGATTCGATTGTTAGCCCTAACGTTCACGTAAATTCATATCTCCCATTCACAGGGATGTTATTAGGGAAACACTTAGAAAAATACAGCTCTAATTTTTATTTGCAAAAATAGCACCGCACCTGTCCACAGGTTGTGTGAGGCATCGCAGTTCATCCTCATTCACATTAGTCATGTGGCGTTATTTTTTAAAGAAAGACACCATGTTTTTCTGATCCTGGATAATCCTTTAACACCATATGAATATACATTGTAATAGTAGCAATTGTGTATCCCTATAGGCAAGAAGGAACTTAAAGAGGTTATCCACTACTTTAACATTGATGTCCTATACTTAGGATGAGCAGGTCCAGGTGCCTTATAATCAATACGATATGTGCGACTGCCCTTCTAGACCATTATAATAATATAAATACTTGTATATAATAACCAGAAATATAAAATCCTGATAAGTCCTGCCTGTCTAGTCTTTTGGGCAATATATATTTCTGAGTTTCTGATTCACTAAAAACTATTTTCTCCTCTTTTCTTTCGGCCAGATTCTACGCCGCAGAACTTGTGTGTGGAATTCAACACCTGCATTCTAAGGGCATCATCCACCGGTAACTAGAAATACATCTAATCCTCCACCACCAGTGATGCCTATAACTATACACAGCAATACTGAGAATTATACAGCGGACACTGATAAGAATCCATTTGTCTTCTTCACAGAGATCTCAAGCCTTCTAACATCTTGGTGGCTGCGACGGGCCATATAAAGATTGCCGACTTCGGTCTGGCACTTGAGAACATCTATGGAGACCGGACAGCCACCGAATACGCTGGGACACCAGGCTTCATGGCTCCTGAGATGCTGGCTGCGGAGGAGTACAATGCTGGGGTAGACTGGTATGCATTTGGCATCATTTTGAACATCATGATTACCAGCAGGTCCAAATACCATCGAGGACTATTCAACGCTTCCAGCAAGGAGGCGAAGAACATCATTAAAAAGGTCAGTACATGATATAAGTTGTATTACTTTTATATTATTGTGTGATTTATTGTGATGTTAGCGGTAATTTACTATTATATTCAGCTCCATTGGTGGGAGTGGAATCTCATGTTAGGTCAAGTGTTTACGTGTTCAATATAACACGTAAACACTTGTAGGGGTGACGTGATGGTATATATTACCTGTCATGTATTATTGAAGATGTCAGATAAAAAACACTAATATTAGGCTTTTTTTTTTCATAAATATATATAATATTTATTTATTTTAGTTAAATTTTATTTATGAAGCTGTTATATAAATATAAACATTTTTTTTTCTTCTTTTGCAGCTCCTCCGGGAAGATCCTGCCAGGCGCCTCGGAGTCCATGGTAACATCAGAGCCCATAGGTTTTTCCAGCGTATTGACTGGGACTCGGTGGAAGCCCTTAGAATGTGTCCCCCACATGTTCCTGTGCCAGTAAGTATTAGAGGAGATGTTTTATACAGACTCATTTATGAATAGTTTCACATAGCTTTAATCACTTTTTCCAAATTAGTCAGATTACTAATAACAGTGAAGGTCGCTGATTTGTCAGTGGTGAGATTGTAAGCCCCCATACATGTTAAATGATCAGCAGATAGTGACAAAATCTGCCGATCATTGGTTGACATATGTAGAGAGCCTCTAGCTTTCCTGAACTTTACTATATACTGTTCTTATGTAATCACCTTCTTGTGTTTTCTTTTTCTCTTATAGCCAAGTAACATCCAGCGCGGCTCCAGACCATTCAATCTTCAAATTCTGGAAGCAGCAGAGGCTAACAACTCAGCCCTCTCAGCAGACCACCAGGCCTTGTTCACGGGGTTTTCATTTACCAACATCAGCTGGAAAACCCCAAACCATCCACCGGCTCTTTAATATCATCAGAGCAAGCTGTCTTCCTAAACCCCAAGAAGAACATCAAAATAAGAAGATCCGGAAGGGCAAGCAGGACCTGGACAAGCAAGAAATAAGCGTGTCAGGACTCAAGCCAGGATCAGGACCCCAGAAGAACACAGAAGATATTCCTGTTCAAAAGGATGGCCATAAAGATGGATGAGGCAAGGGAGGTAAGTGCCCAGTAGGGACTTTTATGTGTGGCATTATGGTGTGCCTGGGAATACCATGCACACTACATGCCCCTGACAATAAGAGCCTTATGATACTATATGTATAGTGTTACGCTATGTATATAGTACATAAGAGAAAAAATATTCTAGTTATATTTACCGGTGACTACCGGTGACTATAATTACAATTTTCCCCTTCCTCCATAACAACTCATTGAGCTGTCCTGGGCGACGGGGAAATAAGGTGTGAGATGGCTGGCTATTAAGGGGTGGAAGGAGGCCAGTTTTTTTTTTTTTATAAATCATAGCATTTAAAGCTATATTGCTTTGCTATGTAAAATAATTATATTTACCGGTGACTACCGGTGACTATAGTTACACTTTTCCCCCTCCTCCATAACAACTCATTGAGCTGTCCTGGGCGACGGGGAAATAAGGTGTGAGATGGCTGGCTATTAAGGGGTGGAAGGAGGCCAGTTTTTTTTTTTTGGTTTGTTTTTTTAAATCATAGCATTGAAAGCTATATTGCTTTGCTATGTAAAATAATTATATTTACCGGTGACTACCGGTGACTATAGTTACACTTTTCCCCCTCCTCCATAACAACTCATTGAGCTGTCCTGGGCGACGGGGAAATAAGGTGTGAGATGGCTGGCTATTAAGGGGTGGAAGGAGGCCAGTTTTTTTTTTTTGGTTTGTTTTTTTAAATCATAGCATTGAAAGCTATATTGCTTTGCTATGTAAAATAATTATATTTACCGGTGACTACCGGTGACTATAGTTACACTTTTCCCCCTCCTCCATAACAACTCATTGAGCTGTCCAGGGCGACGGGGAAATAAGGTGTGAGATGGCTGGCTATTAAGGGGTGGAAGGAGGCCAGTTTTTTTTTTTTTTTTTTTTAATCATTGCATTTAAAGCTATATTGCTTTGCTATGTAAAATAATTATATTTACCGGTGACTACCGGTGACTATAATTACACTTTTCCCCTTCCTCCATAACAACTCATTGAGCTGTCCTGGGCGACGGGGAAATAAGGTGTGAGATGGCTGGCTATTAAGGGGTGGAAGGAGGCCAGTTTTTTTTTTTTTTTTTAAATCATAGCATTTAAAGCTATATTGCTTTGCTGTGTGAAATAATTATATTTACCGGTGGCTACCGGTGACTATAGTTACACTTTTCCCCCTCCTCTATAACAACTCATTGAGCTGTCCTGGGCGACGGGGAAATAAGGTGTGTGATGGCTGGCTATTAAGGGGTGGAAGGAGGCCAGGTTTTTTTTTTTTTTAAATCATAGCATTTAAAGCTATATTGCATTGCTATGTAAAAAAAATTATATTTACCGGTGACTACTGGTGACTATAGTTACACTTTTCCCCCTCCTCTATATCAACTCATTGAGCTGTCCTGGGCGACGGAGAAATAAGGTGTGAGATGGCTGGCTATTAAGGGGTGGAAGGAGGCCAGTTTTTTTTTTTTTTTTTTTAAATCATAGCATTTAAAGCTATATTGCTTTGCTGTGTGAAATAATTATATTTACCGGTGGCTACCGGTGACTATAGTTACACTTTTCCCCCTCCTCTATAACAACTCATTGAGCTGTCCTGGGCGACGGGGAAATAAGGTGTGTGATGGCTGGCTATTAAGGGGTGGAAGGAGGCCAGTTTTTTTTTTTTTTAAATCATAGCATTTAAAGCTATATTGCATTGCTATGTAAAAAAAATTATATTTACCGGTGACTACTGGTGACTATAGTTACACTTTTCCCCCTCCTCTATATCAACTCATTGAGCTGTCCTGGGCGACGGAGAAATAAGGTGTGTGATGGCTGGCTATTAAGGGGTGGAAGAAGGCCAGATTTTTTTTTTAAAATCATAGCATTTAAAGCTGTATTGCTTTGCTATGTAAAATAATTACATTTACCTGTGACTATAGTTACACTTTTCCCCCTCCTCCATAACAACTCATTGAGCTGTACTGGGCGACGGGGGAAATAAGGTGTGTGATGGCTGGCTATTAAGGGGTGGAGGAGGCCAGGTTTTTTTTTTTGTTAAATCATAGCATTATATCTAGCAACACTGCTAGATATAATCATAACAAAAGCATAAGGACATAAACATATGACGGTGTCCGGAGAGCCTGACGAGGCCGCAGTTGGTGAAATGCATGTCGAGGCTCACACACACCATCTGGATGCTCCTGTGCTTCTCGTGAGACATGGTACTGGTGCACATACTTTATGACTGATTATCTTCGGGCTCTCCTGATACCATCATATGTTTATCTCTTTATGCTCTTGTTATGATTATATCTACCAGGGTTAATTGGCTTCATTATTTTCACCTGCACCCCATATTGGGGATTAGCATCTACTGCGGCCATCTCGTCTTTTGACCAACTTCTGATTATTATATAGATATTGCAGGGGTATTATACAGGCAAAGTTTAAAGTTTTGCCTTCCTGCTCTCTACTATGTATTTATTTAACTGACTGCAATGCACGCCACTTATAAGACACTAGTGCTGTAGAACATCAGGGTTGCTTCACCTATATTTTGCGTACTGTTAAAACGTATTATAAACATCGAGCCTTTTTTCCGGGTTCTTATTAAAACTACGGCCACTCACAATTGATCAGCTAAACTCTCTGATATTTATACCTTATATAATTGTCAGTTAGCTGTGAGGTTTTAGTATTTAATTTATTTAATTATACCGGATTATATGCTTGCATATTCTACTTGTTAGTATACTTCTTTTGCAGGTATATTCATTTTTTTTCCTGTTTTTTATAGACTATTCATCATATTTCTTAGTCTCGCAGTTTGCAGTAATTACTAGCCCACCTTAATTGTGTTTGCCCCTAGAACTCTAGAGCATTTTTCATCTCACAGGAGCTCCTCATTATCTGGTTCTATCCTTATATTCAGGGATTGTTTCCATCCTCCCTGTTTTTTAATTGTACTTCTCCCCCTTACCTTATATTGTTGTATTATTGGTATTATATTTATAATTGATGTACAATAAAATGGTTTATATATTTAACAAACCTTTGTTTTCGTTTGGGTCTCCGTCTCCTCCATATTTATTAACATTATATATATTGAGCGGTATTTGACTAGGATTCCCTTCTTTTTGGTTTTGATATCTTCTTAGGGGTACAACACGCTTCTCTTTAGTGATATCTCTTATGTAGGTTTACATGTGTAGATACAGGTCTGGTGACGAATTCTGTGTTGCTCTGTAAGTGTGCTGCAGTAATACAGTGGGTACGGAAAGTATTCAGACCCCTTTACATTTTTCACTCTTTGTTTCATTGCAGCCATTTGGTAAATTCTAAATAGTTCATATTTTACTCATTAAAGTACACTCTGCACACCATCTTGACTGAAAAAAACAGAAATGTAGACATTTTTGCAAGTTTATTAAAAAAGAAAAACTGAAATATCACATGGTCATAAGTATTCAGAATCTTTGCTCAGTACTGAGTAGAAGCACCCTTTTGAATTAGTACAGCCATGAGTCTTCTTCGGAATGGTGCAACAAGTTTTTCACTCCTGGATTTGGGGATCCTCTGCCATTCTTCCTTGCAGATCCTCTCAAGTTCCGTCAGGTTGGATGCTGAACGTTGGTGGACAGCCATTTTCAGGTCTTTCCAGAGACGCTCAATTGGGTTTAGGTTAGGGCTCTGACTGGGCTAGTCAAGAATGGTCACAGAGTGGTTCTCAAACCCCTCCTTTGTTATTTTAGCTGTGTGCTTAGGGTCATTGTCTTGTTGGAAGGTGAACCTTTGGCCAAGTCTGAGGTCAAGAGCACTCTGGAAGAGGTTTTCATCCAGGATATCTCTGTACTTGGCCACATTCATGTTTCCTTCAATTGCAACCAGTCATCCTGTCCCTGCAGCTGAAAAACACCCCCATAGCAATGCTGCCACCACCATGTTTCACTGTTGGAATTGTATTGGGCAGGTAATGAGCAGTGCCTGGTTTTCTCCACAAATACTGCTTAGAATTATCACCAAAAAGTTCTATCTTCATCTCATCAAACCAGAGAATCTTATTTCTCATAGTCTGGGAGTCCTTGACTGGTGGAGGACTGCAGTGATAGTTGACTTTATGGAACTTTCTCCCATCTCCCTACTGCATCTCTGGAGCTCAGCCACAGTGATCTTGGGGTTCTTCTTTACCTCTCTCACCAAGTCTCTTCTCCCATGATTGCTCAGTTTGGCTGGATGGCCAGGTCTAGGAAGACTTCTGGTGGTCCCAAACTTCTTCCATTTAAGGATTATGGAGGCCACTGTGCCCTTAGGAACATTGAGTAATACAGAAATTCTTTTGTAACCTTGGCCAGATCTGTGCCTTGCCACAATTTTGTCTCTGAGCTCCTTGGGCAGTTCCTTTGATTCTCATTTGGTCTGACAAGCACTGTGAGCTGTTAGGTCTTATATAGACAGGGGTGTGCCTTTACAAATCAAGTCTTATCAGTTAATTAAACACAGCTGGACTCCAATGAAGGAGTAGAACCATCTCAAGGAGGATTACAAGGAAATGGACAGCATGTGACTTTAATATGAGTGTCTGAGCAAAGGGTCTGAATACTTATGACCATGTGATATTTAAATTTTTCTTTTTAATAAATTTGCAAAAATTTCTATATTTCTGTTTTTTTTCAGTCAAGATGGGGTGCAGAGTGTACTCTAATGAGTAAAATATGAACTATTTAGAATTTACCAAATGGCTGCAATGAAACAAAGAGTGAAAATTTTAAAGGGGTCTGAATACTTTCCGTACCCACTGTATACCAGGAATAAACCAGAAGGGAACAGTAAGCACTGCTTATTACATGTACCTAGCTTTTCTTTTAACCTACTCCTACTCCTTCAACATGCTTACATATGCTCACAGTTTTGGCTCCACTAATCCTCAGTCTCCTTCGCTATCCCCAAACCTCAGCACCCTCTAACCAAATAATTATCTCTCCTTCCCTCTTATCTCCACACCTGTCCTCATCTGCCATACTGCTCTTCAACCTCAGATCTATCCTACTAAAACATGAAAAAACAGTCACTCTCCTTCTCCCACCTGCTCTACCTCTCTCTGCTTCTCCTCACTGCAGGCGACATATCTTCCAATCCTGTTCCCCCCACATCCAGGGCCGGTTTTAGCCAAAGTGGGGCCCTGGGCAAAAGTTTAAAGTGGGGCACCAAACGCTCATATATTGTACCATCACACAGAAACATTTCAGTTGCATTTACATGCACAGAGTTCAGGCCGTTAAGCGAGTGCAATTGTCAAGTCGTTCTGTGCTTGATATTGGCGTCTTTAGACAGGCTGACTAACAATGATGAGCGCATGATGAACAGTGATGAACAATTACTAGTGATGTGCTGCTGAGAATAATGATTTTGGTTCTGCCATAAACAATCCAATCACCCGATGAATGAGCAGCATTTTGCTCATTCATTGGGCAATTGCCAATCTTTACACTTATTAACTTTTGTCTGTGCTGCCGGGATTTATAACTGTGGATGCTACATACACATAGTTCAGTTTTTCTATTATATCAAATACTTATTTCAAGCAATAATATACAAATTAATTATGTAAAAATGTAAAAATCATACAGTCTGATTTTCTAGATTACTTTTTATATTCTGTCTCTCACAGTTGAAGTGTACCCGCGATAAAAATTACAGACCTCTTCATTCTTTGTAGGTGGGAAAACTTGCAAAATCAGCAATGTATCAAATACTTATTTTCCCCACTGTATATATGAGCACATAGATATAGACTTGTGTTTATATATATATATATATATTTATTAAGCACATATATATACAGTACAGACCAAAAGTTTGGAAACACCTTCTCATTTAAAGATTTTTCTGTATTTTCATGACTATGAAAATTGTCCATTCACACTGAAGGCATCAAAACTATGAATTAACACATGTGGAATTATATACTTAACAAAAAGTGTGAAACAACTGAAAATATGTCTTATATTCCAGGTTCTTCAAAGTAGCCACCTTTTGCTTTGATGACTGCTTTACACACTCTTGGCATTCTCTTGATGAGCTTCAAGAGGTTATCACTGGAAATGGTCTTCCAACAATGGTTTTCACTTCACAGGTGTGCCCTGTCAGGTTTAATAAGTGGGATTTCTTGCCTTATGATTGTGGTTGGGACCATCAGTTGTGTTGTGCAGAAGTCTGGTGGATACACAGCTGATAATCCTACTGAATAGACTGTTAGAATTTGTATTATGGCAAGAAAAAAGCAGCTAAGTAAAGAAAAACGAGTTGCCATCATTACTTTAAGAAATGAAGGTCAGTCAGTGCGAAAAATTGGGAAAACTTTGAAAGTGTCCCCAAGTGCAGTTGCAAAAACCATCAAGTGCTACAAAGAAACTGGCTCACATGAGGACCGCCCCAGGAAAGGAAGACCAAGAGTCACCTCTGCTTCTGAGGATAAGTTTATCCGAGTCACCAGCCTCAGAAATCGCAGGTTAACAGCAGCTCAGATTAGAGACCAGGTCAGTGCCACACACAGTTCTAGCAGCAGACACATCGTTTCCACAACTATTAAGAGGAGACTTTGTGCAGCAGGCCTTCATGGTAAAATAGCTGCTAGGAAACCACTGCTAAGGACAGGCAACAAGCAGAATAGACTTGTTTGGGCTAAAGAACAGACGAAATGGACATTAGACCAGTGGAAATCTGTGCTTTGCTCTGATGAGTCCAAATTTAAGATCTTTGGTTCCAACCACCGTGTCTTTGTGCGACGCAGAAAAGGTGAACGGATGGACTCTACATGCCTGGTTTCCACCGTGAAGCATGGAGGAGGAGGTGTGATGGTGTGGGGGTGCTTTGCTGATGACACTGTTGGGGATTTATTCAAAATTGAAGGCATACTGAACCAGTATGGCTACCACAGCATCTTGCAGCGGCATGCTTTTTCATCCGGTTTGCGTTTAGTTGGACCATCACTTATTTTTCAACAGGACAATGACCCCAAACACACCTCCAGGCTGTGTAAGGGCTATTTGACCAAGATGGAGAGTGATGGGGTGCTACGCCAGATAACCTAGCCTCCACAGTCACTAGACCTGAACCCAATCGAGATTGTTTGGGGTGAGCTGGACCGCAGAGTGAAGGCAAAAGGGCCAACAAGTGCTAAGCATCTCTGGGAACTCCTTCAAGATTGTTGGAAGACCATTTCCGGTGACTACCTCTTGAAGCTCATCAAGAGAATGCCAAGAGTCTGCAAAGCAGTCATCAAAGCAAAAGGTGGCTGCTTTGAAGAACCTAGAATATAAGACATATTTTCAGTTGTTTCACACTTTTTTGTTAAGTATATAATTCCATATGTGTTAATTCATAGTTTTGATGCCTTCAGTGTGAATGTACAATTTTCATAGTCATGAAAATACAGAAAAATCTTTAAATGAGAAGGTGTGTCCAAACTTTTGGTCTGTACTGTATATATGCACAATACTTACCAGTCTGTCTCTTCCTCTTCACTTCTTCTAAACTCCTGCACAGTACAGGACCTGTGATGATATCATGGTTACGACTGTGGTGTCATCAAAGATCCTTAAGCAGTCCCAACAACTGTATTGATAACGCAGAGCTATTATGTAGTTTTTGCGGTAGATGTTTGGTGTCAGTGGTGTAACTTGGGCTGCTCTGTTGCCAGGATGTGACTGTCAACATCATGCTAATTGAGAGACGGCTCCCCGCAATGAGGCAGCGAGGAGCTGGCTGTCAGCATGACATCAGCAGTTACACCATGGCTACAGAGCGGAAGAGAAGCTGTTGCGACAATGTGACGTCAGCGGAAGTCTCAGAATGATCGTCAGGAATGGTCTGTGACCACTCTGTGCTAGGAGAGATCTGCGCTGGGTAGAATAGGCAGGTAGTTAGTAACCACCTGCCTGTCAGCACTTATGCTTTTTTATATTAAAAAATTAATATAATTCTAGATAAACCCTTTGAGAGGGGGTTCCCTAGTAGTTGACAACCCCTTTAAATCCATTACCTGAGGTTGAATATGACACAACAAAATACTAAACTTTTCTTTGTGCACCTTTGAGAAATGCTGCCAATGGCTGGTCTCCTTTCTGCACAGTGGTTCTGCGCTCCTCCCCTCACCCTCTACAGCAACTATTGGTTGCTCAAGTCAAGTCAGCTGGGTATTGTAAAGAGAGCCTGTCACCAGAAAAAAACGCTATTAATCTGCAGATATAGGCTTAATCTGCAGGTTAATAGCGTTACTAACCTGCCCGGTGCCCACACATATCAGAACGCTATGGGGAGAAAATGTCCTTTATTCACTCCAGCAACGTTCAGTTTCAGTCATGGGGGCACAGGATCAGTCACCGATCTGAGTTTACAGTACCGTGCCCCTGGCCTTGACTGACAGCCGGCCCCAATGCAGAGCGACTGTCAGTCAGGGCCGGGGGCGCAGTTACAGCCACTGCTCTGTATTTTCAGACCGGTGACTGAAACCGCGCCGGCACCGCCCCGTGACTGAAACTGGAACACTGCTGGAAGGAATGAAGTTCATTTTCTCCTCGCAGCGTTCAGCTAAGTGCAGGCACCAGGCAGGTTAGTAACGCTATTACCCTGATGATTGACCCCATATCTGCAGGTTAATAGTGCTTTTTCTGGTGACAGGTTCCCTTTAAATCTCCCGCCCAGGACTTATCAAATCTTCTTATTGTGTAATAAGCACAGTAAACAGGACCTCTTCAACAAATTTGAACTGCTCCAGATGCTCCCCCTGTCATCACACACTTGATGTGATTCTGCAGGCTGACAACCAGGGTCGGACTGGGGTGGCTAGGGCCCACCAGGGGAACTGACTCTAGGGGCCCACACTACAGCCCACCATAAACGGTTTTATTACTTGTTATGCTTTTCTATAATGTTCTATAATTACATGATTGGCCGCGCTGTGGAGCACCAAGTTGCAGGACTATATTCGAACAGTCATTCCGT